>NC_140944.1:9056809-9656809 GCF_014529385.1 Adiantum capillus-veneris
ATTGTGCCCAAATGTACATACACAAACAATATGCACCTGATATTACTAACATTCTTATGGTCAATTACAAGAGACCTCAACATCCATGCGACGAGTCTTGGTAGATGCAAGTTTACATGCTAGCTAGATTGAGTGTAATCCAACCTGTAAATTTTGAAATTTACCCACATATAGAGACAAAGTTGCTATAGCCAGGCAATCACCCCCAAGTCACACACCCATCATGAATATTGCCTTTGAGAAGCAAATGACACACTTCTCACCAAATCTGTTGTGCATACCAATGGCAAAGTTTCTTCTACTACTATGTGTGTGGTGTAATGTTGGCATGTTGTGTTATGGCTGGTACATGCATGCTAAGTGCCAACAAATAGCGGTCGATGACTTAGTTGACTGTGATGCCCCAAATGCAAGACCAAAACTACATGAGAGAAGCATGGGAAAGTTGATATCATGACCAATGCCTTGATTGGTAAGGATGGTGAGAGGGGATGCTAATGCATCTAAATAATTCGACGTTCAATGCAAACACTATATCCAAAGAAGGATACCAAATCTCTATTAGTCTATAGAGTGCCACTACCACTCACTAGGGTCCATATCAATTGTGTGAGGGGGACTTCTCTAGCCTAATCGCAAATCCGTTGCCTCCTTAGAGAGAAACATAGGATGTTAAGACAAGACATCATGCGAAGTGAGCCCATTTACTGAATTCATTCCCAAGAAACCTCAAATTGATCGGATAATTCTTGAACTCAACACACACACACACACACATAGATAGAGAGAAGGGCAGGAAGAGGAGGGGGGGCGCGGGAGAGGGACAAACTTGCCATGATTAGGAGAAGTATGTTGGAGCTTGGCTTGACCAACAAGAATGTGGAGAGTAACTACACTTCATTAGTTGTTTGATCTTACACTCAAAAAGGTAGACATAGTATTGATCCAAAAGATAGATTTGTGATTAGTTGATGTGAATGTGGAGGGCACTAAGACCTTGTGTGTTGTCATACATTGTCATCTAGAAAGTAGTTATAGTGGTGGCTGATGCACATCGTAGTAAAGAGCTATAAAAGCTCACATGAAAATCATAGGCATTTACCCACATTTGCCCTCCCTATGAAGGGAGGGAGAACAATGATTGCTTCAATTGACGCACATGTAACCGCGGCAACGCGCGGGTCACATACTAAAGTTTTGCTAAAACAACAAATTCTTTAGGTCATCCCACAATGAGGACCTAAAAGATCACTAGTGATAGTAACAATAAGTAACCCTTCAAATTTCTCAGAGCCTTCGAAGTTGATCTATTGCTCCATTTTACTAAAACAACAAATTCTCTAGGTCATCCCACAATAGGAGTCAACACAATTTGATGGGGTTGTTGATCATAATCCATGGTTGTTGAAGCCCCACAATGTTTATTCTAGATGTCATGGATCATGTATAAAAAGATCACTTTTTTTTTTCAGTTGTAGTGACCATCAATGTTTCTATAGCCATGCTTATTATTGCCACTTGTTATGGAGTTTCTTTATAAACTTTGATCCTTTGCATTCATGCATAACCATAAAAAATGTCAATTAAAGGCCTTAAGGGAGTTGGCTCCTAGCAAACTTAGATAATCATGAAGTGGCTTATATTCTCATGTAATCGCAAGCTTCTAACGTAGGAGCCGAAGTTGTAGCACCATATAACTGTACACTGTACACTAAGGATGGCATATATATTGAGCATATAAAGTTTTTAGTAGAGGCCGTATAACTTTCGCTATTGCACGGCGGACGCCTTGATGGAGGGAAGAGCGTACCAATTACCCGCCTCTGTCAACACGCTTTAGCTAGCCTCTCGAGCCTCACATTTTACCATCTCTTTCCTTGAGAGATAACACTCACAATCCCGCAGAGAGAGAGAGAGAGAGAGAGAGAGAGAGAGAGAGAGAGAGTGATGCACTAGCACGCTTGTTAGCGTTTGAAACTTCATATGGATATTTGCATAAGTATGTATGGGTAGGAGAGGAATTGGCACAGGTGTAGCAGAGCTCTCTCTCTCTCTCTCTCTCTCTCTCTCTCTCTCACACACACACACACACACAAACGTTTAACTAACGGATGCAGCTGACATGGCACCACCACCTTAAATCCAACCGTCACGGTATTGAACCCGTTTCCTGCAGGCCGTCCAAGCTTACGGCGTCCTTAGCATCCTCTCTCTCTCTCTGTCTCTCTCTCTCACACACATACACATACACACACACAAAACAACCACGGAAGTAATTAGAGCCCACTAATCAGTAGCGGTGTCGTTGTAAACGAGGTGGACACAAATTGTACAATTTTTGTGTGTGTGTGTGAGTGAGAGAGAGAGAGAGAGAGAGAGAGAGAGAGCAACAGCAACAGCCCTTATGGACGTTTTGGGACCACGTCCGAAGCCGCCGTAGTTGTTTCTGTGGCAAGCACTGAGCAGTGCTTGAGAGGCCACTCATATCTACATGCATGCATGTGACTCGATGGAGGAGAACAGAGATCAGAGATGGCGGACGTGATGATAGCGAGATGACAGCCTACGGACAAACCTTCTGAGCTGGTGGTGCAGCCCCATGCCAATGGTACTGAATGGCCAATACTGCCCCTACACACGAGCTACACAGGTATTATTCCTTGCGTTATAGTAAAGTGGGTGCACATGTAGTGCCTGCAATATGCTGCTTTGACGGTGGACCTCGTCTGCACCACAGGAATACAGGCCTCTTTGACCGACCCAGCTGGATCAGTAGTGTAATTAGACGCACGCGTGCCGCTGTTACCTTCTTCTTCTTCTAATCATATATTATGCCCCTCCTTATTACATACATTATACATATATGTGTAGAGGCCATTCAACGCCTGTGACGGCCAGCTGCAACACCGAAACCACATCACGGCACGGCCGACGTTGACGTGTGGGCGATGCAGGCAGGTAATTATATTCTGGTCTTAAGTTTCTAATTTGGGTTGTGAAAGGGTCCAGCGTGTACAGCTGCAATTTGGCCACCGTGTCCCGCGCCCACTTGACAATTGGAATAGTCGTCTTTTCAAAAGTTAGAATGGCTGAGCGAGCGTGTACCAGTGAAGGCGAAGGCAACGTACAGGCAGTGAGAGCTTTTAGGGCAAGCTGCTGGAGACAGCTTAATAATATAAGGCTTCCGGCTATATAAAGAGGGGCACTGTGCAGCTAGTGTGCATCTCTACAGGGGGAGACGGGAGAGTCGAAAGAGAGAGACATAGAGTAGGGCTATAAGCTGGGGGACCGGGCCTGCTGGTTGGGCGAGCCGATGAGCGGCGGCCAGCTGCTGTTGACAGAAGATAGAGAGCACAGTCGAGCACATTCATGCCGGCTGTGAGCGAGCGTGCTCTCTATTCTGCTGTCACCGGCCGCCTCTGCATCGCGCCCGGCCGGCGCTGCACTTATGAATGTCTGTTGTCGTCCAACGACCCCTGCAAGGCGCTAGCTAGCTATAGGCTGTTTAATTCATATAATTCTCTTCTTTTGTTTTGGGTTACTGTTCTTTTGCAATTTCCCTCATTCCTGCTGTAATTAAATTTTTTTGCAGATGAGATAATGCTGATGCAGAGCCTGTTGCAGCAGATCGACGATATTTGCAAGAGCGTCCGCACATGCAGCCAGCTCCTGCTGAGTGTAAGTCGTCCCCTGCGCCTGCAATGCTCTCAAAATGTTTTTCTCCTGCAAGTAGTAGCAGCTTTCACACACCACTTGTGTCACGGCCGGAGTACAAACTCTGCACAAACTCTGCTAATTATCAATGTAGGTTTCTATGACAACGTCTCAGCGTTCCGAACCAAACAAAACTACTTTTTGGCTTGCTTGCTAAACCAAGCTGTAATGACAAAACCACTCAATCTTCTAACGATGACCAAGTGTCTCTCAAGTGGGATTCGAAGTATTGAAGACTAAAAGGCAATCATCATTTTGCAATGTGAGAGCTAGCTCCAAGCGTTTCACTATACATAAACCCTCTATATCCCGATTCCCGATGTGCCTTAAAGGATCAATTTTAGAAAACACCCTTGTTCTGAAATTTGTAGAGAGAAGTACTCCCAATTCATATTAACTGAAGATTTCTTGTAAAGTATAGGAAAATGAATGTATTTATTAAAGTCAACTAATTATGTGTAGCCCCCCATATGAAAGGTGAAAATTTATTCAAGGATCTGGGAAGTCAAACATGTAGAGGAGATGAAATGAAGAGTTTCTTCTACCTATAAAAGATAAACTTTGCACATGATTATTCTCTTTCGCTGCACACACACACACACAAATACTCACATTCCTTAAATGATGAGTATGATATCCTTAGCCATTCGGGCAACGAATCATCTAACAAATTAATTCGTTTTTTTAAAAGTAGAGCCAGCATATCAATATATTAATATACAATATGAATATAGCAAACCCTTTTCATCTACTAACATAATATGGTTAAAGGGGGAGCCAGCTTTACACGTGTCGCAATCTGCGACCTGAAGGCTAAAGTCCAAAACTAAAAGAAGCCCCATTGCACGCGATAAAGAGGGAGAGAAAGGGAGAGAGAGAGAGAGGCCGCTGAAGGCGGCCGACCGTACTAGTAAACAATATGTATATGCCCCCTTTGATCGTTGGTTACCTTTAGTATGATTAAATGTTACAAATCTGTGAGCACAGCTGACCTAAGAGACTTGTGTGCTATTGCACCTATATACAAGTTATCCCAAGGTGTTTTGTACCTTTTAATTAAGGTACATGCAGGCAACAACTTTCTGAGAGGTCACCCATATCGATTAACTATGATGCTGCACAAGTTGGTTTAGCCATCTAGATCCTATAACCTTAAGATGTTAGGGACCTTCGATCGAGCCATTTATACAAGCTTTACAGATATGTACCATTGATAGTTCACAATTTAAGCTTATCCCAACAACCATCCCCTTAGACCAAACTTGGAACGTCTTCAGTCTCCTCCTTAGCACCAATAGTTTGCTTTTGTTTTTGGCTCAAAGTTGACGTCATCAATAGCTTTAACATGTACTTGGGTGAGAGGTTGTACTTTGAACCGTGGTTCACGTACGAGTTGAAGATACATGGGACAATCACTGATCGAGTGGTCATTGATATATAAACCCTACAAATCAAGTGCGTTCAAGGACTATTTATAAACCCCCCCCCCCAGGTGTGAATTTATCTCTAGTAAACGAGGTTTTTTTCCTGATCAGTCTGTTATAAAAATATATATATCATTTTTTCAGCACCCTTGTTTATAAAAAAAATGAGAGAAAATATCAAATAAAATAATTCCTATTATTGAACCCACATGATAGGCAACTTTCTATTGCTATGAACCCCCCAAGAACAACAATTTCTCAGGTGGGCATTGATCCTAGTCCTATTTGTGTGTACAATTATTATCTATGTAGAGGTGAAATATAAAAACATAGTGAAGCTTAAATTAGCTATAGTTATTGTACACTGAAGGCATGCTCTCTCTCTCTCTCTCTCTCTCTCTCTCTCTCTCTCTCTCTTTGCACCATTGTGTGTACAACACCTTTAGGCTCGCCTTTAGGTTAGCCTTGTAGGTGTTAGTATGAATTCATGATCCCTCTAAAAGCGGGTCTCCTAGTCAACATCTTGATTGTTTCCCTCTTCAAACAAAAGGCACTATATAATTCTCTATTAAGCACAACTCTCATGTCATAACCAGATACATAAATGCTCTCCATTCAATGATGAATGTAGTTTTGGCCGTGCTATCTTAAGTTGATTGTAGCACTGTATCCATTCCAACTTCTTGCTACTTCTGTAATGAACCATGCCTTGAGAAGATTGTCTATCTATCTCCTCCACTTTCTTGGCATAATTGGGGTCTATCTTGTACCTCTATAATCAGAATGGTCTGGCATCGGTGATATCCTATGCTGACACACTTCTAGAATTACTTCTTTCAAGTCAGTATGTTCCCAGGCAAACACATCTTTGTATTTCTGGAATAATGCTTTTGCTCTCTCTTTGATCTCTAGCTGCAGATGCGTATCGATTTTAATCATTCAAGGAGGTACTTTTGAGTCGAGATTAAACTCTTCAACTTCTTGATCATCTAGAAGTGACCAATTTGAGCCTTTTTCCTGTTTATTTTAGTAATTGTTTCAGCTTCCTTTTGCAGAATCAACTGCATGATCATTGAAGAGATTACCTAATTCCAGTGACCCATTCTAAGTCTCTGGTTCTTAAATTGTTGGTTTCCCTTCATGAGCATTCGCTCAATTGTTATCCCCTATACTGGTCTGAAATCCAATTTAATGTGTGGTGTTGGCTGCTCTAGTGATTGACCATGCAACTAAACTAAGCTTTGCCCAGAGTTCGTCTCCATGAAACGGTCTAGGTATTCTTTCCTTTGTCTCTTAGCTTACTCCCTGTCCATTAGCACAACACTCAGGTCTATCTATATGAGCAAAAGGATGTTCATTGAAGCGAGCATCTTTTCTATCTTCTTTGTTCCATACTTCTTACATAGTTCTTCAGATCTCTATGCTTTCTTCTAGCTTCTTATGTTGTCAGTTTTTATATGAATTCTTCTGATGGCTCTTTAAATTGTCAGTGTTTGATTGGCATAGTCATGTCACTACAAGAGGTTCTTTACACTTGCAATGGCTTTATCAATGAAAATATATGGGGATATTTTTTTCCTCGATGTCACTATAATCGTCACTATAGGCATTGCAAAGAAAACATCGCTACTTGCATCGATATTTGTGTCGCTATATGCGTCGCTATATAGAGATGCATTTAGCTACGCAAATAGAGACTCTACAGTTCCCAATTTAGCGATGTACATAGAGACGCTGCAGGTCTAAGAATAGCGACACATATAGTGATGCTAGAGAAATTTTTTATTTTTGGTGGCAGGGCATACATTGCCCTGCCACTCCATCAACCATATTGAACATAAAGTTTTTAAAATCAAGATGCAAAATTGACAAAAGTATATCGAAAGTAATTTGACAAAAGTAATAAACTGACAAAACTATACACATCATAGAAAAAATCACTTGATTGTTAAGCTTCAACCAAAATGTACTAGTTACAACACAATTGTCATTATTGGAAAAATACATCGTTGGCCAATAGTTACAAAATTGATATACAAAACACGTCATCTCTTAATACATGCTATGAAAAAAAAAAACTAGTGCTATCTAGCTACGGTTAGTTTGACGTCAACTAATCTGACGTATCATCGCCTCTAGCAACGTATCTGTTGGATTTTGGAAAAAAAAATCAAACTTTCTATAAGTATAAACATATAATTACAAAAAAAACTTTTAGCTTACTATTAAAATACAACAAATGCAAGAGAGTAAAGTTAAATACTAACCAAGCTGGAGTGAGAACTCAGAATGTCCATAAGGGCATTTAAGCCCTTTTTTGTGTGCATACTCGCACTCGTACGGTGTGGGGTCACGTCCAATCATTGACCACTGTTCAAAACATACAAAGAAACGTTATGTTAGACTTTAAAATTACAAATAGTTATAACTACCAAACCTTAAGGAAAATACAAAAACACTTACAAAGTCGACCTCAAAATGAAGCCTATCCGTTGCCCCAAGTGGTGCAAGCTCCTTGCTTCTACTCGTGCTCGGTCTGCCTCTTTTTGTTTCTTCCACTTGTCAAGATTCTTGCGTGCTGCTCGTGTTGCATTCTTTCAATCTTCTTAGTCCAAACAATCTGGCATGCGCCACCCATGCTCGAGTGCTTTCTACACTTCAAAGTGCTTGTGCTTGCAGTACTCGTGCATCCGCAACTTCATCAAGTCTTCATTGAAGAGTTTCATCCGATTTGACACGGGAAACTCATCATTTAGCATGTTGATTACTTTATCGCTTCAATCCAGGTGTTTAGTATGTAGTGCCAAAACACCTAAGAGAAAAAGCCACACATGTGCAAGATCACCCTCTTGACATCGTCATCCAACATGAAGCTGCCGCTAATGTTGATTGAGTATGGTAAGACCTCTCGCCTGTGACGTGTGAATATGGGTGTCGTTGTAGGCATCTTGGTAGGGGTCTCAAGGGGCATCTTGATGGGGATACGGGTTGCATGTGTCTCCACTGTAGTCTAGGGCCCGAAGCGAGGAGTGTCGAGTGGGGTGAGTCCCGGAGGAGTAGGGAGTGGTGTGTAGTCAGAACCGGCCGAGAGCCGCGCAAAACTTGGAGTAGAGGGTGACGCCGTGGCTGGTGTAGGGGTGGACAAAGAAAGGGGAGGTAAGGAGCCGCGACAATTACGCAGCGATGTGGAAGCATCAACGACGCCTCCTCCACAACATCCGCCGCCGCCACTAGAATGTCGGTGCCTCAAGGAGTGTGTAGATCGTCTAGAGTGCATTGATCGCTTGAAGCAGACAGAGACTCCGAAGGAGTGGAACAACACAGCTATGAGTTGGAGTTGTGGTGGCCCTCGTACCACCTCCTTTGCCCGGGTCCAAGGAAGAAGGAAATTGATCATCATCCATACCTGTATTAAATGCAAGAACACCTCTTAATGATGAATGGACAAGAAAATCCGAATAAGTTTTTTTTTATTCACAGTTTAACTTTCAAAAATTTGAGATAGAGACAAGAATGGGCAATATTGCAAGTGAATACAATATATATGACGAAAGGGAGAAAAATTGCTCAGATACAATGTCTTATGACTTTAAGAGGTCCCTCTCTCATCTTCGCACAACTCAGCATAACTCCCTATGTCTATATAGAGCTCTCCGTCTAGGTAAATGTTCTTTGTTTCATTTCATAGGTCCTCCGCATGCATCCCATAGAGAGTAGCAATGCCAAGTACGTTTGGCACCACATGAGTGGCTTTCAATCAGTATTCTCTCTGATCTTCTCCACAGATGCCAAGGTGATTGGAAAATTATAGTCCTCATACATCTGTGCACTCCAAGGAACTATCTCTATGATATACCACCAGTTTGGTGCAGACTTTGTAGGATGGAATACCACGTGCAAGAGCCACATAGCTTAATTACATGAGTAATTCCATACCACCAATTCTCTAAAGTTGGATGTTAAATATTAATAGACTTGTTCACAATGCTCGGGTAGTAAGAAAGTGTCTCGAAGGTCGGTCCACTTTTTGATCGAGTCCACCTCAAGGAAACCTGACTCTCCTCTATGCACAGTTGCATTGCGACCCTCCATGTTTATCTTGAACCATTTCACATCAAACAATTCCACAAAAAATCCTCTTTAGTCTATCCTCAAAAATTTCTTGAAGAGGGCCAAAGTAAGTGAGTTTTACAACCACAAGATCTGCATCAAAGGACCATCGTCGACTAGATTGTTTGAATCTAGCCATGATTCCACAATCTTGTGTAAACACCTTTTGTTGATCTTGCCACCCTAAAATGTTGACCTTTACACCATGTTGTAGTGTATGACTTATACTACAATCAACAACAATTATGAGTGGCCATCCTAACATTTAGAAAGCCACGAGTCAAACATTGTAAACATACCTTGGGGCTGCAACCCCACGAGTACTCCCACTCCTCCTCAGTCACTTGTTTCTCGTGCTGGTGTGCGCTTTTCAATTGGTTGTGCAACCATGTGAAGCTCATGAATGTTGGTAGGCTCTCAAGACCCCTCAAATAATGCATCGATGGTTGTCTTACCGCCTTCACTCAATTCGTGTTCTTAATCGTTGTTGCTTTGCATCCTTGTACTTGAAATCCATTTTTTCATCACTAGATTGTGAAGCATGCAAAATCAATTGATCTTAGCCTCTAGATCTTCCGTCATTACCAAGATTGCACAACACAATCCCAAATTATCTATGGTGCACCAAAGCATATCTTGGGCACGATCAACTCTAGAATGTAAACAAGGGACTCTGAATCCAACCAATCCTCTGCTATGCTATCCTCCAGACGTGCCTTTTGACACACATATCCCTTATGAAACGTCCTAAAAACAACATCCACCTGGAATGCAATGTGTCTGCTATTTCCACCTCATCAACTATGTGAACAAGAAGCAGTTGAATGGTTAGCATGGTAGTATGAAAGTATTTCTTGAACATGCAAACAACGTCCGTAGCATTTAGTTTGGTGGATGGTATGGAAGCTACATCAATCTCCTTCTAGAAGATCCATTGCACCAACCTTGCAAATTTGTAGATTGTGGTCTAGACGCTAGGGGACAAACAACCCTCAATGTCCATCGATAAAATAAATTGCAAAACAAATCTAGCAATGGTATTAAAGTCCACACATGAATATGCTAAACATTTTATGCTAGTCTTGTGACTTCAAACTAGTAAGCTTTCCTTCTTTAGTGAAACATGTTTGGAGCAAATGCATTACGCTAGTGGACATACATGTGAATTGAATGATATCTTTTACTTTGCATTCTTGGCCTCTTGTCAAATTCCCATGGTGCTTTAGGGAGCTTTATCAATCCATCAAGTGATATCTACAGCTAGTACTGCTCCATACGATCCGCATTCATAAGGCCAATTCTAACTTCCAAAGTATCTTTCTTGCCAATGAGATGATCCCACAGCAGATTATCCACATTCTTGAATATGTGCATTGGATTGAGCAAGTGATTGATTGTGAGTCTGGGCCAATATGGCAACTCCTATCATAGAGAGAATCTCTTCATCCCTCGGGGTAGACTGTCATCACACATCTCCTTCTGCTCTAACCATGCTCGAGCAGACATCCTTGGTGGTTCTCTTCCCAAAAAATTGTCTCATAACTTGTGATTCTCTGGAAGATGCGGTTGATGACCTTCATAGATTTACTTCTTGAGTGAGGACGCCCGTAGTGCATGAAGTGTAGGGCCACATGTGACGCATGCAGCTCTATATCTGCTTGTCTGGATCCCTACAGGTATATACATGATAATAAATGTACATGAAAAAAAACAAAGGTTTAATGTGTGAGTTTGAGTATCACATAAGCATTTTGTTAGTTCAAGATAGTCATGCATGTTACACATTAGAATGCCTCTAATCAAGGCATTGCATCAATCTGTATGTCGGCTCATACTCGCCACTGCTATGCTAATCCACAATTGTTGTAGCTCTTCCAATAGTGGACAAAGATACACATCCATATTCTTCACTTTATACCACCCCTCACAATCAAGCTTAGAAATAGGTACCCCTAAACCACGGAGGAATGTTGTAGTTGTCAATGACAACTGGCCATACACTGTAAGATGTCGACCTTTGACCAAATGGATTTACGCCATCCATAGCCAGGCCAAGGTGCAAATTTCAAGCTTCCTTGGAAAAATCCAGCCATGTATCATTTATATGTTGCCATACCGTGCAATCTGCACGGGTCTATAGCACACCGTCTGAAGATCTATTCTCCTCGTGCCATGATGGTAGAGTGGCCATGGACTTGCATCCGAAGAAATTCTTGATTCGAGGTAGTAGAGGAAAGTGTCGCTACACCTTCTGTGGCACTTTTTGTCCATGGAGATCTATTCAATATCTCACGGAGTCACATTTCAGACACTTCTCCATATCCATGTATTCCCCTCTAAAAAGAATACAGTCGTTAGAACAAGCGTGAATGAAATTGTAATCCATCCCCAAGTTTCACAAGATCTTGTTGGCATTACATTATTAGCTGGTAGTATGTGCTCTTTGAGCAATCTACACAAAAAAGAAAAAAGAAAACACTTATGTACGTAATTTGGTACATTATCCATTTAGAGTTTATTATTGAAGTAGACACATTGTAATAGATCACCTGAAAAGTTCTCAGATGATTTGACGCTAGTGTCAGTCCATCCAAACTTTGCCTGCATGTTGAGAAGAACCAGGAGTGCCTTCAATCTAGACAGTCATGCTCCACCATACAGTGACATATCAGCCTCTCATCATAGACAAGCCTTTCTGAATACATGATCGTCTCAATCATTTCGTCAATCTCGGGCTCAAACATAGCTTTGTTGGGAATGTGCTCTGCATGATCACCCTTTGAGCTATCAAAGGCTGCATCTTGTGGCCTCACGTATGATGCTTGAGTAAAGCGCCTGCGAACATGTCTATTGGGTTGCAAGATTGTTGTGTGTTGTTGGCCAGCATCAAACTTCGAGAAGTTGTAATTGGTAACAACTCGATCTATACTAGATGGTTCAAACTCGCCTGCAAATTCTCAAACGTGCTTCAAAGAAACACATCTTTTCCTTTGCACAACATGTTTGCATTGATTACAATGACATAGAATCCTTGTTGAGAGATAGGTGTTCCAGTCGCACGGCCCCACATCGTCGTCACTACTCATAATGAATGTAAAAACCTTGAACCCTGAACATAAATTTAATCTTCTCTTACTCTCCTCTGTCTCTTATCTCTCTCTCTCTCTCTCTCTCTCTCTCTCTCTCTCTCTCTCTCTCTCTCTCTCTCTCTCTCTCTCTCTCTCTCTCACTCTCTTAATCTCCCTCTCACAATCAAAGAACCATATATCACATTGTAAACTACCTCAAATTCTCTAGCCATGCCCGATCCCCGTACACCTCAATCTAAAGGTGTACGGACATCAGAACCACCAGGTTATAATCTTGTCTTTGCTGGTCAATGCCTATATTTGTGGGTATGAGAAATCTACACACCCATGTCTACATGACAATGCATGTAGTGGACAAAACCCCTTTGCCTCTTGTTCAGCTGTAGCCATTTCCTAGTGTAAACTACCTAGAGAGCTATGATTTTTAGTGATGCCACCGTTTTGTGGTGTGTGCAGTGCGAGAGTGCTTTCGCGTCTCTAGATCGCTTTGAAGAAGAGCTTCTTTATTATGCTTCTTTCTCAACATCTCTTCACAATGACTCCTTGTTCAAGGGATTACTATGCACATTACTGCCTGCCTTTATTCTGAGGTACTGTGCCGTTGAAAGCTTTCTAACCTAATGCCACATCCATGGAGAGAAGAGAGGGAGAAAGACAGAAAGAGAGATAAAGAGAGTAGGTACAGAGAAGAGAGTAGAAAGTCATTTATGAACTTTATATTAGGGATATAAAAAAGATTTTTTCCAAATTAGCACTCTACAGAAACCTCTGCACTCTCGCATTGCGCACCCCACAAAATGGTGGCTTCACTTACAACCATCGTTCTTTACTTACTTGCAGGCTCACATGCTCAAACGGGTTGTTTGCAAGCCGTTTGCACATGTGAGCTTGCAAACAACTACATACCTAAACTCATGTAAACTACATGCAAACTACTGCAAACATAATTATAAACCTAACTTTAAATTTAAACCACATTCTTGAAGCTAAATTTAAATATAAAAACAAAATCCAAAATCTTATCAACATTAAATCTAAACCAAAACTCTAATTTAAATATAAAAACTAAATCCTCAACCTATGAATCTCTCTCTCTATCTCTCTATCTCTCTTTCTCTCTCTCTTTATGTATATATGTTTCTCTATCTCTCATTCTCTCTCTTTCTTTATCCTTCTCTCTCTCAATGTATGTGTGTTTGTGTCTATGTGTGTGTATTTCTCTCTCTCTCTCTCTCTCTCTCTCTCTCTCTCTCTCTCTCTCTCTCTCTCTCTCTCTCTCTCACTAAATATATATTAGTTGATAGAGCCATTGAGCTTAAGAGAGCTAGACCTCCATGACATCAATCGAGGCTCCATCAGAGGATCAAGACTACTCTAGCGCAATATGGGAGACACCTAGTACATCTATTTACAAAGGTAGACATTGACAAAGCTCTTCACCGATCGATGCACTACTTTCTCGGAAAATTAGAATAAGATTGACAAGGAGTTTATTGAATTGTTCTCATAAATCATTTTGGCATTTTGAAGATGTTTAATATAATAGTTTGTTTCATTTCATTTCTCTCTCTCTCTCTCTTTACTTTCTTTATATATCTCTCTCTCTTTACTCAATGCCAGTAGCTCAGTAGAGTGATTATGGTAAGATTCAAAGTCAATAATTAACAAAACAGCTTTCCCTTTATATAGACTATGATCTTTCAGACCTTCATGTCCTCCGAGTTTCTTCCACTGATGGAGTGTGGTCTTAAGTTGGCTTTTTTGAAGCTTGATTTGGAGGTGTGCTCCTAGTTGCTGAACCCCCAACAGTTGAACCAATGTTTGGACCACCTATTTCATCCTCATCATCATCATCAAGTGTCTTTTGGGTTTTTTGGTCCTAATCATGAGTCTTATACTCATCATCATCTTCCTCATAATCTTCATCTTGATATTGCTGATTTTCATATATTCCATGAAGGCTTCATTGACCAGTGTTGTATTGTACTGACATGCTTTCTCTCTTAGCTCAAACTCAACTATCTCAATAAAATTTTTCAAGGTACAACACATTAAGATTTAAATCCCCATTCTTATCCACAATCTATACCAGACTATGGTAAATGTATTTTTGGAAAATAGCATCTACTTGACATGTCTTAAGCAGGTCCCTGTAGTCTAATCCCTTAGCCTCCATAAGTGTCTGGAAGCAATCAGAATCTCATTGAGCATCCTCTTTTGACTCCATCATTTCTCATTTTTCCTATGTGAGCTTATAGATCTTCTTCTCTAGTCCTTCCTTCTCTCATTTGTGCTATTGTTCTTGTATTTGCATGGCTAGATTTCTAGATGACCATGTAGTCTTCTCCTCCCATAACTTCTTCAGCTCAGCATGGGCCTAGTGAAGTTCCTCTTGAAGTCGTGTTGTATTGGCACTGGAGGTAGAGCCTGAGCTTCCATCATTTGACCAATGAAATTTACTATTATATTCCAACCAAATTAAATGGCTGATGTACACCCTTGAGTGATGACATTTGGGTCAATCTGATGTGTCTCATAAGGGTGAAAGCATGTTAACCTGTCATGCTTTTTCATGTCCCAGACAATGCTAACTAGCACAATTTTGACATATGCTAACTAGTACAATAACTTGAGCTACATCTCCAAGATCTATGACATATGATATATCAATAGAAAGCACTTGAAACAAGGAATCCAAATGTACAACCTCCGAAAAATTTTGATATTATTTGTAAAAAATTTACCGGACGCCCAAATTTTTGAAGATGTGCTAACTTGAAACTGCTAAGTAGCACAAAAAGCGCGACAGGTTAACATGCTTTCACCCATAAATTGTCATTGGGAAGGGATATGGTAGAGCAGATCGAGCAGGTTTCTTTATAACCAACCTTCCCTTAACACTAGGTTGGTAATGGGACACTTTTATGTCCTGTTAAGTGACCATTTTCCTTGAATTATGTCAAGAGTTTCAAAATGGATTTTGAGGTGCTATCTATCTAGAAAGTTGTCTCATGAGCTGAAAAAAACTCGACAGTTTTTTGGAATATCAAATCCATCTTTAACCTTGTCCTTGCACAACATTTCACAACCTAAACTGTGTGAAAAAACGGGTCCTGTTTTTGGCTTTTTTCAACTTTTTGCAACTATACCACTCTAGAATTCATGTTTGTGAGGTCTATAATGCTAGAGAACTATCTTTAGTAGTCCTCAACATGTCCTGATGCTTCTAGGGAGAAATAAATGTTAAAGTTGTAAGTTATGACCAAATTACAAAAATTGTCAAATCCTGTTTTTTAGCCAATTTTAGCTCTTCTATGATTTTTTTGGTGGCTTTCATAATATCCAAATGCAGTTTTGATTTTCTATGTCGCATATTGTAACATAAAGCTAATATTCCTTAAGTTTTAGGGCACCTAATACCCTATTTTGCATAGTAGACAACGATGGTTGATTTTTTCAATTATAGAAGAAAACGAAACATTCTACTATATCAAGTATACCTTTTTCAATATTGTTAGTTTCTTGTGACAACTACATGCATTTTGTAGGTAGTAACCATATCTAGTCATGAGGATCAAATTTGGCTAGATATTGAATAGTTTCTATGGGATTCCACAACTCATAATGTTGAACCCAGTTTTTTCATGTTTGCTGTATTTAGCACTTCATATTTGTCCCCAAGGTTCCCTTGGTAAGAGATGTATTATTCTTTTGACATGATCCATGGCTCCTTATGAACCTAAAGGACAATAGGGAACTAAGAAAACATGCATATATTATTTGTATTGAGCGTGGCTATAGAAACTTTGATGATAGGTTTGCAGAATGGTAAAAATTCAACTTTTTTGTACCTATTTCTTTTGGCAAAACAAAAAATAGTGAGTGAGAAGCAATCATATGTTCTGATCACCAACCCATTGAAGTTAACTAGGGAATTTATCTCAAGTCCTACAAAAATCCCTAATCTTATTTTTATGCAACAAAACGTAAGAAATGACTGTTTTCATGAAAATGTACTGGTCCATCAACTTTGGAGGCTTGGTGTGACCCAAAGATGAGAAATTTTACAAGTTTCTTATTTTTTCCATGTGTAGTAGGCCTTGAACTATAACCTCATGAAAGGATTTTACAAAATGAGTGGATCTACTATGGTTTTGGAGGTTTTTTTCAAAACCCTGAAAGGACACTTTTATGTCCTGTTATGTTACCAACCTAGTGTTAAGGGGGTGTTGTCTACAATCTCTAAAGCTAGCCCATCCTCACAATTGGTAGATTGCTAGTCTCAGGTACTAAACTATTGCCAGACGCCTGGTTACCCTCTTCAGCTCCAATGACTGTTTGTTGCTCTATAGTATTGGCTACATGTTTCTCCTTTTCCTATGTAATCTCTATTAAATAGTGGTATCAATGCTAGCTGGTTTTTGAATTCTGGCTTTGAATCCTTTGATTGACTCTAGTGTCTTGGGCTTCTTGGCAGCAGATCCCATGGCTTTGTCAGTGATAGGCCGTTTCTCCCCAACTAGCTCCTTTCCCTTTCCTTTGTCATCAGATGCATTTTCTTTGCCTATGAGCTAGCCCTCTATGAACTAGCCCTATCCTCTGTGTCCTCATATCAATACATACTAATCCTATTTGCTCTTGAAGTAGCCACTTTCTCCCAGATTTTCTGCATTCTACAACAAGCATGTTTTCCCAATAGACAAACTGCCAAACATACCAAGCCTTGAATAAATTCTTAATTTTGGCCTTGGAAATTTGTTGAATCACACTATTATACAGAAATTATGTGATATTGATACTGGCCTCTAGATTTATAATGTTGGCTAGTAGCATCACAAACAGATTCTTTGACCAATAAGTTGGATTATTTTTCAAATTGATGGTCTCAATAATGAATCTATATATTGTTGTATGTTCGAGTGTTACTATTGGAATGCCTTGAGCACCATCTTTGCACTTCTTTCTGGCTTGGTTGTCTTCTCTCAAAAACTGGCTGACTTCTTCAGCCATTGTTGGTGTGGCTTTCTGAGCATTGGGAAGTTTGAAGACATGTTCCAACTTGCCAAAGCTTAATTCAAGCTCTCAGCCATCGATGACCATAATACTCCTCTCTGCCTTGTATGAGGGTAGTACCTGCTGTGTAATTTTACCATCAAAGGGAAGTGTTGTAGCTTCCACAATGACTTCTAAACCCCATAGAGCCTACTCGTTCTCTTGAAACACATACTTTGCTAACTTGTTGTGTGGAACCATATCCAAAGATTCCCTAATGCTCTTTGTCTCTACTGCCATCTCGTCAAGGGTTTCTTGCATGCACAGTGACTTTGATTTCCTTCCCATGCACAACTCAAAAAAAGAAGTGTGGTTGAAGATGATTTACTTATGGTAGTTTTCATGAATGAGTCATTGAAAGAGTAGCGAGGTGTATCAAGGATGGTGGATGTTGAAGGAGTTTGGCTATGCAGAGAAGAAGCAGGTATCTGTATGTGGACTCAAAGTGTGCTTTCAGGTTGAGAAGCAAGTGGTGGTAGAGGTTGCAAGTAAAGTTTCAATGGGCAAACCGATCGCATAGTTATACGTATCCTTGGCATGAATGCTCCACTAGTTGTCCATCCTTGATCTTTGCACTCTGCTTGTGATGTGTCAAACATGAATTGGCTTGTTTGATTAATCATTATTGGCAAGTTTTATTTCAAGATTTTTTGCATTTTCCACTTGCGATTGGCCGTCGCTATTAATGGTGCGGTTGCATCTGACTAAACTTTTGATTAGTTTGGTTGTTGGCTGGCTCTATGTTGAATCCACTTGATTCTTTCCTACGCCAATGTTTCCAGCTTCGGCCAAGTCTACTCCAATTTGCCTTGTTTCATCAACCACGCTATGTACTGCAGTAATCATAGACTCCTCAAGTCTATCTGGTACCTTCTCCTTTCTTGGTTCTAAAGATTGGGGTGGTAATTTTTCAATGGTTTGAGCTTCTGAACATTCTCGTTGTTTTGGCAGTTTTCTTGGCAAGTTTTCAGTATTTTCTATTGTAAGCTCCCTTTGTTCATGCCATTCATCTACAATATTTTCTTTACACTTAGCCTTCCATACTTTTCTCTATTGTTCCTACTTTATGGTGTCAACAATATGATTCCTTACTTAGTAGGAATCTCTTCAATCACTACTCACTTGCTTTTGGTGACCACTCTCACTGGTACTATTTATGGTGGTTTCTGGTCAGCTACCTCTGGCTTCGACAAGTCTGGACACTGAGCTACAAAGTGGCCATACTTGCCACAACCATAGCAGTTTATGTTCTTCTTGGAGAAGTCTCCTCTGCCTATACTTCTACCAGCTCCATTCTGGTAGGGTCCTCGACCCATTCTAGTACTCATATTTGCTTCATTTTCTTTAGACCCGTTGGCTCTATAAGCCTTGGGTACTTTAAGACTGGTAAGTGCGATCCATGATAGGTCTTTTACCTTGTTAAAATGATGGATCCTAATTCCACAATTGTTCCAAACATGACCAAAGGCCTTGCAATATGTGTACCAGGTCATTAAATTTCTTTGTCAGTGCTAGTACCTCCTGCTCTCTTAACTTCTTACTCCTAAAGTGATTCAAGAATCAAGCTCTCATTCTTTTCTCCAACAGAGATTCTTGTAGTTGTTTAGTCCATTCTTTTATTTTTTCTACATAACTTTTCACCAACAACTTCCCTTGCTTCATCTTATGAAGCTCATATATAGAGAGTATCTTCATCCCCCATATTTTATGAATATTCTAGCTTATCTTTAATGAGCTTGTGATATGATCTTAATCGGCAGGCTCAGTAATGGTAGTACCATTTCCTAACTGCGTCCTTCAGTGTTTGAGGAAAACACTCCCTCCATTCATCTTCATTAATATCTTTTAGCTCTACGTATTGCTCAAAAGCTTGTATGTCTACATCAGGGTCATCCTTTTTTCCACCCTTGAATATTGGAAAAGAAATTTCAATATCATTGGAATGTTTCTTGCTTTTGCTAACTCTAGTCTTGTGTGCTAGCTTCCTATCATGTAACTTTTTCTTGTCATAGCAATCAGTGTCAGCCTCATAGTTCTTTGTCTTTGTCTCTAAGACTGTCTCTTATATTGTATTCTTGGCTTGTTTTTGTGATGAGTGATGAGTTCTTTGACTTTTGTCACTTTCATCAGTTTATTTTTTACTTTGAGATCCATGAGACCTATTTTTTCGTGCAACCCTTTCAACTCTCCTACGCCTGAAATGACTAGAATGTTGCAAATCCCTTTATTCCTCAGCCGTGCCCCCTCTTGGAGCAACGTTAGTTTCACTCCCAGGGTGCTTATCAATTTTAGAGCCTAATTTGATCAACTGGCTCGCTTTGGGTTCTCCATCAAGTGAGTTGTTGGTCGTCAACCTCTTGTGCTCATTCGCGGGTGACATTGTTGTGGATGGGTTTCCTAACCTCACTCTCTTATTGGAGATATAGCAAGAACCACGAACATAATTGTCAATCCATGGGACGAAGCTGACTAGACTAGTGCATGGAGGCTACAAGAGGGTGTCAATCTCTTGGAAAACAATAGACAACTTGCATCTAACTCAAGCTACACTCAAATGACCTAAGTCATCAAAAGCTAGTCGCTAATCGGCAAGTAAACCATGATGGTTATAGCATCAAACAACATTCAAATGCTATGAAACTTCTAGGACAAGTATATAAGACCTAAGCACACATGCTTATGGTCTCAAATCTCACTTTCAATGAGTGGTAAAAAAATGTGATTATTAACAGTCATGAGATTTTAACCTAGTCGTTTCTGACCCCGAAGGCATCTAAATGCTTCGCAATGATGTCCCAATATCCCACCTGTACTTACTTTTTCATTTTCTAGCTTGAATTCCTACTTATGATGAAGTTATATCGTAGGTCAATGACGTCAAATGCTACAATTTATCACGATATGTTAGAGCACTTAGCTGTGGTTGGAAACGCAACAAACAACACTGCAATGTGACAACCGGCGAAGCAGGAGAAGGAGAGAGGAGAGCATCGTAAGCTCACACTATGCATTTCTTATCCAAAACACTTAATAATAACTTTACAAAGTTGGCTTTTATACTTGTTACATGGGTTAGCTTGATGCTAACATTCGTCCCTTCCTCGATTGTGTCATCCCTTGACACGGTTTCATGGAATGAAGTAGTCTTTGGATTGACGGCTGTCGAGGCGGTCTTTAAGTGCTTGAAGAGCTTTTTGATATCGGATGTGCCGTACTTTGTCATGGACTAGCAAAAATTGAGTAGTAACTCTATTCTTGAGTTCTATGGCTGAATATCCAATGAACCTTATAGTTAAATTTTGGATCACCAGTCCAAAAAATTCGTACGCCATGTGAAGAACCCGATGTAAAAGGCTTCTTCAAATGCCAACATATTGCTCAATGGCAAGAACATGCATCTGGCATAGAAGTTGTAAAGGACTTCTTCTAAAAAGTACGTACAAGAAAAATAGAACAATGATGATCTAAATTAGAGTCTACTACCTGGATGACCGAAGGGAAAAACCCCAGTGGGAAAAAAGTGCCTTTGGGATAAGCGCATTATGAAGTACTGATTAGCATGGAAAATATTAATAAAGTACTGAAGGAATTATTTGCTTATATATATTAAAATAAGAGGGCGACAAATATATGAAGGTAGTATGATAGAACGTTGGTTTGCCTAATGTAGTCCACTCAAGGTGCATAGGTGGAAGCAAAAAAGAGTGTCTAATGCATGTGTTTGATGATGGAACATCCTATATGCATACATAGAAATGCATGGGAAATAATATGATGCGCAAGAAAGATTTTGAGGGGTTATTCAAAAAAATGGTGTAGCTATAAAAGCACATGACATGGCTTTGCTAGCTAGCACCCCTTTAAGAGTGGTTTTCATTGTCAAAGATACATCTTATTGTGCATTGTGCGTGAATGTTGGACTCTCGATACTCCACCAATTGTAAGTTAATAGACTTCGACTCTTATGCTCATCTCATCTAGCATGAGCGACATGACTTAGATATGTTGAACTCTTCCAACTTGAGCGTAATCCTAATAACTACGACTCTTAGCACATAGTTTATTACGACTTGAAGCTTTGGGACTAATTCTTTGCTCATTTTATGGCTCAACTCTGACTATGCCAAAGAGTGTTTTTTGCACCGTGGCGACTTGACTTTTTACATTCTTGTGCTTACTAAAACATTTCTTTAGGTAAAAGTAATCTTGAATCCTCAAAAAGAGGATTAGTGAAGGACCAAGTTGGCATTGAAGGTTTATTTTGCCATACCCACTTTATCACCTTTGAATCAAAAGCTTTGTTGGTTGGGTTGTCCTTCTTTGACTGTGAAGACTCCATTGTTTGTGTGATTCTCCAATTGGGCCTGTTGTAAGGAGTCCTTGATGTTGTTGTAGGCCTTTGTTCACTGTCTGAATTTGGTTTTTGACTAGGAGCATTGAAAGACTTAGGAATCCAAATCTCTTGTGATGACCTTTGTATCTTCTTTTTTGAATTTGCTTTGCTCTAGGTCTGTTGAGTTCTTGAGATCTTCATGCACGTCTTGTGTAGTTGCATTTGGCGTGTGGTTGATTGGTAGACAAATATTTGTATAACCTGTGTACAATCCTTGTCCAAGAGGAAGATTCTTTTAGATCCGTCTTTGTTTTATATCCTCTTGAGAGTTGTGCTAAACTTTAACATCTTTTGATGTTGTTTTGTTGTATACCTGCTTCTTAGGTATCCTAAGATATTATCAAGGTTGATACCTTGTGGGTCTTGTTTCTTGGGAGGGACTTGACATTACTTCATATGCCCTTACCTGAGGTTTTGGTATTCATTTTTGTCTGTTACCTCTATAGTACTCCTGTTCCTTTAAGCTCCATTGTGATGTTATCCATCCCATGTGTTTGTTTTTCTGTGTTGATTTCCTGTCTTTAATCCAAATTGGATCATTGAAGTTGGCTAAATTGCTATAAACAAACACTTGCTTTACTTTCTTTTGATTTTATGAGTACTTGGGCTGATATATCTTTGCTTTTTTGGGTGTCTCCTTCGAGGTTTCAGTTGGGTCAGCAATTGACTTGAAGTTTTAAAAGCCTGACTTGCTAGAAGTATCTGATCCACGAGGGTTCTTTGATGTAGATGCATATGCTATCACACCTTTAGTGCTAATCGGTGGAAGGTCCACTTTGGCTTTATCTTTGTCTGCAAGATTTGCCATTGATTCTTGTGACTTTTGCAACTCTGAATCTAGCATTAATGGTAGGTGTATTTGTTGCTTTGCTAACACTTGGGAAAGAGAGTATCAACATTGTATCTTCTCTGAAGGCCTTGTGTTGGTCTCACCACTAATGTCCAAGGATGACATTTACAAGTATTTCTTTTGAAGGCTTTATTTGAAACTTTACCTGCTCTTCATGCTTTTGGATGCTAAGAATAGCAACCATGTCTTTTTGACTTGTATGCATATCTAGCATTGTTTTGCTATCATGTTTACATGGAGTGAGCTGGAGGATCCTTTGGATGTTCTTTACAATCATATTACAGTCTACTTCTTTATCCAATAGGGCATTGCTAAAACTTGCTCCATTTACACTACTGAGGACTATAGCTATTCTCATTGGAGGTTCTCTTGAAGATTTATGTTGTAGTTTTGTCATGGTTTCATCTTGATCTAAATGTATCTCTATGGAGGGTGGCTTGAGATTCTGTTTCATTAGTTGATTTAGCTGGCAATATTTGGATCTTTGGACTTCCTATTGCTTCCTAGGTGTCTGCAATTTTGATCTTCTTTACTTCTTGTCTTGGTGGCATTCTCTGCTCAATAGCTTTCGTGGTTGCTCTTTGCTTTATTTGTGTACACTTTTTGATGCATGATCTACTTTAAGCTCTTCTGAGGTTAAGTCCAATGGAGATGAATCATCTTCAATGAGCTTTGCTTTGGCATCAATCTCTATCTTAACTGTGCTTCAGGACTTTGTGTGTTGTACAAAAGTGTCTCGAAGGTTGGTCCACTTTTTGGTCGAGTCCACCTCAAGGAAAGCTGACTCTCCTCTACGCATAGTAGCGTTGCGACCCTCCATGTTTATCTTGAACCATTTCACGTCAAACAAGTCCACAAAAAATCCTCTTTAGTCTATCCTCAAGAATTTCTTGAAGCATGCCAAAGTAAGTGACTTTTGCAACCACAAGATCTGCATTAGAGGACTGTCATTGACTAGATTGTTTGAATTTAGCCATGATTCCAAAATCTTGTGTAAAACGCTTTTTGTTGATCCGTTCCACCCTAAAATGTCGACCTTTATACCATGCTATTGTGTATGCCTTATACTACAATCAACAACATTGAAAACATACCTTGGGTATGCAACCCCACCAGTACTCCCACTCCTCCTCAGTCACCTGTTTGCCGCAGTGGGGTGCGCTTTTCAATTGGTTGTGCAACCATCCGAAGCTCATGAATATTGGTAGGCTCTCAAGACTCGTCGAATAATGCATCAGTGGTCGTCTTACCGTCTTCACTCAATCTGTGTCCTTAATCACTCTTGCTTTAATTGCATCCTCGTACTATGAAATCCACTTTTTCATCACTCAATTATGAAGCATGCAGAATCAATTGATCTTAGCCTCTAGATCTTTCGTCATTTTCTTTTCAATACTGAGATTGCACAACACAATTCCAAATATACGCTCATCATCTATTGTGAGCCAAAGCATATCTTGAGCACGATCAACTCTAGAGAGCCACTCTCCAATGTAAACAAGGGACTTTGAAACCAACCAACCCTCTATCATGCTACCCTCTGGAGGTGCCTTTTGACACACATATTCCTTGAGAGTTTTCATGAAATGTAAAAACAACATCCATCTGGAATGCAATGTACCTGTTGTTTCCCCCTCAACAACTATGTGAACAAGAAGATGCAGTGGAATGGTTAGCATGGTAGTAGGAGAGTGTTTCTTGAACATGCAAACAACCTCCACAGCATTTAGTTTGGTGGATGGTATGGAATCTACATCAATCTCCTTCTGGGAGATTCATTGCACCAACTTTGCAAGTTTGTAGATTGTGGTATGTACTCTAGGGGACAAACAACCCTCAATGGCCATCAATAAAGTAAACTGCAAAACAAGTCTAGCAATGGTATTAAAGTCCACACATGAATATGCTAAACATTTTGAGCTATTCCTATGACTTCAAACTAGTAAGCTTCCCTTCTTTAGTGAAACATGTTTGGAGCGAGTGCATTACACTAGTTGACGTACATACGGATTGAACGATCTCTTTTACTTTGTATTCTTGGCCTCTTGTCAAAATCCATGGTGCTTTAGGGAGCTTTATCAATCCATCGGGTGCTATCTGCAGCAAGTACTGCTCCATACAATCCGTATTCCTAAGGTCAATTCTAACTCCCAAAGTATCTTTCTTGCTTATGAGATGACTCCACAGCAGGTCACACACATTCTTGAATATGTGCATTGGATCGAGCAAGTGATTGATCGTGAGTCTAGTCCCATATGGCAACTCGTATCATAGAGAGACTCTCTTCATCCCTCGGGGCAGACTTTCATCACACATCTCCTTCTGCTCTAAGCATGATCAAGCAAACATCCTTGGTGGTTCAGTTCCCAAAAAACTGTCAGATAACTCATGATTCTCTAAAAGAGGCGCCTGATGAGCTTTATACATTTGCTTCTTGAGTGAGGATGCCCAAAGTGCATTAAGTCTAGGACCACATGCAACACATGCTTTGTATCTGCTTGTCTGGATCCCTACATGTATACACATGATAATAAATCCACATGAAAAAAATAAAGGTTTAATGTGTGAGTTTGAGTATCACATAAGCGTTTTGTTAGTTCGAGATAGTCATGCATGGTCCACATTAGAATGCCTCTAATCAAGGCATTGCATCGACCTGTATGTCGGCTCATACCCACCACTTCTATGCCAATCCAAAATTGTTGTAGCTCTTCCAATAGTGGACGAAGAATATTCTTCACTTTATACCACCCTGGCACAATCAAGCTTTAAAATAGGTGCCACTTCTTGGTCTTCAACCACGGAGGAATGTTGTAGTTGTCAATGACAACTAACCATATACTATAAGATGTCGACCTTTGACCAAATGGATTTACGCCATCCATATTCTTCACTTTATACCACCCTGGCACAATCAAGCTTAAAAATAGGTGCCACTTCTTGGTCGTCAACCACGGAGGAATGTTGTCGTTGTCAATGGCAACTAACCATACACTATAAGATGTCGACCTTTGACCAAATGGATTTACGCCATCCATAGCTAGGTTAAGATGCAAATTTCCAGCTTTCTTGGCAAAATCCGGCCATGTATCATCTATATGCTGCCATGTCGTGCAATCTGCACGGATCTGTAGCACACCTTCAGAAGATCTATTCTTCCAATGCCATGATGCTAGAGCAGCCACGGACTTGCATTCAAAGAAATGCTTGATGCAAGGCAGTACAGAAAAGTGTCACTACACCTTCTGCGGAACTTTTTGTCCATAGAGATCTATTCAATATCTCTTGGAATCACATTTCAGATACTTCTCCATGTCCATGTATTCCCCTTTGAAAAGAATACATTCATTAGGACAATTGTCAATGAAATTGTAATCCATCCCCAAGTTTCACAAGATCTTTCCGGCATCACATTATTAGCTGGTAGTATGTGCTCTTTGAGCAATCTACACAAAAAAGAAAAAAGAAAACACTTGTGTACGTAATTTGGTACAATATACATTTAGAGTTTTTCATTGAAGTAGACACATTGTAATAGATCACTTGAAAAGTGCTTTGACGCTAGTGTCACTCCATCCAAACTTTGCCTGCATGTTGAGAAGAAACAGGAGCGCCTTTAATCTAGACACTCATGCTCCACTATACAATGGCATATCAGCCTCACTTTTCATGTCATCATTGATAAGCCTTTCTAAATGCATGATTATCTCAATCATTTTGTCAATCTCAGGCTCAGACATAGCCTCATTGCGAATGTGCTTTGCATGATCACCCTCCAAGCTGTCAAAGGCTGCATCTTGTGGCCTCATGTATGCTGCTTTAGTAAAGTTGTAACATTTAATGGCCTAAAATCTTATGTGTAGCGGAAATTAGCATGAACATAGTGGGCATTTCATTAGAATAGATTCCTAATGAGAATTACAAGAGTGCTTGGGTGGAGAGAGCAACAAAAAGCATAACACCTAGTTAGATAGCATCGACAATACTTTCAAAAGAGAGAGATATTAAGCTATTGACAACAGTTGAGGACCGGATTTGCATGGAGCCGGTCCCCCCTCCAAAAGGCTTTGTATTATGGTTTCTCCCATCAAGAGAGACATTGTACAATACAATTCTTTGTGTTCCTTCAAGACTAGCTAGTGCAATGAAGATGGAAGCTTCATACACCAAGCAAAACACTTAATCAAACACAACTTGAATTATCCCCGTTCTCAGACCCAAGACCTCACACACCTTCGAACATGGTGAGAGCTAGCAGGGTATGAGAGTAGATTGAGAGGAAAAAGAAGTATCTTACGAGAAAGATGTACATCTCCTCACATAATCACTCATATTAGCATAGCTTAGCTTAGTAATTAGCTTGGTAGAGAAGATGAGCATGCATTGAAGCTTGGCTCTTGGTTGGATTTGCATCCACATGCCAAGAGAGTGTTGATGTAGGCTTCTATCTCACAAGCTTGGAGTAGGTGATGAGCTCTCCATTAAAGCTTGGGAGGAGATAGAGTATTCTTCCTTCACACATGGTCAAGTGTGAGTGTGTGTGTGTCAATGCCAAGCAAAAATCAGCCCCCCCTCTCTCTTGGGCGAGCCCTAGCTGCTAAATAGGTCTGGCTTTTGCCTCATTGGACCTCCCCAGGTCAAGCCAATAGGAATTAAGCAGCATAAGTGATAGCCTTCTGACATGTGTCCCCCTTTCCCCTTTTGTGAGAGCTTCAGGTAATTAAATAATTAAACTAAACTCTCATTGGACCCCTTTGCCTCCTGGCCAATAGGAATCAGGCAAGCCATGGGGCTCCTGAATGCTCATTGGACCCCTTGGGAGACTGCCCAATAGTCTTCTAGGAGACTTAATTCTCATTGGTTTCTTTTATTAAATGTTTTTAAATTAATTAAACTAGATTTACTCTAGCTTAATTCTCATTGGTCCACTTCAAGGGTCTTCCAATAGGAATTGGGCACACCTTGTGGGCATCTGGCCTAGGGAGCTGACATGTGTCCCTCATTCCCTTTGTGTAAAGGGAGCCTGTGTGTGTGTGTGTGGCTTTCTCTCTCATCTCCTACCTTTGGGGCACGCCCCCTCCCATGTAGGGATGTGCAAAGACTTTTAGGGCACACACTAAGCATCCAATTTTCCCTAGGGTTGACCTTTGGACACAACCTTTGAATTTTGGAACCTTAGCATTTTGGAAGTCTTAATGGGCTGAACCTTAGGGTCTTTTTGGCCCATTGTTTCACATGGCTCTTTTGCAGATGGCCCCCCCTTTGGATCCCTATTTTCCCTCCTTTGGATCCCTACTGTGGCCGGTCTGCTAGCTTAACCAATATTCTAGCTTTTTCTCCTTGGCACTTCCCCACATTAAATGATCAGTTTAATATGAGAAAATCATTTAGGAGAATTAGATATTTAGGAGTAAGCAAATGTACAAAATGTTAAAAATGAACAAAAATTTTTGTCTTATAAGACTCTCTTTTTCTTTATTTGTGCACAAAAATGAAGTAGTATGCATGCTTAGATCAAGTTTGCGGAGACGACGTCTCCCAAACACCAAGTAGAGCTTGTCACTCTACTATGGAAGACTGATAGGACTAATGTGCAGACATGCTTGCGGCAGCCTCAGGCTCTCAAGCGCCAAATGGACTAGTCATCCATTATGGAATGATGTCGTAGGGTAACATAGGGATCCTCTACCCGCTAAGAAAAGGACTCATGCATATGCTTTATCTTCTCTACACCATAGTCGAGGACGACTATGATTTCAAGAGAGAGGTAATGTCATAATAATCAATATCTAATTCTCCTAAATGATTTTCTCATATTAAACTGATCATTTAATGTGGGGAAGTGCCAAGGAGAAAAAGCTAGAATATTGGTTAAGCTAGCAGACCAGGCCACAGTAGGGATCCAAAGGAGGGAAAATAGGGATCCAAAGGGGGGGCCATCTGCAAAAGAGCCATGTGAAACAATGGGCCAAAAAGACCCTAAGGTTCAGCCCATTAAGACTTCCAAAATGCTAAGGTTCCAAAAATTCAAAGGTTGTGTCCAAAGGTCAACCCTAGGGAAAATTGGATGCTTAGTGTGTGCCCTAAAAGTCTTTGCACATCCCTACATGGGAGGGGGCGAGCCCCAAAGGTAGGAGATGAGAGAGAAAGCCACACACACACACACACAGGCTCCCTTTACACAAAGGGAATGAGGGACACATGTCAGCTCCCTAGGCCAGATGCCCACAAGGTGTGCCCAATTCCTATTGAAAGACCCTTGAAGTGGACCAATGAGAATTAAGCTAGAGTAAATCTAGTTTAATTAATTTAAAAACATTTAATAAAAGAAACCAATGAGAATTAAGTCTCCTAGAAGACTATTGGGCAGTCTCCCAAGGGGTCCAATGAGCATTCAGGAGCCCCATGGCTTGCCTGATTCCTATTGGCCAGGAGGCAAAGGGGTCCAATGAGAGTTTAGTTTAATTATTTAATTACCTGAAGCTCTCACAAAAGGGGAAAGGGGGACACATGTCAGAAGGCTATCACTTATGCTGCTTAATTCCTATTGGCTTGACCTGGGGAGGTACAATGAGGCAAAAGCCAGACCTATTTAGCAGCTAGGGCTCGCCCAAGAGAGAGGGGGGGCTGATTTTTGCTTGGCATTGACACACACACACTCACACTTGACCATGTGTGAAGGAAGAATACTCTATCTCCTCCCAAGCTTTAATGGAGAGCTCATCACCTACTCCAAGCTTGTGAGATAGAAGCCTACATCAACACTCTCTTGGCATGTGGATGCAAATCCAACCAAGAGCCAAGCTTTAATGCATGCTCATCTTCTCTACCAAGCTAATTACTAAGCTAAGCTATGCTAATATGAGTGATTATGTGAGGAGATGTACATCTTTCTCGTAAGATACTTCTTTTTCCTCTCAATCTACTCTCATACCCTGCTAGCTCTCACCATCTTCGAAGGTGTGTGAGGTCTTGGGTCTGAGAACGGGGATAATTCAAGTTGTGTTTGATTAAGTGTTTTGCTTGGTGTATGAAGCTTCCATCTTCATTGCACTAGCTAGTCTTGAAGGAACACAAAGAATTGTATTGTACAATGTCTCTCTTGATGGGAGAAACCATAATACAAAGCCTTTTGGAGGGGGGACCGGCTCCATGCAAATCCGGTCCTCAACTGTTGTCAATAGCTTAATATCTCTCTCTTTTGAAAGTATTGTCGATGCTATCTAACTAGGTGTTATGCTTTTTGTTGCTCTCTCCACCCAAGCACTCTTGTAATTCTCATTAGGAATCTATTCTAATGAAATGCCCACTATGTTCATGCTAATTTCCGCTACACATAAGATTTTAGGCCATTAAATGTTACATTGGTATCAGAGCTCAAGGTTTCTCTTTTCTTGCTCAAGAAGGGAGGTCCTCAAGCTAGCTACAAATGGTTGGTATTATTAATTGCCTGTGAGTAAGTAGAATAGGGATTTTTCAGCCTTGCAGTGCGCCTGCCTTTGTGCAGTTAACGGGGCATCACCCTCGAGAGCTATGGTCTTAATAGTGGAGTCCTACGGGGCTTGCCTATGGCTTAACCACTAATGAGCTATTAGAAGCTTGACAGGAGCCGGTGCTGTCTTGGTGTCGAAAGACCCTCACTTCTATTCCTTGCAATTAATGGTATTCGAGCCGCGGGTACAGTAGCTTGAGTGCTTTTTCTAAAGGGGTAAAGAGGAGTAGCAACTAGGTCTTGAAGTGCCAAAGTACACCTAAAAAGTTTACACCTAAAAGTTGTTAGAATGGCTGACAATAGTAAAGAGAGTGAAATTAATGTTGATAACTTTGATTTTGCTCATGAGCAAGCTACTAATGATGCTTCAATGCTTGTTAACTATCTTGTTTCTAGGCTTCAACAAGCCATGGGCAATCCATCTCTCCAAAGTGAAGTGCAACGGCAGCTCCGTGCTCACGGGATTCTCCAAGCTCATCACCATGACGAGAGAACACCTAGGAAGCCTCCTTGTGAGACTACCAAAAGAGGTCTCTCTCCGATTCGGGAAGAAGAAGAGAATCCATATGAAGGGCTCAAGAACTTACTTCTTGATTATGCATCTCCTTCCCAAAGGAGAACTCAAGAGCCTCCACCGAAGGAACGAGAAAGAAGCGAGTCTCCCGCCACCTCGGCGGAGATGGCTCCACGAAGACGGCGGGCTAAACGCTCTCCATCACCACCAAAGCGGAGAAGACCATCACACTCTTCTCCATGCCATAATTCAAAGAGGGATGATAAAAAGCAAGAGAAGAAAAAGGCGAGAAAGAGGACACCCTCTTCTCCATCTTCTTCATCCTCTTCCTCTTATGAAAGCTATCGTAAAGACGACAAAGATCAAGACAAGAAAAAGGTGAGAAAGAGGTCACCCTCTTCTCCACCTTCTTCAAATTATTCATCTTCTGAAGAAAGTGATGGTGCAACTTTTGAACCATCGAAAAGAAGAGGCCATAGGAAATCCTATGCCGCATGGAAGAGGTCGTCCAAGCTGAAGAAATTCAAAGAGGGAGGGAAGAGCATCTCTTTCCTTACCTATGATGGCACCTTCGGTGCTACAGACAAAGTTTTGGCCTTTATCCAACAATTCGATGCGGCGTTTGGAGATGAGGGCTTCACAGAGTCCTCTAAGCTACGCCATGTAGCTATGCACTTTCAAAAGTCCGCCAGACAATGGTGGTCTAGCCTACGAGCCAACGGTGAAGCTCCACGAACATGGAAGGCTTTAAGAGCTTCCATTATGAAGCAGTTTTTGGCCACCGATGCCAAAGACAAAGTACTCACCGAATGGAGAAGCTTAAAGCTCTCTCCCAATGAATCCATCCACAAATATGTAGACAAGTTTTGGGACCTACAACTCAAAGCTACTGTCTTCAAAAAGTTGGATTTTGGAGAGCAAAAGCAACAATTTTGTGCGGGCTTAACCGAAGAAATGGCGGAGTATGTCAACTCCCAAAGGCCACGTACCATATCGACGGTAATACACCATAGTATTGTGGTGAGTTTGATGAATCTCCTCCTCTTGGATTTCAACCAAAGAAGCTCTAGGAGGATCTTGGCGGTTGTTCTTTTGGGGACAAGCGCGGTACGCATGCCCTTGTTCGCCGCACTTGAAACACCGGTTATCTTTACGATAACGCTCAAGCTCTTCAGGAGAGAGTTTATTCTTTCCTTTGTAAACTCCCTTCTCTTTAGCTTTGTTGGAATTGCCCTTAGGAGACTTTTGGACATTGTCCTTCCCCTTAGGCTCATTGGAACCCTTGTTTTCCGGGGGCTTATTATTTCTTTTACCCCCCGTTTGGAAATTGATTCGCGAGGCCACCATAGTATAGTGTATTACCGCCGATATGGTACGTGGCCTTTGGGAGTTGACATACTCCGCCATTTCTTCGGTTAAGCCCGCACAAAATTGTTGCTTTTGCTCTCCAAAATCCAACTTTTTGAAGACAGTGGCTTTGAGTTGTAGGTCCCAAAACTTGTCTACATATTTGTGGATGGATTCATTGGGAGAGAGCTTTAAGCTTCGCCATTCGGTGAGTACTTTGTCTTTGGCATCGGTGGCCAAAAACTGCTTCATAATGGAAGCTCTTAAAGCCTTCCATGTTCGTGGAGCTTCACCGTTGGCTCGTAGGCTAGACCACCATTGTCTGGCGGACTTTTGAAAGTGCATAGCTACATGGCGTAGCTTAGAGGACTCTGTGAAGCCCTCATCTCCAAACGCCGCATCGAATTGTTGGATAAAGGCCAAAACTTTGTCTGTAGCACCGAAGGTGCCATCATAGGTAAGGAAAGAGATGCTCTTCCCTCCCTCTTTGAATTTCTTCAGCTTGGACGACCTCTTCCATGCGGCATAGGATTTCCTATGGCCTCTTCTTTTCGATGGTTCAAAAGTTGCACCATCACTTTCTTCAGAAGATGAAGAATTTGAAGAAGGTGGAGAAGAGGGTGACCTCTTTCTCACCTTTTTCTTGTCTTGATCTTTGTCGTCTTCACGATAGCTTTCATAAGAGGAAGAGGATGAAGAAGATGGAGAAGAGGGTGTCCTCTTTCTCGCCTTTTTCTTCTCTTGCTTTTTATCATCCCTCTTTGAATTATGGCGTGGAGAAGAGTGTGATGGTCTTCTCCGCTTTGGTGGTGATGGAGAGCGTTTAGCCCGCCGTCTTCGTGGAGCCATCTCCGCCGAGGTGGCGGGAGACTCGCTTCTTTCTCGTTCCTTCGGTGGAGGCTCTTGAGTTCTCCTTTGGGGAGGAGATGCATCATCAAGAAGTAAGTTCTTGAGCCCTTCATATGGATTCTCTTCTTCTTCCCGAGTCGGAGAGAGACCTCTTTTGGTAGTCTCACAAGGAGGCTTCCTAGGTGTTCTCTCGTCATGGTGATGAGCTTGGAGAATCCCGTGAGCACGGAGCTGCCGTTGCACTTCACTTTGGAGAGATGGATTGCCCATGGCTTGTTGAAGCTTAGAAACAAGATAGTTAACAAGCATTGAAGCATCATTAGTAGCTTGCTCATGAGCAAAATCAAAGTTATCAACATTAATTTCACTCTCTTTACTATTGTCAGCCATTCTAACAACTTTTAGGTGTAAACTTTTTAGGTGTACTTTGGCACTTCAAGCCCTAGTTGCTACTCCTCTTTACCCCTTTAGAAAAAGCACTCAAGCTACTGTACCCGCGGCTCGAATACCATTAATTGCAAGGAATAGAAGAGAGGGTCTTTCGACACCAAGACAGCACCGGCTCCTGTCAAGCTTCTAATAGCTCAATAGTGGTTAAGCCATAGGCAAGCCCCGTAGGACTCCACTATTAAGACCATAGCTCTCGACGGTGATACCCCGTTAACTGCACAAAGGCAGGCGCACTGCAAGGCTGAAAAATCCCTATTCTACTTACTCACAGGCAATTAATAATACCAACCATTTGTAGCTAGCTTGAGGACCTCCCTTCTTGAGCAAGAAAAGAGAAACCTTGAGCTCTGATACCAATGTAGCATTTAATGGCCTAAAATCTTATGTGTAGCGGAAATTAGCATGAACATAGTGGGCATTTCATTAGAATAGATTCCTAATGAGAATTACAAGAGTGCTTGGGTGGAGAGAGCAACAAAAAGCATAACACCTAGTTAGATAGCATCGACAATACTTTCAAAAGAGAGAGATATTAAGCTATTGACAACAGTTGAGGACCGGATTTGCATGGAGCCGGTCCCCCCTCCAAAAGGCTTTGTATTATGGTTTCTCCCATCAAGAGAGACATTGTACAATACAATTCTTTGTGTTCCTTCAAGACTAGCTAGTGCAATGAAGATGGAAGCTTCATACACCAAGCAAAACACTTAATCAAACACAACTTGAATTATCCCCGTTCTCAGACCCAAGACCTCACACACCTTCGAACATGGTGAGAGCTAGCAGGGTATGAGAGTAGATTGAGAGGAAAAAGAAGTATCTTACGAGAAAGATGTACATCTCCTCACATAATCACTCATATTAGCATAGCTTAGCTTAGTAATTAGCTTGGTAGAGAAGATGAGCATGCATTGAAGCTTGGCTCTTGGTTGGATTTGCATCCACATGCCAAGAGAGTGTTGATGTAGGCTTCTATCTCACAAGCTTGGAGTAGGTGATGAGCTCTCCATTAAAGCTTGGGAGGAGATAGAGTATTCTTCCTTCACACATGGTCAAGTGTGAGTGTGTGTGTGTCAATGCCAAGCAAAAATCAGCCCCCCCTCTCTCTTGGGCGAGCCCTAGCTGCTAAATAGGTCTGGCTTTTGCCTCATTGGACCTCCCCAGGTCAAGCCAATAGGAATTAAGCAGCATAAGTGATAGCCTTCTGACATGTGTCCCCCTTTCCCCTTTTGTGAGAGCTTCAGGTAATTAAATAATTAAACTAAACTCTCATTGGACCCCTTTGCCTCCTGGCCAATAGGAATCAGGCAAGCCATGGGGCTCCTGAATGCTCATTGGACCCCTTGGGAGACTGCCCAATAGTCTTCTAGGAGACTTAATTCTCATTGGTTTCTTTTATTAAATGTTTTTAAATTAATTAAACTAGATTTACTCTAGCTTAATTCTCATTGGTCCACTTCAAGGGTCTTCCAATAGGAATTGGGCACACCTTGTGGGCATCTGGCCTAGGGAGCTGACATGTGTCCCTCATTCCCTTTGTGTAAAGGGAGCCTGTGTGTGTGTGTGTGGCTTTCTCTCTCATCTCCTACCTTTGGGGCACGCCCCCTCCCATGTAGGGATGTGCAAAGACTTTTAGGGCACACACTAAGCATCCAATTTTCCCTAGGGTTGACCTTTGGACACAACCTTTGAATTTTGGAACCTTAGCATTTTGGAAGTCTTAATGGGCTGAACCTTAGGGTCTTTTTGGCCCATTGTTTCACATGGCTCTTTTGCAGATGGCCCCCCCTTTGGATCCCTACTGTGGCCGGTCTGCTAGCTTAACCAATATTCTAGCTTTTTCTCCTTGGCACTTCCCCACATTAAATGATCAGTTTAATATGAGAAAATCATTTAGGAGAATTAGATATTGATTATTATGACAAAAGTGCTTGCGAACACGTCTATTGGGTTGCAAGATTGCTGAGTGTTGGTTAGCGTCAGACTCCGACGAGTTATAGTTGGCAACAACACGATCGATAATAGATGGATCAAACTCGCCTACAAATTCTCGAACGTGCTGCAAAGAAACGCAGCTTGTCCTTCACACAACATTGTTTGCATTTATAACAAGGACATAGGATCCTTGTTGAGATATAGGCGTTTCGGTTGGACGGCCCCACATCGTCGTCACTACTCATAATGAATATAAAAAGCTTGAACCTTGAACATAAATTCAATCTTCTCTTACTCTCCTCCGTCTCTTATCTCTCTCTCACTCTCTTAATCTCCCTCGTAACTCAAGAAACCATAGATCACACTGTAAAATACCTCAAATTCTCTAGCCATGTCTGATCACCGTACACCTTGGTCTAGAGGTGCACGGACATCAGAACCACCAGGTTATAATCTTATCTTTTTTGGTCAATGCCTATATTTGTGGGTATGAGAAATCTACACACCCATGTCTACATGACAATGCATGTAGTGGACAAAACCCCTTTGCCTCTTGTTCAGTTGTAGCCATTTCCTAGTGTAAACTACCTGAAGAGCTATGATTGTTAATGATGCCACCATTTTGTGGTGTGCGCAGTGCAAGAGTGCTCCCGGTTCTCTAAATTTCTTTGAAGAAGAGCTTTTTTATTATGCTTCTTGCTCAACATCTCTTCACAATAGCTCCTTGTTCGAGGGATTACTGTGCACATTACATGCCTGCCTTTATTCTGAGCTATTGTGCCGTTGAAAGCTTTCTAACCTAAGGCTGCATTCGTGCAGAGAAAGAGAGGGAGAAAGAGAGAGATAGATAGAAAGAGAGAGGAAGAGAGAGTAGGTAGAGAGAAAAGAGTAGAAAGTCATTTATGAACTCCATATTGGGGACATAAAAAAGATCTTTTTCAAAGCACTCTACAGAAACCTCTACACTCTCGCATTGTGCACCCCACAAATATGGCTTCAGTTACAACCATTGCTCTTTACTTACTTGTTGCAAGCTCATATGTGCAAACGGTTTATTTGCGAGCCATTTCCACATGTCAGCTTGCAAACAACTACATACCTAAACTCATGTAAACTACATGCAAACTACTGCGAACATAACCATAAACCTAACTTTAAATTTAAACCACATTCTTAAAGCTAAATTTAAATATAAAAACTAAATGCAAAATCTTTTCTTAAATCTAAATCTAAGCTCTAATCACTAACTATCTTTAAATATCCCTAACTGCTCTAAACTTAAATATAGAGCTAAATCCTAAACCTAAACCCAAAGCTCTAACATTAAATCTAAACCTAAACTCTAACTTAAATATAAAAGCTAAATCCTAAACCTATGAATCTCTCTCTCTATTTCTTTATCTATATATGTTTCTCTATCTCTTATTCTCTCTCTTTCTTTATCCTTCTCTCTCTCAATGTGTATGTGTTTGTCTCTACGTGTGTGTATTTCTCTCTCTCTCTCTCTCTCTCTCTCTCTCTCTCTCTCTCTCTCTCTCTCTCTCTCTCTCTCTCTCTCTCTCTCTCTCTCTCACACACACACACACACATTAGTACTAATATATTAGTTGACAGCGCCATTGAGCTTGAGAGAGCTAGACGTCCACGACATCAATATGGGATACACCCAGTACATCTATTTACAAACGCGGCCATTGACAAAGCTCTTCACTGATCGATGCACTACTTTCTTGGACAACGTAGACATTAGATTAGATCCACAAGGATTTTATCGAATTGGTCTCATAAATCATCTCTCTCTCTCTCTCTCTCTCTCTCTCTCTCTATATATATATATATATATATATATATATATATATATATATATATATCTTTCTTTCTCTCGCTCGCTCTTTGCTTTCTCTCTCTCTCTCTCTCTCTCTCTCTCTCTCTCTCTCTCTCTCTCTCTCACACACACACACACACACACACACACACACACCCACACACACACATTGTGTGTGTGTATGTGTGTGTGTGTGTGTGTGTGTGTGTGTGTGTGTGTGTGTGTGTGTGTGTGTGTGTGTGTGTGTGTGTGTGTGTGAGAGAGAGAGAGAGAGAGAGAGAGAGAGAGAGAGAGAGAGAGAGAGAGAAGGGCAGGTATACCTATTTTGTAAAGAGCACCAAAACTCAAATCTACAGATCTGAGTTTTTGGCGCTCTTGGATGATTTTAACAGGGTCCACATCGCTATAGGCGTTGATATGAGTGTGACTATGTAACAAAGACTATAGCGACATCGAGACTTTTCCACATATGAGCGTCACACTACAAGCATCGCTGCATTGAAGAACCTCTTGTATTGTGTATTACACTAGCAGTTCCTTACTCAGTATGACCCTTGACAATGGTTCACATTGCTTTCTCAGCTTATAGTCAACCTGGATTATCAAAACCTCATTGTGTCTAGAATGGTTGCGAGTCCACTACTATGGATTTAGCCTCAGCGTTTCTCTTCTATCTAATGAACTTCAAGTAGCCTCTAGTAATGTGTGTCTTATGTCATCAAGCTCCACTATCAACTTTTGGATGCGTTCACAAACCTTCACATAGATTTCATCTTGCTCATTCCTAGAGCTATAGTTTAAACTAGAAAATTTCTCTTCATGACTATCTTCACAGTTCCATTCAACTGTCTTCTCTTGTCTGGTTTCTGATTGAATTTGAGATGGATCCGTTGATTGGTCTTTCATCAAACCAGTGGTTCGAGCCTTGGCCAAGTCTGATCTAACTTGCCGTACCTCATTTACCAGACTCTCTAATGTAGCGATCATGACTTAGTTGGCCCAGATGTTGTCTCCAGCACCATATTAGAGAGTTTGAGACTTTAGAGCCAATTTGGGATCACCAATATCTTGAATACTTGGGTATATGGCCAGATCTCAAACCATATTTTAAGACCAGAGTCTTCCACAAGGTAGTACTTGAAAAGTTTTTTCCAACTTTTTTGCTAAGGTTTAACCATGTGGTCAAATCTTAAGCCCTTGTTGAAAGTGGAAATTGGGAAATTCCCAAATTCACTTATATGGTGTTCTTCTCACTGTAGTGTTCTTGCATCCCTAAAGACTAGGGCGGTAGCTTTTGAATCGTGCAAGACTCTAAACACTTTGGCTATTCTTGCAGTTTAGCTAGATTTTTAGTGATCTTCACTGCAAGCTCATGCTATTCTTGCCACTCATCCAAAACCTTCTCCTTGCTCTCCGCCTTCTAGATTGCTCTATTTTGCTTACACTTCCTGATTTCAACAGCTTGTTTTTCCTCATTTTCATCGAGGATAACACCCTTCCTTTTGGTAACTACGCTAACTGGCATTGGCACTGGCACTGGCATTGATGCCTTCTGGTCAAGTACTTTCCATTTGAAGCATATCGATGCTGGGCTGCAAAGTGACCATAATTTCTACACGTATAGCAGTTTAGTCTTTGGTTTGCAAAATCTCCTCTACCCATATCCCTGTCAGTGCCCCCCTGGTACCTACCCCTACCAGTACTAGTACCTCGAGTACCTATGTTGGCTTCATTATCTTTGGACCCTTTGGCCCCATCTACTTGGATTGCTTCGAGAATTGTTAGTGCAATCATTCATAGATCTTTTGTCTTTTGATGCCACAATTGTTCCACACGTGACCATAGGCTTTACAGTAGGTACACTATGAACACTCATTAGACCATAGATCTCTTGATTTGCACTTTGAGCACCTAATCTCCATCTTCTTCATTGATGGTTTTGTCTTGGGCAATTTCAGCAATTTGTTTTGACATTTCCTCTAGTTTCCTAGTCGAGGATTCTTTTTTCTTTCCTTTTCCTTTGTCATCTTACTCACTTTTAGATGAACTAAAATAGGTACTACATTTTGATTCTTCAATGGACGATTCTTTGTCAATGGAATGTTTCTTCTTATGACCTTTCTCCTGGCCTATTGCTCTACTTTCAATTCCTTTGCACCAGATCACTACACTTTTTGGTTGGTGTTCGAACCTTCTGTGCCTTGAGCTTTTACTTTTGAACCCATTCAAAAATCAAGCTCTCATTTTTTTTTAAGGAGACTCTTGCAATTGTTTGATTAGTTTCTTGATTTTCTCCATGTAACTCCTAACTGACAACTTGCCCTGCTTAATCTTGTCTAACTCACACAAGATATCTTCATCCCCCCTATTGTTTGAATATTCCAATCTAAAAGCCTTGATGAGCTTATTGTATTCCTGGGTTGGCAGGTTGGGTAATGGTAGTACCATTTCCTTGCTGCCTCCTTGAGTGTTTGGGGAAATTAATTCCCCCATTCATCTTCATCAATATCTTTAAGCTCAGTTTACAGCTCAAATGCTTGGATGTGAACATCAAGATCATCCTTTTTGCAACAAAATTTGTATGTTAGTATAATTCTCGTGACTATTGGTCCTGGTTCTGGAAACTGACTTCCTATCTTTGGATTTTCATTTGCTGTAATGGTCTATATCTACTTCCCATTCATTATTAGTTTTGATTTTTAGTCACTCTATCTTCATTTTTCTTCTTTGCTGGCTTGTGTCTTGTTGAGTGATGTTTTCTGCTAAGTGATGTTTTCTCTTGCTGCTCTCCTTTTCTTTACCACCTTTTTGCTATGTTGAGAACCATGAGACCGGTTATGTTGTTATGCTCTCTCTATCTATTTGCACCTGGAATGAGATGAGCGCTAGGAATCCCTCAATTCATCAATTGTTCTTGTATTTGAAGGAACATCTGTCTTATTCTTGGGTTCTCTCTCCATATCAAAGCCTTGATCTAACTATTTGGAACTAGGCTAGCATGGTCCGGATTCTCCCCCTAAACCTTGCTAGCCTTCTGCCTTATGTGGTTCCTTTGGGCGGCATGATTGATGCGTGGTGACTCTAACACTAAAATTGGAAGATAGTTTGACTTTCAAGAGAAAGTTAGCTCAATCCACCATGATTTCCAAAATGGAATGAGATGGACACATTCAGCCATTCCAAATTGGTAGTAGAGTTCTTTGTCTGATCCTTGTACAAATTTGCTTTTATAAAGCCAATCATGATCGTGCTTTGCATCCAGTGCAAAGGTGATTACAAAATGCAGAGATAAGTGTGAAAAATGCATAAGCAAATTTGTGCATGGCTTGGTGCTTTTTAGGGCTCTAAAAATCTTGAAATCAATTAACAAATTCATTGCAATGTGTTCTATGTGTGCACAATCATTACTCTTATACTTGATCATCAAGAGTGTGTAGTGATCTTTTTCTCCATCCATAGGAAGAAGCAAATAATGCATGTGCCACTCAATGTGTGATAATGAATCAAACATTTTTGTGCTTGATGGCTATGTTTAGTGGCCAGATATTTTCCTTTAGGGTTTGGCTCAATGTCTTACAGTGCAAGCCCATGGGAATGGTCTTTAGTGAGAGCTCAAGATGAAGAGGCTTGACCAAGGGTGGGAACCGGGGTAGCCATGGGAAGATTTTTAAAGCGCTTTTTGGGATTACACGGCCATGAGAAGTGGGGTCCTCTAAAGACAAGCTCAAACACTTTGGGCTAAAGTCCGCCAATTGGACGAAGTTAAGGGCAATTGGTCATTAATCAGTTGGTTGATAGGTAGCAAGTCCTCAAAAGCAATCGAATAGAGAATACACAAATTCGGTCGACCAATTTCCATTTGGAGGCAAAATCCTTAGAAATTCCACTTGAGTGCCTTTGTTTCAAATTCATCAAGCCTCCTCTAGTGTGTGAGCCTCCCTTACCATGGGCTTGAGTTTTACTTAACTCTGAATTTTGAGGTTTCCAGCTCGTGCTTTAAGAGCACAAACTCCAGAAAAAATGTGTATCATCAAAGAGTGTTAGGAAAGCTTTAAATGCTTAAAGCTATGTGCATGCGCGCGCACACACACACATTCTTCAGCTGCAGTTCAACAGGTATGCCAAAGAGCAAAAGAAGAAAAAACTCTTGCACTTTCACTTAGTAAGAACTAGGCTTAATGACACCCAAAAATATAATTCTTGGTCTCAATGGAAAGGCCTTCAGAAGCACTATTCCTACACAAAAATTACAAAAAGCAAGTGAGTACTAATTAAACATAAACAGCTTGTCCAAAATGCTGGTTTGAGTGATAATGAGATGCAAAAATTGCCAAGCAATGCACAAGAAATTAATTCAGGTGATGCTATGCTATTAGAGGCCTTTCACCTATTTTTGAACACCCAAAAAATGATGGATTGATTTTTTGCATGCTCAAAATTGTGTTTTGATAGGTCTTGTAGGTGTTCTAATGCATGAAAATTACCTTCTCCTCTTGTTTCATTGCATTTCAAGGTTGTTTTCTCATTGAAACATCCAATTTTGGTAGTAGGTAACATAGTCAAGATTGTTTGCTTGTTCATCTTGACTTGGTGATTACGATTGTTGGTTCAAATTTCAGCATGGATATGCTATGCCTATATGCTTGAGAGACTACCTAGTCTCCGTATGCCGATTGAGTCAAATCCCTTTGGGCTTAGATAGCTATGTTGCATGGTCTAATGTGATGACTTGCTAACACCATCTGCTTCCACAAATATTTGTGTGATCATGCTAGCCATCTATCTATACATGGTGAGGAAAGGAGGAAAGGGATACAAAAAGAAAGAAAAGCACAAGAGGATTTTGGGACTAAAGAAGAAGATGAAGGCCCATTGATGACATGATCGCATAAAATCTAAAGTAAATCACTTTTATAAAAACAAGAAGGAGTATATATGGTAAGCTACCGTATTCTCTATCTCGTAGATGAATTTGGTTCTTTTGATTTTCCATCTTCTCCATGGTATTTCTAGCAAGCATCTTATTATATGTATATCATAGATGATCTTGGCTTGGTTTAGCATCAATCTTAAGAGGGATATGTGATGCTTATAAAAACAAGATCCATTCCTTTAAGATGTTCATATGACCAAGCAAAAACATCTCTATATTCTTGAGTTTTGTTATCAAAATCTCCAATTCTTCAAGGGTTAGATCATTCACAATATACAAAGACCTTGACTCTTCTCTAAGTTCTCTTAGGCCATCTGCTTTGCTTTCTCAAGTCCATTGTAAGATGTCTCTAGTGCTTTAAGCTCTCTTATTGATTCTTTATCACAATCCTTTGATCTTGGATTGTGTACATCTTGGAGTGGGATGGAACACTAATTTTATTTGACTTCAATTATTCCTCGCTTTTCATCTCTGTTATTCGAACCTCTTTTAAAATTTACTTTTTCTCTTGAGATTTCTTTTTTCGTTCCATTTTGTTCAGTTTTGGCTTACTGTCTTTTGTTTTAGTCTTTCTTGGTTTGGTTTCTATCTTACATGAATACCCTTTGACACAAACTCTGTTACTATTTTTGAAACTTCATCACCAAATTGTGGTCCTCTTGGCTCCATTATGGTAGTATAACCATCTATTTGGCTTATTGGATTAAAACTACACTCCTTGAACAACAATCCTAGATATTTGAGATCCCACTGATCTTGTTGTTCAGTCTCCAAAAGCTATGTATGTCCTTGAGACTCGTTGAATCTCATTCTCTCTACGATCTGCGTCTAAGATCCTTGTAGATTGGTCTTGAATATCTCGGGTGCATTCACACTTGGTTGTATATAGTGAGTAGAGATTGGAGCACCCATATAGATATACCTTGCTAACTTAATTGGATTGACAAGTTTGTATTGGCATCCATAATTTTCTACCATCAGAACTTGCAGTCCTTGGGTGTCTGTATATGTCAACATATATAGGTTTTGGTGGTCTATCAACTCTCTAGCATTGGGTTGTGGCGATCTCTATTTATGAATCTATACAGGCCCATGTTAGCATAATCCATCAGGACTCTCATGGATTCATTGGTTTTGATGAATCTCACGTTGGGTTTGTTGATAAGAAGATGTTTCTCTCTAGTTCCTCATTAATTTTTGCTTTCATGCCTCCAAAAATACGCGTTTGAGTTGATGGATGTAGTGATTGGTGTGGCTCCCAAAAATGAGGTGGATAAACACTTGTCTAAGATCCATGAGAAAAACCTTGAGATATCGGATGGTATGTGGAATGAGTTGGATGTGTTCAGATAGCTATTCCAAGCTAGTACTTAGAACTAGAGATGTTAGATTCAAAGAATTCAGATAACACTTCAGACTACTGGAAGACAAAACTGGAAATGAAATGACAAGAGACTCTAATTGAGACCAAAACTGGGATTGCATCCAAAATAATTAAATACAATGACTGAGCATCAAGTATGCCAATAAATAGCTTTGAAATTACAGAAAGAGAGAGAGAGAGAGAGAGAGAGAGAGCATAACAGATGATTACAAGTGATATAACGATCATAGGAGTGTAAGGAGTCTAAGAGTACAAGTATTTCAAAATCCACGAGTTTAAACATCCTCAAAAATGAATAGTGGGTCCTATTTATAGGCTATCGGGCTAGTGTTTGACTGACTATGCACTATCGGTTACTGTGGTAACTCACTGGCTACTACTTATGGAAGCTTCAGATGTCCGCCAATCCTACTAGAGGTAGTTTCCACCTTCTACAATCCTCCTCTCCTTTCTTGAATTTTGGTATACACCAAAAAATTTAGATGAAAATTCCCATATTTTTTTCCAATTTCCTAATAATGGTTCCCAATTTCTCTTGTATTTGGGTAGCTAGCTCTATTATGTTAGCATACGACTCAAAAGGTGTCTACTGTTGATGGGCAGCTAGCTCTATTATGTTAGCATATGACTCAAAAGGTGTCTACTATTGAAACCATTAGATCTACTTAATCTTGCAAAAGGCCAATAGTAGAATACCAATTAACTCACCCAATGTATGTCCAGCAAACTCTCTTCTTGTCAAGTGCCTTCCTCCTCTTGGATGGTGTCTGGGATGCCTCCAAGGTACTGGTGCCAAAATTTTCCTTCTAAATTAATTTGAGCAGTTCCTTTTGCTCCAGTTGGTCCTTCCTTATACTCTTTATTTCCACTTCATAGGGTCTCATAGCATCTCAAGTTTTGGTGTCAGCATTTTACAAAGTGCTTTTACCTCTTGTCAGGCGAGTCCTAGCCAGATTGTGACAATAGGAAGAAGTGTGCATCCATCCCTGAGGCAATAGATGGTTGCATTTAATGCGAGCTCTGAACAAGATCTTAGTCATTTCTTTGAATTGAGGTTCAGGCTAGCCAATTCCTTCTTTGCAATTTTATAGCCCTCAATTTTCAGTTACAACAACTCGTTTGCGATCCGAATGAGCCTTTTGATTTGAACATTCCATTGGCCTAGTAACAACTGAAACTTGTGGACGTCGCATAGTAGTTCACTAAATAAATTTATTTGAGGAACATCTTGCATTACTTTATTCCATGCTAGCCATTCCATAGTTTCCTCTTCATACCATATTCTAAGCCCATCGGCTATCTGACGATATATTTGTTGGTCTGTTGGCTTAGTGTGAGGTGGATAAAGAGCTGAAAAGTAGCAAGGTAAATCAACTTCTTTGGCTGGGATGGCATATATTAGTGCTAGAGGATCAGGAACAAAATCTAGAAAATTCAACACCATATGATTCTCCTGATGCATCATTTTTCTTGTAACCCTTACGAGGTGGAAAAGAGTCTTCAGGTGTGTTTCTTGTTCCCTTAGAGTCATTTTGGTTTTTGGTCCTCTACTGCTGGATTCATTGATCTCCAATAAGGCTTTGACTGTTAAATCCACTGGAACTTTGCATATGTACAAGCATCTCCTTCAATTGCTGCCAAATGCTTGTCATGCATTTGTATGTTGGTTTGCTACCCAACAACATTTCCACTTGAAGCTCCAGTGACTTGCAGTTTGTTGTGGTCAAATCTCTAGCCATTGCATTAATCATTCTGTCATCATTGGTAAGATCCCATTCTAGAATTCTTTCCAACTCTTGGGCACATGCAGGATGTGCAGGTAGCTAACAAACTTCTTGATCGTGGTAGCTTACTTCCATTCTCCAACCATCCTTCTTGCTCCAACATAAAGCATCTGGAATCTCTCCAAATCCGAGTAGAATGAATCATTGTCCAAACATTGCTAGATTTGAAGATTTTTATCTCTCCACAATCTTTTGCTCAATGCTAGTAGCTCAGTAGAGTGATTATCGTCAGATTCAAAGTTAATGATTTAAAAAATAGCTTTCCCTTTATTCGGACTGTGATCTTCTTGGCCTTCATGTCCTCCGAGTTTCTCCCGCTGGTGGGTAAGGTCTTAAGCTGGCTTTTTTGAAGCTTGATTTAGAGGTGTGCTCCTAGTTGTTGAACCCCCAACAGCTGAACCAATATTTGGACCACCTATTCCATCCTCCTCATCATCATCAAGAGTCTTTTGGGTTTTTTGGTCCTAATCATGAGTCTTATACTCATCATCATCTTCTTCATAATCTTCATCTTGATATTGTAGATCGTCATATATTCCATGATGGCTTCATTGACCAGTGTTGTATTGTATTGAGATGCTTTCTCTCTAAGCTTAGACTGAACTGTCTCAATGAAACTTTTCAAGGTCCGACACATTGAGAGTTAAATCCCCATTCTTATCCACAATCTATACCAGACTATGATAAATGTATTTCTGGGAAAAAGCATCTTTTTTCACTTGACGTGTCTTGAACAGGTCCCTGTAGTCTAATCTCTTAGCCTCCAAAAGTGTCTGGAAGCAAACAGTATCTCACTGAGCATCCTCTTTTGACTCCATCATTATTCATTTTTCTAATATGAGCTTATGGATCTTCTTCTCCAATCCTTCCTTCTCTCATTTGTGCTATTGTTCTTGTATCTGCATGGCTAGATTTCTAGATGGACATGCAATATTCTCCTCCCATAACTTCTTTAGCTTAGCATGGGCCTAGTGAAGTTCCTCTTGAAGTCGTGTTGTATTAGCACTAGAGGTAGAGGCCTAAGCTTCCATCATTTGACCAATGAAATTTACTGTTATATTCCAACCAGATTAAATGGCTGATGTACACCCTTGAGTGATGACATTTGGGCCAGTCTGATGTGTCTCATAAATTGTCATTGGGAAGGGATATGATAGAGCAGATCGATCAGGTTTCTTTATAACCAACTTCCCTTAGGGGTGTTTTCTGCAATCTCTAAAGCCAGTCCATCCTCACAATTGGTAGATTGCTAGTCTCACGTACTAAACTATTTCCAGATGCCCAGTTACCCTCTTCAGCTCCGGTGGCTATTTGTTGCTCTGTTGTATTGGTTGGTTGATCGGCATGTTTCTCCTTTTCCTATGACTCTATTCAATAGTGGTATCAGTGCTAGCTGGTTTTTGACTTTTGGCTTTGAATCCTTTGATTAACTCTAGTGTCTCGGGCTTCTTGGAAGTAGATCCCATGGCTATGTCAGTGATTGTCAGGACAAGGGCAAGGCCGGACTAAACAAGGGCAAGGCCGGGCTAGGTAGTGTGGAAAGCGAGTCCAACTAGGGCAAAGGGCTAGGAGCTTGCTATATAGTGGGAGGTTGGGAGGTGCCCTGATACCAATGCAGACTAGGGGAACTAGTGCCTTGGAGTCCACCTCCCAACCTCCCACTATATAGCAAGATTCTAGCCCTTTGCCCTAGTTGGACTCTCTTTCCACACTGCCTAGCCCGGCGTTGTCCTTGTCTAGTTTGGCCTTGCCCTTGTCCTGACATTACTCCCCCCTTAAAGAAAAGTTTTCGTCCTTGAAAACAAAAGTGGGAAACTTCTGTTTAAGAACAATAATGTTTTTCCAAGTGGCGTCTTACTCAGGTTGATCTTTCCACTTGATTAAGGCTTGTTGACGTACATGATGACGCGTACGTAAATCATGATAGTCGAGAATTAGTTTAGGTTCATGCGGTCAGGTAGGAGGTTCAACAAAATCAACCAAAATCTGTTGGCCAATGACATTGTCGTCCAACTAGGGCAAAGGGCTAGGAGCTTGCTATATAGTGGGAGGTTGGGAGGTGGACTCCAAGGCCCTATTTCCCCTAGCCTCACATTGGTATCAAGAGCCAGGTACTTCTAGGGAGGACGCGGAGAACTTTTTGCATGTGCATGAGGGCAAGGCCGTGAAGCTCTCTCCTTGACAGTCCTCGATGACACATTTTCGGTGGGCAACCCCGCTTGCGAGGAGGAGGGCCGATTGTGGCACCTGCACCAAACCCCCCGCTCTCGGGCTTGACGGAGGCGTGCGGCCCTGCTAAAGATTATACGTCTCTGTGGTGGGTGATTTCAAGCCACAACCGCGACGTGCTGAGCAATTTCTTACATCTCGACGCCGCTGCGAAGAAAGCCATGGTGCTACAGGCTGTTTTTTTCACAACATGGGCGCCCAAACCTTAATGTTGGTGGCCAAACTCAATTTTTTCAAAGTTTAGGGGTGGGTACCCATAGCAGGGATCCCCCTTTTTGCTCGTGAATGAACGAGAATGTTCCCCAGGCACCGTACGCTCGTAGTAACGTCATGATGCTGCAGAACTGCAAATAGGGGCTTTGAAATTTGCTGCCGACTGCGTCAAATCGACTTGGTGCTATTCAACAAGTAAATTTACGGTCTCCTAAAGATCGGACTACCAACAATATTTCCGGACGCTTCAAGCAACTTGGACTACCTACAAAATTGCCGGTCGCTTCAAGCTTGGAGCACGAACAAAATTAGCAAGGCTAATTATCGATGTTTACGGGATTCTTTATCGATAATTACCAATTGCGGTGCATCCTACATCTACCGAACATCTTATCGACATCAAGTATTTTTCTTGCTATTCTTTCCACTGCACTGTGTCGCCATGGATTCAGATATCAATATGACTTCTGATAGCATAATACGCCTGATCTTTCCCATGATGGCTCGTGGCCGGATGCTCTCACAGAGAGTGTTCGCGATGCTATGGCGGGTGACGACACTTATGAAGTGTTTGATATTCAAGAATTTCGTGCACTTCAGACATGCATATCAATCATGGAAAGAATTTTGCATCTTTAAATGAAAACGTCACTAAATTATCCACGTTAGTGAATAATTAATGCAACAATAGTCCAAGGGTCCTACTGACATGCACATGCATGAGCACGTTGCTACATAGGGTCAAGCCCCTTCTGATCATGTACAAGGTCCATCTGCCGATGCTTTGCACACTCTGACTGCAAAAGAGGTGGATGAGTTGTTGAAAAATGCCAAACCACCGACTTTCAAGAGACAAGACCAAGATCACAATAAGGATGCAGTGAATATCTTTCTCAGCAAGTGGGATGGGATTCACGCCTTACGGTGTACTCTGGATTCAGCCAGAGCACTGCAAACAAGTTTAACTGTGGAAGGCAAGGCCTACAAATGGTGGATGTCTCTCAAGGAGAAGAATATCATACCCACAAAGTTGGGCAGCTTTTGAAACTATGTTTCGTAAGAATTCTTGCCTACAAATGAGGCAGACCGAAATTGGACGGCTTAAGACACTTGTTCCATGCGCCAATACCCATCATTACTTGAATATATCTCACTATCGGGATGTTATTCTCAAGTTGGAAGGCCTAAACACCTTCAGCAAGTACATGGGTTTATCCGTGGTCTGACACCATAGCTTAAGAAGCACGTCAAGACTCGAGACCCTAAAACACTTGAGGAAGCTATAGTGAAAGCACATATTCACGATGATCCAGATGAAAAGAAATCACATCATAATCACGTGCCTGCTAATACACATGGTAATACACGCACACAGTACGGGCACAATAAAAGAAAATTTATAGTAGCCAATTCAGAAGCATCTCAAAAACCCAAGGGGTCCAGAGGTCCTCTCTCTCCTGAGGACTTTGATAATCGAGGAAGGCATCAAAGAGCTTGAAATGCCTCAACTAAATACTAGGCCAGTGCCATTAAACAAGGTAGGCGAGTATTACGAGGGAGAAGATGGAAACACCACCCTTCCTATGGAATTCAATGGTGTAAAAACCATGGCAATCCTTGACAGTGGAGCTGGTGTGGCCATTGCAACCAAAGAGGTTTGGAGAAAATGGGGAAAACTTGCCTTGATATCCACACGAATGAGCCTGCAGCTTGCAGACGGACACAAGGAAAAGCCCCTAGGACTGCTAGAAAAAGTACTTGTTACTTCTTGTGGCATTGAATATGAACACACTTTTGTTGTTGTTGACTTTGGCAAGAAGAACAACTATGACATCATTCTGGGAAGACCATTCATGGGACAATTGAAAATGGTCCAAGATTGGGGTTATGACCATATATACCTGAGACACATGAAAACCATAATAAAGATAAACTTGAGGGACCATAGCTATAGGGATGTGACGAGAACACCGGTTGAGGAGTTTGATTCCGCCACAGTAGCAGGATCAGAACTTCCAGCTTGGTTAGGTAAGCCTAAAGAACTGTGGATGTGTGGAGCTTCACAATGTGGTAGCTTGAAACTTGAGGAATGTATCCTAGAGCGGGTTATAGAGGATATGGACTATATCCCAGAACCATTTCCTGAAGAAGAGTTAGAGCCTTTTGAATGGGAACACATCTTGGCTACTCTGGACGTGTGCGCCGTGGAGGATGCTCCCACAACAAAGTTTTGTGATGAAAATGGCTATGATGTCGTTCCTTATTTTGCAGTGAGTGTAATCCAGGAAAACAAACAGAACCAAACATCAACAAGCTCTCGAAATAAGGAGCAAACAAAGAAATGTGGAATCAAAAAAGACTACGAGTTCTATGACTCTGTAGAACACTTCGAGCTTCAAGAAGATCAACGACCCGGGAATCAATGTCATCGCTACACGAATAAAGTGCATAAAAAGTGGATTCCAAAGTCCTCAGTGAAGACACAGCCACCACAAGCATCCTCATACATGGCTCCTGATAAGGATGCAAAGAATCAGCTAGAAGGATTGTGACCAGAGCAACGAGCTAACAATGCTCTAATCAATGGGCTAGAAAAGTCCTCCAAGAAACTACCACCCACAAGCAAACAGACAGTAACTTTCCACTACCAGCCAAAAAATCAAGGGAAAGTACAAGAAGTCAACCTTGCTGAGGATAGTAGCGATAGTGATGAATCTTACGACATCCCCTATCATCAACTCAGGCCATCACTATCACCAACCCCTTCAGCAACAACCATGACAGGTCAAAAGAACAGGACAAAAAGTCAAAGCCAAAAAGCTCGACAAATCTGGATACCAAAAAGCCACATCGGCCAAAAACAAATATGGATCAAGAAGACAAAGATCTCTAATGACAAATCACAAGATCCAGCACCAAAACAAAAACAAGGAAAGCGTGCACGAACGGGTAAGAATATCACAAAGTCGCAAGCTTTCACAACTCGGGTTTGGGCTCCAACGAAGTTGATTCAACAAAAAAGTGAGGAATTCACTTGGATTCCAAAACAACCACAATATCAACTTTCAAATCCTGAATCCCGTCCCCAACCAAGCGTACAAGGGCTGAAGCAAAGACCACTGTTGACTCACACAACAAAAAGGTGGATCCCAAAGAAGTCTCTTCAAACACAAACGAAGCACGGGCAAGTATGGGTTCCCAAACGAGAGCCAGCAACAAAACAGCCAATAATCGCAAAGAAATGGGTCCCAAAGAAGAACAATAAAACTGCTGTCAGTGCATCGCCGCTTGAATTCTTTCAATTCTTCCTACGATTACAGTACAGTCAATCAAGCAACGATACAGGAGCTTCAAAGACCATTACATTGCTTAGAATCGGAAGCCTCGCCAACAAATGCCAATAAGCAAATTTCTTATACCCACATCTTGCACGACATAAATCTTTTCCATGCATTGACTGTGTATGCATAATAGGGCTACATTACAAGGCCTGCATAGGCACAACTTTTAATTGCCCAAGCACAACACATACTCTTTGCGATACCCTGTCGTAGAGGATGACTCCAAATAGGAAGGGGGGACGCATTCTGAATGCGGACCTAACATTATGACTATTAGAGGGCAATGTTTTGAGAGAGGCATTGAATTTTTGCGTTTTATTGTGATAATTTTTTGACGAAATTTAGAGTATATGCCCTCATAGTAGTGCTACAAAGGAGTATGGGGACAAAATCCATATATGAGCCCCTAGGGACATGTGTATAGTGTACATAGCATTTAGATTTCTATTTGAATGATTTTTCTTTTGTTAAGTTTTTTTAAGATTTTCTTTGTTTATTATTAAGAAAAAATAAAAAAATTCCATAATCCACATGAAGAAAAGACTGACGAGAGGCCTGAGCACTATAAAGAGAAGAAGGTACAGGGAAACGATGAAACTTCACGAAGTATGTCTCAGCAGCCACTACAACAGCCGAAGAACTTGTCACAAAGTAGTGTCAACAGGCAACCGATAAGTCATAAAAGTCAGAATCAAGTAGCTAAGCCACAAAATGAGTGAGGTGTTAGTCCCAAAGCTTCAAGTAATATTCTCTGTGGTCTAAGCGTCTTAGCTATTCTCGGTACTGCTTAAGCTGGAAGAGTTGAGCATATTTACATTGTGTCGCTCATGCTGGTATAGGTGAGCAAAAGCGTCGAAGTCTAAGTACTTAAGTCTGGTGAAGTGAAGGAGAAGGTCCAAAAGACACTCACGTACTGAGCACAGTGAGATACGAGTGGAGAAACTTCTACATCGAAAATCCTTCTTGAAAAGGTGGAAGCTATTGAGACATCTTTTGATGTCACATGTGCTACATTTATTCCTCGAAACACCCATCATCTCCTTCTTTCACATTGCATGCTTTTGTTGACAAATTTCTCATATGCATATAGAGTGTCCCATAATTGGCACTTGCATCAGGCACTCTTTTCGTGCTTCACCCAAGAACTCACCTTTCATGAACATGTACTTCACGTTCAACTCCTCAACTCCAATAAGAGCGTATACCAAAGGCATTTTTTTTCCCACCAGGTTTTTGTCCCTTTGGTCATCCAGGTTTTAGACCCTAATCTAAAGACACCTATGACCATCCTCTTGTACATATTCCTTCTACATCAACAATAAGGAAATGCTACTCAAATCAATTGACAAATGAATTGGAGCACCAATTTCAGATCATAGCATACTTCTCCTCAATGGCGAGTCGAAGAATGCCCTACAATGACAAAGCTGCAGACAAAGCTGTAGACAACACTAACAACATGATTGCACAGGAACAAAGAAGTCCCCAATGAAGAAGAGCAAAAATAAAAGTAATCAGAGGATCTCAAAAGATGAATGGTTATGCTGATAGATGTCCGCTCTAATGGATCATAGTTCTTGTTGTGGTTCGACAAAGTTACAAGCACTGCAACAGATGAATCCAAAACGACAGCAAAGACCACATCGCCATCGACAATCAGGTCATGTCGGGGACAACATGAACGCGGAAGGGGGGAGTGTTGACCGCTGGGTCAACAACAAAACATAACTCAAGTTTCGTACCAAAGTCTTATCTTTTGCGAGTTATGAAATGCTGCGGATTATGGCTATAAACGTCATTTGTAATGAGTAGTTATTCTAGTTTCAGAGGCTGGGGTGCAATGGCACTTCCAGATTGTAAATACAAAGCCATTTGACCCTTTCAACCCCATTTTTGGTTAAACCTAAGGTAGCCTTAGTATATAAGGTACCTAGGTCATTTTGTAAAGGAGACTTTAATCATAATCAAAACTTTAGCGCTGCCATCTACTGTGTGTGAGAGAGAAAGAGAGTGAGCATGAGCTTTATCCTCTAGCTACGCCCGGCTCGCTCAACACATTGGAGATCCGTCTGCACCATTGATGTAGGCTCGAGGAGAGCTACGCAACAACGCCAAGCATTCCACGCGAGACGAAGCACACACGTTGACGCATCTACGAGCTATTTGTGGTCGTAAGTGTATCAAACGATGTCTGTTTTCGGCGTGCTAGTAGTCTATAGAATCGAGGCGACATAAGCTACGCATAGGTACTCATAAATTTCAGTTTTGGGCACTTTCAAAATTCTGCTCTGTCATCCTACGCGTTTTCCACAGATGTGTTTAGAGTGAGGGTTTTGAGTGTAGAAGCTTAGGGACAGGTGTATCCTAGTGAGGGTATGGTGTTCCTTAAGTTTCGTACGAATCTGGCATGATTAGGTGAGTTACCTTCCGTATGTGTGTATGTGGCTAGGTGGTGTAGTTGAGAGCAGTGAGGTTCTTGATTGTGGTATAGTTGGCCTTCCAGAGTGTTGTATGTGTAGGATGGTCTCAACCTGACAAGCTAAAGAGATTTCCTCTGTGTGCCTATCGTGTCATCTGTGTCCTCGATTGACATTATGTTGATCTAGGTAGTGTTTGCTTGCACTTCATGGGTGTGTGAGTCGCTCCCGCAACAATATTGTGGGCCTTTCAAAATACTCAAGCGAGTAGGTGATTGTGCCTATAAATTATTGCTACCTACACATTCTCGTATTCATCCAGTGTTTCATGTAAGCCGTTTACATAAGTGGTTACATGGGGACAACAATGTCATTGGCCAACAGATTTTGGTTGATTTCGTTGAACCTCCTACCTTACCGCATGAACCTGAACGAATTCTCGACTATCATGATTTACATACGCGTCATCATGTACATCAACAAGCCTTAGTCAAGTGGAAAGATCGACCTGAGAAAGGCGCCACTTGGGAAAACATTAGTGTTCTTAAGAAGAAGTTTCCCACTTTTGTTTTCGAGGATGAAACCTCTTCTTTAAGGGGGGAGTAATGTCAGGACAAGGGCAAGGCCGGACTAGACAAGGGCATGGCCCGGCTAGGCAGTGTGGAAAGGGAGTCCAACTAGGGCAAAGGGCTAGGAGCTTGCTATATAGTGGGAAAATGGGAGGTGGACTCCAAGGCACTAGCTCCCCTAGTCTCACAATGATAGGCCGTTTTTCCCCAACTAGCTCCTTTCTCTTTTCTTTGTCATCAAATGGCTTTGCTTTTCCTATGATCTAGTCCTCTATGAACCAGCCCTATCCTCCCTATCCTCATCAGATCAATCCATATTAATCCTATTTGCTCTTGAAGTAGCCACTTTCTCCCAGATTTTCTACATTCTACAACAAGCATGTTTGCCCAATAGACAAACTGCCAAACATACCAAGCCTTGAATAAATTCTTGGATTTGGCCTTGAAAATTTCCTGAATCACACTATTATACAGAAATTATGTGATATTGATACTGGACTCTGGATTTAGAACTTTGGCTAGTAGCATCATAAACAGCTTCTTTGACCAATAAGTCGGATTATTTTTCAAACTGATGGTCTCAACGATGAAACTATAACCCGTTGTATGTTCCAATGATGCTATTGAATGCCTTGAGCACCATCTTTGCGCTTCTTTCTGGCTTGGTTGTCTTCTCTCAAAAACCGGTTGACTTCTTCAACCATTGCTGGTGTGGCTTTTTGAGCATTGGGAAGTTTGAAGACATGTTCCAACTTGCCAGAGGTTAATTCAAGCTCTCGACCATCAATGACCATAATACTTCTTTCTACCTTGTATGAGGCAAGTACCTGCTGTATAATTTTTCCATCAAAGGGAAGTGCTGCAGCTTCCACAATGACTTCTAAACCCCATAATTTAAGCAGAGCCTACTCGTTCTCTTGAAACACATACTTCGCTATCTTGTTGTGTGGAACCATATCCAAAGATTCCCTAATGCTCTTTGTCTCTACTATCATCTCACAAGTACATAGTGGCCATACTTGCCACAACCATAGCAGTTCATGTTCCTCTTAGTCTCCTCTGCCTCTACCCCTAACAACTCCATTTTGTTAGTGTCCTCAACCCATTCTAGTGCTCAAATTGGCTTCATTTTCTATAGACCCGCTGGCTCTATAAGCCTTGGGCACATCAGACTGGTAAGTGCGATCATTGATAGGTCTTTTCGCTCGTTAAAATGATGAATCCTAATTCCATAATTGTTCGAAACGTGACCAAAGGCCTTGCAATATGTGTACCAGGTCATTAAATTTCTTTGTCAGTGTTGGTACCTCCTGCTCTCTCAACTTCTTACTCCTAAAGCGATTCAAGAAGCAAGCTCTCATTCTTTTCTCCAGGGGAGATTCTTGTAGTTGTCTGATCAATTCTTTTTTTTTCCCACATAACTTTTGACCAACATAACTTTCAATCGACAACTCGCCTTGCTTGATCTTATGAATCTCATAGAGAAAAAAACTTCATCTTCCCTATTTTATGAATATTTCAACTTAAAGACTTTAATGAGCTTGTGATATGATCTTAATCAATCAGCAGGCTGAGTAATGGTAGTACCATTTCCTAGTTGCATCCTTCAATGTTTGAGAAAAATACTCCCCCCATTCATCTTCATTAATATCTTTCAGCTCTGTGTATTACTCCAAAAGCTTGTCTGTCTACATCAGGGTTATCGTTTTTTCCACCCTTGAATATTGGAAAAGAAATTTCCATATCATTGGAATGTTTCTTGCTTTTTCTAACTCTAGCCCTGCGTACTGGCTTTCTATCATGTGACTTTTTCTTATCATAGTGATCAGTATCAGCCTCACAGTTCTCTGTCTCTATCTCTAAGACTATCTCTTCTATTGTCTTCTTGGCTTCCTTTTGCGATGAGCGATGTGTTCTTTGACTCCTATCACTTTCATCAATTTATTTTTTACTTTGACATCCATGAGACCTATTTCTCCATGCAACCCTTTCAACTCTCTACACCTAAAATGACTAGAATGTTGCAAATCCCTTAATTCCTCAACTGTATCCCCTCTTGGAGCAACGTCACTTTCATTCCCAGGGTGCTTATCAATTTTAGAGCCTAATTTGATCGACTGACTCACTCTGGGTTCTCCATGAAGTGAGTTGTTGGTCGTCAACATCTTGTGCTCATTCGTGGGTGGTATTGTTGTGGATGGGTTTCCTAACCTCACTCTTATCTTATTGCACACATAGCAAGAACCACGAACATAATTGTCAATCCATGGAACGAAGCTGACTAGACTAATGCATGGAGGCTACAAGAGGGTATCAATCTCTTGAAAAAAAATACACAACTCGCATCTAACTCAAGCTACACTCAAATGACCTAAGTCATCAAAAGCTAGTCGCTAATTACCAAGGAAACCATGATCATTACAACATCAAATGACATTCAAATGCTATGAAACTTCTAGGACAAGTATATAAGACCTAAGCACACATGATTATAGTCTCAAATATTACTTTCAATGAGTGGCAAAAAATGCAATTATTTACAGTAGTGAGATTTTGACCTAGTCGTTTCTGACCCCAAATGCATCTAAATGCTTAGCAATGATGTCCCAATACATCACCTATACTTAATTTTTGATTTCCTAGCTTAAATTCCTACTTATGATGTAGTTAGGTCATAGGTCGGTGACGTCAAATGCTACAATTTATCATAATATGTTTATGTCAATGCGTAGAGCTCTTAGCTGTGGTTGGAATGCAACAGACAACACTACAATGTGACAATCGACAAGGGAGATAAAAGCAGGAGAAGGAGAGATGAGAGTGTAGTAAACTCACACTGTGTATTTCTTATCCAAAAAACTTAATAAAAACTTTACAAAAGTTGGCTTTTATATTTAGCCAAGGTTTCTTAGGTAAAAAACTAATCATCTAGGAGCCCTAACCAAGGATTAACTGATACAATTTGGAAGCTTATAGCTCCGACTCATAGATTATAATATCCACTCGTCAAATAGGAGTTACAATATTCTCGATTTATCAAAAGAATAAGTGTTTTTACAATGAAGCTTCCCAAAAATGTTACATGGATTAGCTTGCGGCTAACATTCCCTCCTTCCTCGATTGTGTCGTCCCTTGAGACAGTTTCATGGAATGAAGTAGCCTTCGAGGTGACGGCTTTCGAGGCGGTCTTTAAGTGCTTGAAGAGCTTTTTGATATCGGATGTGTTGTTCTTTGTCAGGGACTTGCAAAAATTGAGTAGTAACTCTATTCTTGAGTTCTATGGTTGAATATTAGACGAACCTTGTAGTTAACTTTTGGATCATCGGTCCAAAAAATTTTGTACGCCATGTGAAAAACCTGGTGTAAAAGGCTTCTTTCAATGCCAACATATTGCTTGATGGCAAGAATATGCATCTGGCATAGAAGCTGTAAAGAAATTCTTCTGAAAATTATGTACAAGGGAAGTAGAACAATGATGATCTAAATTAGGGTCTAACACCTAGATGACCAAAGGGAAAAAACCCAATGGGAAAAAAGTGCCTTTGGGATAAGTGCATTATGAAGTACTGATTAGCATCGGAAATATTAGTAAAGTACTAAAGGGATTATTTGTTGATAGACATTAAAATAAGAGGGCAACAAATATATGAAGGTAGTATGATGGAACATTGGTTTGCCTACTGTAGTCCACTCAAGGTGCATAGGTGGAAGCAAAAAAGAGTTTCTAATGCATGTGTTCGACGATGGAACATCTTATATGTATACATAGCAATGCATGGGAAATAATATGATGTGCAAGAAAGATTTTGAGGGGTTATTCAGAAAGATGGTGTAGCTATAAAAGCACATGACATGGCATTGCAAGCTAGCACCCCTTTAAGAATGCTTTTTGTTGTCGAGGATATGTGATCTCATCTTACTGTGTATTGTGCATGAATGTTGGACTCTACGATACTCCACCGACTATAAGTTAATAGACTTCGACTCTTATGCTCATCTCATCCAGCATGAGCGACATGACTTAGATATGTTGAACTCTTCCAGCTTGAGCGTAAGCCCAATAACTACGACTCTTAGCACATAGTTCATTATGAGTTTAAGCTTTGGGACTAATGCTTTGCTCATTTTATGGCTCAACAGCCCGACTCTGACTATGCCAAACAGTGTTTTTTACACCGTTGCGACTTGACTTTTTACGTTCTTGTGCTTACTAAAACATTTCTTTAGGTAAAAGTAATCTTGAATTATCAAAAAGAGGATTATTGAAGGACCAAGTTGGCATTCAAGGTTTCTATTGCCATACTTGTTTTATCATCTTTTAATCAAAAGCTTTATTGGTTGAGTTGTCCTTCTTTGACTGTAAAGACTCCATTGCCAAATCTTTGTATAACCTGTGTACAATCCTTGTCCAAGAGGAAGATTCTTTGAGATCCGTCTTTGTTCATTATCCTCTTGAGAGTAGTGGTAAACTTGAGCATCTTTTGATGTTGTTCTATTGTATACCTACTTCTTAGGTATCCTAGGATATTATCGAGGTTGAAACTTTGTGGGCCTTCTTTCTAGGGAGGGGCTTGATATTACTTCATATGCCCTTACCTGAGGTTTTGGTATCCATATTTTTTATGTTACCTCTATAGTACTCTTGTTACTTTAAGCTCCATTGTGATGCTATCCACCCCATGTGTTTGTTTTCTTGTGTTGATTTTCTGTCTTTAATCCAAACCGGATCATTGGCTTTGACTAAATTGCTCTAAACAAACACTTCCTTTACTTTCTTTTGATTTCTTGAGTACTTGGACTAATATATCTTTGCTTTTATGGGTGTCTGCTTAGCAATTGACTTGAAGTTTTAAAAGTTTGACTTCCTAGAAGTATCTGATCCATGAGGGTTCTTTGATGTAGACACATATGTTGTCACACCTTTCGTGCTAATCGGTGGAAGGTCCACTTTGGCTTTACCTTTGCCTGCGAGATTTTTCGTTGATTGTTGTGACTTTTGCAACTCTGAATCTAGCATTAATGGTATCTGTATATGTTGCTTGCTAACACTTGGGAAACAGAGTATCAACATTGTATCTTCTATGTAGGCCTTGTGTTGGTCTAACCACTGATGTCCAAGGATGACATCTACAAGCATTTTTTTTGAAGGCTTTATCTTGCTCAGCATGCTTTTGGATGTCTTTTTGATATGTATGCATACCTAGCATTGTCTTGCTATCATGTTTGCATGGAGTGAGGTGGAGGATCCTTTGGATGTTCTCTGCAATCATATTGCACTCTATTTCTTTATCCAATAGGGCATTACATCTAAAACTTGCTCCATTTACACTACTGAGGACTATCGCTATTCTCATTGGAGGCGCTCTTGAAGATTTCTGTCCTACTTTTGTCATGGTCTCGTATTGATCTAAATGTGTCTCTATGGTGGAGGGTGGCTTGAGACTCTGCTTTCCAATCTAGCTTTCATCAGCTGATTTAGTTGGCAATGTCTGGATCTTTGGACTTCCTATTGCTTCTTTTACTTTCTATCTTGGTGGAATTCTCTGCTCAATATCTTTTGTGGTTTCTCTTTGCTTTATTTGATCTACACTTCTTGATAAATGATCTGCGTTAAGCTCTCCTAAGGTTAAGTCCAATGCAAATGAATTATCTTCAATAAGCTTTGGCATCAATCTCCATTTTAACTGTGCTTGAGGACTGTGTGCTATCGTCCACGAATGACTAGTCTTGGTCTTCATTCTTTGTTGTCTGTGATGACTCTGTCATGTTTGAACTCCGTATCTCTAACATCTTCTGGGCCATTGACATTCCCACTATGATGTCGTCTGGTATATCCTCTACTATGAGCACGTGGAATTGGGATATGATGATCTATGAACCTATTTGAATGGCGGTGGAGATGATTCCCCAACATCCAGCGTGTTTGTCTCCAAATATACTCACAAAATTCAGGAGCATCTTCCACTGTGGTTGGCCATATTTTTTCCAAGTGCAAAAAGACATGAGGTTCTTGTCTAACTAACAAATCTAGCTTTACTTCACTTGCCAGGTTTTCTTTGTTTTCACTGGTGATGTTGTGCTTGATCTTCTCAGGATTTCTTTCTGTACTGGTTGATTTTGTTGTGGCAGTGTCCTTGGGTTGAGCTTTTTCTACATTGTCTTTGTCTTGATCACCTTCTTCCATTGATGTTGGCTCGTTTTGCTGTAATATTATACCGTTTGATTGCAAGTGTTGAGAATTATCCGCCTGCATTTGAGTCACTTTTGATCTTAGAAGATCCACTGTACTTTCTGGCAGAATCTGTCTCTTCGGAGGAGATTTTGGTGGTGACCTTTTTGTAGTTTTGTGAGATTTTTTCGTTGATTTTGACCTATCGATCACCTGTGTTGGTAGAGGCTTTGCATCATCTTCAAATAGTCTTTAACTTTAGATTTAGCATCCGTAGGGGCTTGTACAAGGTCATGAACATACCGGTCTTCATTACCGTGTGTATCTCAATATGCATATGTGATCTTGGTCACATGAAATTGCGTGGACACTATGAGATTTGGCTTTGACTTGTGGAGATCAACTGAAACTTTTATCCTTGATGATCTTCATAAAAGAATTTGTTTACAGATTTTGATGGAATTTGTGTCAAAATTGGGAACTTTCAACAACAATATAATCTTTCAATGGTTTTTGCATTGAAGGGGTCTACTGGATAGAAGTTCTTGGGCTTCTAACTAGTGTAGCTTTTTTTATCTATCACCGGATGCACTTCTATGAGCTGGGATCTAGGCCGTTCAAACACTGGTTGATCCTTTTTATACAGTTGCCCTTTTTGGTCTGCATAGTGTGCATATGAATTATGTGTGCCATACAAAGCTAACATCATTCGCTTTGATGTGTCTCTTAGACTCGTGAATGATTTCACACTTGTGGGATGCAAAATCATTTGCAAACCTAACAATCTTTTCAACATTCACTTTAAACAAATTCACACAGGAATTTGTTATTCAGAGAATCAATTTTAAGCTTTTCAGATGCTTGTGCATCTTTATGCAAATTTTGACTTTGTGGTGCTTCTAATGGTAATGCATGAACATTTCATTGCACCAAAACTGATGAGTTAGATGCACTTACATCGAGATTCGTATTTCCAGTTTGCTCCATGCTTTGCTTGGCAGTTGATGTGTCCTTGTTGTCTAGATCTCTTGGATAATCTTCATGAAAATATCCACTTTTTATTTCACAATCTAAGCAATACGCCATGACTGGTTGTATTTTATTTGGTTTTGTCATGTCAAGCTCTAGCTGAGAAGTTTCAGCTTCTCTACTCGCAAAGTTGTCGGCATCTTCTGTTAAAACATTGAGCATCAGGCTATAGATTGCTTCATCTTGACCTTTATATTGCCTTTGACTTGGTTCTCCAATTAGACTTGCTTCTATTGGAGGATCTGTTGAATCTCGTGCATTTGAACTCTCGGCTCGACTTGACTCCATGTTGTCTTGGTTTCTAAGACCTATCTCTTAGCAAATCCTGGTGTTGATTAGCGAAATTACTCCTGCTCGAGTTTGATAAGACTGCTTTTGCCAAAGTACTTTTGGCAGTTGACTGCTCGTAGACTGACAAGAGTTGATTAACTCTAGCTCAAAAGTGTCAGAATTGATTGCAGCCTTTGAAAGGATGAAAATCTCAGCTTTGAATAGCCTAATATGCAATCCACTGTGATTTTGTTCCTTTTTGTCCAATTGGAAGCTCAATTTGCAGCGCAATTACTTGCACTAGCCAATTTCTGGCGTAAACAATCACTTCAAGCTTCTGATTGAATTGTGGCAACACCTTCCAAAATTGGGCTAGAACTGTGATGATCTTGGCTCAAATGATTACCAACTTTTTAGTGTTCGCAGACTCAGTTTTCCAGAATCTGACTTAGGTCTCACCTTTGTGATCCAAATTTCACCAAACTTGATATGAGTAGTCTACTTGATGTGTTTAACCATATGGTATATTCAATTGTGAAAAAAATCTCAAATCTGAGGCAGATGTAACTAATCGCGATTATTTACTTCTGGAACTTTTTAGATTTTTTTTGCCAAGATGATGATACAAACAAGTAAAGTAACTCAACTTAAGCTCCCTAGCAAGGTTTCACAAAGTTTGGATAAACCCTGCTCAATTTGTCAACAATTTTGTGCTCACAGAACGGTCTTTATAAAACTGGCCACAATTTTCACTTTGAAGATCCAAATTTGATGTGAGTGTTCAATACAACATGATAAATCTTGTGGTGTGCTTAGTTGGCCAAAAATACTTGAAATTGGACAAATGTAAATAATCGTAATTATTTATAATTATCAAATTTTAGCATATTTTTTATCATTTGAGTATACACACATGTTAAACACTTTAAACTAAGCCTCTAAATCAAGTTTCACAAAATTTGAACAAGAATTATTGTCAAACTCAATTTCTCAACAATCAGTATAGATTTTAATTTTTATCAAGTTTTTGATCTGTTTAGTGATCCAAACTCTATGAGCCTTCACAAAATATGTTTGTAATCATCCATAGAGTCTTTGATATCAATCTTGATCAATTTGAGCCAAATGTAAATAATCACAATTATTTACTTTTGGCTTAAAATGAACAATTTTTGCAATTTTTTCCATAGTCGGTCTTTTTTGACCTCTTTTAGCCTCTGAGTCAAGTTTCACAAAATTGGAACAAGATTTATTAAGTCAAACTCAATTTCTCGGCAATCAGTACAAATTTCAATTTTATCAAGTTTTTGGTTTTTTTTGTGATCCAACTCTATGAGCTTTCACAAAAGATATTTGTATTCATGCATAGAGTCTTTGATAGCAATCTTGATTAATTTGAGCCCAACATAAATAATTGTGGCCTAAAATGAACAATTTTTGTAATTTTTCCAATAGTCAGTCTTTTTGTGACCTGTTTTAAGCCTCTCAGTCAAGTCAAAACTTAATTTGGCCTAATTCTCAAGAAAATATAAATAATTTGAGTTTTTGCCAACTCTTGAAACCTCACCTCTAATACATCCTTATGCTTACCCAGTGGTTCATACAACTTTTATGAGCATAATCTCCATCCGGTTTCAGTGGTTGACAGTCTTTTGATGTTGTTTCAAGCTGTAGACCTAAAATTTTGCAACTTCACATAAACAACTCAAAGATAATTCTTTTGGAGTGAGTAATGATGGAGGTCCCACCTTGGATTCTACTTACGCTACTCCTAGGTTCTGTTGCAATTGGGTTGTGGAAGGTGTCCACAAACACTTGTTTTCTTATTTTTTATGATTTTCTGAGCATTGATCTTAAGACTTGTCTTGTCCATCAATCATTCTCAAAATCTCAACCTAATCCTACAAGGTACTTAGCAAGTACAATTTACTCCCAAGTTACCTCTACACACAAAAATACGACACTCTTAAGCTATACGGTTTTAAAGAGAAAGTTCAACTCTAGGTGATCTTAGAGGAAGTTAAAGGACAACTACGAGAGACGCTCTTGTTTTTCCTAGTTTAGGTCTACTCGTCCCTGACAACAGTGCAAAATGTGGATGGGTTTCCTAACCTCACTCCTATCTTATTGCAGACATAGTGAGAACCACGAACATAATTGTTAATCCATGGGACGAAGATGACTCGACTAGTGCATGGAGGCTACAAGAGGGTGTCAATCTCTTGGAAAACAACAAACAACTTGCATCTAACTCAAGCTAGACTCAAATGAACTAATTCATCAAAAGCTAGTCCCTAATCGACAAGCAAATCATGATCATTACAGCATCATGAATGCTATGAACTTCTAGGACAAGTATATAAGACCTAAGCACACATGCTTATGGTCTCAAATCTCACTTTGAGTGACAAAAAATGCAATTATTAATAGTGAGATTTTGACCTAGTTTTTTCTGACCCGAATGCATCTAAATGGTTAGCAATGATGCCCCAATACCCCGCCTATACTTAATTTGTGATTCCTAGCTTAAATTCCTACTTATGATGAAATTAGGCCACGGGTGATCGATGTCAAATGCTACAATCGCTTTGTAATAGCAACCCTCAAAGCTTTTTAAGTATTGGAGCTTCACCTTGACTTACATAGGCTTTCCCATCATTGTTGGGCTAACTTTTTGAAGTGCATAGAAACATTTTAAATCTTTGAATATTCCAAGAAATCTTTATCTCCAAAAGCCACGTCAAATTTTTAGATAAAGGCCAGTAGTTTGTGAGTTTCTCCAAAGGTTTCATCATAGGTAAGAAAACTGATGTTCTTCGGTTCCTCTTTGAATTTCTTTAACTTGCGTGCTCTTCCATGCTGCATAGCTCCTCCATTTATCCCTTATCTTCTCTCTCTTGGGTGAAAAGTCGTTGTTCTCCATGTCAAAAGATGGTGATGATGGTGAAGTGAAAGACAAGGAACAATGAAGAGATGATGACCGCTTTCTTTGCTTACTCTTTCTTGGATTTATTTCTCCTTTCTTTGAATTAGCATGTGAGAGAGAGCTTCATGACTCTCTCTTCTTTTTGGGACGATTATGTGACTGCCATGTCCGCAGACTTCTTGGGACATCACTTTTAGAGGTAGGTAGAGTGTCACTTTCATACCTCTCCCTTGAAAGTTCAAGGCACACTTCTTCTTCTTGAACAGTTCTCCTTGGAGGTCCTTCCAGTATCTCCTCTTCATTACCCAAAGAGATTCCTCTTTTGGATGTCTCACTAGGAGGCCTTGCAGGAATTATCTCTTCTTGGCCATTTGAGGGAACTTGGGCTTGAAGAGCTTGATTTTTTCTCGAAACCTCTGCTTGCAAAAAAGGGTTTTCCATTTCTTCTTGTAACTTGTCAACAAGATATTTGAAAACTCTGCAACCATCATCAAAAGCTATACCATGAGCCAAATCTAAGTTGTCCATATTAATAGCATTCTTTGATTATGTTAGTCCATGATTAAATTTTCTTATATATGTTTGTTAACACTTTCCTTAGCACTTCCAAAACTTTGGCTACCACTCCTCTCATCTCTTGAAAATTAGCACTCGAGAAACTACACCCATGGTTTAGTATAATGTTAATTGCAAAGAGTAGTGGAGTGGGTTTAATAGTGGGAGGTTGGCACTGGTTTTCTATCAAGCTTGCTAATAGCTCAATGGTTAAGTAGGCAATTCTTGAAAGACTCCATTATTAAAACCATAGTTCCTAATGATGTCCCTTGTACCTTGTAAACAGGCATACCAACCAAGTCAATAAATCCCAATCCCACTTACCATATTGTAATGAACAACTCCAGCCTTTCATAGATTATTCAAGGACCTCTCTTTGGAGACAATAAAAGAGAAACCTCAGCTTTGATACCAATATCAGAGAATCTAATACTTACTTTTAGATTCAGCAAAAAATAACAATGAAAGGAGAGAGTTTTTCTTGAAGAGTGAGATAGCAAGGAGAACATAGGTTGTGCTAAGCTAATTTCTTTACTCAAGTACACATTAAGAACACCTTAACCATGCATGTAATTCAAAGAGAATAACCAATTAAGATTGACAACTCGATGAGGACCAGATTTTCTTAGAGTTGGTCCCCCTCCAAAAGAACTTGTATTATAATCCTCTCAAAAAGAGAGCTTTGTTACATTACAATGCATGTTTTTGCTCTTATGGAGCCTTGCTTGAATCAAAAAGATGGTGTCTTCAAGATTCCATGGCATAACACTCCTTCCAAAACCCTAATATCCAGCAAGGCGAAAGGAACTATGGAGAAAAAGGAAGATGAAGGTGGAGAAAAGTATTTTTCAAGCAAGAGAATTGATATTCTACGTACATTTGCTCATGGGCAAGTTCTTAGCATATCTTAGTGATAGAGTAATAGATATGCAGAAGAGGAAAATTTCATTGGCTTGGATTTGCATCCATAGCCAAGAGCTTGAGCATAGAGTTTGTCTCTCTAGCTCCCATGAGAGAGAGAGAGAGAGAGAGAGAGAGAGAGAGATTTCTTTGCCAATCTTTGGCACTTGAGAGAGTGGGTGAGACGAGCAAGAGCATCAAAAATAAAACGAGCCCTCTCTTTTATAGCTATGCAAGTGCACAACTAGACTTGAATTAGAATGCTTCACACTTGACCAATGAAGTGATAACACCTCCTAATGGAACGCAAGCATGTTCCAACACTTGTCCCTTTATCCTTGCATGCTAGAACTCCCCTCCCCTACTTGGGACTCACCTTGGCAACTGGAAACACCACACACACTTATTAAGTTCGCTCAAAGCAAGAGTAGGCTACTTTTGACATGTGGCTTGGTTAAGCTTAGCAAACCAAGACTAGAATCAACTTTCTAAATGAGAAAGGGTTGATCTAACCTTAGTCTTTATCTTTTTCTTTTCATTTATTAAAAAATGTAAGCTTACCTTTTATTTAATTAATTCGGGTGCAAGACCTTTACACAAACCTTGGAGGCTTATGAAGTTGATCCATGGCTACAGCTTACATGCTAATTTAGGACCTGTTAAATTAGGATAATCTTTGGCAAAAATAAAACTCACCCTTTGGGCATTTGAACTTTCACCTCCTGGTGGAAAACCTTAGCACAATGCTTTGAAGGTGCAGCCAAGATTCTCCTGTGGGACGCATGTCAAACCTCACTATCATATCCTATTGCAGTATTAGCGAGAACCACGATTAATTTGTCAAACCGTGGGACAAAACTGACTCGACTAGTGCATAGAGGCTACAAGAGGTTGTTAATCTCTTGGAAAATAACTAACAACTCGCATCTAACTCAAGCTACACTCAAGTGACTAAAATCACCAAAAGCCAATCGCTCATTGGCAAACAATTCACATCCGTTACAGCATCAAATGACATCTAAACGTAACAAAACTTCTAGGACAAGTTTATAAGACCTAAGCACGCATGCCTATGGCATCAAACCCCACTTTAGATCAAGTTTCAAAATCGCGATTATTAACAACATTGGATTTTTGAGCTAGTCATTTTTTACCCAGAATGCATCTAAATGCTTAGCAATGATGTCCCAATATCCCGCCTATGCTTACTTTTCGATTTAAAAGTGTAAATTCCTGGTTATGATGAAATTAGGCCACGGGTCGGCGACGCCAAAAGCTACAAAATACTGTGAATGGCTTACGTCAATACGTAGAGCTCTTACCTGCGGTTGCAATGCAACAAATGCAATCACAATGTGACAATCGGAGAGGGAGTAGGAAGCACGAGAAGGAGAGAAGTGAGCACCGTTAGCTCACGTTGTGTATTTCTTATCCAAAACTTATCAAAAACTTACAAAAATTGGCTTTTATACCTTAGCCAAGGTTTTTGGGTGGTCAAAACTAATAATCTGAAGTTCTATCAAAGCTGAAAAATAATTGGCTGATACAATCTGGAAGCTTGTAGCCCCAGCTCATTAATTACAAAGTTTATCCGAGAAAACAGGAGTTACAATATTCCTGATTTATCAAAATAATAAACGTTTTACAAGGAGAACTCCGAAAAATGGTGTCCTTGTTAGCTTGCTACTAACATTCCCCCCCCTCCTCGCCTGTGTCGTCCCTTGACACAGGCCATAAAGCTATGTCGTCCCTTGACACAGCTTTATGGGTTGAAACAGTCTTCGGGTTGACGGCTGGCGAGACGGTCTTTAAGCACGTCCAGTGCCTTCTGATATCTGATTCTTCGTTCTTTGTCGGGCACTTGCAAAAATTACATTGTTACTTTATTCTTCAGCTCCACCGCTGAGTAGCCTACAAACCTGGATGTTATGTTGTTGACCGTTGATGCAAATATCTTCGTTCGCCAGGTGAAGAATCCAGTGTAGAAAGCTTCTTTAAAGGTTAGCATATTATTCGAGGGCAAAAACATACATCTAGCATAGAATCCATAAAGAACTTCTTTCGAAGGTTGTCCACTCAGATCGTAGCATAAGCCTTTGTTTCCTTCCAAGAATGATAGCCATGGGGCTTCTGTTTTCTCAGGCTCATTAAAAACTTGTATACATGTTAACAGCATTTTGTAGATCTTATATAACATGGCACAGGAGAGATTCGGCAGACTCTTGAAGAAAGACATGGCACCCGTTAGGGTTTTCACCATGTATTCCTATGTCGCTCGTCCTCTCTCTGGAGCTGGCAGCTTGAGGAAGTTAAGCCACGTTGGCCTCTTCTTTTGCAGTGCTTCATGCGCTTGCCATGTCCTTACTCTGGGTACTGGACAGAATGTTGGATCTCTTTGAAGGGCTACAAGTGCTCTTGTGAACAGAATCAAGTATCTTGGATTCTTATTCAGCCAGCTTAACCTCCACTTTGGGTGGTCTTTATCTGCGCCATCTTCTTGCATATCCTTGTACAGCCTTTCTTTCACCTGTAATAGTTCCACTTTGATGAGAGGGTATGGCAAGGATTGTTGGTGCCATTGAGCATTGATCTGATTGAGAGTGAGTTGAGTGGCGTCGACAGAGTCTAAAACTCTCAACTTCCAATCCATTGCGGCTTTCCACTGCTCATCCACCTCTAGGGTGATCTTCTCCTTCAGTGCGTCTTCTTCAGCTTTTGGCAGTTGAACCATTGGCACTGTGTCTTCATCCGTGATGTTAATCTGAAAATCTTCATCACCACTCGGCTCTACTGTGGACTATGTCTTAAACTCAGCAAACGAGACCGAGGATATGTCTATCTTTGGCGGCTCTGAAGTGCCTGCCTCTTCCCACGTGTCTGGTTTCCCATCTTTGAGGAGTTGATTAATTCGCTTTAGTTCTGCTATTTCCTTTAGAAGCTCCTCCTCTCTTTGAACCCGCATCAGTGCCAGGTCCCTGTGCTGGGATTGTTCTAGCTTTAATTCCAATTCAAGGTCTTTATTTTTCTTCTCAAGTGCCTTGTACACTTCGTCAATTTCTTTGATCAAGGCCACAGTTCGATTTTCTTTGATTTTCCGTAAGAAAATGGCATGATCATTGATCCTCTGTTCAGAATACTGTAGAGAAGCACTGGCAACATCTAATTGCACCTGAAATTTTTGAGCTGACAGAGATGTCATAAGAAGTTCATTCGTAACTTCTGTCAGCTGCTCGTCTTTTGCTTTGCAAGCATCAGATAGTTTGGTGAGTAGATTACCTAACTCCTCCATTTCTTTTTGTTGCCTATCTCTGGCTAACTGATGTTGTTCAGCTTTTGCCTTTAGCTCTTGTACCTGCCTTTGAAGATCAGTGATGACAGTCATCCTATCTTCTAACTCTCCTTGGAGAGCGTCGATCACTATCTCAAGTTCTTGGGCCTTGGTGCAACGGTTTAGTGATGCGGAGCGGAGTCTCTCTGTCGCTTGATTGCACTCCTCCTGTCGTGCGAGCTGGGATGTGCCTGCAGCCTCATGTGTGGCTTCCTGCTACGTCGTAACTGGTGGTAGTTCTTGTGTAGAGGTAGATGGTCGGTTTTCTTCTTGGGTATCCTAAGGCTTTGATGCCTCGATAGTTTCTGGTTGAGTGGAAGTAGATAGTGTTGGATCAGACCTTATTGTCTCTTCAAGTGCCGGCCTTTCTTCTTTCTCTGGCTCACGTTCTGTCTCATGTGCAGTGGTAGACTCTTTTTCCGCATATGCTTCCTTATCAGTCTCTTGATCAGATCTACTTGCCGTTTTGTCTGCTGGCTTTTGAGTATCTTCTGTTGCCTTCTCCTATTCTGACTCGGCTTCTTTTTCTTTTTGTCTGTCGGGGTGGTCAGCTTCTTGTGCAGATTCTGTTTGTTGAGTGGACGTAGAATCTTTCTCTTTCTCAGGCTCCACTTCTTCATTGGTGTCTTTGCCTGCAGGTGATGATGGTGGGCTAGGCATGGGATGGTCTTGTTGTTCTGTAGACGGTGAGGTGGGTCGAGGAGATCCATGACTTTGCTCTTGTCTAGCCATTTCCACGGCTTGCCTTTGGTCTTCCGCCTCCTTGGCTTTTTTAGCAGCTTCTTCTGCCTCCTTCAGCTTTAGAGCTTCAGCCTCTTGGTACATTCTTTCTGAATGCTCTGTTGGATCATCCACCCCTTTTCTTCTATGATGCTTTGTTCGAGGGCCTTTAAGTCCTACAGGTACCCATTTTTCTGGGTCCTTGCCTTGTGCTTGCCTACTGCGCTGGTATGCCTGTTTCTCTCTTTCAAAGCGCACTTGTTTTTGAGTTGGCTCTTCTTGGTGTGCGGTCACAACTTTCCTTTTCATATCTTCTCTCCGAGCTCTCTTTTCTTCGTTGTCAGAGCTCTTGCTGTTGTGCCTTTCCTGCGAGCTGTCGGCTGATTCTTCATCAGATTTATATGATCTCTTACCTGGGTTGTGTTGCCAATATCATGTGTTCTGATCAGGGGCAGCACGCGGTAGGTTGTCGGCCATGCAGATGGCATGATATGCTATTCTAGTCAAGACCTCTGGCGCACCCAAGTACGTGATTTTGCCTTCCTTCTTGGTGCCCTTCAAGGTTGTCAAGACATACTTCACGTGGTCCACTGGTTGTCTTATTGTCGACTTGAGAACCTGAGTGAATGTGGTGGCCACGGCATGATTTGATATAGTGTACCTTGGTGGCCTTTTTGCCAAGAAATGGTGTTGGTGGTACAAACGGGTTGGATCTTCCACTAGTTTGTGAATAAGGTCGGTGAATGTAGCGGTGGTTGTCTCTTTGGTAATGTGCCTGCGGTTTTCCTGTCTCTTGCTCCATGGTCATTCCTTCTGTGGGCAGTCTGAGTGCCTCTGCCACTATCTCTTTTGTGATCACTACTTCGACCTTGTTCCCTTGGGTGTCGGATATGTGCGTGGTTCCGTCTTCTTTGATGGTGGATAGAGGCTCATAAGCCTTCTAAAAATCCACTTCGGAAGGCTCTTGTTCATAGAAATGCATGAGCCCTAGCCTGCGGTTAGCTTCCTTTGTCTCTGGCTTGGCGGCTACATCATAGACTTCTTTGGGTAGGAGTTGCAACTCCACTGGATGCCCCTCTTCACTTTTGAACCTGCCAGTGAGACCGTAGTGTGGTGCTCTTCTAACTGTTCTCTGGAAAGGTAGGATGCCTTTGCTGCTTTGACCGACTCGGGATCTAGTTGATACGCGGGAAATTCTTGTAGTTTCTCTTTTTGGTTTAGCTTCTTCTTGGCCCTCTCCGCTGCTTGCATGGCTCCTGTTCAGTAAATAGAGTGCAAAGTTAGCAGATTTGTCGAAATTTTCTCTGAAATATCCTTTAGGCTGAAATGTTGACAATTTGGTCCACTTTGCTTCAAATTAGTTTTTGAACAAGCAAAGATGCATAAAAACATGCAAGGAACAAAATTGTGTGGTCAAAACAAAAATTTGCAACCAAAGTAAATAATCGCGATTATTTACAGCTGAGGAAAATTTTCAACTTTTTACAAACTTGGCTTTGTACGCTTGAAGTATATACCAAATACATGCTCTGACTGAAATATGGGCTCATTTGGATGCATAGCGTGAAAATGGTACCAGATTTTGGCTTTAGGTCTCTGAAACAGTAGATATAAAGGAAATTTGAGATTTTGAGCTCCAAATTGATTCAAAATTGGCTACTGGGCTTAACACATCATGTACTTTGGATGTAGGATGGCAAAATATCAAAATTCCTCAATTTTGACCAGAAAGTAAATAATCACGATTATTAACTTTTCTTCCAAAATATCACGATTCCTCAATTTTGACCAGAAAGTAAATAATTACGATTATTAACTTTTTTGGTACAAATTGGTTCTAAGCATTGTATAGACCTTGGGTATGAGATATGAAGTGATTTGGATCAAAAAATGTTGTCCATAACCCAAGTTTTGGCTTGCAAAGACTTCTTTGTGTTTTTTGACAATTTTACAAGTAATGGGTGGTCATTTTGGCTCATAGTTGATTTTTGGCATGTAATAGGTGTGTACACATGATAGGTGAGATGATTTGACAATTTCCAAGCAAAACTAATGCAAAAGTAAATAGTCACGATTATTTACAACAGTGACAAAAACTTTGCAAAACCTACCAATTTTGATCTAGACATGTTTCATACACCTAATACAAGTCTCTAAATTGAATTTGGTCAAGTTTGGTCATGACGGCATCACTTTGTGCTCTATCGACTCTGAAATCACCGCTTTTTGTGACTACACTTCCTGTTGGGTTGGTCGGTCAACTTTGAGGCTTTGGACTTGTCCGCAACATAGTCCTGAAGCAATTTGTTCAATTTTGGCTCATTTGGAGTCAGTTTGACCCCGTATGTCGAATTTGACGCTTTGTAACCTTCGAGCCATTTTCTGCTTTTCGAGGGCTTTGCTTGATGTATTTCACCAAACCAATTATATACATTGTATATGGACCTCATTAGCAAGCCATCTGTGGAGTCGGGTCGGAATTCTGGCATTTGCCAAAAACCTAACTTTTCTACTGGGGACCCCCTCGACCCCAGTTGAATGGTCATCTGATGGTATAGAAAGGTTCAATTATATTAGGACATGCTATGGTTCAAATCCCATCTGATTCGGTCAAGCTGGCAGGCCCTATGAGCAGTTTTAGGTCGTAGGTCTTCGTGCACTGCTCGATTTCTAGGGTTTTTTCTAGGGCTTTAGACTAGCTACCGGCCGTACAAAATGGATCATTGTTGAGTAAAGAACTTACCCCTCATGTTTTGAGTGAGACGGTGCTGAAAATGGTCAACTGTGTCCTCCAAAAAAGTCGCGCAAAAGAGGTGGAAATCTCTCTCTGCAAAGGCTTCAAGTGGAAATGAGGTGGTTTTAGCCTACCTTGGATATCTATACCCGGATTTCCTGAACCAAATTTCTCCAGATTTCCTCGATAGTCCTACTAGGCCGTGAATTCTATGTTAGACTCAAAAATTTCCCTGATCGGATTCATGTAGCTTATTCTGCAAGAATTTTGCAAAAGTAGGCCTGGCTCCCTAATTTAAGCTTCCCGCTTCCATCTTCTGATTTTATTGAAAATTTTTGTGCTTGTCCGCCTTGTCTTTATTATCACCGTCGTGTCTTTTGTTTTTCCATATGAGCTTCCCTGCTATTTATTATAATTTTTGACATGTTTATTTGAAAAAATCAAAGAAAATAGCAAAATTCTCTAAAAAAGTAAATTAAAATTTGAATAATGAAGAAAATCCCTTGAAAAACATAGCTTTTTTTGTTGGATTTTTCTATTTTTAAACCTCATTATCAATAAAAATGATTAAAAAAATCCAAAAAATGACTATTTTTTATGCTTTTCTTATAATATATACACTATCTACACTCATCGGGAAGATATTATCTGTGAACTTTTTCCTTGATGATGAATTATAAAGGCATTATTAGGTAATTTTGCAAAAAATCACACGTTAACATCAAACTTTTTCCTCCCCCTTCAAACATTGCCCCAGATTATTTAGTACTTAGTGCTTAGTGCCCTTCCACCCCTCTTAGATGGCGTACTCCGGGATGATTGTGTGTATGGGTTGAACAATCGTGTCTATGCATAGCCGTGGTTGGCTCTACCATGATATGAAGATCAATGCAATTCAACCCCATATGTTGTGCAAGAGCGGGTCTTGAGTAATTGACTTAAGGATTTCCGATGTCGAGGTTTGTTGCTAATGTCTTCCAAAGAGCAAATCTTGTAGCTTGTATGCTCTTTGTTTGATTGTACCATCAGGATGCTTTAGCACACTGATTACTTGAGCTGTTTGTAGCACTTTTGACTGTTGTCGAGCTTTTTCTCGCCATTGGTAGCTTGGTTGGCTTGGGGCTGCATGGTGTGTTGGAGTCTTTTGAGACTTAACTCGCCATTGCTTGATTGGTTTCGTGGTTTATGGAGAAGATAAGTGCTCATTTTTCTTCCAAACCATTTCCACGTTAGGTTCCTTGCTTGGAGATGCTCGTCTCTATGTTTTAACCCTTGGAACCCTCTTGTGTTTTGTCGGTGAAGTTTTAGGTACCCAGATCTGAATCGGTTTATCCTTAAGCTGTGCTTTTGGTACCCAAATTTGCCTGACTCCTTGCATGCTATATGTAGAATTTGATTGTCAAGGGTATGGAGAAGATTGACTAATTGGTGGTTTGGTTTGTTGATTGCTTCTTTTCCATTTCTCTTTGCTTGGTGCAATTGGAACAATGAGTTGCCCTCCTTTAGGTGATAGCTTTAGCTGATTTGTATCCCAATCTGGTACTACTTTGTGTTACGCATCAAGGGAATTCCAAGAATCATCGTCGCATACAAACTGATGAGGACATGAACATCCATTGACTATCACGTTCAAGTTGACTACTCCCAATGTTGGAGTTGAGTTCTTGTTGCATCCTTTGATTGTCGCTATTCCTACCGTCAATCTTTGACTTGTGGCCTTCTTGTATGTGGAATAACTGACTGCATTTACTCTAACTCATGTGTCGACCAAAGCATTGGTGCTATTAATGACACAATGTTTTCTGACCATCTAGGTATCATATTCATGGAGAACAAATAGACATCTGGTAGATCATCGTCTACCCCTTTAGCTGAAACAATCCTTGACAAATGATCTGCTCGTTGATGTGTAGTGCCATTTTTTACAACCACAATGAAATCAAATTCGAGGAGAATGATGAACCATCTCACTATTCTCCCTGTGTTGTATGGCTTGTAGACCAAATACAACAAATCTTGGTGGTCCACAAAGAACACAAACTCGTTGGCTAATAGGTAATGTCTATACTTTTTAACGGCATAGATCATTCATCATCCTTCTCTTTCAGTGGTGGTGTAATTCTTTTCTGCCATGTTAAATTGCCGGCTAGCATAAGATATAGGAAAGTCAATTTTCTCGTCTCCTGGTTGAGCTAGTATACAACCGATAGCAAAATTAGAAGCATTTACATGTACGTGGAATACCTTATCCCAATCTGGTGAGAGCTTGCTTAAGCTTTATGAAGGATTCTTCACATGCCTCGGTCCACTCAAAGTGCGTAATCAAGCTATACATGGGTTTTGCAATTATAGCGTACATGTAGATGAACCTTCGGTAATATCCACAATGTCCCATGAAGGCTTGTACCCCCTTTACTGTTGCTGGTCTAGGCAAACCAGCAATGACATGAATCTTCTGAATATCAATAGCTATGCCATTTTTAGACACTATATATCCAAGAATTTTTCCTTGTCTACCCATGAATGTGCACTTCTCAGGATTTAAGCCAATCCTATAAAGTCTACATTTTTCAAATACCTTTTTGAGATGTTCAAAATGATCAGCCCGGATTGATGAATGTACACATAGATCATCCATATATACTTCTAAGAATTTTCTAAGATTTTCTTTGAAAGCATGGCTCATCAACCTTTGAAACGTAGCTGGAGCATTAGTTAACCAAACGGCATAACCCAATAGGCAAATATACCCCATTCTATTGCAAAAGTAGTTTTATGTTGATCTTTTGGGTCAACCAAAAGTTCATTGTATTTCGAAAAGCCGTCTAAGAAGCTGTAAGCTTCTTTTTCTATAACTCGTTCTAAAACATGCTCAGTTATCAGAAGAGGAAAGTTGTCTCTAACGGTAGCTGCATTCACCTTTTTGAGGTTTACACACTCGTAATCTTCCATTCTTCTTGGGTACTACCACAATAAGAGACACCCAATCTGTGTGTTCAATTTTGTAAATGAATTCGGCTTCCTCTAGTTTTTCAATCTCTTCTTTTATCTTCCTGGAAAATATTTTGTTATACGTGTATGGTCTTTGTCTACTTGGTTTCGCGGCATCTCTCATGGGTATGGTATGTTGACAAATTTCTAGATCAACACTCTGGAGATCCTTGTAAGACCAAGCAAAGATATCTCGGTATTCTTTTAACAAACTCAGCAAAAGATTTTCTTCTTCTTCTGTTAGGTCATTCGCAATGTAAGCCAGTTTAGGCTCTTCTCCTCGTTCAGCCAAGTCTATCTTTTTAGCATTTTCAGGCCCTTCTTAAGACTCGCCTTGTTTACGTAGTTGCCTAACAGGTTGTTCAACTATGATTTTCCAATCTTGGAGAGTATAAACATGCATTACATCCTTACCATCCTCTTCCGTGGTTTCCATTTCGGTTGTGTATATCTCCTTTAGAGCTTTTGTCAACTCTTGATATTTCTTTTTCCGCTCGACTCTGGTCATGAGTGGTTTCTTATTTTGTGATTTCTGTTGAGTACCCTTCCTTGTTTTTCTCGATGTCTGAGACATTTTTGAGTTTTTGTTTTTGAAGGATATCTGTCAGTTGTTTTGTTTTTGACACAATCATTAGCATCTATCTTCATCAAGAATTTTGTTTTATTGGAGACTGATGGAGACTGATGGCATAGGTCGTGTTTTCACAATTCCGGTATGTCTATACCACTTTTGTCTTCTTGATTTCTGGTTTGGAAAGTCAAAAAAATTTCCTTCCCTCCTTTTAAGAGTAACTTAGCTCTTGAATGCTCTTTTTCTGACACCGAGTCTTCTAAGGTAGCTGAGTGTTCATCTAACTCATCAGTTGCATCGTAATAGAGGTCTGAAAAGACTTGTTGATCTTTCATTAAGTCCTTGGGTTCCTCATCTTTGTTTTCAATGTTGAGGATTGAAATCATTTGGATAGGAATTATGTCGTAGCCATCCTCATTGCAAAATTGAGTAGGCATAGACGTATTCACACATACATCCATCGTCGCTAAAATTTGAGTCCACTCGAATGGCGCAAATAAATGTTCTGGAAAGGGTTCAGCTATAGGCTTTGTCAGTGCAGTTCCTTTCTAGGATACATTCTTCTTGTCTTAAGCTTCCGTTTTCTGAAGCTCCACACATCCAAATAGGAGTGTCTTTGTTCAACCAGGATGGGAGTTTAGTTTCAGACGAAGAGACTGAATCAAACTCTTGGATGGGTGTTTTCAAGACATCTCTATAAGTGTGATCTTTTAGATTGACTCTTGTTATAGATCTCACTTGCTTCAAGTACAGATAGTTGTTTCCCCAATATTCGATAAGCTATACCTGTCGCATAAAAGGTCTTTCCAATATGATTTCATAGTTGAGTTTTTTTTCCAAAGTCTACTATGGCAAATGTGTTTTGATATTCAATTCCACAAGAATTGACTATCACTTTTTCAAGCAGCCCTAATGGTCTCTCAATGTGTCCGTCAGCCAGCTCCAATTTCATTCAAGTTTGTCTAATGGTTGGCTGTCCCCAGGATTCCCATACTGCCATACATGATCAATCCACAAAGGGAATCTAGTCCAAAGATTTGTAGAAAGGTTCAAACCTCATGAGGTAATGCCTTTGTGAATAGACCAACAAGGTTGTCCCATGTTGGCACATAAGCCAAGGCAATCTCTCCACCTGAGAGTCTCTCCCTAACACAGTGATAATGCACCTCAATGTTGTTAGGTTTTGTGCCTAAGCCCACACCATGGATATTTTCCCTTACTTCACTTTGCCAAAATTCATTGTATCTACCCAGTAGGCTTGCCTACCACTTTTAGTTGATGCTTGCATTAACTCCATATGCTACACACACACCACCCCCCCCCCCCCCCCCCCCCCCCACACACACACACACACACACACACCCAGAGAGAAGCATGCACAACCAAGAAGAGATTTTTTGTGATCTTGATGCCTTCCATCATCTATGATGTCATCAAAAACTCCCTCTAGAAGCCTATATAATGGCTCACTATGTACTTGCTCTCTAGTTCAATTATCAATCCAATTTGTGCCTATTCTCTTTGTGCATTAAGTCTCCTAATTGTGCTTAGTGTGGCTGTACATGATTCTCTCACTATCATCATTAATGAAAGCCTAATCTATCCACCTTAAACTATGGTTCTTTACATGTGGTATTTGAGCTTAAATTAAGCTATCTCTAATACCTTAGGTTTGGATCTTGGAGTTTTGTATAGTTGCATCATTCTCCCCTGAGCTAGACCATTCCAATCTCTCTCTCTCTCTCTCTCTCTCTCTCTCTCTCTCTCTCTCTCTCTCTCTCTCTCTCTCTCTCTCTCTCTCTCTCTCTCTCTCTCTCTCTCTCTCTCTCTCTCTCATGGTCACCCCTATTAAGCCCAGATTCACCCCAGCCTCGTTCTCTGGATGCACACTAAGCCCAATGATAGGTTGAATACCCTCCACTATATCACCCAAGCCTAGCTGACCCACTTGCCATATGATGACTATGTTCTGCTCTGCAAAGGAGGTGTTCCCATAGCTTGCAAAACATCAAAGCCTCAAGCGTTTCTGTAGTGGAAACTTCACACCAACCCGAAGCCGAAAATTCTTCTAGGCCTTCCTATAGTCCGTTAGAGCACACCACCCCTTGCTCACATAAAGCTCTTAGAGTTGTTTTACTTTTATTTTGTAATACCCTTTTGTAAGTACGAGCTTCAAAAATCTTTGTGAAGATTGCTCCATAAGAGTGGAGAGTGACTTCACAAAAGGGTTTGTAAAACCTTTTGGAAATTTTAGTGCACAGAGAGACTAGACACTATCCAAACAAACTGATAAGAACTTCTTCGCACTACAAAGTCGGATACACCATGGGCAATAAAAACCTGACCATTGTTTATGGCCAAGGTTTCCATACCTAGAAAATAAAAGCAAAGGGGTATTTTATGAAGAGAAAACTATGGTCCACAGTCAAGCCATTGGGAGAGGGAGATAGGACCAAGATTAGGTAGTCTCAAGCACAATTCACAGCATAGGATAAGTAAGCATTAGGGATTCTTCTCATCACTGTGAGGGGATAATTACATCCACTCCCTAGAAAAATGCACAACTTCCTATGATGTATGGGTCACACTTGAGAGACACTTTCCCTCAAAATGTAGCTCCACATTGTCACCATGGAACCCGATGAAGATCTCCCTTATCTTATCAATAGGATGAAGAGAATTCACATCCAATTGGTGTAAATAAAGTGTTCAATGGAAAACAAGCACCAAGTAGCCATTCTACTCAAAGTTGTACCAAATGCAAACTATGACCAAATTGTCATAGTACTCAAAGAAAAGGAGATTGTACCAAACCTAGAGGACATCATCAACTTGCTCCAAGAGCAAGCGAAGAAGATCCAAGACTTTAGGAGGAGCTTTTTTTGCAATATCATCATGAAACCCAACAAAAAAGAGGTGCAACCAATGCAGCCGCACCAACCACACATCTGACAAATGTTACAAAATCAACCCTTGTGTGCATTGTGGTAAAAATAACCATGGGTCTAATTGGTGTTTATATAAATTTAAAAGCAAAAATAAAGGTAAAGTCAACGTAATTGAAGAATCTAGTGATGGAGACGATGGAGTATTGTGTTGCGTAGATCTACTTTGAGATACTCACATTATCCGACACCCTAGCTGCTTACAGTTATCTTACATCCTAGCTGTTTGCAACTCTCTAGGGGAGGAATTTCTCCCTATACCGTTTTTGTCTACCATTCTCCACACTAAGCACATGATACTCTCACCATCATCATGAACACAAGCCTATTTAAACTATGTACTTTACAAATGTGCTTTGAGCGAGCATGAAAATTTTGGTTTCTTGCAATTGTTAATGTGCACTGACTAACAATCTAGATGATGTTGGTAGTATTCTATCCAGCACCCAAATTAGCCATAAGGTATCTGAGACATGCACACTCAGCTATATCTGTGAAGATTGATATGTACTCAACTTCACTACTAGTGGCCACACTGAGGTTGCTTCTTGCTCAACCATGATATGCATGAACTATCGAGCATGAAACAAAAACCACTTGTGGACACTCATGCATATAAAACAACCCAAGATGTAAAGTGCTACTCAATTAGAAAAAGATCCTGTTAACAAGCTACCAATGCTTAGATCCTAGGCTATGCATAAATTTGCTAACCTAAGAGAATAGAAAATGAATAGTAGTCATACAACCAATAAGAGCAAAAGTCTCTTATTGGAAATAGGGTTGCAAGGATGCACACACAATTTGGAGAAGATGAAGAAGCTCAAGGCAAACGATAGAGAGTGTATTTCTTAATGCACAAATTTAAAGATAAGTTAGACATAGAGTGATGGGAATATATACAATGCACGAGGGGAAAACCCCCTTGTGAGGGGGAAAAAAGACCCATGTCCCAGTGGTTCGCATACATCTCTACCACATATATGGAAACAAATCTCTCTAAGGAGTCATGTGGTGAACAAGAATGCACATAGTGTATATGAAAGTTACATGCCCTAAGGACATGATCAATCCACAAGGGAGAGCGAACCCAAAGCTTTCTGAAAACCTTCAAAATTTTGACAAGGCAATGCCTTTGTGAAATAGATCTAAGGTTGTCGTCTTGTGTTGGTACATAAGCCAAGCTTATCCCTCCTAGTGAGAGTCGCTCCTTGACATAGTGATAATACATCTCAATGTCCTTTGTGTGAGCATGAGCAATTGGGTTTCTCACAACTCCCAATGCACTCTAACTATCAGTGTAGATGATAATGGCAGTGTCCTATCCAACACCAAAATTAGCCACCCATAAGGCATCTAATCCATGCACACTCAACCTTAGTTATGAAGACTGCCCTATACTCAACTTCACAATTGAAAGTTTCCATAGTAGTTTTCTTCTCACCCAACCATGATATAGATGAATTGTCAAGCATGAAACAAAAACCACGTGGACACTCATGTGTCATAACAACCATACAAATCTGAGTCCAACAAAGCATGCAAATCTAGTGGAAATGATACCTGCTTGGGATAAAACAACCCTAGATGTAAAGTGCCACTCCAGTAAAAAAATATTCTTTTAATAGCCTGCCAATGCTTAGACCCTGTGCTTTGCATAAATCTGTTCACTTGTGAGACTGCAAATTGAATATTCAGCCTTGTATTGCATACATAAATAAGACATCCACTATGCTAATAAAGAGTGACATCAGCAAGATCTCCAACATCATGAAGACCAAATTTCAGCATTGTTTCCATTGGAGTAGTAATAGGTTTGCAGTCCTCAAGTACAAACTTACATAATGATGTTTCTATGTATCTTGCTTGACACAAAGCAATGCCTCCATCACACTGCTTCACCTGTATATCCAAGTAATGATGCAAAATCCCAAGTATTTTATCTTGAAAGTGGCATTCAATTCATCCTTGAATTCATCACTGTGTGTCTCATTGGGACCAATGATCAAGAAATCATCTATATACAAAACAACCATGAGAAGTACACCGCCCTCACGTTTGACATACGAAGTGCTTTCAGTTGGATTGTTATGAAAGCCTTGCTTAACCAAATGAGTTGCAGCTTTCTCATACCAAGGACGAGCAGATTGTTTCATTTCATACAAAGCTTTCTTACATTTTCACACTTTCTTTTCTTGTCCTTTCTTAACAAAATTGTGAGGTTGCATATTACATATATTTCCCCACATATGTCACCATTTAAGAAAGCAGTAACAATGTTTGATTGATATACCAAAATGAGCTGCCAATACCTATAGAAAATGAACAATACTCATAGAAAACGTCGGAGTAAAAAACTCTTCACGATCAATCCCTTTCTACTCTACATAACCTTTTGCAACAAGTCTAGTCTTATAGCAATGAATCTCATCATTCGGCTTACATTTCAACTTGTAAACCCACTCTGTACCAATGGTCTTTTTTCTAGGAGGTAAATCACAGAAATTCCATAAGTCGTTCTCTATAATTGCATCATATTTTGATTTCATGGTAGCCATCCAATTTTTTGAATTATGTCCTTCATTTTAAAAAAAGGGGTTCCTCTTCATCACACAAACTAGATTTAGCCGACGCATAAAAATCAAGTTTGTGATGCATACCATGCATGGAGAGAACCTGAGCGAGTATAACTAGACATAGGTGTATCCACTTTACTATCACACAAAGTATACATCAGTCATTTTGGCATACCCCTAGCCTATTCATTCTTAGCCCTTTCCACATCAAGTACATCATGTAAATCTACATGAGTTATAGACTGATCCATAACATTTTCAAAACCCCCCATAGGCTATGTATATGCCTATTGGAACTTAAATTTAAATACTGCAGAGTTGCTAAGAGCTAGCTCCTTTTGGACTTCTTATGGCTCAATAATGGTAAAGCCATAGGCAGGTCTAAACATACCCCATTATTAAGTTTAAAGCTCCCAAGGTGTGCACCATATCCCACATAGTGGGTTCAACAAAACCGATAATAGATCCCAGTCCCACTTACCCTATTATAATTAACAAAATCAACCATTTATAGGCTACTTAAGGACCTCTCTTCTTAAGCAAGAAAAGAGAAACCAAATGCTCTGATACCAATGTAATGGAAATGGCCTATGAACTTTGAGAGTAGCGAAAATTAGAGATAGCACTTTTGTGGAATTACTTTGTGAGCATAGAAGTGAACTTAATTGATGGTAGCAACATAAACATAGAATTTAGCTAACTTGTCATGAACAATACTTTGAAAGAGAGAGAGTTTAGAGAACATGAGAACAGTTGGGAACCGGATTTATGTGGAGCCGGTTCCCCCTCCAAAAGGCCTTTGTATTATAGTTTCTCCCATTAAGAGAGACTTGGTACAATACAATTTTTGTGTTCCTTGTGACCTAGGTGATGCTATGAAGATGGAAAGCTGCATGCATCATGATCATAACATGAACTTTGTAAAAAGCATTAACTATCCCAAGCCTCAATCACAAGGCCTTACCATATACATGTGGTAGTGATGTGTGTGAACACACTAGGACCACCAGGGCATTTTTTCCCTCTATAGGAGGTTCTTTCCCCAGAGCATTGTACATACGCCCATCACTCTAGGGCTATCTATCTTTCCATTGCATATTAAGTAACACACTCTCTATTGTGTGCCTTAAGCTTCCTTCGTCTTCTCCAAGCTATGTGCGTTTCTCTACAACCCTAATTCCAACAATTGGTATCAAAGCAGGTCACGTCCTCTTGGGCTTAGTCGCCAGCTACTCCAGCACACGCCTGCTCACTTTCTCCGATTACAGTGAGGTTTCGCGAGCGTTCGTAGGTCAAAAAATATTTCGGGCAAGCTCGCAGAGCTTGGTCTACTTAGATTTTTGATTTGAGCTCATTTCGGCCTCCATTTTCACTACAGGCAGGTCTGCACAGGCAATTTCGTCATTTTGTGCAAAATTTTTGTTAGTGTCGTTTTTTGCATAACAAGTGCCTTATAGTCTTCTACGGTTTGCGCTATATATCACGTGTTGTTCCCGCTCCGTTTCTCCTATTTTTGGGCAGTTTTCACATCAGATGCAGCATTTACCATGGCTAACAACAACAACACATATGTGTTCAAGATGTTTGCTGTTGAGGACAGGTTGGATGGGGACAATTACCCTATGTGGTCTTATATGATGCAACACGTTCTTGTGTCGAAGGGCGTCTGGAATATTGTGCAGGACATTGATGTACGTCCTAGTTCTGAGGATGTAGGCGATGTTGAGGATGTTGCAGGTCTTGCTGCAAGGATTCCTGCTATTAGAGTTGTTTTGCCTACAGCAGAACAAGCTCATTGGGATGTAAAAGATGTGCAGTCTCATGCATTGATTGCGTTGTCTGTGAAGCGCACCATTGTTCCTCACATCCGTTCAACAAAATCTGCAAAACAGACTTGGGATATTCTAGCAGGTAATTATGCAAGCCGCAATGAGGCTAAAATTGCTTTGCTGCGTAAAGAGCTGGAGTCGAATATTATGCATGAGGAAGATGATATGGACACTTTCCTTGCTAGTGTCAAGGATATCAATGAGCAACTTATTTCTGTAGGTGAAGTCATTTCAGACAGTTCCCTTGTGCAGATTGTTCTTGATGCCTTACCAGATTCTTATCAGACTTTTGCTAGTACTTGGAGACTTATGACCCAAGGAAATCCAGAAGTTTTCAAGTTTGATGCATTATGCACATTGCTGTTGCAAGAGTCACTTTCGAGGAAAAACAGGACTAGACAGCGTGCAGTTGAACAGGCTTTTATTGCTTCTCAAAGAAAGGGTGGTAATAGCAATGTGGCCACTTCTTATGGTTCTGCTGTGAGTGGCAAAACTTCTGTTCCTAATGTTTTTGCTAGCAGCACTTCGTCTGGCAATTCTGGTGATAAGGGCAAAAAGAAGATATGTTGCCATTATTGTAAAGCTAATGATCACTTTATCAAGCAGTGTCCTAAGTTGAAGGCCAAAGAGGCTAAGAAGAAAGAGGGTGGTTTCACTACAAATGCAGTCATTCTTGAGTCTTCTATAAAAGGAGATTGAGATGCTGATGTCGATGCAGAATGGGCTTTTAGCGCAGAGTGCACTTACAATCCTACTGTCCATGATGCATGCTTGTCAGTTGCTGCAGATTCATATGTGTGGTATTTCGACAGTGGTGCTACAAAGCTCATTACCACACATCGTGAATTGTTTACCTCTCTCGAGTCTGTCCCTCATGGGAATTCAGTCACTTGTGCCAACAATGTCTCTTATCCGGTTCAGGGTGTTGGAAAGATTGTGCTCATTGCTGCAAATGGCAGTTCTTTCACACTTGTTGATGCACTTTATGTACCTGGGATCAAGAAGAATCTCTTGTCTGTATCCGCACTTGCTAGACTTGGACTTGTAGTCAAATTTGTGCTCATTGCTGCAAATAGTAGTTCTTTCACACTTGTTGATGCACTCTATGTACCTAGGATCAAGAAGAATCTCTTGTCTATATCTGCACTTGCTAGACTTGGACTTGTAGTCAAATTTGTGGATGACAGATGTACAGTTCATGATCTCAATTTTGGTGATGAAATTGTTGCATCTGGCCTTTTGTGCCGTGGGTTGCATAAGCTCACTTTGTATGACAAGTGTGGAAAAAATTTTGCAAATGTTGTTGCAGATTCAAGGGCTATTTTAGATGCAAAACTTTGGCATGCACATTTTGGTCATCTGAATTTTGCCAGTTTGCTGCGTTTGCAGAAATCTGATATGGTTGCTTCTTTGCCGCCTCTTGAAGCACCTGTCAAACATGTTTGTGAAGGCTGTATTTTGGGTAAGATGCAGCGTTCTAAATTTCCAAAGGATGGTTCAGTTAGGGCCACATGAAGGTTGCAACTTCTGCATACTGATGTTTGTGGGCCCATGCAAACTCCGTCCTTGGACAATTACCTATACTTCATGACTTTCATTGATGATTACTTCAGGCATGCATGGGTATTTCCGCTTAAAGCGAAGTCCAAAGTTTTTATGTGCTTCAAACAATTTTTGGCTATGGTTGAAAATGTCTCAAAATGTACTATGGGCACCCTCCGTTCCAATCGAGGGGGGGAGTATATGTCTCATGAATTTAATGTATTTCTGGCTAGTCATGGGATAAAACACCAATGTACAGTGCCTTATACACCTCAGCAAAATGGTGTTGCTGAGAGGAAAAAAAGGTCACTTACAAAAATGGCACAATGTATGGTCAAAAGTCAAGCTTTGTCACATTCCTTTTGGCTTGAGGCCATCATGTGTGCCACTTATGTACTAAACAGGTGTCCTATGAAAGCTTTGCAGTCTATTACTCCATATGAAGCATGGCATGATAGAAAGCCTTCTATTGAGCACATGCGTGTTTTTGGCTGTTTGGCATATGCTTTGGTGCCACAAACACAGCGCAGAAAATTGGATGATAAGGCTGTCAAATGTATTTTTGTTGGTTATAGTGTTGAAAGCAAAGGTTATAGCATCCGCAAACAAAACGTATTCTGGTTTCAGGGGATGTAGTGTTTGTCGAAGATTCTGCTCAGCCCTTGCTATCATGTACTAGAGACAATAATGTAAGCTCACAGGACATTTATGACACTTTGTTTCCTCTTTCAGTGGTGGAAATACGAATGTAAGTTCCAATGAGGCAAATGTACAACCTATGGGGGTTTCTGAAAATGTTACAGATCAACCTATTACTGACGCAAATGTACATGATGTACTTGATGAGGAAAGGGCTGAAAATGAGCAGGCTAGAGGTATGCCAAAATGGCTGGTGCACACTTTGTGTGACAGTAAATTGCATGCATCTTTTTCTAGTCGTACTCGTTCAGGTTCTCGCCATGCATCTTATGCATCAGATTGTTATGCTTTGGTTGTGTCTAGCTTACATGACGTTAAGGAGCCTCTGTCTTTTGATGAAGCACAGAATTCAGAAAATTGGATGGCTCCCATGCAATCACAATATGATGCACTTATAGAAAATGACACGTGGACTTTATGTGATTTGCCTCCTGGCAAATAGGCCATTGGTACGAAGTGGGTTTACAAGTTGAAACGCAAGCCGGATGGTGAGATTGATCGCCATAAGGCTCGACTTGTTAAAAAGGGTTATGCACAGCAAAAAGGCATAGATTATGAAGAGACTTTTGCTCCCACTTGTCGTATGACTACTGCGCATTTTCTATGTGCATTGGCAGCTCATTTTGGTTGGGATGTACATCAATCAGACATTGTTACTGCTTTCTTGAATGGTGACATATTTGAGGAAGTTTATGTAACGCAGCCTCGCGGTTTTGTCATAAAAGGACAAGAGGACAAAGTGTGCAGATGTAAGAAGGCTTTGTATGGGTTGAAGCAATCTCCTCGTGCTTGGTATGAGAAAGCCGACACTCATTTGGTTAAACGAGGCTTTCATAACAGTCCAACAGAAATCACGTTGTATGTAAAGCGTGAGGGTGATGTACTTCTCATTGTCGTTCTTTATGTCGATGATTTGTTGATCATTGGACCAAATGAGAGACATATTGCTGAATTTAAGGCTGATTTGAATGCTACTTTCAAGATGAAAGATTTGGGGCTGTTGCATCATTACTTGGGAATAGAGTTTAAGCAGTGTGATGGTGGTATTGCCTTGTGTCATAAAAGTTACATAGAGACATTGCTATGTAAGTTTGGACTTGAGGATTGCAAACCTATTGCCACTCCCATGGAAACAGGTTTGAAGTTGAGTCTACATGATGATGGCGATCCTGTTGATGTCACTCTTTACCAAAATGCTGTTGGCTGCCTCATTTATGTATGCAACACAAGGCCAGATATTTAGTTTGCAGTCTCACAGGTCAGTAGATTTATGCATAGCCCAGGGTCTAAGCATTGGCAGGCTGTCAAGAGGATTTTCCGCTATCTTAGTGGCACTTTACATCTTGGCTTGTTTTATCCCAAGGGGGGGTCATTGCCGCCAGACTTACATGCTTTTTCGGACTCAGATTGGGCTGGTTGTTTTGACACGTGAGTGTCCACAAGTGGTTTTTGTTTCATGCTTGGCAGTTCATGTATATCATGGCTGAGCAAGAAGCAACCTACTGTTGCCACATCGAGTTGTGAGGCTGAGTACAGGGCAGTCTTCACAGCTACGGTTGAGTGTGTATGGCTCAGACGCCTTATGGCTGATTTGGGTGTTGGACAGGACACTGCCAACACTATCTACAGTGACAGTCAAAGCGCATTGGCAGTTGTGAGGAACCCAATTTTTCATGCTCGCACAAAGCGCATTGAGGTGCATTACCACTATGTCAGGGAGAGGCTCTCAGCAGGAGAGATCAGCTTGGCTTATGTGCCAACAGAGGACAACCTTGCAGATCTTTTCACAAAGGCATTGTCTCGTGAGAAGCTTGAAGCTTTCTGCAAATCTTTGAGCTTACTCCCCTTTGTGGATTGATCATGTCCTCAGGGCATGGCACTTCCCTTTACTCATGTGCCAGCTCTCATTCACCGCATCACTCCAGGGGGGATTTGTTACCATATACATGTGGTAGTGATGTGTGTGAACACACTAGGACCGTCGGGGCATTTTTTCCCTCTTTAGGAGGTTTTTTTCCCCGAGCATTGTACATAGGCCCATCACTCTAGGGCTATCTGTCTTTCCATTGCATTCTAAGTAACACACTCTCTATTGTGTGCCTTGAGCTTCCTTCGTCTTCTCCAAGCTGTGTGCATTTCTCTGCAACCCTAATTCCAACAAGCCTCAAATACCTTTGAAGGTGGAGAGAGCTAGTAGGGAATGAGGGTAGGGAAGAGGAAGAAGAAACATTTCATAGGTCAAAGAATTAGTTTTTCACTTATCATCCTCTTCTTGCTAGCATACAGAATAGCATAGTAATGAAGATGGAGAAGATGGTAAGCTTAAGCATTGAAACATGGCTCTTGGTTGGATTTGCATTCCATATCCAAGAGTGTTGGTGTAGGCTCTTAACTTCTCTACTTGCTTGGAGAAGGAGATGGAGCTCTTGCACTTTGCACTACACATAATGAGAGTGTGTGTGTGAGAGAGTATACCCCTCAAGCAACCCCCTAGCTTGCTTTGGTCGACCCCCCCTTGTAGCTCATGCTTGAATATCATTGGTCCTCTCCAGGCCTAGCCAATCACATGCAAGGACATATCAAGCAACAAGGGTAGCCTTAAGACAAGTATCCCCCTTTCCCATTTGAGAGAGAGGACTTGATAATGCTAAAACAATTAATTAAATCTACTTCATTATCATTGGACCCCTTGGGAGGCCAACCAATAGGCTTTGGATACTCCTTGAGGATAACCTAGCTAGGGACTTGACATGTGTCCCACTTGCCTCTTGACTAAGGGGTGCCCTTTAGGAGAGAGAGTGGTCAAGCAACCACCCCCGTACTTGCATGGCTCACCCCCTCTTTGCATGACACCTACCTCAAGCCCCTCAACCTTGGGCCCAGTTCTCACCACAAGCTCGGCCCTTAAGCCCCTCAAGCCTAGGCTAGGTTCCTACCTCAAGTACAAACCTAGCATCTCAAGCATGACAAGCACCTCAATCATCAAGCACTTCAAGCATCTAAGTCATCAGGCACGACAAGCACCTCAAGCTTGGGCCGGGTTCCCACCTCAAGCACACCCTAGCTTACCTAAGGTCAGAGGACTTTTAACAGTAACTGTTGGAGGTCTTCAATGAAGTTAACCTTAAGGTCTTTAAGCCCCATTGGTTAGCCTTGCTCTTTGATAGACCATCTCTCATTTGGGCCCCTCTACCATTGGCCCCATGTTGAGATAAATCAGTAAGCACATGTCTATATCCTAACCCTTGTTCCCGTTTATTCTCCCTCATTAAATTATCTGTTTAGTGTTGTAACTTCTTGAGAGTGTGAGAAGGCATGCAATCATTGCCTTCAAGAGCTGCCATCATCATCAAGCGGAGAAACACTTATCGTTGCTTCCTCTCCTTGTTCTTCTTCTTCGTCAATTGGTTCTGCAGGCAGAGGTAGGACCTCCATCACAGATTCTACATGCACATTGAGGTAGTCGCCTTGAAGAGTTTTTTATAAAGAGGCTGGTTGAGGTCTATGTGGAAAGTGTATTGCACTCTACAGCTAGGCAAGTGAGATTCAAGCCTCTCCAATCATCCCTTATCTATTGCAACAGCTCTATCCCTAATTGTACAAGCCTATAAAAGGGACTCGCCACTGTAATGCTAGTGAAGTTTCGTTTGAATTCAAATTCTCACCCTCTACTTGGTGTCATCTCCCCCTTCCTCTCCCTCATAAACTTATGTCCCTTCTCTATCTCCATCTCTCTGTCTACTCTCTATTCCTCTCCTTCCTCACTCTATCTTATCTACAACACTCAAGTTCACATGGTATCAGAGCTCCCAAACTTGAGTTCCTACGTACTCTAAGAGCCTTCTCTAAAAGAAACAGCCTTTTATTCCACTCATCTCTCAGTTCCAAGATTTATTCAGCACCTCATCACCTATAGTTGCAACCACCAAGTCAAGGTATTTTACCATCAATGCGAAGCTTAGGATGGAGCTATATTTGAAGCAACCTGGCCTCTGGAAGGTTGTTTCTGGAGATGAAATAAGACCAAGTGAAGAAACGTATACCTCCAACACGGAGCTACTCTCGGCATAGATCCAAGGGACATTACGGCTTAAATGGAGACTATACTCCATTGTGAGGATAGACAAGTCCAAATAGTGCAGACTCTATCCGCCTCCAAGGCTATCTGGGAGTTCTTCAATAATAGTTATGAGCAGACGGACCTTGTTTATCAAGTCTCCCTGATCTAGAGACTTGTAAACAATACTATGCAAGAAATCCAATCTGCAGTCAAATTTCTTGACAATTGGGAGCCATTGTTAGATGAATTTCTCATCTCTGGAATGGAGATTTCAAAGAATTTCAATGTATGCTTATATTGGCAGCTCTACCTGCAAGCTAGAGAGCCTTTGTTCATACTCAAGCCATGTCCCAAATGCAATTGCAAGGCCTTATAGCCAAAATCCATCAAGAGGAAGCTTTGAGAGACCAATCTAATGGCTATGCTCCAGTGGCCTAGCCACTCATATCAGTGTTATAAAAGGGGTTCCACCATTACAACAATTCAAGGCAGCCGCATAAAGGTGGTTCTAACTGCCCTAGAAATGCACCTTATGGTCAAGTTCAATGCCACAATTACAAGAAGTTCAAACACATTGCCAAGGATTGCAGGTCCAAAACCAAGCATCATGGTGGCAATTGTGGAGGATTCAATGGACATAAAGAAAATGGAGGCTATCATCACGAATCTCATGCTCATTTTACTAATATTTCAAGCTATGATGTTGATACACACCCTATCTCTATCCAAATTTTTGTTGCAAGCTTCAGCTCTTTCAAGCCACATCACAACTCTTCTATTTGGTATCTAGACACTGGAGCTACACATCACATGACATATCATTTTGATTGGCTTACACACTACACTCCTCTTCAACACCTACTTGAAGTCCTCATGGGGGATAGCAACATTCAATATGCTCGAGGATATAGCATTGTTGCCATTAACCTACCCAATGGCACTATAGCTCATCTAGACAAGGTCTACTATGTCCTGGTCTAAAGAAATATCTAATCTCAATTGGAGAGCTCACCTCCAAGGGCATTACAGTTTCATGCATACATGATAACTGCATCTTGCAAACTCTTTACACCAATCACAAGCCTTTCTTTATATCTTTCCCTAAGGAAGGGCACTTATATCCTCTCGGCTCCAACAAGGTCCAAGCCAAAGCACTTACATCAGTCATCAATTCTCCTAAGCAAGAGGAGACTATTACTTGGCACTACAAGCTAGGTCATGTCTCGCAACAAGTACTCAAGGATATACAATAGAAGGAGCTAGTGATAGGGCTGCCAACCACAATTACACCAATCAAATTTTGTGAAGCTTGCGTATTGGACAAAGCTAAGCATTTTAAGTTTCCAAGATCAAGGTCCCATACAGCTCATCCACTTGGATTTATGTGGCCCAATGCAAACACAATCACTCACCGGCAGCAAATACTTCCTAATCTTCATCGACGACTATACAAGGTACACTTATGTCTATTTCTTGTTAGATAAAGGTACCACTTTCATCAAATTTCAGGCTTTCAAAGCTGTGGTGGAGACAAAATTGGATTGAAGAATCAAGACACTGAGGACAAATAATGGTGGGGAGTACAAATGCAATAAATTTCAACAATACTATGTATCCCATGGTATTCGACGAGAATTCATAATTCCCGATCACCTCAGCAAAATGGAGTCGTCGAGCGCAAAAATCACACTTTGGTCAAATCTTCCCACTCAATGCTAGCCCTCCCTCGACTTCCACTCGTCTTACTGGGAAGAAGTTACAGCTACTGCAACTTACATCCAAAATCAAGTCCTCTCATCTACTAATCTCCACAAAACTTCTTATCAATTGTGGTATAACCACCCACCCAACATATCCCATCTCAGAATATTCGGTTCCTGGGCATACCCTCTACTCACTGGTTCTTATCCAAAATTCTTGCCGAAGAGCATCAAGACAATTTTTTGCGGCTACGACGAGTCACTGGCATCAAGGCATACCGCCTGTATGATTTGACAACCAAAAATTTCATCTTTTCGAGGCCAGTTATTTTATGCAAATTTCTTCTTCTTGGTAACCCTATAGATACTCACTCTCAAGCCACATATTTTTCCCCGCCATCTTCAAACCATGAAGCTCTTCTGCCTACCCCCGATCTACCTTGCATCGGATACCCCATAACTACTCAAGTTCACATGCTTAGTGGTGTGAACACACATTCACTTAGTGTGTGAACACCCACCCCAAGCCTTCAAATCAAATTAATAAGCTCATAGGCTTATTATCAAAAAGCTTATTATCAAACCAAAATTTACAGCTTGGCACGTAAACGCCCACACACACACTCGCATGCGCTTCTCTTGGATTGTTAACAACTTGCACCACCAGTTGGCATGTCTTCATACTCTTCTCAGCAATCCCAAACACTACAAAATGGCCACACACTCACGTTCTCAGCCAAGGTCTCAGCCAATACAATCAATCATGAGCGCCATATCCCTCTCTCTCTTGCGCCTCCCACAGTTGCACACAACCTCAGCCCCTCAGCTCATCAGAAAACGCCTCAGAATCCCATTCATTTCAGCCCCCAAGCTACCAATTCCTCCTCTCCAAGCATGGCACACACACCCATTCTACTATCCTCTTCATACTCACCTACACCATCTTCTACTCCTGATAGAAATTAAATCCATCAATTCTATCACCATTTCCTCTTCCTCCTCAGCCCTCAAAGCATCCAGCAACCCTTTCGAATCCATTCCAATGGATGATGAAGGGATTTCTCCACCCCTTTGCCCTCGACACTGATCCCTCAAAGAAATATACAAAGCTACGTCCTTCTCCTCTTTCTTAATTCAAGAAGAAGAGGACCTCTCCATCAACATCCCTAACCCACTCAAGGAAAACACACTCTTGATAGAATATGAAATTGCCTCTCCCAAAGGCAAGCATTGGATTGAAGCCATGAAAGAAGAGCTTCAAGCACATGAAGACGCTCAAACTTGGATGATCATGCCAAGGCCTGACAACGCCAATGTCATCGGATGCCGATGAATTCTAAAGGAGAAGCACCACCCCAACATCTTTGTCGAAGGCTACAAAGCAAGGCTTAATGCCAAGGGCTATATGCAACATCATGGTACGGATTTCACCGATACTTATTCTCTTGTAATCGGCATCACCTCATTTTGCATGCTTGTTGCAATAGCCGCATTCTTTGACGTGCCTCTTCATCACATTGACATTCGCACTGCCTTTCTACATGGATGGCTAGATGAAGTCATTTATATGGCTCAACCACCCTATTTCTATTGTGATGATCCCACTATCTATGTGTGTAAGCTCAATAATTCTATATACGATCTTAAAGAGTCTGCACGGAAATGGTTCAAGCGCTTACAAACTTTCCTAATCAAATGGAGATGGGTTCAATGCACTTCCGACCCCAATTTGTTCTATCATACTCTCTATCATGGGTTGGGCAATCATTGGTGTGTATGTCTTTACACGTTGTGAAAATGTTCAAAGAGGAATTTCATGTGCATGACAATGGCCCTATGACCTACTTCTTGGGCATAGAAGTCGACAAAAATCCCAATGAAGAATTCATCAAGCTCTCTCAACGAAAATATATTGAAGACATGTTGGGTGAGTATGGTCTTCTAACTTCTAATGCACAACTCTCAACACCACTCCTTGTCAAACATAAACTCTTCATAACTTTGCCATCATCTGCAGATGACACTTACACAATGTCAAGCTTTCTCTATGCTCGCTTGATAGTCGAGCAAAGATATCTCATTTCATGCACAAGGCTTGATATTAGCTTCACTGGTCATGTACTATCCCATCATATGCGTGCACCTTAAAAATGCCATTGTCTAGCTGCCAAGAGATCATTGCGCTACATACATCACACTGGCCATCATTCTCTCACCTGCTATCGTTAAAAGCACTCATTGCCACTGCAACTCCAAGGTTTTTTTAATGCCGATTGGGCCGGGCAGGACCTGAATATGCATAGCATTTTTGGACATGTTTTTCTTCTGGTGTTATATCTTGGCGAACCAAGCACCAAACTTCTCTTGCTCTATCATCTGCCAAAGCAGAGTATATTGCAGCATCCCTTGCTGCTCGTGAAGCATTATGTCTTTATCAACTACTATAAGAACCACCCATTCCAAGTGCCACTCCAGTTGCAATGGCGAAGAGTCCTCAGCTTACCGAGCAAAGAAAGCACATCAAACTGGCGTACCACTTCATCAAGGAGCTAGTCAAAGATAACTTCATCCGCCTCAAGTATATCTCTACCAATGAGAACGTTGCAGATTTTCTTACAAATGCAATCCCTCCTGAGAAACATGTTCTTTGCTCAACAAAAGCTGGTTTGGAAGCTTCATCTTCATTCAACATTGATTGTATTTCAATATTATTTTATTTTTGTATTTTCCAATTGCATCTGAGGGGGATCTCCTAGCAAATGCTCTATGCTTTCTGTTCTGGTTTTTCTTTGGGGGGGCATGTGGAAAGTGTATTGCACTTTACACCTAGGCAAGTGAGATTCAAACCTCACCAATCATCCCTTATCTATTGCAATAGCTCTATCCCTTGTACAAGCCTATAAAAGGGACTCCGCACTATAATGCTAGTGAAGTTCAGTTTGAATTCGAATTCTCCCCCTCTACTTGGTGTCATCTCCCCCTTCCTCTCTCTCATACACTTCTCTCCCTTCTCGATCTCCATCTCTCTATCTACTCTCTCTTTCACTCTTGCCTCACTCTATCTTCTCTATAACGCTCAAGTTCATAGTCTGCCCCGAGCTTCTCGAAAGCGGAAGCCCGTACTTTGAACTCTATCATATTCCCTAGGTCCGCTTCTTGAAGAATCTACAAAACCGTCTCTCGTACTTCTTCCTCGCTTGGAGAGTTGCTTTTTGTCACTATAGCAAGCCAACACCCCCTCTCTCTCTCTCTCTCTCTCTCTCTCTCTCTCACACACACACACACACACACACACACATCGGTGGGTGCTAAGTCTCTCTTTGAAGTTCAGGTGGGCGCTAAGCACCCACTTGAGCTTGAGAGAGAGATTTTGTGAGTCCTCTCTTGTTGTCCTTCTCTCTCTTACACTACCTACCCTGCTTCATGCACATGCACTCTCGTCTCTCTTCAACAACTTTCAAGTAGCCTACTAGCCACCCAATTATGACTTACCGCCTTCTTCTACTAAAATTTCCTACGTTTGTAGCCTATGTCTCTCTTTTAGATATATATATATATATATATATATATATATATATATATATATATATATATATATATATATATATATATTGAAGCTCTATCCCTTTTCTGGGTAGAATTTCGTTCACTCTCTGTTGCGGCACTGCCCTTGTGGGCGCCTTGAGGAGGCGTGGGCCATGAGAGAGAAAGACAGATTGCTCTCTCGCCCACTTGAGCTATGATGAGCTATGCTGCAACACCCCCATTCCCATTCGAACGTCTGTTCCTCTTTCTCGGCCTCCTTTGCTTTGAGTACATCCATAAGAAAAAAGGGAAGGTCGAGAACCAAATCCACAAATCGGTGTAGTCTCCCTCGGTGTGTTTCTTACAAAGAACTACAGGGTGAATCTTACTCTTCCTTGAAACGTGAGGAGTTTGCAGGGTTACGCTTTGATTTCACAAGACCCCTTACACCAAAGTTTCTCTGAGCCAAAGTCTTTCCATGGGTGTGCTGGAAGCTCCTTCTCAAAAAAAATGAGATTTTTAAAGTTTCCACCTTGCATTACGAGTTTGGGGCTAATTATTTAGACTCATTGTGCATGTTGATTGGCCATTTTCCCCTAGATGGAAGAATGAGTGCATGGATGAAGTATAATCTTACAAAAAACTTCTCAGTTAAAGACAATGCATATTTAACAAATGAAACACACTTCTCTCAAGGAATGTTCAATTTTGATTACAAGGGGAGGGAATTTTGAACTCAAATTCAGTTGAGAAATAATGCATTTTATGGTGCTAATTACATTCAGAGAGTGATACAATTCTAATAAACCTATCGCAACTTGTTAGCTCTCAATGAATTACGTGGAAAAATTAACAAACAAGGTTTATCTTACAACTGAATTTTTATTCAACTCATCAGCCAGAGAGGTAGTTTTTAGTCTTGGATATTATTATTGTTTCATCATTTTCATTTGAGAGGATGACTAGACACTAATGGCAAAGCCTCTCTGATTTTTTGGCCTATTCCATGAGCCCGCAAAATATTGAGTTTATGCCACATTATGTTACAAAAGATAATCATTTATTATCACCTTCATTGGGGAGCTAGTGAGCTCTTAAGATGGGTCCAAGTCTAAAGTGAAACTCAGTTTTTTGCGCGAGAGAGAGAGAGAGAGAGAGAGAGAGAGAGAGAGAGAGATTTTATTATCGTCCTCGGAGGTCAAGTGTGACCTATGGGACCAAAGTTACATGTGATGTAGTATGTGTATGGTTGACGAGTGACTCTCGATGCTCCAAATTGTGGTGATGAGAGTCGCAATGGAGAGCCCACATTGTAACTGGGAGAGGAAAGTGTGAAGGTCTAAGTCATGGCTGAGAATGTGAGAGAAGCAAGTTTGGATGTGAACCAAAGCTGAACAATCTAGTAGTGTGTGGTACTCAAACTCTCAAACTTGCAGTGAGCATAATATGCACAGTCAATTTGACTCTTCTCCATTGCCCCAGCACCATGTCTTGCATCGAAGGAAATGGGAGCTAAGCCGAATGACTGCAATAGTGCGTATTGTCGACAAGGGGATAGGCTCAAGCATGTAAGTGCCAGTACGGTTTCCTCTTTCAGCAAATAACATGGTTTTGTAGTTGAGGGCAGTATGGGTGGTGTAATGTATGAAGCATGACCCACCGGATTTCTCATAAGCCGTAATACATTGGTGTTGTAGAAAAGCTTCATTCACTTGGGAGTCAATTGAAGCATCTTGTAGCAAGTGTAATGCATCCCATCTCCCATAACCACTTCTTTATGTTTTGCATCCATCCCGTGCTCAAGATCTCGCTTTTATGCGTCTTTTGAACTTTTTTGCTTGCTTCCCGTGCAATTGTAGGAAGTCGATGTGAGGGGTTTCGATGCATCTTTATCATGTACTCCACAACCCTTTCCATGCCCATAACCTCAATTGAAAGAGATCCCAACTCAAGAAGTAGGAGCATATATGTTGTTTGTGTCTTAACTTGGAGAAAGTTTGTCAGAAAACGCTTTTGGACATTCTCAAACTCTTTCCAAGTAGACTTTGACATGCTCCCACCCCACACTTCAACTCCATAAAGAAGAACCGGTGTCACAAATGCATCAATAAGGTACTTCTTGAGAACCCAACACTTGATCTTTCTCGCATTACACATATTCTCAAATGCATAATATGCTCTCTTTCCCGAGTCCAAACGACACATAGCACATTCATGCCACTTGTAATTGTACGGAACCTCAAGGCCAAGGTACTCAACGCTCTAAACAACTTTAAGTATCTCAGTGTTGTACATAATGCATGGCTTCTCCTTGTGGTTGGTTTTCACAAGCATAACCTTTGTTTTGGATTCATTCACAATCAATCCACTATGCAAGCAAAAGTTCTCAAGGACGACCATAAGCTTTTGTGCATCTTCTAAAGTGTGTGCTAGAAGCACTACATCATACGCATACAACAAAAGCATGATTACCACATTGCAAATAGTGACCTCTTCAATGCCTTCTTTTTGCATAAAGTCAAGTACCATTTGTTCCAATTGATCGATGCATAGAGCAAAGAGAGTTGATGACAACGGAAATCCTTGCTTAGCCCCAATAGTGCTGAGAGAGAGAGAGAGAGAGAGAGAGAGAGGTATATAAAAAAGGGGAGGGGATAGAGGTAGAGAGAGAGAGAGAGAGAGATTGAAGGAGTGGAAGATAGAGAGAGATAGATAGAAATAGATAGGGGTGGGTAGCAAGAGACCAATGGCCACAGAGAGAGAGAGAGAGAGAGAGAGAGAGAGAGAAAAAAAAAAGCTTGTTCCAAAAGGTCACTCCGAAAACTCTTTTTGGAGCGAGCTTCTTCTTTAGATTTCCTCACATGAGCAATATCTAAAAAAAGCTTACTCCAAAGCTCACTCGAAAATCTCACTCCACTCCAATCCTCGACGGTTTCATCTTATTTTGTCCATTAATATAACTTCTTTTCCAGCCTTTTAGCCTAAAGGATACAATATCAAATTGATACCTTTTCTTGAATGAGCATTCTAATAACAAAGAATGTTCATCCTTCATAGTATGTTGTCACGATTTTGGAACGATCTCTTTGAGCGGAATCTTAGGGAGGTGCCTTTGTGGACTTAAGGGAAATAAATTAAAGTAAAGTTGGGGGACTGGGCGGAGGTATCAAGGAGGAGGTTAATTTGGGGGGGTGGTCACGTGCACAATTTTGGGGTAAGTTGTTTAAGTGGCAGCAAAATTTGAGATGACCGACAGCATGAGAGAATACAGGGTGAGTGAGTTGACATAGGCAGGCAAGTACATGGAGGTCGTGGCTGGCAGATGAACAGGGTCAAGCTGGTGTGTACCACACACATGGGTGGCAGAGTTGGAGTGAAGGTCACATGGCACGGCAAAGGAGAAGGGTTGGATCATTTCCTTTTTTTAATTGGTAAACATGCAGCTACAAAGCACCAAGCACCATCAGGCGGGTTGGTTGTCCGAGAAGAGGTAAAATCAACCTGATATGCACGCGAGGTCGAGGCCCCGTTGTATGTTCACATTCTAAAGGCAAAATTTGGTAAGATTCTACCTAATGAAGTACAAGTGGAGCCGTAGCTAGCATTTATGAATGTTATCTTTATATTCTCCAATGTGCACATGATATGGACGAGTGATTTACAAAGCTTACAAAATAGATAAAACCATGGCCAATGTCAAGTAAATGAGCAAAGTTTGTCTTGAAAGTGATATTTGATAGACATTTTCAACTTTCACGTCTTTTATTATTAAACTACAAAATATTTTCATTACCATTCCAGATGGGACCATTGTGAACTAGTAGATTGTGCACAACATTTTGATTGTGATTACGATCAGAGGCCTCCAATTGCTAGATGATGCTTAGTATAGACTTTGATCTCTACTATTGAGTGAATTCCCTTTTAAAAAATTTATTTCATGTGCAGTATTACATGTGTCAAGATAGGATGTCATCAAGTGAAATGAGTAGGATGCATGACATTGATATACCACTTTTGGCATGTACATCTCCATGGGATATATCCATGGGCATGTGTACATGCAAGTGTAAATATATGCATTTGGAAGCCTTGCAAACTAGATATTGGGTCTTAAATATGGTGGAAAATGTACCCATTGTGAATAGTCTTGTTTGCATGTAGGCAAACTAGATATCGGGTCTTAAATATGGTGGAGAATGTACCCATTGTGAATAGTCATGTTTGCATGTCGGCAGTCACACATATGTACATACTTGGTTAGGATGTTGGAACTTTGGATGTGGTGCCAAGTGGATTTTTTTGCTTTAGCATGTGCTTCCAACTTTTCTAGAATGCAAATAATGCAAGTGGGCAGTGTGGGTGGGTATGCTCATCCTGAAAGTTTGACACATGTGGTAATTGTCTATTTGCAGTACCTGACACATAGTGATGCATGAAACGACTTACAAGTGGTCAAAAAAAAGAATTATGGTAAGTGGCCATGTAAAGTCAGTATTAAGGATTGTGTTTTTAGAATTTGGGACAATTTGGAGTCCATTTGTATTCTTCCCACAAAAACTGTCCGTCATGAGTCAAAACTCACCGAAAATTTCCCAAAAAAAGATAAAAAACTAAGACCAAATGACATGAAAAGACTAATTTTTTCCACATCAGTTGGTGCCATGAGTGTCCAAGCTAGGGGTGCTTACTTGACCAAACATTAGCACTTTTTCCTCTCTATGTGTAAGAAGAAGCAAGGTTTCTACAGGGTGTGCAATCCTACTTTGTTCGCTTACTATTTTCGAGTGTATAGAGGAGTTATTGAGGGTTCCTTCTCTTCAATTTTGCACTTGGGAGACTTATGGAAGTTTTGAAGTTTTCATGGATGTATGTGTGCAAGGAATTGGAGGAAGAAGGTATGGATTTTGCAAGACTAAGTGACCATGTATTAGTGCCATTGAGGTTTAAGCGACACCAAAGAGTCCAACAAAGTGCAGTTTGATGTTGCTTTTACAATGGTCTGAGATAATTATTCTTAAGACTGGAGTTTTGGTGTTTTTTATTATCCTTCTTGTGTCGGTTGGTGGCCATTGACTGTGATTCTAATCTTTGATCCAGTCAACTCACTTCATAGTGCCTATGGGTAAGTAGGGGCTTACAGTAGTTTGAGATTCTTAAAGCTTGAGTCTAGTGTGGGAAGGTTTTTCATTGAGCTCTTGAGTGGCTTGTGCGAGTGAAGTAAAATAAGAGAGTTCCGTGTGTTGTGTTGAGGTGCAAGGGTGTCCATGAGGGGGAGTGGATGTGTGTGTGTGTGTGTGTGTGTGTGTGTGTGTGTGTGTGTGTGTGTTGGGGGGGGGGGGGGTTGTCAATCTCTATGTAAGCTTATGTTTTTTTAAATTTAAAAAAGGCTTAGCAGAGTGTTAACTCCTCAAACTATTGGAAACAATTGAAGACTCTCAAATTAACAGACCACACGAAAAAATCAATGATATCTCTCTCAAGAGAATGAGCATAACAAAAACAAGTGATTGAGCCCATGAGATGCTAAAATGAGCATCTCTAGGAAAAAACGATCCAAAGAAGAGTAATGCGGACAAGCTCATTCATACCTTTATCAATTACCTAGAGTGCATTTATCACCTCTTTTTCCAGCCATCCTAAAGCTGATTTTTCTGCCAATGTTTATGCCAAATAGTAGATTGGCTACTATTTTTCCCATTCCTCCTATTCCAAAGGTCACACACACCACATAACAAATCTAGAATGGGAACATGAAGCGTAAAGCCCACCGCTCCATAGAGTCGTGGCAAGCAAGCAATAGATGATGCAGAAGATACACACTCCATTCACACTAAAGATATAGAGGCTTGGTCATATATTTTGCATGGATATCCCTTTTGCAAGCTCTTTATTTTCCTTTTGGATCATTTGAGATTGTCATATTGTTAGATCCTTGCAAGGAGCTGCTTACCAGCAAGAGCATAAATTGTGTTCAATGGTCATTTCAGATATTCCATTGCAATAAGATATTCCATGTCTTGAAGAGTTGTTAGGGAAACTCTTTTTTTTTTTTAGACTCTTTGTTTTAAACCCCACATTGATGAGATTTCTGTTTCAGACCGGGGTTTTAGAATCCCAATTGTCTGTCATGTTGACTTCAAAACAACCTCATATGTTTGCCTGATTTAAACTAGAACATCAACACTGAGACTTGGAAACTTTTTTGCTTGCATAAGCAAATGAGTAGGAGTTATCATTACAAAGCTCAGGGCATGTGTAGGATGTAGAGAACTCGTCAATTAACATGCATATTTCTATTGTGAAACTTGCATTGAACTCTAATATAATAGCCCATTTGGAGCACAAACGCTCCTATGTTGACAATACACATGGATTTCACAAAAACATGCAAATTTCCATAGCGAAGCTCATTTTAGGCGTTCATGAAGAAATCCAGGATGTAACAACACTCTTGAACTGTAAGATACCAAAAAAGGAGGATGGAAACTCATATAGGTGGTAGGTGGTAACATAGTAAACTAAAAAGTTGATAAGTGTTGATGGGCACACTTGGTGTTGATGGGCACATTTGGGGATGGTAGAGTCAAGTAGTGAAGGTAGAAGTAGTGTCAAAGAAGAAGTTTATTGATTATAAAATCCAAAGCTGCTTGTTTAACTAGAGAGCAAGCATATTCGAGCTAGATAGCGAGGGTGAACTAATGTAGGAGATGTTGCTATTTAGCACAGATTAGAGTAGAAGTTTGTAAAGATTTCCATAGGCTTTAATTAAAGAATTTATGTTTGGACACCCAAACAAAATCAGCCGTTTGTGGGGCTAGGCATCAATTGGCTTAGAATTGTCAAAAAATGAGGTCAATATGAAAAGTTCTAGAGAAATAATCACTTTTAAATGCTAAGAATTTTCCTTTTAGTGATTAAGCACATATTAAGGTTAATAAGAGTATACTATTTACTTAATTATCAAAAGCCACAATTTTGTTATGCCATTGGAGGAGCAGTGTGTGTTGATGTTGGCCCTAGTTGGTGGTGTCAAGCTCTTTTGTTCAGCATGGAGCCTCATTACCCTTGTAGTTTTTATTCTAGAAATGCACATTTATAAGGCCCCGGTTATGAGGAGAAGCCATAGTACATGAGAAAAATCACTCACCAAAAAACAAAAAAGTTCACCCAAGCTTATTGAAATATTCCTTCTTGCTTGAATGTCATGGATGGATGATGGCTAAAACATGGCAGATAGAGATAGACACGTGGCTAGTGGCCGTCGGTAGTCTATGGTCAATGGTTGGTCGCAAAAATTTATGTCCAGTGGGTGGTCAGCATTCAATTGTCAATCGCCGAGTTTTAGGTGGACTAGTCTATATATGGAGGGTTGCACATGGGTGTGTTTACATATAGAGGACTGCCTCTGATGAGAGAGGGCATCCCAAGAGGTTCCTTTCCATCTATAAATGGAGGCCTCTTCTACACATGAAAACCAAGTGACGCGAGGAGAAACGAGAAGAGGCAACAAGTGCAAGCTAGGCTGAGAATCAAAGGCTACTATTAAGGGCTTATAAGCTCTTTGTAAACAACTTCAAGTCTAAAGCCATTGAGTAGCTGCTTTTTCATGGATCTAAACCACACTTGGGTGAGCCACATACATCTTGTATGATCTCTCTCTCTCTCTCTCTCCTTGCTATTATCTTTCTTGTGAATGTTGTAAATGTTTTCTCTCTCCAATAAGTACATCACTCTAATTTCCAACTAGCTACTCATTAATCCTAACAATTAGTTTACTAGTAGCTAAAATACATAAAGGAAAGTATTCATTGAAAGTGTAGCCCCCTTACCAAAGTCCTTTATTAAAGGTGAGGTCCCACCTATCACAACAAGTTCAAACGAGTATGCTTATTATAGGGGATAGGTCATGCCATAGGGATGAGATTCATTTATGAGTCAGTTCAAGGCACCTAAAGCAAAAAAAAGCATCCACTATATATCTCAAGGGGAATGTCACCTTCTAAGGGGGAGAGAGAAATGATTAGGGGACATGCACTAGCGAGATCATCAGTTATTCCGGCACAAGGGTATTAGCCCTTGAGAAACCACAAAAAGAGGTGTGAGCCTAGTAGGTGGCTATCTAAAAAAGCCAGTGTGCAACAGAGGTACAAGATTGTTATACCATATAAAGGGTACATTAGTGGTCGGGAACATAGTGACCTGTGTGTGCGCACGCATATGCACGCGTAGAAAGTGAGTTTTCACACCAAGCCATCATAGCCCCATTGCTGTCCGGCAGTGTGGATTTGTGAGCAACCTCCTCAACTCCAAGAGCATGACTTCAAACACTCTAAATTGATCTGCATCAACATTCCATATTTCCTGCATACCAGCTGCGTTTCGGTGTATATGGCATGCATTGTCATAATAAGCGAGCTAAACAAGTAGGTACAAATCTTCACTCCTTTCTAGAGATCAGCATTACTTGTTAAATCCCAGATAACCTTCTCTTCCTGTCCCATAGTACAGACCCATAGCCGAACCACATTCCAGCAGAAACATACATAGAAAACAACAAATTCATATCCAGATGCACTTCTTTGCTGCTTAGCGTATTCTTTTTCCCCTCTTCCATTGACTGTCGCAGTAGAATCATACATGATATGTAGCAGGACTGCATTGCCAGCAGAAATGTTATAACAGGCGAGCAAAGTAAAAGATCAATCGATATCCAGATGCACTTCGCTGCTCAACAAAAGACCGGTCAACTATATTAAAGAACCAGGGCTGAGTAAAAGCATTTGTGTGCATGTGAGGAGCTCCCGAGATCTGATATACCTTGAGGACTAGCGAAGGACAATCTTGCAGACACATATTCAACTGAACATTCAAAAGAATCAACCACAAGCATTATGCTGTTAGAAGCCTAATAACAAAAACAAGATTGATATACTTTTCTATACAAATAAATACATGAATATTGTGAACCCCTGACTCAGGCAGGGGGTATTGGTCACCCCTCACTCAAGGCAGGGGGAATTGTTCATAGTGCTTAGCACACTTACTTTATCAAGCTCTCACTTTATCCAGCTGTTTGCCGGATAGTGATACTTGTAGTCAAACCAACCACAATGTACATCAATTTGTTCTGCGGACCAAGCAGAATAAATGGAATACGGCAACCTGATTGCTTGCACATTCAGACAGCCCTGCTCACTGGAGGAGCCAGCTCAGCTTCAACTAGACTATGTCGTAACAATGGTTTCATCCATCCAATTTATGATATCTTGTGTGATTTTCTCTCTCTCAGGCTCAAAAAGCAAGTCATGAAGATACCCATCGTACAGCTTAAGTTTTTTGTGCTTCGAAGCAGCACTAAAGTACAGATCCTGTGATGCGGCTGGATCGGTTATTTTGTCCCCAGTTCCATGCATCACCATAAAAGGGACTGTAACCTTCTCCATGTTTCTTTGAAGGTAGACAGTTATGCGAAGAATTTCCGACCCAGTTCTAATTCGGAGAGGTCCCGTGTAAACTAGCGGATCTGAATACTTCGCTGCAAGCTGTGCAGGATCTCGGGAGACTGGTATTCCTCTTTTGTTTGCACCTTTAAACTGCAATGTAGGCAACAACATTGAGAAAACAGGGGCAATAACCTGCAAATTCCGAGAAAAGCCACGTAAATTATCCGCTTGTTTAGGGAGTCCATCACAAATCTATATACCTTCGTACGGTCACATTATTTGCTACTAAAAAGACTAGATAAAACAAACCATTATTCACTTAAAAATGCTTTTAGAAAGGCATAAGCAAAGCTTACTTGACTAAAACTTGAAACAAGTACTCAACTTTGAACTAAGAAGGAGAAGACATCTCAAAGACTTAATCCTAGATAAACACTCCACACAACAACTTCTAAAAGATTGAATTCTTAAATCCTAATGGAAGCTAAATACTAGAAACAAATACTACTACGAACCTACAAAGAAGAGGCTGAAAGTAACCAAAGCAGTACAAAGTTCAAAACTTGACAATATGCGACCTCAACTCCGCTGCTTGTCCAAACAAGAAGAATATCACCTTTATCATGCATAGCTTGGACAACAGCTATGACATCCCTACTCACGTCGTCAGTGCCCAAGAGTAGGTGCAGGTTTGTATAGAGGTCATTCATGCTTTGGACGTACTCTATAAAACCATTGAACTGAGTTTCTATCACGCTCCAGAAGTGATGGGCATACTCAACCATGATATAAAGTCTAGCATTTGTAAGCAAGAGCAAAAATACTAAAAGCACTAAAGATCTAGTGTGTTACTAAGTCAAACAATAAGTAGGCTTTTAAGCTCCCCACTTTTATTGAATTTACTACTAATTATCTTAAACATTCCAAAGGAAGAAACATTGAAAATAAACTTACTACGATGCAAAATGAACAAATTGTTTTCATGATCCTTTCTCAACGAGTAAAGAAGTAAGATGGCACGACTGAACAAAAAAAGCAGATTTACTGGAACAAAGACGAGAAAAGCTAAAAAGTTGCGAGCAAATGACACCATATTTAGCTAAAAGAAAAACCTCATCAAAGTCATGTAGTGTAACTACCTCAAATACTGGATGAGTTGGTCGCACACGCAAAGCTGGAGATGTCAAAATGATGCCTTTCAATAATGATTCCATAGAAAGCTGACAGGCTGCCTGCGTACACAACAATTAATTAATCTGCTTAGATGTTTTAGTAGCAGAATAGGCACCCCCCTCAAACATGAAAAATCTTTTCAAAGGTTTAAAGAACTGCTTTTTGAGATTATATAGAAACTGCATTTGCTTGACCTTCAATGCTACTGCTCCACCTGTGGAATGTCCAAAAAGGAAGCATGGCAAGCCAGGGTTTCTCTCGACAACCCAGCGGAAAAAGGCTTTCTGAAATACACAGAACCATGTTCACAACAGCATTTAAACCAAGTGACTTGAACTTCCACAACAAACCCACGCAATGTCGAGGTTTACAATGGGCAAATCAGGAGGCCAGAAACTATACCGTATCAGTAACTACGTAGTCCAGTGATGGCACATAACCATGTAATCCATCACTCCCTCCATGGCCTGGAAGCAAACCATACACAGTTTCACTCAAAATGCTCATCATCTCACAAGCCCTTGACAACACTACATGAGCAGTTGATATAGGAACTATCACATCAGAGCTAATCACCGTAGTGATCATACCCACTTGTAAAGCTTTGCGAGCTCCACTAGCTAGGAAAACGAACAGCCAGGGCTCGAACTGGAAAACCCACATGCGGATTCAAAACAGAGAGCTCCAGCCAGATGCATGTGTGTCATAAAACCCAAAGATTACCCTAAACTAAACTTCTAGTAATACACACACTCAAAAAGGTCGGCAGCTTTCAGTGAGGTGAAAAGACATTGGAGAGAAAAAACTCTTCCTTACCAATCCAGTCCATTGCATACACTCCATATCCCTGTAAATTAAGTTGCCTTGCAAAATGAAGGTACCTGCCACTGATAAACAGACGACAGATTTGTAGTAATCAATGGGCACATCCACTATATGTACATAAAACTAACAAACAGACGATAAAATGTTCCTTACATTTCCAGGCCATGACTACTATATGAACTACATCAAACAAAAAATTAAGAGCACCTTTTCAGAAGTTTAAACTTTCCATGTAAGAAAAATTTGGAACTTATCAACAACATCCAAGGGATGCCCCCTAATTTGAATTTTTCCCTCTCATCATTCACTGTGTAACGAGACGGCACCACATGCCAACTAAAAGAACAAACTGAGACAGATGTTTAGCACTTCAACAGCTGAACAGAAAGAAAGAAAGAGAGAATCCACACGAGACACACAGTGGCGGAGTTCCACTTTCAGACTGCAATGGCCCCAAACGATGGTGCCCCTTTCAATAATTCTTCATAATGCTTCAACAAGGTACAACTCTGTGGCTCTGCTCTACATCTCCCATGGGGTAGAATGCCAAAGTGAGAGCCCACAGGGCTTATTTAAAGGCCCTAGGCCATCCAAAAGCAAGTTACATGAAAAGCAACACTTCTGAAAGCTACTGGTCTAAAAGCAAGCCCCTAAAGGACTGTCCATACGCTGCTGGCCAAGTCATCAGCCAGTTCCGTGAAATGCGGAGTGTTCGTACAGCTGCCAAGTCATCAACTACTACACACGATTTTTGTGTGTGAGTGGTTTTCTGCTATATTTTATGGTTTTAGGCGGTGTTAGGATTTTTAATCCTAACCCATCTTTAAATTTGGGCCACTTTGTAGCAAGACTTGGGCACCCCAAGTCGGAAATCTGACACAACACACGAGAGAATCACTTAAAACACTTCACAAACAAGGGATGTCCGTACTGTTGCCACGTCAGCATGTCAGTGCAATTTCCAGGATTTCCGTATGGCTTCGCACCAATTACCTATAATTAGGCTGAGTGGGCCAACTTTCTATAATTGTGTTGACACATCAGCTGGGGGCACCCAAAATTGAGAGAGAAGGCTGATTTTGATCACTAAGTGACTACTTTGTGGGTGAGTAGTTGGTGCAAGTGATCACAACTTCAATGGAAAGCTCGACTTCTCCTTTGTCTCATGTAGCACAATGATTCTGTTCTCGTGCACCCCTCTCCCCTTTTGAATACAAAATCGTGATGCCCAACACAAGGGCTACTCATCTATATGTACAATTTTGTGGGTTCATGCGCGATTGCCGAGGCAAGAGCCTCTTGCATAGGTACCGAATTAGCTAGTTGCTAATCCCCCGTAGGTATAGGTTGATTCAAAGAGATTTCTCACAGAAATCTCGTCCAAACCAAAGGGCAAGTAGCCTTACAGGTGCGGGAACTCGAGGGCTTCCTACAGATGCGACCGGCACGTGACACGGAGCCCAAAACAAAGAAATACAGCCTGCTGTGTTTTTCTGCAGGTTTAGGGTTTCGACCCTTTTTTATGCCAAAAGTCCCAAGAGCTTCAGGAAAGCTCAGACGGTGCGAAACAGGTGATCCGCTGCATTTTAGAGGTGAAAAACAGATTTCATTGTGCTGTATTTTCTCGCCAGGTTAGTCAAAGTGCTCTAATGCGCGCGGGAAGTCACCTAGTGCATGGAGATTTTGTATGTGAAGCCTTCTACTGTCGTCATGCTACCAAAATTGGGCTAGCATAGGCCATTTTCAGCCCAATAAAAGTGGGACAGCACGTAAGAGTTTACAAGTTTTTCTCCAAAATTTAATTGAATAAAGAAATACCAAAACAAGCACCAATCTTTGGGGCCTACACGGTGTCATTGTCTACTTGGAAGCACACTAGCTGCCAAGTCGTGGTTTGTTTGAAGTGTTGAATTCCACTCACAGGTTTATTCGTGAAGTTCTTCTCTGTCATAAGGTACAAGTAAGTTAATCAAGTAAAGATCAGGTGAAAGCCAAAGTCTACAGCCCTTTAGAGAGTCTACGGGCCAGTTTCATGGTTCCATCCCCGGGACAACGTCACTTTTTCCTCAAGAAGTGAGCCTTGGTCTATTTCGGGCGAAGACACAAAGCACGGTAACTTGGAATTACACTATGGCTGCAGTTTGGGGTGCCACATGCCACTTTTGGTATGGTTGGTTTTCCAGATCAACAGGCACCTATGGCACCAAGGAACCGGGTTGAGCAACGCCTCAATCTCTGCAGCTTTAACATCCATTGCCTCTTGCATAGTCTGCGACATCGGCTACTGCTTGAAGTAAACCCATGTGGTGGCTGCGTGTCCTTGCATCAACAATGTCGTCGTTCACCATGAACGCTCATTACCTTTCAAGAAAGTGGCAGCTTTCCTGACCTTGAAGGCCTCTGTAAAATCCCCCCCGCCCCCCCCCCCCCCCCCCCCCCCCCCCGCATAAATAGCATAAAACTGTTGGAGGAAGGTAAGAGCCTTCGTCTTGTCCTCAAACCCGCTGAAGGTATCAAACTTCACAACCGCACCATCTTCTTTGTATGGTTTTGGCTTTCCATCACTCCCAAATTATCATAGGGAAGTGTCTGCAACATGGGTACAATGGTATGGATCATCTGTGCCCCTTGGCCGTTAACATTCTGGTCGAGCAAGAATGTTTCGTGTCACACCATAAGATAGGGAAGTATATATTCCATCAGAATGAGAGAGCACTACTTAAGTTATGGGGCAGGTGGTGCTTGAGGCCACCAGAATTAGCTTTGATGCAGGGGTTATTCAGTAGGTGATAGATACATGCAATCCAAATACAGGTGCAGCAAAGATCAATGGAAGATCAGTTCACGCAATAGCAGCTGCACCAGGACATGTTCTGCATTTACGGTTTTCAACAAAGAATAGCCATGTTCAACTGAGGAAGTCAACACTTTTCTGGAAGAGGATAATCGGGCAAAGAAGAAACCCAAGACAAGGGGACAAGGTATTCCAGTATCAACACCGGAATTCAAACCAGCATATAAATTTGTGGCTGAGGCGATCGGTTTGCAAAACAACCCGATGTATATTTCAGAGAAACTTTTCAGTATATTGTTGGCTAGGATCAAAAATTCCAAAGCTCATATTAGCCTCAGCACTTTCCTGCACAACGGTCTGATGTAGCAAACTGCAAAAGTTGATTCAGAATTTGTTCAAAGCGTGGTATACCTGGTCAATCTTGTACTGGGCCACTTGTATCCCAGCACATGTCAATGCGACAACTACTTGGGCTAAGGCCAGAGGTGAGGGAATTCCTACCCCTCAAACTACTGAAAAGGGCACACAAAAAGGCCAGATTAGTGAGAGACAGGAAGGTCAGACCAGTGAATTAGTAATAGCAGGTTCAAAAAGAACAACAGAACAGGCTGAAGTGGGCACATCAGAGCCAGTGGCAAAGAAACAGAAGACAACAAATTTACTAGCACAACCTAAGACTAAACTGAAGACAACCTATCACCCCCTTTGGAAAAGGCACAATCTGCGGTCAATCAGACCAAGGGGAATACAGCTGACAAAGCTATCGAGCTGCCAGGTACACCTCCAGACACTACTGGAGACAATTTTCTGAAACTTCTTCTTCTATTATCATTTGTCGAATGTTGTCTGGTCCTTGGTCTCGAAACTTGCTCAGTGGGGTAAGTCAAGTTACCCGAATGCATAGCAAATCCTTGCTTAGCATGTCCCATCAATTGTTGTATGAACTCGGACTTTTGCTCAAGAAAGTAATCTCGGATCTCTTTGGGAAGTCCACAACAAAACCGCTCGATTTGCTGCCTTAAAGTGACCTTTTTAAAAGAAGAGGTCATAAGAAAAGCATCCCAAAATCTCTCACAATAAGCATCCAAAGTGTCAGCCTTGGTCATTCGAAGATAGTTCCAAGCGGTAATCACATCTCGTTCGTACTCCTGAGTCAGCCAAGAGGAAATAAAGAGCCGTTTGAACCTTAACCACTTAGTCGGGGCTTCTTTCCTTGAACGAAGAGTGGACCACCACGTTCGTGCATTTCCTTTCAAGAATGATGTTGCCCTCCAAATATTGGAGTGCTCTGAGTAGCGCCCTCCAAAGAATGCTATGTCAAACTGTTGAATAAAGGCTAAAGCCTTGGGAGCATCCCGAAACGCTGAAAAGGATTCAAACTTTACTGCTTGTCCACCCTCCTTAAATCCCTTGGTCTTTTTTCCCTTGTCTTCGAGAAAATCGTATTGGTTGGCTTTGTAAAAGTACTTCTTCTTTGAATAGAACATGCGGTCGTCGAAGTCCGAACTCTCAATAGAGGATGAATTGTAACAAACTGCTAACGTGTCAAAGCCTAAAGAATGGAGCCAACTTACAGATGCCGGCCGAGGGGCCTAAACCCTAAGAAGAACAAGTAACAAAAGAAGAAGTCCTACCAACTTATGGGGACCCCGTCCGATGGGGCCCCAAGTGACACAAGGGAAGAAAATAAAGCAGGATCCGGACACGCAAAAATTGATGACGTGGCAGATTTCCAAAAATTGCGCTAGCATGATGACGTGGCAGACTGTACGGATTTCCGCGTTCTGCGCTAGCGGATGACGTGGCAGGCTGTACGGATTTTCGTAAATTACGCTGGCAGCTTTTGGCATTGCTTTTTGGACCACATGCTTTTGAGTTTGAAGGCTTTTCACTGAAATTGCATTTTAGGCCAAGGGCCTTTAAATATGAGGTTAGGGCTCATTCTCTGGCATGCTACTTGGAGAAGGTGCAGAGTCTAGAGTACCAGCTTGTACTGTGTTGATGCAATATAAATAAATACCAAAAGGGGCGCGCCAAGGTTTGGGGCCAATACTCTCTAGGGTGGAATTCCGCCACTCCGTGTCGCGTGTCGTCTCTCTCTTTCAGTTCAGTTGTTATTAAAGTGCTAAAAGTCTGTCTTGTGTGTTCTTTTCTATTGGCACGTGGTGCCCGTCTTGTGACATGAATCCTCATCAGAACTATCGAAAACATGTCGAGATATGCAGTATGGTTCTTCTTAAGGTTAGGCCCCTCGGCTGTATCTGAAGGTTGGCTCTGCTCTTCACTAACTTGACACGTCAACAATTTGTGACATCCCTCCTTCTTGAAAGAAAGTAGTCGTCCACGATTACAACATATTTGCAAAACAACTCAAGTTAGCTCAAAAATTTCCGAGGGACAATCAATTTATTCTGTTTTTGTTAAGGAGTTGGCTTCTCTCTTTTGATCAAGGAGTTGGCTTCTCCTTTCGTCCAAATCAGAACTCTTGATATTCCGCGTAGTAAAAATAACCATCACACCCAGACCACACTGATCTTACACAGGTGAGGACCAGTCCATCTTCTGGTCCCAAATACTGTGTCGAACTTCTCCCTCAACTCTGTTTAGTTGAAAGACTATTTATTTTCATCTTGTTGATTATTCGTGTGCGCTCCAGTTTGTGACAAAAGGCATCACCAAAAACTCAAATAAACCAAAAACTCCCGGCACGATTCGGATATGGTGATATCCGCTCTTCAAACCGACCTTGCTGAAACAAGATTTTGTAGTAAAAGTCGCTTTTCTTGCTCAATAATCGACCACGGCGTTGTTCTTATGGTACCAAGGAATTCCCTGGAGGACATCACAACCTTCCAAGGGCATTATGTAGAAGTCCTCGTACCCCAAATACCCTTGACAATGCAACCGAAGTTTGCCAATGACAGTTGTAATGGCTACGTCCCTGCCGGGTGCCGCTGAACTGCCTTTGCTTGTGGTCCCATCTGATCGGTGTAATTTCGAGTAACGCCGCCAATTCAGGTGAAATGAAGTTGGCCTTGGCTCCTCCATCAAAGAAAATCAGGGCTTCTTGATCTCTTACTTTGCCCCAAGCTCGGTAAAGTTCTATACTCTCATCAATCGTGCTTGGGTCACTACCCATGCAATCTGGAACCAGTCCTGCTTTCATCTTGTCTTTCCGTCCACGTTCCTCAACTCGCTTTGAACTCTTTGGCATGTCTTCATCTTGTTCTTTCTGTCCCTTTTTAGGGCACTTCCCGGAGATGTGTCCTTGTTCTCCGCATCCAAAACACTTCCCCTCTTTAATGTAGTTGGCTCTTTCCCGAGGAGTGAGCCAAGGTCGTGCATCCTTATCTTTCTGATCTTGGGGGCTCTTCTTCTTTCTACTTTCATTTTTAGAAGTCTATTTTGTTTTCTTCGTCATGATCTCATCTGTGGGGTAAGTCAAACTACCTGAGTGTATCGCAAAGCCCCGTTTCGCATGACTCATCAGTTCTTGAATAGAATCTGACTTTTGCTCTAAGCAATGATCTCGGATCTCCGTAGGAAGTCCCAAGGTAAACCACTCAATCACGAGATCTTCTTAAATGAAGAAGTGGGTAGAAAAGAGCTCCAAAATCTCTCGCAATATGCGTCCAAGGTATCTTTCTTGGTCATCCGGAGATGGTTCGAAGCAGTTCGTATGTCGCGTTCGTACTCCCAAGTCAACCAAGAAGAAATAAAACGCCTTTTTAATTTCAACCATTTAACTGGCGCTCTCTTGTTCAATAGAAGAGTGGACCACCATGTTCGAGCATTTCCCTTGAAGTAAGAGGTAGCCCTCCAAATCTTCGAGTGCTCTGAGTAATGCCCTCTAGAGAAAGCTATATCAAACTATTGTATGAAGGCCAAAGCCCTCGAAGCATCTCGGAATCCAAAAAAAGTGTCAAATTTAATTGACTCTACCTTCTTTAAGTTCTCGAACTTTCTTGCTTTTATCCTCTAGAAAGTCATACTATTGGTTTTATAGAAATTCTTTTTCTTTGCATAAAATCTGTGATCATCGGAGTCCGAACTATCTGAAGACGAGTCCTCTGTATAACTGTCAAAAACTAAGCGAAACTTAGGCTTCTTTGCCTTTTTCTTGCCCTTTCCGAAGCTTTGCTTTTTGCTTCGCTTTCTCCCTTTCCTGTCTTCTTCGCTCGAGTCAGAAGAACTATCAGAAGAAGAAGAAGAAGAAGAACTGGATACTCTTTCAAATCTGACATGCTTCTTTTGTTTCCTTGCCGAGGCAAAAGCAGATTGACGACCCAAATAACCCGGGAAGTCAATTCCTTTCTTCTGCTTTTTGTCGTGCTTTTTGGCTTTGTTGGTTGCGTCAAAAAGCTTAGTAATCTGTGTATCAACCACCTCTTCTAATTCTTGCTATGTAAATATCCTCGGAGTAGGAGGTTTCTTGGGTGCCTGTTTGAGGGGTGGTTTTGTGGCCTTCCGCCACTAAGAGTGCACTTCGACGAAGGATATCTACGTCAAAAATTTTGCAAATTTGGGATCCTTCGCAAGATTTATAATCATCTTTGTCGCATCGTCAAACAATCGTCGACGCTCCGTCTCTTCAATCTCTGTCTGAGAAGGCCGAGGCGGGCCATACTCCTCGTGTGTAACAAACTTGGACACTCCAGGTCAAGAATCTATCGCGACAGCACCAAATAACCACTTCAAAACAGTTCACAGTTCACAATTGATTCACACTAGCCCGGCGGAGTTCCGTACCTAGAGATATTGGCCCCAAAGATTGGCGCCCCTTTTGGTATTTCTTTTTGTATTAATCTGAGTTCAAGGTACAAGAGTGCGGGCAGGCGCTCACACTCAGACTCTGCGTCCAGATGCTCTGAGTTGTGAGTGGCCTACCCACTTATTTAAAGAGTACAAGGGATGCCAAAAGCAAAGCCCCAAAAGCTGAAAATCAAAAGCTCAAAAGCTTTGCAAAAATAAAGATGTTTCTCTTTCTCTTTTTCTCTTGCTAAAATAAAGCAACGAGGCTTTTCTCTTTCTCTCTCTCTTGCTTAGTCAAATAAAGCACAGGTTCCCTCTTTCTCTCTCAACAATTGCGTGAAAAAAAGCATGGCTCAAAAACTGTCAAAAAGCTATCAACACAATTTACGCCGCAAATCACAAAGATCCGTACAATTGCAAGGTGTCAACTGCCACGTCAACAAAATTCAAGATTAGGGTTAGGGTTAGGATTAGGGTTGGGTTTAGGAAAGAATTAGGGTTTTTTATTTTAGTGTTAGGGTTTCAGCAAGATTAGGGTTTCAAATTTTTAGGGTTAGGGTTTCAACAGAGCGGACAGCCACGTCATCACTTTGTGACATACCCCCCTCTTGAAAGCATTGTAATCGCCCTCGATTACATCTACAAAACAGACAAAGGCCATAAACCATCTTAGCAGACACTGACTGTTAGTACCTACGTACTAGGAACACACATCTAGCATATGTACCAATCGACAGTAACATCACACGAAATCACAGGACATCATACGACAATCAACATTCATTCGGATCTTAGACCATGATTTATCGGCAATGTAGCTAGCAATCGCATCTAGATCCAGTCGGGACCTCATAGATGTCCGATTGACTAACCCCTATTGCAACCATGTCTTTTTGAGATCAATTAGACCAAAACGCTGCAGTCATTTCGTTTATCAGTTCCTGCACTTAAAAAAAAGTCAAGAACAAATCAGTTTCATATTCCGGAATTCCATTTCATTAAGTCATACCGCAGAATACTGTCAGCTCTCAGTATCCCTTAGCTCAAAGAGACATCAGTGACTCTAGTATACAAAAATCAAGGCATCTGTTGACAAAGGAGCGGAGTAACTCCCCTCTTGTGCATCCCACTGCACCAGATCTCCGACCAAGTTGAATTATGGGTTCCACTTGGAATTAGACTATGCTAAACCAAAAGCTTCGAGGTAAAGTTTCACAATCTGAGGAGTATCTGCTATGTCCTCCTCCTCCATCCACTTCGCATCCAATGCAAGATAGTTCTTGAATTTAACCAAGAACCGCCTTCGAACTTTACCTTTATTCTTTGTGTCCTTATGTGCCAAAATCCGTTCAGGAACAAGGATCTCCTCGTTTTCCTCTACTTCAGGTTGCTCATCGGGCTCACAGTGGCATTCGGTCATAACCTTTTCCCTCAACGGCTGTGTAACGCACAACATGGTTTTTCTCATCAAGTAGCCATCTCGAATGGAATATCCCGCTACTGTCTCCATATCCCATATCCGTGTGGAAACGTTTGCAAATTCCGTATCCGTGGCATACTGGTCGACCATATCCTCGAAGCTCCTATAATGTATCGCGGAAATAGCTAGAATCAACAGCTTCCGGCCACCACATTCTTCTGTCCCTGAACATGGACAATCTGGAAGTGAAACCATGACAAGATGTTTGCCCACCGCATCTACTATTCTGATAGCTGCTTCTGTGACAAGAAGTAGCGCAAACTCTGATGGTCTGTGAAGACAGTAAAATCCGCTCCGAGTAGGTAATGCCGCCGCTGAGTAAAGAATGGATAACCACCAACAGCTCTCTCTCATAAATCTGTGTTGTCATTTCCGGCCTTGAGAACAATCGGCTCTCGTAAGCAATGACATGGCCTTCTTGCATTAAGACCGCACCCAGACTACGACCACAAGCATCACAATATACTTCAAATAACTTCTGCAAGTCTGGCAAAGTCAAAACTGGTCCCATAGTCAATTTCTCTTTCAATGTCTAAAAGGCAGTCACCTCTGTGGGTCCCCACGAGAAAGGGACTCCTTTCTGTGTCAAGATATGCAAAGGGGAAGCAACCTCTGCAAACTTTCAAATGAACCACCTGTAGTACAAACACAACCCCAAGAAGCTTCTTACTTCATGGACATTCTTTAAATCGGGCCAATCACGGATAGTCTCTATCTTGGCCGGATCCATTTGCACTCCTGCTGCTGACACAATTGGGTCCTTCGCAAAATTGAGCATCATCTTTGTTGCATCGCCGATCAATTGACGACGCTTTATCTCTCAACGCTCCGCCTGAGTAGGCTGAGGCGGGCCATACTCCTTGCCGGAATCTTCGTTGTGATTCCCTGCCGCATCTCCGGATGCAAAGGGAGTCGATTGATCCTTGCTTGAAGCCATAGGTGCCACAGAAAAAAAAAATTGGGATCAGATTTCCCGTAGAAGAGAAATCGGCCGTGCTCTGATACCATTGTAACAACCTTGGACACTCCAAGTCAAGAATCTACCGCGACAGCACCAAATAACCACTTCAAAACAATTCACAGTTCCCAATTGATTCACACTGGCCGGGCGGAGTTTCGTGCCTAGAGATATTGGCCCCAGAGACTGGCGCCCCTTTCGGTGCTTCTTTTTGTATTAATTTGAGTTCAAAGTACAAGAGTGCGGGCAGGCGCTCACACTCGGACTCTGCGTCCAGTTGCTATGAGTTGTGAGTGGCCTACCCACTTATTTAAAGAGTACAAGGGATGCCAAAAGCAGAGCCCCAAAAGCTGAAAATCAAAAACTCTTTCTCTTGCTAAAATAAAGCAAAGAGGCTTTTCTCTCTCTCTCTCTCTCTCTCTCTCTCTCTCTCTCTCTCTCTCTCTCTCTCTCTCTCTCTCTCTCTTAGTCAAATAAAGCAAAGAGGTTCCCTCTTTCTCTCTCAACAATTGCGTATGGCTCAAAAATTGTCAAAAAGCTGCCAACACAATTCACGCCGCAAATCACGAAGATCCGTACAACTGCCACGTGTCAGCTGCCACGTCAGCAAAATTCAGGATTAGGGTTAGGGTTAGGGTTAGGGTTAGGGCAGAATTAGGGTTTTTGATTTTGGGGTTAGGGTTCTAGCAGAATTAGGGTTTCAAATTTTTAGGGTTAGGGTTTCAGTAGATCGGGCAACCACGTCATCACTTTGTGACATCCGCCACTGAGAGTGCACTTCGTCGAAGGATATATGCGTCAAAAATTTTGCAAATTTGGGATCCTTCGCAAGATTTATCATCATCTTTGTCGCATCGTCAAACAATCGTCGACGCTCCATCTCTTCAATCTCTGCCTGAGTAGGCCGAGGCGGGCCATAAATTTGGGATCCTTCGCAAGATTTATCATCATCTTTGTCGCATCGTCAAACAATCGTCGACGCTCCATCTCTTCAATCTCTGCCTGAGTAGGCCGAGGCGGGCCATACTCCTCAAGAGAATCTTCAACGTGATCTCTTCTCGCATCCCCAGATGCAGAGGAAGTCGATTGATCTCTGTTTGAATCCATAAGTGTCGCGAGAAAAGGATCGGATTTCCCGATAGAAGAGAAATTGGCCGTGCTCTGATACTACTATAACAAAACTTGGACACTCTCAAGTCAAGATTCTATGGCGACACAGCAGAGATTCACTTCAAAACAGTTCACAGTTCACAATTGATTCGACACGGTGCGACGGAGTTCCGTGCCTAGAGATATTGGCCCCAAAGACTGCGCCCCTTTCGGTATTTCTTTTTGTATTAATCTGTAACTCAAAGTACAAGGAGTGCGAGGGGTCTCACTCTCAGACTCTGCGTCCAGATGCTCTGAGAAGTGGGAGCCCAACCACCTATTTATTGGTTTCCAAGCGATGCCAAAAGCAGAGCCCCAAAAGCTTCAAAATCAAAAGCTTCATCAACTTAAAATAAAGCAGTTTATCCAACCCCCGAAAAGCTTGCGTAATTTTTAAGCCTGCTTTTTCCATACAGCTGCCGTATAGTCCAGCGCAAAAAGCGGAATTCCATACAACTAGCCACGTCAGCTCTGTCAACGGGATTTGCGGCGCAAAATCCGTAAATGCCACGTCAGCACTGCTGGGGTTTCTGCCAACCGGAGAGTGTTTGTGTGTATGCTTTGCTACCCATTGTAAGCCTAGCCACATCACCGGTTTGTGACAGAATCCGCTTTTTGCGCTGGACTGTACAGCAGCAGTACGGAAAAAGCACGGTTGAAGTTCCACGCAATTTTTAGGCAGCTTTTTGGGCTTTGCTTTATTTTGAAAAACCTATTTTTAAAAAGAAGCTTTTGATTTTGAAGCTTTTAAGGCTCTGCTTTTGGCATCCCTTGTAATCAATAAATAGATGGGCAGGGCTCCCACTCTGCAGAGCATCTGGACGCAGAGTCTGACCCCTCCCACTCCTTGTACTTTTAAGTTACAAATTAATACAAAAAGAAATACCGAAAGGGGCGCCAGTCTCTGGGGCCAATATTTCTAGGCACGGAACTCCGCCAAGCCGTGTCGAATCAATTGTGAACTGTAAACTATTTTGAAGTGAATCTCTGCTATGTCGCGATAGAATCTTGACTTGGAGTGTCCAAGTTTGTTACAGTGAGGCCTTTAGGGCTCTTTTATTCTTACAAGGGATGCCAAAAGCAGAGTCTCAAAGGCAATTAATTATTAAACTCAAAAGCAAATAGTCCCTAAAGCAATTTGTTCCAAAAGCAACTGATCCCAAAAATCTGCCTAAGAAAAGCATCAACGCAATTTGCGGAAATCCATACAACCACCACGTCAGCATGTCAGAACGATACGCGGAGATCCGTACTGCTCTCTGTACAGTTTCTGCCACGTCAGCACATGTGTGTACTGCCACATCAGCATATTTGCTCGTACAATTTTTGCCCGCGGGTGGTCATGCTTACGTCACCATTTTGTGACACCCATGACTAGGTGTCAAGACGACTCAAGGACGCTCTAGCTCCTAGGAGATCCCACAAGCCATGTGTTATGTCCCCAGGCATCACGATGGACGCCTGAGGTATGTCCGACCAAGTATGAACAATTGCCTATGGTTATAGCGGTTAAGGAATCCCATAAACAAGACCTTGGGCTCATTTGTGCGTTGTCTTATGTAATCACCACACTTGGGACTCTAGGCCCTCGGCAGCTCTACTCGCCCGTCTCATGTGGGCTTAGTGGTATGGGACACCAACCCTTCTGGTAAAGGCTAGCCCATTGGCTGCAGGCTCCCAAACTCGGGGGTGAGCCCATATTGGCTCTATGGCTGGGAGGTAATCTTGATATCCGCTCTCTACGCTCGATTATGCATGGGTATGGCTTGTGTCATATCATGTGTGCAGGATGGATCCGGCGGCAAGGGACTAACACCATGTATATGAGACACTAATCTAATGAGTGCCTCAACCACGATGGGTGTGGGTCCCAAAGTCTGCTCTATGAGCCTCATGTGGTGCAACCTTCTTACATTGGATCATCCTATAGAACCTAGTGACTAGTGATCTCTCCATCCATCACACATCCGACCAGACTAACTAAGATGGTCTAGCCTAAGTTCCTGATTCCCGAATTTATACCCCATATAATAATGTGAATATAACCAATGGTATCAAACAACCATAGCTTAGTGCGAGTCTCCTGAGATCTTATCGATGAGCACATCCCGCTCGAGCCGTTCAAAGAGTGTGTATCCTTGTGTCTATCGATAAGTGTAGGAGAGAGCGGGCATCCCTACTTCACTCCCACAGCAAAGTGACCTATCTCTAACAATGGCGCATGCACTCCCTCTATCAATAACATATCAAGAAGTGTAGGAGAAAGCGAATGTCACGAGGACGTGGTAACTGCTAACCTTAGTTGTTGGTTTCTTTCCAATGATTTTTGTTTAATTTTTGAGACCCTCATTTTTGAAGTTGCAAATGGTTGGACATTGTGTGGCCAATGTGAACGGTAGTTTCACCCGCAGACGGGAAGTTGGTCAGCACTAGAACTCGTAAAGTAAAAGGATGTCTAGGCTCAATTCAAGATCATGTAGGTACCCCCGTCGCACTTAGCAAGTTGGTGGACACTAGGAAGTGAATTCAATAAAGGCATAAAGTCACCAAAGGAAAGTATCCGACATTTGGGCCACATTGCATTTTTGGATGCGGTCCCAATGGGGATAGATGGTCAGAAGACCAGTGGGAGCCAAACGGAAGCATCCACTAAAATTTAGGAAACTGCTATTTTGGGCCACGAAATCTATTCGCGTCATTAGCTTCAGAATGACAAGGGGAACACTTTACGACTCTGCTGCAAAGTCAACTGATGCACCGGTTGAGAGATTTCTAAGCAGGAAGCCCAATGCTGGGAAATCACATGCATGAGTGCCAAGTGGAACTTTTTGGCCAATTTACCAAGTTTGGGAGAACAGAACTCGTAACTGACTTTTTGGAGCAGTTTTGGAGGCTGACAACTCTGATTTTCAACCATTTCTCTCCATTTTTGAGCTTCCCATGACTTTACCTAGGACCAAGGAGCTCATTTGCAGCATTGGAAAGCATCAGATGCGTGTTTACATGGCTGTTTTGCTGCGTTTCCAGCGATACGCAGGTTTTGGTAGCCATGGAAATCTTCCCCTTTTAGCATCTATTTGTTCATAGACGCATTACAGGTCAAGCGCAGAAGAGGGGACGCTCGATTTATGCTTGGGGGATACTTCATTGAGAACCTGTCACAGGTTAAGAACTATGGAGTGCTTTCTTTTCCTCTCATGTGTAGTGTGGTGCTAGGAGTGATGCCCTGCACACTACACACTGCTCTCTCTCTCCCCTACGTGCAGTTATGTGATGCCCCACAAGAAGGCTCTTCATTTGACTGATGTACAGTTGTGTGGTTTCATGCTTTTGTGCTGAGGCAAGAGCCTCCTTGAGCAGGAACAGGAGTAGCTAATTGCTACTCCAAAGCAGGCACCGGTGAGGATCATAACCTCACCGTACAGGTGTGTTTTCAGCGTTGTGTATGCGTTGTAAATTGCCTGTTTTTCAGCCATATGGACGCTAGAACCTTGGGAATCGTGCCCCATTGGCAGAGGACAGCTAGGGGCTGTTTGGGGCTGAAAACAGGGGTAAAACCCAGTAAATACAGCGAGCCGAATTTACTGTTTTCGGGCTGGAATCAGAGGGTATACGCCAGTGGAAGTGAGTTCTGGCAGGGGAATTGGTTTCGCACAAGCTTTGGGACTGTTATGCTGCCGAAATTTGGCCAAATCAAGTAGTATCTAGAGGGATACATGTAAAGGATTCCCAGGACTCTACTTTGTAATTTACCCTCTCAAAGAAAAAAGAAATACCAAAAGGGGCACCAATTTTGGGGCCTACAGGTTATCGACGTTTGCTCGGAGCATTCTAGCTTCCGAGCCGTATGTGTGCTTAAGTGTTAATCCCCGTCGCAGGATTTCTTTGCACGTCCTCTCTGTGTGTGTCTAAAGTAAAGAATTTCAGGTGAAAGCCAAAGCCTACCGCCCCACGGGCCAGTTTCAGCGAACATCCCTACTTTACTCCAACGGTGGAGAGCTATCTCTGATAGCCCATCTGACACATGCACTCTACATGTCATCGTCTCATAAAGCGTCAAGATACCCCGTATCATCTCACTAGAAACACCTAAATCATTCAATCTTTTCATCAGCCTAGCTCAAAATATTGCATAAAAATCTTTGCGAAAATCCACAAAGCATAACTAGTTACAATCACAATTTTTTCATATCCCTACAATTAGTCGAGCATACATTTGCAAACATGGGATAATAATTGGAGTATCCTCCAAGACCTAAAATTAATTGGCTCCCATTGGTCTCAAGTCATTCCAAATTACTACAATAAAAGTCTTGTTTTGCGTCTTTTGAGCTTGAATCCTAGGATTTGCAATGTATATATGCTCAACAACTAAGTTGTAACTTCTAGCTTCTAACATGTAGTGTTCTTATGCTATGCAGTCTTATTGTTTGAAGATAATGCAACCTCAAGCATCTTATCATATTCCCTCCCTATTTTCTTTATGACGTATAGAAATCATATTTTCTACGTGTTTGGATCATACTTTTTTCTTACTTCATACCCATAACGTATGTAGTATGTTTGATATGTAACATTTAATGCACTAGTAACTTGTGTGTAGCGGCAAATGATTACATAGTGAGCATTTCATTAACAACAAGTTCCTAATGAGCATAGAGAGAGTACTTAATTGAAGACAGCAACATAGCAATTACATCTAGCTAGTTTGGCACAGACAATACTTGAAAAGAGAGAGAAATAGAACAATTGACAACAGTTGAGAACCGGATTTACATGGAGCCGGTCCCCCCTCCAAAAAGGCTTTGTATTATAGCTTCTCCCATCAAGGGAGACTTTTCTACAATACAATCTTTGTGTTCCTTGACAAAACTCGTTGGTGCAATGAGATGGAAGCCCCATGCACCAAATTATTCTTGAAAAACAAACCTAGTGGGCCAAGCATCAGTCCCAAGACCTCACACACCTTCAAAGATGGTGAGAGCTAGCAGGGAATGAAGAGAGGAAGAAGATGTATCTTACGAGAAAGAAGTATTCTCCTCACATAATCACTCTAATAGCATAGCTTAGCTCAGTAATTAGCATGGTAGAGGAGATGAGCATGCCATTGAAGCTTGGCTCTAGGTTGGATTTGCATTCCATAGCCAAGGGTTGTTGGTGTAGGCCTCTACTTCTCAATGTTTGGAGAAGGAGATGGAGTTCTTGCTCAACACATGAGTAGTATGTATGTGTGTATAGCAAAAATTGGTTAGTCTAAAATGCCAACCTCTCTCTCTTCTTGGTCGACCTCTCTTCCCAATTGATCTTGCTTGCTTCCCATTGGCTCCTGCAGAGCTTATCCAATAACAATTAAGAAGCATAGTTGATAGCCTTGTGACAAGTGTCCCCCTTTTCCCTTTTGTGAGAGCTTTAGGTAATTAAATAAATATTTAAACTCTCATTTGACCTTTTAGTCTACTGGCCAAAAGGAATCAAGCAAGCCATTGGGCTGCTGGATGCTCATTGGACCACTTGGTAGACTGTCCAATAGGCTTCTAGGGAGCTTAATTTCTATTGGTTCTTTTATCAAGCATTTTTAAATTGATTAGACTAATTTTACTCTAGCCTAATTCTCATTGGTCCACCTCTATGGCCATCCAATAGGATTTGAGGAAAGATTGGGGACATCTGGGCTAGGAGCCTGCCATGTGTTCATTATTCCCTTTGTGTAAAGGGAGAGCTTGGAAGTGTGTGTTTCCCTCTCTTCCCCTACCTTTAGGGCTCGCCCCCTCCTTCCTAGGGATGTGGGAAGACTTTTTAGTCTTCCCATAACCATCCAATTTTTCTCCTTTTGGCCATTGGACTTATTGATTTAGATTTAGCCTATGGAAGTCTTAATGGAGCTGAACCTTAGGTCTTTTAAGCTCCATTCATGTACATTGCTTTTGTGCAGACTGTCCCTATTTTCCCACCTTTGAATCCCTCCTGAGATTGGTCTAGTAGCCTTACCAATATTCTAGCTTTTACTCTCCCGGTACCTCCCCATATTAATCAGTTTAACATGAGAACATCATTTGGGAGAATTAGATATTAGTTTTTATGACATTGGTATATATAACAAATTCGGTTACAATGTACATGTCATTGATCACATCATCCATCATTGTTGAGATGAAACAAGTTTAAGTCTTCCACATCCCTTGAAAGCCATTACTTTCAACTACGAAAATTTGCCTTTGAACAGCCATTTTGAAACACAAACTTATTAATGTGTTCAATACTTGTCTATTCTTTGTAACAACATATAGGGACGAAAGAAAAAAGTGAGTTAAAAGAAACTTCTCAAAACCCATAAAGCAAACGCCTCAAGCATCCTTTCTAAGTGAAGGCACCGACTAGCCAAAGGCATGCAGGACTACAGCAAAAAACCATACCTATGCTCATTCAAGCCATGAAGGAGTATAAGTAATCCCCTGCAAAAGATACATAAGACACAAAAAAATAAGCTGTAGTAGTTGTGCAATATAAAGACATGAAAAGACAGACAATCCAAAACAACAAACATTGCCACTGCAACCAAGAGAAATTTTCATGCAAAGTAGGATACAGAAGAGAAATTAGGGATTTCCACAATAAACTCTTTGCACACCAAGAACCGATTAAATATGGTAGAACGTAGTTCTTGTGGTATTTTTGGGCGCCAAGCCTGTCGCCCATAGGTTAAAAATATATGAATTTTTAACTGGCTTATAAGCAGCAAGAGCAAATGATGTTTGCATGACAAAATGAGAGAATAGAAGATCACTAGAACCACTAGTTTCAACCCACACCACACCAGGAGATATAGCTGCACATTCCCTGAGCAGCCCATTACTTAAGCAAACTGGCTTTCTAAAGCTTTTTAAGAACCCAAAATACGATTCTGCTAAGGAGTTGCTGAGCAAACATGTGTTAGTGTGCCTTTGAAACAATTGAGCATGTGCAACAATCACATCTTTGTAACAGCTTTGACATAAAGACGAATATAGCATGGTTATCTAAAATACAGCACTTGGACTGTGGACTCAAAGACCATCTCAACAGCTTGAAAACGCACGATGGAAGGTCGCTTAACATCATTACCCAAGGAATAAAGGCCCTCGCTTCAAGCATTGAAATCCTTACCTGGTCTTGTTTCCCGCAGCAGGCATCCATGACTGTGCAAAGAGGGTTTGCTTTCTTGAATTCAGAAAGAGATGGGTCTGCCATGATGTCACAGTTTCATCAATAGGCTTGGTCAGACGCAGTTTGTGAGCAAGAACTCTTCTTTGAGCTGCATCACAGGACGATGAGCGAGCCCACAAAACCCTTGCCCTCCTCAAGCTTCTTGATCCTTCATTAGATTGTTCGTCTTCCTCTTCTACCTCAATAGACTCAAAGACTGCAGAGGATGCCACTCTTACGTACTTGAACTGACAGACAAATATGATCCACACAAACATCGATTGAAGGGCGAGAGCAATGATTCTGAGGGCAGGAAACCTGTTGGGCACCTGCCGAAAGCTTCGAAATGCACCCATGGCTTGCCTTGAAACTCTGGTCTCTATACACACGGTGTCCATGGGAACGAGAGGCGTGAAAGTCGAGCCGACACTGGTTCTCTGATGTCTTGTCTTTATGATGATTGTTCGAAGAAGAGAGAGAGAGAGAGAGAGATGTTCCTCAAAATTCGCCACCACGAAATTAAAGAACCCAAAGTAAAGAACAAGAAAATGTAGCACTTCCCACCAGTGACCAGTCCCGTCTTTTGCTTCAGTCGTCTATATTTTTGGCCGGGCACATGTCCATTGGGCTTGAAACGGCGTGAGAGCTCTTCCCTTCGAAATTCATACCAACAATGGTGATGAAGCAAACTATCAGTTCAAAGTATCAAGTTACATCTATCTCTTGTGAACAAAGGGAGCGGAGGTAAGCAAATCTATCACTGCCTCATTTGAGCACGCCCTTAGAGTGCCTTGGCCCTATTGTGAACTCTGAATGATTGCTTGGAATTTAAATTGCACCCCCCATAAGCAAAAAGCATTGCTAAAACTGGATATTGCAGGTAATTGGGCTTTGCACAAGTGACAAAATTGGATTAGTTGACGTCAAAACTACAACAATAGATTGCAACCTGAAGTTCGAGGGTGGTGTATGGAGCTGAAAGTCCTTGCAAATAGTGTCTTTTGTTGTCTATGGCAAGCGCTCTCAAGGCAGGAAACTCTCTAAGACCCCAATCAAACTATCAAAGAGGAGGAGAGAGTTACTCGACTCTTTTCCACTTAGGAGCTGCACAGTGTGCATGTTGTTCAAGCTGCTAGTTCACACTCAAATCTACAATTTTGTCCTCCTCTTGAACTATCTATCTGTAGTCTCTCTCGAGCGTTGATTGGCTAACATTGCAGTGTTCCACCCATGGATTGGGTGACCAACCTGAAATTCTATTGGATCCAGTTGGGCTTGACTCAACAGATAGCTTGGGTTATGGACTGCTAGGAAATGCACGGTGTAAATGGCCTAAAGAACAGTGTTTGCTTTCATTGGGTCACGTAAGCATAAAGCATGCACCCATAGGCAATCAGAACCCACCTAATTCTTGAGAGCAATTGAGGCTCTTTGATCAAAAAACTCTGTGAAGCGATTGTGGGTTGTAGGATAAAGCTTGTTGATTAATGCCACATGGCAACTAAGTGATGATGAGCTTGTTTTCATCCTATTTGTTGCAAAGAGTGGCCTTATTTAAGCGAACAACATCGACGTATATATAAGTAAGCTAGGCAATGTGGGAGACAATTGGCAATTGTTTTCCTATTTCTATGGAAAAGGGACATTGAGTAATGAGTTCACAATCTTCCCATCCTCTTGTGTGGCTATTGTGACATCTCACCTTGTTTGCTTCATGAAAGAAGCCTTAGAGGAGAAAAGAGTTAGGGGGACATTTTGTTGGCCTGCTACATGCCTTAGTATGAAGGTCGTTCATCTCTAGTTGTTGGCCTGCCCAAAGAGCAAGGCTATAGCATTGCTTTCTCTTTTTGCTGACTAAAATAGGAAAAAGGTTGAGTTGTATTTTTAAGCTTTTTTTGATAGGTCAAAAATGTTGATTGGTTGAAATATGATAGTGGGCACTCATTGAAAAGAATTGTGTAAATCTAATGATGGACATGTCTTGAGTTTTGAAATATGAAATGAACTCTCATATATCAAGGAAAAGATTTTGGATTGCCCAATGCCTTTGAAAGCATGGAAAGTTGACAGCCTTACTTGTTAAACGATAAAGCCTTAGAGGCTCCACAAATCCCAAGAGTCACCTTTTCATTTTGAAATTTAAGAAGTTCTTTTAGCCACCTTTTCATTTTGAGAATTTAGTTCACCCCTTTAAACTTGAGGTAATATACTAAAGTTATCATTTTTGTTAGTTAAAACTTTATGGAAGGAATTTATCATTTAGGGCTTTAACCTTTAAAGATTTTTTATTTTTATTTTTAAACATTTTAAAGCTAAGTGTAGAACTTGAAGATGTAGAACTTTTAAAGCAAGGTCTCCAATGATCCAATGAGGACCTAGAGTTTTTTTTTATTAAAAGGTAAAACTTTGAATTAAAGAAATTAAAATGTTACATGGATCCACAGGTAGGGGAAGGGTCACCTCGAGATGCTAGAGTTTTAAGACATAAAACTTTAAAGCTTTTAAAATGGGATTTATAACTTAGGGATCACAATTTTAAATTTGTAAAAAGGGCTCTAGAGCTTAAAAATGTAGAATTTTTAAAGTGGGGTGTAGAGCATGGAGATCTAAAGCTTAGGGTGTAGAGCTTAAGGGTGCTTTTTTAATTCAATTCTCTGTGCTTATGGTTTTTTTTTTAAGCTTAAAGATGTAGTGATTTTAAAGTGGGATTTAGCCTCAGAATTTCAAAGTCTAAATTGGCGTCTTTTTTTTTTGTCAATAGCTATTTTGCCTACCAAAACAATCTCAAAATTACCTGTCATTTTTTTAATTTATATCTTTAAGTTAACGTTATATATGGCAAATTATATAAGTTGATTGCATTACACAAAGCATATGAAAGGGGGCTTGAAAAATTGCACGTCAAAAAAAAAAAATTATCATGCCTGCAGCCTGGTGATTTTATCACTTATTTGATATGTGTCCCTCAAAAGGGCCTTAAAAGCCTTCAAGCCTTAAAAGTTTCAAAGAGAAAGATATAATGTCCTTTTAAATGCTATTTTCCAAAAGCTGCATTCACTTCTTTGACATACTAAAGAGACTTTAGAGAAAAGAGAATTATAGAGTGCATTCATTCATAGGGGTTTGATCCCATGATGTGAAGTATTGGCTCAATAAATTTTTTCTTTATTTTAATTTGCAAAGAGTCGCTTTATTTAAGGAATTTATATTGGCTCAATGAACTTTTTAAAAATATTTTAATTTGCAAAAAGCTCCTTTATTTAAGGAGTTTATAAAAATTCATTTTATTTAACTATTTTATTTTTTTTATGCTTATTAAATCTATATTTTTTAATGATAGCATCAAATTAATTTTTTGTTTTAGTTTGTGAAAGTGTCTCTCTACTTGATTGCTTTTTTAAATTTTATTTAGTTTTAAAATGCTAATGTGCAATGTGCACCTTTCACCTTATTGTTCAAGTGGGCCCTTGATAATATATAAACTATTTGTGCTTCATGTATAATTGATAACACAATTTTACATTATGACAACAAAAGTGCCATGTAATTTGATTGTGGGCATTTATATTGAACTTCTCTTAAGTTAGGAGGCCTTAGTGCCTTCTCACATTGATGCTCCCATTGCTCATTGGACCTACCTTTTTACGTGGAAATCTTCTTTTTATTTAGTTTATCAAACGATGGGTCTTTTCGTTTCATGGCCTTAGATATGACTTGAATTTCCTACGACATTATTCTTCAAGAAAGTCAATGTGAACCTTCCTTAAACAAGTGATAAAATCACGAGGGCTGCCGATCTTAACTTCTAAGATGTCCGCCACATGATAACAAATTTCCAATCTCAAATTTCCAACTTATAACAAATAACTAGAGTAGAAGCTACAAGCAAAAGATCTTACCTTGTGCAATGTTTCCAAGTATTTCTTTCAAGTTCAAGTATGCAACTTATGTTAAGCTATTACTTAATATGCCTATGGAAGGCCAACAAGACATTCTTTGAAGCGTATTTTGATTTGCCTCTTATAGTTTGTACAGATCATACTACACTGAGAGAGAGAGAGAGAGAGAGAGAGAGAGAGAGAGAGAGATGTATGTAAAGAAGAAGTGCTAATCACTCTTTGGAAAATGTGTCCTTGGCTTATAAATATGCTAGATTGTATTGCACTATGAGAGAGAGAGAGAGAGAGAGAGATGTATGTCAAGAAGAAGTGCTGCTAATCACTCTTTGAAAAATTTAGAAGTATATTCGCTTAAAAGTAGAGGGATGTTGTACTAGTAATTCCTTGTCAAGCTCATGCTAGTAAGTTGCTAATGAGGCACATAGTACGTTCCTAGTTATAGTTGTAGTAGCTTCTAGGTATATAGAATATGAGCAACACCTCCCTTTGACTTGCTTCATTGGCCACTAGCCACTGTCTACAAGCGAGAATCCCTAATGCACCCCCAAAATGTCGGCCTTGCACAATATAAGCACACATGTTCTACCTTGCAACATCTAAAAGCTAGAGCACGAGTTGAAAGTTGGCCATCCTCAAGCTCATGCACACACTCCTTTAAAGTCTTATACAGCTACAACAGCAAATGGAATTTCACCACTGGTGAAATTGAGCTAGTACACATGACCACGTTTGGCAACCCATTTTCTTATGCAAGTCAACCAATCCAAGCTCTTGGAAACCGCAATGTCTTTCCAAATTCTATTGCCTCCAAACTCGAAGTGTCTCTGCAAATGCTTATATCTCTGAACCCCCTTCAAACTCAATATTGCAGAATTGCACCATGTGGAGTCTCAACCCCACCCTCTATTTGGGCCAACCCCTAATTGCATTTATGCTATATCAATCGGTCTACTATGGGTCCTATTCAAATGTCCTCCATTGACATGACTACATCCATAATAATGCTTGATCAATGGGTCTTCCATTATGTTGCATTAATCTTGATCAACATGGTGGATCAACGAGTCCCCCTTCAATATTTTATGATAATCTCAATCAACACACACCAACAGCAAGTAGGAGTGGATGAGTTACTTGCAAGATATGCCTCCTTCCATATTGCCCAGCTTATCCTCCATATGCAACACTCTGTCTTGCTCCAAAGCTACCTCCCAATCTGTGACAAGAAAGGGCCAGTAGGCTGAGAACTTCTTCCACTACTCCTATAGCTATAGTATTGCCAGCCAGGTCATCACATATAGCCAACTTGGCATCTATCATTGAGGAGTTGGAGGGGTTTTGCGGGCTTCAATTAGTTGAATGTTGCATAATGTAGCTTTGTATGAGCGTGTAATGTAGTATCAGTGCATGACAGGGCCTATTATGGGTGAACAAGGGAGTGGCATTGTGTGTGGAAAGCATGACTCCTCTCCAAGGTCACCATCAAGAGTTGGGGGTTAGCAATTATCAGCGCACTTGCAGAATAAGCATGGACATCGGGATCACACGAGGTGGTGTGCAATGAGACCAGGTACCAGGAGAGATTCGAGCATGAGCCAATTGTGACAGCAAAGACAATGCACGTCGTCACATGCCCTCTATGATAGCGTCTCGGCCATGTCCCTCAAGGTTGTAGGTGGCACACCAAATTTACGCAAGGCTAAAGAAATCAAACCGTGTTTTGCCATCTGAAATAGATAAAAGGTGTAAATGCTATTAAGCACTAGTTATCTATCAAGTAGAAAAAGAGCACATAGAGATATAATAAGTGAGAGCCTCATAAAAATTAAGCACCCAATTGCTCAAGCCCACACCTGTGCAATATGTTCATCTATGCTTGCACCTTGCGCGTAGCTACCATGCTGCCCAATATACTACGAGCATTGACCCCTCATGCTGCATGCAATTGTCTATTCAAGGGAATATTGTGCCCTTTGCTCCGTTGTAGCCACTACAACGACTTCCACAAATCCTCCTCATGCAAGGAACCCCATGGGACATATTTTGAAAGGTCTCAGTATTCATGATAAGAAGAAACGTGCGTGGGATTGATTGTTACTGGTTGAGATCCTCTCTTATTAGAATTTGAGATTCTTGTGTGCATAGAGCTACAAAGCTATGACCATGCATGCTGCAATTCGTAGCCTCATAAGCGAGAAAAGAGAAGGAGAGTGCCTAAGACTCTATTAGCCTAGAGAGAGAGAGAGAGAGAGAGAGAGAGAGAGATTCAATATTCCTCTCGAGTCTCATGTCATGTCATGATGCATTTATCGACTGCCCCAAGAACTTGACAAAGGATTGTGGGCTATAAGAAAACTCTTGAAAAGAGTGATACATTCAAGGCATGCAGGCACTGCTCATAGAAGTTGGAACTTGCAGTTTGGAGAGTGGGAGACTATCTAACATCTATTATTTTTGTGACCTTAGACCATATGCTCGGCCACTCATGCAATGAGGTAACGTCCTTCGGGGCCACCGTATAGGTGTTCATTGGATTAGAGTGGGGAAAAGCACAACTTTGTTAAAAGTTAATGTGAAGGCTCCAGGATCTGTATCTATTCAACTCTTGATGAAGGGACATGCTCAACATTTTCTTCTTCGCCATTTGTAGCATACTTGATTTCGATGGCAACACATCATTAATTGCCCATCACTTCATTGAGAGTGCCCCCCTTGCATGAGAGGTGAGACCCCCCCATCTGGAACCCACCCCAAAGGGCCCTCTATTTCAATTGTTGCAGTAAATATATTCAAGTTGCACACGCGGAAAAGCTATTGTGACATCTACGGTTAGGGATCTTGGCTGAAATTGAGATGAAGGAAGGCGCGGCTGCAAGAAGCTGCAGATGTGACACTAAATTAGTGAGCACAACGCAACACAACACAACTCTCTCTCTCTCTCTCTCTCTCTCTCTCTCTCTCTCTCTCTCTCTCTCTCTCTCTCTCTCTCTCTCTCTCTCTCTCTCTCTCTCTCTCTCTCTCTCTCTCTCTCTCTCTCTCTCTCTCTCTAATTTCACTTTGTTTCATAAGACCAAAGAAATCTATGTACAGTTTACAACACACTTTGGGAGTCACAATTTCTACAAATTTTTTGTGTCATGGGTCAGCAAGATGGGTGAAGAAGTTCTCCCAGGGGCTAGTCCCAGGGAGAGCGGCAGCCTGCACTGAGAATCCCATGAATGCAAGAAGTGCCAAGCGACCATTCTTCAATTCCTTGAGCTTGCATTCCTCAAACTGCTTTGGGTTCTTAGAGAAATTGAGCAGATCAAAGGGCCCACCAGGGTACTTTTGCTTCCCTTGGTCCTTCTCATAACCTCTCTGTGCCTCAACAAAGGCAATAGAAAAAGCCTCCATTGCAAGAATTACTTGCAGATTGCCCCATGGGATAGGGTTACCCAGATATGTAGCCTTGCCACTCGGAGTGGCAACCCATTTTTGAGCATCCACTCAGTTGCCAAACCAAGTGCTTATGACAGTAGCACACCAGGCACAACAAGCATTGCCCATTTGCAATGAATGAGCTCAGACTCCTTGTATCGCTCGAAATTCTCAGGCACCTCTACAAGGCCAAGAGGGTCAAATCCAAAGTCCCCTGGGAAAGATTTGTCTAGATAAGCCGGGTGAGGCTGCCCAGGCAGCCGCTTTGCCGACATGGAGAGGCGGACTCATTGGAGGCAAATGTGCCGGGTGTGAAGGCAAGTGACCCCAAGAACTTTGACCTGGTGAGCGGTAGAGAGGGAACGAACTACACAAAGAACGCAACCGTTGAGGTCGCCATAACTCTCTCTCTGATTTCACTCTCGATCTCTTCACATCTCTCTCTCTCTCTCTATGTGTGTGTGTGTGTGTGCAGGTGTATGAGAGCTAACTAGCCAACCAGTAAGGTGACGTAACCACTACCAACACTTTTTGCTTGCTTCGATAGACACGCACATTTACTCTTGAAACATAAGAGTGATCAAGCTTGGGACTCTCTCTCTCTCTCTCTCTCTCTCTCTCTCTCTCTGACACACACACACACACACACACACTATTGTTCATGTGCACGCAACTCTCTCTCCTCGTCCTCTCTCTTTCTCTCTGTGTTAAAATCGAGGCAACACGATCTAAAATTTCAAAAAATGTGAATTTTTGTTGGGAATTCAATGATGCACGTATCCTTTCCGCAAACGTATTCTTGCCAAAAATACATAAATAGCTTCATATTTTTAGTCCACTCATACACATTGGATCTTTCACATTTTTCAACAATCCACGACTAGCACTCATGACTCTTTCTTCTATGGTGCAATGCACTCACCAATCAAACATTTTCATTTTTTAATTTATTTTTTTTAAATACATATGAGATTTTTCACTAGCAAAAAGGGAATACATCACTATGGCCTTAGCCCTTTGGGCAGGCCAAAAATCGAGTAAGTTTATCCACTAAAAGTTTCAAAATTTGAATAGAGGCTAAGCACGTCCTTAGACTATATAAGTAGTCCTTAATAAAGGGTTGGATTTTGGGTGCATCTCTAAACCATTGGTTAAAGCTTGCATATTAGTGCCACATGGCAAGCTAATGATAATACACTATTTTTCAATTTCTTTTAGGCCCTTGTGAGAGAGTGTTGACATTTGTATACCTCTCTCTTTAAACAAGGACATTGAGTATGCTGTCAAAACATTATTTTTTATACTTTTGAAATATATTGTAACCTAAATAGTTCATTCGCTACACTTTTTTTGAAAAAACATAATATTTCATTGTGATACCACATGTTTTAAGATACTAGTGTCACTTTCTATTTTTCTCTCTCGGAAGGAGGCCTCTTATCATGAAATTGTTCTCAATAGCCTTATGTAGGCCATAGTGAATTTTCACCTTGTTTTCCTAGTTTAGTTATGAAAACCTGTAAATGATGAACATTTTAACAAAAAAATTAAATATAATCGACGATTGTCTTTAAATTCAAGTCACCTTGTTGTACTACATAAGGAATCCTTAGTAGAACGTTGGATTTTTTGTACAATTGTGGACCATTAGATAAAGCTTGCGGATTAGTGCCACATGGAAAAAAGTATTTTTAATTATTTTTTCTAGATCTTTATGAGAGGTGTTGACATTTGTGTACCTCCCTCTTTAAAGAGGGCAGTTTAATATTGGGTCACACACAATCTTTCTTGTCCTCTTCCACCATTTTTTTTCCTTCAATTTTGTACAATGCTTCCAAGTGGTTTTTAAAACACTATTTTTTATGTTTTTGAAATATATTGTAGTCTAAATATTTCATTGTTACACCTTTTTTAAGAAACATAATATTTTATTGTGATCACAAATGTTTTAGTTCACTTTCTTGTTTTCTCTCACAAAGAAACCTTTTATTATTAAATTCTTCTCATAGCTTTATGTAGGCCATAGTGCACTTTCACCTTGTTTACGTTATGTATTATATATAAGAGAAGCATTAAGTAGGAAACACTTTCCCTCTTCATCTTATGTAGGCGACTAACTTTTCACCTTATTTGGGACAAAAAATATATTCACGATTATATTGTTAGTTAGGGGCTATTGAAAGAAAATATCGTGCTTGGCAATTCCTTGGTCGACATGTCTACCAAATGTCATCTACTTCAGAAAGCACAAAAAGTGCTTGAGGAGATGTATGTCCAAGATGCCCTTTCTTAGAGTGTTTCAATGGTAGGATACAGGTGTTGGCGGATCACCGCGGTTGGGCGATGCAAACTAGCGAGAACTTAAACCAACATAAATATATCAATCCAAGGACGTAGCCAACCCGACTAGTGCGGTGTGGGATGCCGAACGGTTTGGCCCATTGCTTTTTCTTGGTTGTTGCTACAAGCCAATCAAAGCCCCATTTAGCTAGATCAACAGGCACATGCATGTTTGTGGTACTAACTTGTGTAAGGTTTTTTTGTCAGGCCTCGTGTATCTGGATTGGTTGTCATAGTGTAGGTGCTGGTGCAGAACCCTCATCAAATGTTTTGTCCTTCTTTCCTTGATGCTGCTAAATGTCGATAACTTCATAGTACTAAAGTCCCCGTCAGCATAGCCCTATGGCTTTATCAATTCTCCCCTTGGTAACTTCGTGATTTTTGCTATGGCGTGTGGGGTTATTTCTACTGTAACCTTCTCTCCATCTGCCTTTGTAAGAGTTGCCGTCATCTTTTCTTCATCTACCTTCTGGAGAGCGGTGATCAACTCATGAGCTCGTCTATATTCCGCTTGTACTATTGGCTCAGATAGAAAGTCATCGACTCCTAGCCTTGAGATGTCTATGTCGGCATTTTGCGATGTGTATGCAATTGTGTTGAAATCCTTGGGCATCTGTGGTGCCTCCCATCTCTTTCCTTGTTTGTCCTTCCATACACAGTTAAAGACTCTAAGGCCATGATGCGCTTGGATGGCCTCGTTGACAAAACAAGCCCTAGACCCTCTGATATAGTTCGTGTCGACTTGATAGATTTCCTTTTCTTCAAGCTTGTAGATGCTTATGTGTCTTTTTAAGAGTGTCAAATCCTGTGGCAAATAAATGACAAAATCCAATATTTAGCTAGATAATCATCAATTGTCTGTCATTTGTGCGATTAGTGCTCTGAAAGTTAGTTTGGTCAATATCTTGAGCTAAGAGTGTCCAATTTTGGCATATGTGGTGTCATTGGATCCCCTTGAGATATACTTCATCATGGTATGCTCCAGTCCAAAAAATCTGATATATGGCAACTACCACGGTAGGTGTCATATGTACCAAAGCTGACATTTTTTCATATATTTTGTATATTCACCTCTCCTTGATCCCATCCATGATATGCATGATCAATTTGGACACCTAAATCTTCAAATTAGGCCCAAAAAGTGTATGGACCCCTTGTGACATGGTCTTTCTAGAGTTAAGTTGGAATTCTTGACTTTTGACCTACCTTGTGACTTCATTTTCGCATTCTACTCTTCAAATGGGTTCTTTGGACTGGGAACATGCTATAGCTTGTCACTCTTCCTGGCCTAAATGCACTTTTCAGCTCACGTGGCAACAACCGTGGTACGTGTCATCTGTGTCTATTTTTAGCATGAGTGGTACCATTTGATTCCTCTTGATGTGTAGAGTCTACTGCCACCCTGCATGGTCAATTTGGATGACTGGCTTGTTCACCACTTAATTTTTTCTCTTGTCGGGAGCCTTGTTTGTTAAGGAAGCCCTTCTATGGTTTTGCATTTGGGTTCACACCTTCCATGTAGCTTCCTATGATCATTTATGTGCTTTTAGGAGGTTGGGTTATAAACATTGTCCCATGGGCTAGCCACTTTGCCTGTTTAAAAAAAAAAGGCACTGAAAACGCACTTTCTATGATAAGTTGAACTTCGGTCAACTTTTTGCCATATTCCTTATGGAAATTGGTTCCTTATGGCTAGGTGGAGCTTATGGTCCAAAAACTCGAGGCTTTTGCACAAGTTTTGCATAGTTTTGCAAAATTTTCAGTTGTTGGACTCTGAAACTTGTACACCTTTTAGTGGAAATTCCATGTTGGTCCAATTTGAGCAAATGAGGTGTGGGATCCTTTTCACTTGTAGAAGTTGTGGATACCAAATTCTGCATGGTATGAGCCCTATGGCTGAGCCCTATGGCAGCTACTGCGGTCGGTGTCAATTGATGTCAATTTGTACAAAAATCATGTGGTTGGGTTCTCCATGCCTAGGAGATCCTGTTGGGCCATGCACCTGCAGTTTGCAGCGTGGACTCTGTGTGAGGGTAATATCTGGGTTCTTGGGCACTTTTGCTATTCTTGTTGAGTTTTAGATATCCATTTGAGGTGAGCATAGCCTACCTACTGGCATGCTTTGTTCCTGTGTTGGTGTCAGGTGGCAGCTACCACGGTAGCTATTACTATGACCTGCTATTGACCTAGGTCATACCCTTGCATTCCCCATGGTGTGAGGGTTCTTTTGATACCCTGTACTTGTCAACTGGACTCTTCTACCTTGTGCAGTGCTCAATTTTCTATTTGAGGTGTATAGACCCTGTTTTTGTGTTTTTGGTGAGTGGGTTAGTTTTTTGTATGCATGCACATGTTCACTAAGTAGCATAGAACTCACCGCTAGCTCCGTTGGCCATGGAAATGCCTGATCTGTGCGTATGGACTCTTGGAAGGATGCATGTGCTCGCTTGCTCACTGTCTCCCACAAATTCACCATGTGAAAATGACTAGAAAATCCCCCTAAGTTCGTATATGTTCCTAGCGCTTCCGAAAACCCATGTTCCTTTTTCATCCCATCATTCCTTGTGCATACCTTAGATTTTTGTGGATCTTCCATTTTTGCATTTGGACTTTGTATGTCTCAGATATGATAGGTTTACCTTTTGGGTCACCGTCGTATTTAGGGCAAAATTTGATGTCTATTTGCTTCCAAAATTTTTCAGTGAGTTCCTTCTGTTATGGCATTCTATCGTTTGGGTTTAAATGCTCCATTGCTTTTTTGGAAATTTTATTATATTTTTAAAAAGAAATTCCAAAAAGTTACTTTGAAAAAACTATAGTAAATCCCAGAATTAAGCAAAGGCAAGCCAAAAATTATCCAAAATTAGGTAAATTATTCCTAGCTTAAGAAAATAAGCTTTCACCTATGTACAAAGCGTCTAAGCCACCATTGGTCTATTTTTGTGCTTTTTCTCAATTTTTGATCAAGGTTGACCATATAATTAGAAATAAAATACGAAAAGCTTTTGTGTATGGAGTATATACAAGAGTTTGGGGTTATTTTGACATTATCCTCCTTTACTTACTTTTCAGGCATTACTTAGCATTTTTGGAAAAATCAAATCGCAATAAAGCACAACAAGGTTTAAACCATTGTAAAACAGTGCCTAGTAATATATAAAAAACCTTATGCCTGAGTTTTGTCATGACTTTTGTCATGCCTCCCCCCTCCGTGTCCGAGTCCTCCTAAACAAATTGGAAATCATGGGCTCAAGGTGGGTGGAGTTCTGGGTCCATATAGCTTTTGTTGGAGTATTGCAACACGTGCTTTCATAGGCATCTGGAAAAATTTGACAAGACCAGCCTTGTTGACAACTTGTTTGGGTTGTTTTGGCCACCATGTTTGGTGTTTCTGTAGTTGATTTTCTTGCCTATGGATTTGATGTTTGCTTTGTGTTTTTGCCACTAGAATCTAGATCCAAAGCTGATTTTTTTGTGCTTGGTATAATTCTTTGGCTAGCCAGACTTGCTTTGTTAACTTGGTTGGTTGTTGATTTGCCAAGTGGTGCTTGGTTGGTTTATTTGGCTTCGTAGAGGGATTCAACTTACTGTGCTTAGAAATCCAAAATAAACTCCTGTGTTTTTTGAGCTTGAACCAACTTCCTTGTGTCCCATATATTTTGTTATAGATGCAGGGGTGTTCCGTATGGGTATGTGAGATGATATCAAAAAATTTATCGGGTTATGGGTATTGAGTGATTCTTTTGCATTAGTTCATCTTTTTTGACCCAGACTTGCTTTGTTTTGAGCTGTTGTTGTGGTAGCCATCTCTGTCCTTTGTTTGTCATTTGTTTTGTCGGTGATGCTATGGATAGGATTGAAGCCATCTTGGTTAGGTGTGTTGGCTTTCGTGAAGACTCTTTGGGAATCCATTGCATAGTGCCTGTAGGCAAGGGTTTTTTGCCCTTGTCAGTAGTCTTTTCCATTGTTGACCTTGATTTTGTGACTTTGTTATATGGGACCGTTTGTCTCTCTGTTTCATTCTAAATTTGTACCAGATTGGACTTCCAATGTATCTGAACATTGTACATCCTTTGCCACGCATTCTAGCAATAGTTTTTGTTGGTTTTGATGGTCTTCTACCACATGGAATCTATGTGGATAGACCTATTGATTGATATATACATACAAGGTTACCAACCCTAATGCTTTAATTTGGTAGTCAGTATAGCTCTGCATTTCGTGCGATGTCGATTGAAGTTCTGCGTCTTGACCAAGCTGTTTATATAAGCTGAGGGAAATGATATTTACGTGGGCTCTTGTGTCGAGTAGAGCGGTACTTTTGACTTGATTGTTGCCGATTTTGGTTTTGATTATTCAATCCACTCTATCTTTTTCAAATTTGTTTATGGAAATGGCGTTGACCCGCAATGGTCTCCCATGTTGTTGTTGTTGTCGTAGAAGCCTTCGCTCAGCCATTCATTCTTTAGCTTTTGTTTGTGCTTCTTCCACAACCCGTTGCTTTTCTTTTGTTCGTTGTTTTTCATTGTGAATCAGTTGTAGCATGTCCTGGGTTAGTGGTAGATGATACTTCTTGAGCCTGCATCTAGTAATCCAGCTAGGCATTTCCTCTCTGTCCAATGTCGCAAGCTTGATGGCCCCACTCAATGACAATTTTTTTATCATATAGGGTCTCATCCCTCGCTTTTTGAGTTTCTTAGCATGTTGTTTTAAGGCATATACCAAGACGTAATCCCTTGTTTTAAATTCTTTTGACTGCACATGCTTGTCAAAGAACTCCTTTTGGCATCTTTTTTTAGCATAGATAGATGCTACCACTTGAAGGTGTAGCTCCTAGCTTTTCCAAATCATATAGTCTTGATGACAATTCATGACCAGTTCATTCTAGTTGCTTAACTACTCTCAAAGTTGGGATTAAGAATTCAATGGGTAGAATGACATTAAGACCAAACACCATATTGTAGGGTGTTGTTCCAATGGATGTCTTATAGGCCACTCTATATGCCCATAGAGCATAATTAACTTCTGGCCCAATCTATTCGTGATTCCATCCCAATTTTTGTCAATACCATGCAAAGTGTTTTATTAGTAGCTTTGCTTGTCCATTGGCTTGTGGATGGTATGGGGTAGACTTCTTATGAATAACCATGAATTCGTCAAGAAAATTTTCAATAACTTTGTTTATGGAGTGTGGGCCTCTATCACTGACAATTTCTAAGGGTAATCCTTATCTTACAAAGACATTTTCATATAGAAATTGTGCAGTGGTTTTGGCATCTTCCTTTTGTGTGGCTTTTGCTTCATCCCATTTTGTGAAATAGTCCATTGCAAGAATGATATATTGGGCATGGGATTTGTTAGCGGGTGATGAGATAGGTCCCACAAAGTCTAGACCCCATTTAACAAATGCCCTTGCTCCCATAATTGGTCGTAATGGCATCTTATCTCTTTTTATAGGTACCTTGGTACGCTGGCAATCATCGTATCGTTTAACATATTCATATGCATCCATGTGCAATGTAGGCCACCATATTTCCACAGTTAAGACAATTCTAGTCATGTTATCTCCTCAGGAATGGCTGTTATGGAATGGATTATGAGAATGTGGAGACTAACATTTATGGGCATGTGTGTGTGACGTAGCAGGTCAAGGTAGTTGAGTCGTGGGCAAGTGGCTGACATTAGCGGCTAGCAAGACATGGAGGGTTTTTTGTTAGTTCAAAAGATGTTCCTTTATCCCCAAAGAGGAATGTAAATAGCCTCATTTATGAGTTGACCCTTGTTATCAATCAATATAAGTACATGCCTAGAGGAAGCCAAGTCACTCTAGGCATGGGGGGAGATTGCACCCACTGCTTGTGTCTTCTTCTCTCCTCTCCTCTCTTCTCTCTCGCCGTGTCGGTGTAGCACTCTGCTTAGGGAGGTGCATCCGCACGGGCTCCCTCACTCTCTCTCATCGTGCCGGTGTAGCACTCTGCTTAGGGAGGTGCATCCTCATGGGCTCCCTCGCACTCTGTTTCTTTCAAAATATTGTGCATAGCTTCGATTATGTGGTGTAAGATATGCCAGGTATGTAGATCTTTGTGTTTATTGTTTGTAGCATGTTACTTTGTCGTGTTTTGTAGGGCTCCGTGCGCTTTCGTATGTAGCAATGGCCTCCACTAATTCTGCATGTGCTTGCTCTGTTAGGTTTAATGGCCATGTGGCCGATCGCCCATTACTAATTGCTACTAACCCTCAGTGTACAACTATACACGTGTGAGCCAATAACACAAAGTAGAGTGTGTATTGTGTCTAAGTGCATAAGATAGAGAAGAAAGAAAGGGAGCATAGAGTGTGTGTCGGCTCTCCCCCTCCAACCTGTGTGTGTGGCTATGGTGGTGTGTGTGTGAGTGTGTGTGCATATTCATCTTCCTCTTCCGCTGTGCTCTCGGCTCCTCTCCTTCATCTAGTATCAGAGCGGTTCCATTCCCGAAATCGCTTCCATGTGCGTGCACTTTTTAGAGTGCAAAAAGGGTTTCGACTTTGGCATCAGCAAATTCTGCATTCCGAGAGTGTTTCTATCAGGCGTTTTCGGAGCCATTCGTGCCATCAGAAACTTCATTTGAGCTACGGTTTAGGAGCTACATTTTTCAGCTCTCTTTTGGTAGTTTGTGCTGTAGAGCTTCCATAGCCATTACAGGTACCATTGTTGTAGTCTCTTCCATCTACGAGAGCCCACGGCTCATTTGGAAGTGTGTAGCTTCTTTCGGAGTGGCCTCATATACACACATAGAGTGGGAGTTTGACGGCATTGTCTTCTTCGACTGCAGGTACAGGTACATAAAGCGGCTTGGTTAGCTTCCTCTATGCTTCTCGGCCTTGATTTTGGCTTTGGCTACGGCATCAGGATCAACTTACAGGCTATAGGTTTCAATGCTTGCGATATTCTGGTTCCAATGGGAGCAGTTTTTAATGCGTACATGCATATGTTGACACTTTTGACAGTGTTTGAGCTCTTTTGAGAGCAATTTGACTCCCCACATGGATATTTCTTTACATGTACATGCTTTTGGTACTTGTTTGAGCATTGTGATAGACTTGTACATCTTTGTGGATACTGCCACCATTGTACGCTTTTGTGGAGCCATCTTTTGGTTAGTACGACAATCCCGACCATTTCTGAGACTTGGTCCGGATGATAGCCATTTCTGAGACTTGGCTATACGTTTGCTACATAACCTACATTGTTGAGGGTCGATAGCATGAGGTTTTTATTGAGCTGGGATATTCTCAAATGTGGAGATACCTTCGGTGATACAGGTAGCTGGAGCATCCCTTGCGAGGCCTCGCCATAATATGTATAGAGTGGTATAGGTGCTTTTGACGTTGAGTTGGCACTCTATGGTCAGTTTGGTAGTTTATGCACCTCAATTGGTCTCTATATTGTGTGATTTTGAGAGGCATTGCCCTCTTTTATGCTTCGTGAGTGACATACTTGGTCATTTTGTCTTGTATTTTGGTTGACATAGTCCCAAATACAAAGGAGACTCTGCCAAAATTTTCGCAGAATCTTTTGGTAGCTTTGCCACCATGTATACTAGCAAAGACCATGACATTTATGACATAAAGAAGTTTGATGGCTCTAATTTTCAGCTTTGGAAGAACCAAATGCATGATCTACTTGTCCAAAAGAAGCAAAAGTTGCCTATTGCCTATGCGGCTAGAACTGAATATATGCACATGACTCAGTTTCAGTGGGATGAGCTTGATGAGCTATGCAGCTCTACGATTAGAATGCACCTTTGTGAGTCGGTGTACTTTTCAGTGTTAGAATGGGAGACTGCTCATGCTTTATGGAAAAAATTATGCAACACTTACAAAAAGGATACGGCTCGCAATAAGGTTTTCATGATGCAAAAACTTTTCAACCTTCGTATGAAGGAGTCAGCTAGCGTTGCCAGCCATATCAATGATTTTGACTCTCTTTTTGCCCAGATTCGTGCACAACGCATGACCATTGATGATGAGATGAAAGCAATCTTTTTACTTTGTTTGTTGACACCCTCTTGGGATATCTTTTGCACAGCTGTTAGTAACTCTGCTCCTAATGGTACGCTAAAATACGATGATGTTACTAATGCACTTTTGTCAAAGGAGATGCGTCGAAAGACCATGACTAGCTCGGATTATGGTGAAGCTCATTATGTGCAAAGGGATGATAAGCAACGTAAGGGCCGTTCTTCGCAATGTGAGTCCAAGAAAGAGGGCAATAAAGATGCATCAAAAGGTAGATCAAAGTCTCATGGTTGTCGCAATGTTCAATGCCATTATTGTGATAAGTTTGGTCACATAAAGAAGGATTGTTATGCTTGGAAGCGTGACAAAGAGAAGGGCAAAGGTAAAGGCAAAGATCATGATAATAAAGAGGAGAAACCAAAGAGTTTGGTTAAGATTGAAGAACTGAACATAGTTTAGGATGACAATGATGTGCAAGACATTAATATGTTGATTGAAAATAATGATGTCTTTTATGATGCACAAGAATCTCTATCTTTGCAGAGTTTGTTGCCAGCTGAACTCCTTGTTAGTGGGGAAGTATCCCATACATGGATTCTTGATTTGGGTGCTTCGTTGCATGTCACACCTCATAGGCATTGGTTTACTCGAGGAAACCATTGGCTCTGTTACACTTGGTGACAGTTACTCTTGTGACATTGTTGGCGTAGGTGATATTGCCATGGTTATGGCAAATGGGTTGAAGTTTATCATCCATAATGTGCGTCATGTTGTAGCCTTGACATGTAATCTGATTTTGGCTGGATGTCTTGATGACTTGGGTTACAAAGTCACTTTTCATCAGCAGTCTTGGCGTGTTGCAAAGGGTCATCTTATTATAGCCCATGGTTCTAAAGTTGGTTCACTTTATCCTCTTTATGTATCTGATAAAAACTGTGTTCTTTCTGTAGTCGAGCTGCCAACCATTGCTTTGTGCCATAGCCGGTTAGGACATATGTCAAAGAAGGGAATGGAGATACTCTCTCATTTGGGCTACTTACCGTCTTTGTCATTTTTTGATTTTCCCTTTTGTGAGCACTGTCAATATGGAGAGCAAACATGGACACAATGTACACGTTCTTTTGACAAAGAAAGAAAACCCTTAGAGCTTGTGTACAATGAATTATGTGGGCATAGCTATGCCTTTTAAATCCCATGGTGGTGCGTCCTATTATGTTACATTCATTGACGATGCAACACGACATGTTTGGGTCTACGCCATGAAGTCTAAAGATGAGACCTTTTCTTGCTTCAAGAAGTTCTTATCTAGTGTTGAAACTCAGTCTAAACATAAGTTGAAAGCTTTGCGCTCAGACAATGGTGGAGAATATGTCTCCAAAGAGTTTACAAACATTTTTTCAAGTAGGGGAATTAAGTGTGAGTTTACAACTTCTTATACCCCTGCACAAACTGGCGTTGCGGAACAAATGAATAGGACCATCCAAGAGCGGATTATGTCTATACTATCATAGGCTAAATTACTGCAAGCATTTTGGGTTGAAGCATTATACACAGCCGTGTACTTGATCAATAGATCACCACATGCTTCATTATAGTTTCGTGTACCTTTGGAGTTATGGTCATGACATAAATTGTCTTACATTGACTGTGAAGCTTATGCACATGTACCCAAGGAGTGTGTGCTAAGCTAGATCCTAAGTCCAGGAAATGCATCTTCATTGGCTATGGTGTAGATGGTCATTTTGGCTATCATTTATGGGATCCGAAAAGTCAATTAGTGATATGTAGTATTGATGTTTTCTTTAATGAGACTAAGATGCATAGACATCCAGTGAAAGAGGTTGAATTCCAAAAAGTGACATTTTTTGATGTATCACCTCCTATCCAAACAGCTCCTGAGCCACTTACTACACAGGCTAGTACGAGTTCTGATCAGCCACAGAGATCTCAAAGAGTCTCACATCCACCAAAACATTTTGTTCCAGGCATGGATTTTGTTTTATTGCAAAGAACAAAACATGGGAACTTGTTCCATTGCCAAAAGGTAGGAAAGTATTGCCTTGTAAATGGGTTCACAAGAAGAAGATTGACAATTACAAACCTCGTTTAGTGGCCAAAGGTTTCAAGCAAGAATATGGTGTCAATTTCTAGGAAATTATTTCTCTAGTGGTCAAGATGACCACAGTGAGAATGTTGCTTGCTTTGGTTGCCACTGAAGATATGGAGCTTGAGTAAATGGATGTCATTACAACTTTCTTACATGGTGATCTCGAGGAAGAGATTGATATGTGGCAACCTGAAGGGTTTGTGCTAAAGGGCAAGGAATATTTGGTCTGTAAGCTTCTAAAAAGTTTTATGGCTTGAAGCAATCATCCACATAATGGTATCAAAAAGTTTGATGCATTTATGCGTTCCCTAGGCTATGAGCGTAGTAATGAGGATCCATGTCTTTACGTGAAAAGACAACCCAATGGACAACTTATTATGTTTATCCTTTATGTAGATGATATGATTATTTTGCTGGTCATTCCAAGAAGGACATTGCTGACTTGAAAACCAAGCTAAAAAGTCAATTTGACATGAAAGATTGGGTGATGCCAATCACATATGCGCATTACTCGTGATCATAAGAAGAGGTTGTTGAACCTTTCTCAGAAAGAGTATGTGCACAAGGTTCTTGATCGTGTCAACATGCAGAAGGGGAAGGCTTTGAGTACTCCATTGCCTGCATATTCGAAACTTAGCAAGAACCACTGTCCAAAATCTGTTGAGAAAAAAAGATGAGATGGATAAGGTTCCTTATGCTTCAGCTTGTGGTAGTCTCATGTATGCCATGGTGCCTACAAGACCTGACATTGCACATGCAGTGGGAGTTGTCAGTAGATTTATGTCTAACCCTGGTAAAAAGCATTGGGATGCTATCAAGTCAATTCTCAAATACTTGAGTGGCATTGCAGATAGACAGTTATGATATGGTCGTGGAGAGTAATCAATTTAGTGATTTGTAGATAGTGATTATCTAGGCTGTGTCGACAGTCATAAATCAACAACAGGTTGGATTTACATTTTTGTTGGTTCTGCTATTTCTTTGAGATCCATTCTTCAAGACTGTACATCCATTTCCACCACAGAGGCAGAGTATGTTGCATTGAGTGAGGCATGCAAAGAAGCTATCTGGCTTGCTCTCCTAGTGAAAGATCTTGGATTGGAGCAGTGTACACCAGTTCTTCATTGTGACATTCAGAGTGCTATTGCCTTGGCTAACAATCTAGTGTTTCCATTCCAAAATGAAACACATTGATGTGCGTTATCACTTCAGTCGTGAATGCCTGGCAAACAAGAGCCTTGATTTAGTGAAGATTCCTACGTCAGAGAACACAAGGGATGCACTCACTAAAAGTCTCTCCAGCCATCAGCTTTAGCACTATCGTGAGTTGAAGGTTCTCTTCCATTGTTATAGGCCTAACCATGCCCTTCTCAACTAACTCATGCACTTGCCGCATAATCTCCTCTTGTTGAGCTTGGGAAACTCTATAAGGAGGTTTGTTAGGCGGTGAACTTCCTGGAAGAAGTTCGATGCATGGTCATCATTACCTCGTTTAGGGGTCGTCAATAAAAACATCTTGAAACCCCTTGAGAAAATTGGATAACTCTAATTCCTTTTGGTTGCTTTTATTTTCTTTTGCTAAAGCATTAGGTTCATTTTGAGAATCTTTAACAAAAATCATGTTCACGGAAATAGAGCTCTTTATTGACTTGTTGAAAGTTGGTGTATGTACAATGGGGATAGTGTTACCCATTTCCTTAGCATCTATATACATGTCTCTAGCCAAGTTTCATGAAGTTTGGATAATTTTTTGTCAAATGGTCATCGGTTTTCTGTCCAGACTGACTTTGTAAATTTTGTCACAATTTTCAATCCAATGATCCAAATCTTACCAAATTTGGTTTGTGGGCTTATTACAACATGGTAAAACTAGTGCTATGCTGACTTGGTCGAAAAAGTTGAAAAATGGGACAGATGTAAATAATCGCGATTATTTATAACTGATAACTTTTTGCATCTTTTTGGTCAAGTGATCATGTACACATGTTTATCACATCAATATAAGCCTATGAATCAAATTTCATCAAGTTTGGACAATTTTTTTTCCAATTTAGACTCAAGTTTCAAAAAGTCATTACAAACTTTAATTTTTACCCAATTTTTTGCCAGTTTGGTGATCCAAATCTTTTGTGCCTTTACAAAAGTTGTTTGTACACATGTAATGAGTCAATGGTATGAACCTTGGTCAAATCTGAGTTGAAAGTTAATAATCGCGATTATTAACTTTAGACCCAAAACTGACACTTTTTTGAACTTTTTCACTGGACAGTCTTTTCATGATCTATTTTGAGCTTATAAATCAAGTCAAAACTTAATTTTTGGCCTAAAATGTCAAAAAAAAGTAAATAATCTGAGTTTTGGCCAACTCTTGAAATTTTTTATCTCAGAGTGTCCTTGAGCTTACCCACTGGTTCATACAACTTTTAGGCTTACTCTCCAGTTGGATTGAGTGGTTTGGAGTCTTTTCGTGCTATTTCTAGCCGTAGATATGAAACTCTGCAACTTCACATAAACAACTCATAGATGATTCGTTTGGACTGAGCAATGTTACGAAATCCACCTCGGATCCTACTTACCCTACTCCTAGGTTCTCATGCAATGGGGTTGTGGAAGCGTCCACAAACACTCGTTTTCTTGTTTTTTACGATTTTCAGAGCCTTGATCTTAAGACTTGTCTCGCCTTTCAATCATTCTCCAAATCCTAATCTAAATCTACAATCCTACAATCCTAAAGGCACTCAGCAAGTACGATTACTTCCTAGCTACCTCTACACAGCAAAAGACGACAATCTTAAGCTATGCGGTTTCTAAAAGAAAGTTTAATGTGGGACGCATCTCTAACCTCACCATCCTATCTTATTGCAGTATTAGCGAGAACCACGATTAAATTGTCAATCCATGGGACGAAGCTGACTCGGCTAGTGCATAGAGGCTACAAGAGGTTGTCAATCTCTCAAAAAACAACTAACAACTCGCATCTAACTCAAGCTACACTCAAGTGACTGGAATCACCAAAAGCCAATCGCTCATCGACAAACAAATCACATTTGTTACAGCATCAAATGACATCCAAACGTAACGAAACTTCTAGGACATGTTTATAAAACCTAAGTACACATGCTTATGGTCTCAAACCCCACTCTAGGTCAAGTTCCAAAATCGCGATTATTAACAGTAGTGGATTTTTGACCTAGTCGTTTTCGACCTAGAATGCATCTAAATGCTTAACAATGATGCCCCAATACCCCGCTTATGCTTAGTTTTTGATTTGAAAGTGTAAATTCCTAGTTATGATGAAATTAGGCCACGGGTCGGCGACGCCAAAAGCTACAAAATACTGTGAACTGCTTACGTCAATGCGTAGAGCTCTTACCTGCGGTTGCAATGCAACAAACACGACTGCAATGTGAACACCAGGGACGGAGTAGGAAGCACGAGAAGGAGAGGAGTGAGCGCTGTTAGCTCATGCTGCGTTTCTATTATCCAAAAACTTAATCAAAACTTTACAAAGTTGGCTTTTATACCTTAGCCAAGGTCTAAAATGTGTAATGTCCAGCGCCAAAGACCTTTGAGGCTCTAGACTTATTGTATTTGCACCCTAGGCCTAGTAACTGACCTGTTCTTTACAACTTGGAACTCCCATTGAGCCCGTAGCACATTAAAATATTACAATGGCTTGAAATAAATCGGGAATTTACAATACGTGGCCATTTTGGAAAAACGTGTGATAAATGTGTAACTCCAATCTTTACTGCTTCTTCACTTTGATCTTCGATGTGCATCCTCTTCACTTTGATCTTCGATGTGCATACATATGTCTTTGGTCTTTAGCAGCTTCTGTTAACTGACGTTGACTTAGTTAACGCTGATGTTGTAAAATTTTGAACTTGAAAGAGTCTGATTTTTCCAAACCGTTTTGTACTCAATGAAGAGACTAGATATTGGAGCCCATCACATTTTGAAGCAACTATCCCTTCCTAGCAGAAAACCCAATTTTCCACCTTAGGTGTATAGGCCAAAATTAGTAATTATCAGACAGATCTATTGTTACTTTGGAGTTCACATAGTGGGAGTACGCCAACGCTTGCGCGCTCACTACTCTTTGTACAAGCAAGCATTGCTAATGAAACTTCATGTGTTGCTTCCTCATGCTCTTGGCATCATGTACATGTTCAATGTGCTATGTTTGTGTGTGTGTGTGTGTGTATGTGTGTGCGCGCGTACGATGCAATGAGCGATTTTAGCTCTAGGTCGCCTAGTGTGTTTAAGTGGTTGTTTTGAGTTGTTAATGGTGTTTTAAGTGAAACTAAGCATGGAGAGAGGTAGTAGGCCTTAGGAGGATCCAAACGACCCCTCATTCGTCATTTTTGGTGAAGTTGAGAGGTGGCAACAATTGCGGTTGCTCACCACCCCGACTAAGACATTTGCAAGTTTTGGTGTTGGAAACCTATTTCCTATAGCCTAGAGACCTCCAATTTCAAGTTTCATGTCATTTGAAGTTCATTTGACCCTCTACGACCATTTGAGTTTTAGTTAGACGCACGGGAGACTTAGGCATTTTCTACTTAGTTGCTTCCTTGCTTGAGAGTGACACCTCTCTCCTTAATGCATTGCGTTTGGGCATTGCATTCAATGTTTCCATGCACTAGTTGGGTCGGCCACGTCCTCGGATTGACATATTTATATTGGTATGAGTTCTCACTAAGCTGCATCTTCCGATCGCGGTGATCCGCCAACATTGGCACCGTTGGCAGGGATGTAGGACTTACACTAGTAGAGGAGGTCACAGTGAGGCTCTTCTTTACCAAGTGCCCAAGTGTTACAACTCATTACATTTATTGTTAGGTAGGAGAGTCAGTGAGGCTTGTTAATTTCTCAGGTAGATTGAAGAGCCGTACGTTCTCTTTTGGTTACCTTGTAGGTTAGGATGACCTTAGTTGTTGGTTTTAGTGCATTGTGCATTGAGTCCGCACTTTAGTATTATGTAAATTGTGTTTGGTAGGTGGTTGTGGTGGCGAGTAGGGGCAAGATTCAAAAATTTTGCTATCATCTACCCTGCTATCACTTCTTTTTACTTCATTTTGTTCTATGTTTTGTTATTTTGTTGTTTAGATTAGGTGTAAGAGTAGGAGTTAGGTTAACATTACAATTTGGTCTTGCTCGGACGAGCCAAAGTTGCTTTTGAATGCCATATTTTGACTTTTGAAAATAAAAGTGACTAAACAGGCAAGAAGTGTGCGTAACTTGAGAATGAAGTGTGTGATTTGAGGAATTTGCATGCACTCTAGTAGAGCATATCTTGAAATTTTGGGTAATGTTTGAGTCATCATCTTGAAATTTTGGGTAATGTTAAAACAAATTTTCTTGTAATTGGCCAAGTTAGACTTAAAACTGTTGATAGAGGCCAAAAAGTGATCATTTTAAGTCATACAAAGTGTCATTGGGAAGCCCTAAAGGTAAGGAAACCACAGGAAGTGACCAACCTAAAATCAGATGCCAACGGTAGCTATCGCAGCTGGTGCCACACTTTTTCATATCCAAGGCATACCTGCAGCTCCATACTTGCCAAATCCACTTTCCACAAATAAAAAAGGTTGAAAAAATTGGGTAGAACCAGCCAAAGTGCCTAAGTGACCAGGCCTTAGTGAGTTGACTTTTGACAGGGAAAATTTCAAAACTACAAGTGACGCATAGGTGCAAAAGATTGTACAAGTGATTGGGAAGTCACTGGAAGTGTCAAAAGCCCAAAATTCCACAAAAGCCAGCTACCGTGATAGTTGCCATCTGTGTCTGATTGGGACCAAGTGGGTGTCATTTGATTCCTAGCAGTACAAGGATCTCAAATATACCTTCCTTGACTCTTTTGGACCAGTAAAAGTCCCTCTAATCACCCAGAGATTGAATCTCCAAGGTCAACTTCTGATAATTAACCCATTAGACATCAAAAAGTGTCAAAATACTTCATACAAGGTGTCAAAAGACTCACCAAGTAAAGACCAACCAACAAAAAGATGGTATGGTAGAGGATGGTAGAGTCATCTCTTACTACCGTTGCATGGAACCCTATGTCAATGAATTAAGCAAAGACAAAGCTTTGTATTTGTTTTCGTATGACTCTTCAACAAGAAGTATTTTGTGAATAGAGATCCCAGGGATCACGTGGCAGCATTTGTGCGTGTTATTAGAGTTGAGGAAGTCCTAGACTTTCCAACGCAGTTTGCAGGATTTGGAGTAACCCTGGAAGAGGATGCTACCACCTGATTTGATTCCATAGAACGTAGATATTTATCGAAGAATTCTTTCAAAGAGGGATAGCTCACAACACTGTCTTGCAAATCCACAAATTCAAGCAAAAAGAAGGAGAATTTGTACAAAAAGCGGCCTTATGACTAAAGAGATAGGTGAAGTTCTGTCTTGTAGAAGAACTGACAACCCAGTCAAGGCTAATGCTCATATTTATTCAAGGACTGAGAAACGCAGATCTTCTGAAAGACCTTCACATGAAAAAGCCCTACATTGAACGAGTTGACGAAAAAAGCTGTCTACTTGGTAGATAACCGTGTTGTCTACAAGGAAGAAGAATACAAGGATTTAGACAATGATTCCTCTTCACAGCATAGTGAATCCAAATCCGCCAAGTCAGTATAGAAATTTGAATCCCCGATAAATCAAGAACAGCTCATTGAAGAGGTGCTCAAGAGAATCAATCCGTTTGCTAAGCCGTACGCTAAGCAACCTGAGTGGTGTGCAATAGAGTAGAAGTGGACATATTACTTAATCAAGGATTGCTATTACAACAAGGGATACATAAAGGAATGCCAATATGCCCCACAAGCCCAAGTAGCATGAGCACAAGCCCCACCAATGCCTAGATACACAATAGGAATTCTTCCAGGGCTAGTCAGAGTTGAAAGACCACAACCAGTCTTAGGAAGTTGAAAGACCACAGCTAGTCTTAGGACATCAACCCCCACTGCTAGGAACAAGACCTATAAGAGTCATACGCACCAACGATAGAAGAGTCTGAGGAACAAGCCTTAGTGCCAATCCCAACATATTACAAAGAGCGTAGATATATGGCCAAAACAATATGCTATCCACCTAAAGAACCAAAAGCACCGGAACCATGGAGCATGATTGGATTGGTTGGACCACCAACTGGTGCCCATTTTGTAGGAGAAGGTAGATACAACTTAGATGAATGCACATTGCTAATTATAGCAAATGGAGGGCTAGCAAGATCAAGACCTTCTTATCAGCAGAGGAGTTCTCAAGGAGCACCTCAACAACTTAAGGGACCTTGTGGCAGCGACCACCTGATGAGAGATTGTCCTCACAATGAAATCATAAGGGTGAATGCTTATTTCCCAGAGTGTGAAATCACTCATTTGATCCCTGATTTCCCTAAGAACCCAAACAAAGGGGCAAAAGTAACGTTAAATATACTAGAGGCAATACCATCGAGTAGTGGGTCAGAAAATGAAATGGTGATACCTATCCCAAGTGATCACAAGAGCCCAAGGCCAAAAAGCTATAGACGAACTCATCATCGAAGAATTGAACAAAAAAGTCAACAAAACACTCGAAAAGCTAGAATGAAAGCTAAGAAGGAACATGAACAAACTTCCTTAGCTGACGAGCTAAAACAAACAAAGGAAAAACTAAGAAAACTGGAAGGAGAAACAAACAAGGAAAAAGGAACCCCTGAGGCAGTACCAGAGCCATGCATAGTTGGGAAACCCAAGAGTGCGCATTCCGGAGGATCCATATTGGTAGACAAGGTCAACAAAGCATTAGATACCCTCCTTAAAGCCTATGATGCACGGCTCAAAAACAATCAAACTCAGGAACAAAGGTGGATGACATATCCATATGCGGAGCTAGAAAAGTAAAGGCTTGAAATGTGCTAGAAAATGATTCGAATAGTCCAAGCTTTACTGGAACCATTAGTTGGAAAATCTGAGGATGTGATCCTTGTCCCACCAACACCAATAGTCCCACCAAACCAGGAACAAATAGAGCCAGATTCTAGCCAAGATCTAGAGACCAAACACATGCACAAGGGCCAAAGATAGTGTTGAATACCACGGATAACTCTTTTGAGGAATTCACCTAGCTATACTAGAGAAGTGTAGAGAAATAGATGGTCTTGACAAACTGTAGAAACAAGTCAAAGAGGCCAACGAAGCTAGTGAGCTCTACAAACACCTAAACGAGACCAATGATGGAAGAGGGATGTTTCTTTCACCGACAAAGGAATTTGAGGCTAGATCTCAAATCAATCTAGAAGTGCAATCGTATTGGGGAGACCAAGGATCTGTACAATCCATGGACAATCAACCTCGTTTACTAAGAACACTACCATCGTACATGGGAGAGCACGAGGCCAAATCAGATGTTGTTGCAGTCGCATCCCAGAGACTCTCTTCCAAGAAATCCATTGACTTTAAAGGGCTAATAGACATTTTGCCAACGCCTGTGACATACACAATAACATTAGTTGAGCTGTTACGAATACGACCAAATATGTGGATAATGGTAGGAAGCTGTCTGGAAAAGTTTGGTGTAAAGGATCCTTCGACACAAATCCAAGAGGGAATCCAAGAACTCAAAAAGCCTCACCTTACTACCATGCTTGTATCAATAAACAAAAAGCCTCACCTTACTACCATGCCTGTACCGTTAAACAAACTTGGAGAATATCGTGAAGGAGAAGATGGCAACATGACTCTTTCAATGGAATTTCAAGGTGTCACCACCACGAAAATTCTTGACAGTGGACTTGGGGTAGTCATTGCTACGAAAGAAACATGGAAAAAAAGGGAAAATCGGCATTCAGAGCAACACAAATGAAACTACAGCTTGCAGATGGGTATATGGAGAAATCCCTAGGGCATCTAGAGAAAGTAATTGTTACCTCTGGCGAAATCAAATATGAGCATACATTTGCTATTGTCAACTTGGAAGACCATTCATGAGACATTTAAAAATGGTCCAGGATTGGGGTTATGACCATATATACTTGAGAAACATGGAAACAACAACCAGGACAAACCTAACAGACCATGTTACAAGGATGTAACCAGAACACCAGTGGAGGAGTTTGATTCAGCTACATTAGTAGGATCGATCAATATTAGTTTAGCTAGTGTTTTTGCATCGGTTCAGCTCGATGGTAAGCATTTTAGCCAACATTTTTGCATCAGTTTAGCCTAATGGTCAGCATCAGTTTAGTGAGTGTTTTTGCATTAGTTCACCTAATGTATGCCAAGTGTGATGCACTTCAGAAAGCATGAAAAGTGCTTGAGGAGCTTCTTGTCTGGGATGTCAACTCTTTGAGTGTATTGATTTTTGGATATGCCCAACTGGGCCAGGGTCAGGAAGATTTGGGTTGTTTTCAGTAGATGCAAACCAAGGGCGTACATGATAGCCTCAAGCACAAACAAATGTGGTAAAGCTTGACTTTTGACCATGCATCGTGCCATTTCTATAAGCAACCTATTTTCCCTCTCAGCAACACCATTTTGCTGAGGTGCTTATGACACTGTATATTGGTGTTATATCCCACGACTAGCCAGAAATGCATTGAATTTAGGAAATATACTCCCCCCTAGATCGGAATGAAGGGTGCCCATAGTACATTCAAAGACATTTTCAGCAATAGCCAGAAATTGCTTGAAGCACATAAAGACTTCGGACTTTGCTTTAAGTGGATATACCCATGCATGCCTGGAGTAATCATCAATGAAAGTCAAGAAGTAAAGGTAATTGCCCAAGGATGGAGTTTTCATGGCCCACAAATATCGTTGCTATGCACAAGCTACAGCCTGCATGTAGCCCTAATTGAACCATCCTTTGGAAACTTTGAACGTTGCATCTTACCCAAAATACAACCTTCACAAACATGCTTCATAGGTGCTTCAAGAGACAACAAAGAAGCAACTATATCAGATTTTTGCAAACGCAATAGATTGGCAAAATTCAGATGCCCAAAACGTGCATGCCAAAGTTTTGCATCCAAAATAGCCTTAGAATCCACACTTGCATTTGGAAAACTTCACCCACACTTGTCATCCAAAGTGAGCTTACATAGCCCACGATATAAAATGCTTGATGCAACAATCTCATCACCAAAATTGAGATCATGAATTGTACATCTATCATCCACAAATTTGACAACAAGACCAAGTCTAGCAAGTGCAAATAAAGTGCATCAATAAGTGTGAAATAACTACCATTTGCAGCAGTAGTCAACACAATCCTTCCAACTCCCTTGACCGGATAAGAGACATTGTTGGCACAAGTGACTGAATTCCCATGAGGGACATCCTCAAGAGAGGTAAACAAGTCATGATGAGAGGTAATGTGCTTTGTAGCACTACTACCAAATCACCACACAGGAGTATCTGCACCAACTGACATACATGTATCATGGAAAAAAGGATAATAACTACACTCTGCACTAAAAGCCCATTCCGCATCAACATCAACATCACAATCTCCTTTCACGAAAGACTCAACAATAGTTGCACTTGTAGTGGAACCAACCTCTTTCTTCTCAGCCTCTTTAGTCTTCAATTTTGGGAACGTCTTGATCAAGTGATCATTATCTTTACAATAATGGCAACGCATCTTTTTTTTACCCTTTTCACCAGAAATACCAGACAAAGTGCTACTAGCAAAAGCATTAGGAACAATTGATTTGCCACTCGTAGAAGAACCATGAGAAGTGGTTACACTGCTAATACCACCTTTTCTTTGAGTAGCAATAAAAGCTTGCTCAACTGCATGTTGTTTAGCTCTTTTTTTTAAAATAGGAAAGTGTCTCTTGCAACAGCAATGTGTATAATGCATCAAACTTGATAACTTATGGATTTCCTTGGGTCATAAGTCTCCAAGTACTAGCAAAAGTCTGGTAAGAATCGGACAAATCATCAAGAACAGTCTGCACAAGGGAACAGTAAAAAATGACCACCATAGAAATAAGTTTCTCATTGATATCCTTGATTACAACAAGGAAAGTGTCGATTTCATCTTCCTCATACATAATCTTCAATTCCATCACTTTACGTAGCAATGCAATTTTAGCCTCATTACGACTTGCATAAAGACCAGCCAGAGTATCACAAGCCTATTTTGCAGATTTAGCTGAATGAATGTGAGGAGTAATAGTGCACTTCACAGATAATGCAATCAATGCATGAGCCTCCATATCAATTACATCCCAACGAGCTTGCTCAACCATAGGCAAAAAAATTCTAACAGTAGCAATCCTGCCACCAAAACCTGCAGCATCCTCAACATTGCTTGTATCCATAGAAGCAAGCCGTACTTCAATGTCATGTACAATATATAAATGCCCTTTGACATAAGAACATGTTGCATCATGTAAGACCACATTGGGTAATCGTTCGCATCCAATCTATCCTCAACAACAAACATCTGGAACACATTTGTGTTGTTGTTAGCCATGGTGAATGCCTGCACCTGATGTAAAAATTGCCCAAAAAGAGGAGAAACAAAGTGAGATCAACACATGCTATAAAGCACAACTTGTAGAAGACTGTAAGGGACGTGTTATGCAAAAAACGGCACTGATAGAAATTTTGCACAAAATGACAAAATTGCCTACACAGTACCGCGTGTAGTGGAAACGGAGGTCGAAATGAGTCTGAATAAAAAATTTGAGTAGACTAAGCTCTACGAGCTTACCCAAAGTGTTTCTCAACGTGCTGACGCTAACCAAAGCTCACTAAAATCAGAGAAAGTGAGCAAGCATGTGTTGGCAATGCTAGCGAGCGACTAAGCTGGGAGGATGCTACCTGCTCTGATACCAATTGTTGGAAATAGGGTTGCAGGGAAATTCACACAGCTTGGAGAAGATGAAGGAATCTCAAGGCACACAACAGAAAGAGTATTATTTACTGTGCAATGGAAATATAATGTAGCACTAGAGTGATGGGTGTATATACAATGCACAGGGGAAAAAACCTCCTAATGAGGGAAAAAATGCCTCGACGGTCCTAACTGTGTTCACACACATCACTACCACATGTATATGGTAACAATAATATAGGTACTAGATTAAATTTCTCTTCAACCTATCACCCACAAACAGATGGCCAAAGTGAAATAGCTAACTCCACGGTTCTTGATCTATTGTTAAAAAGCCTATGTTACTGAAGTAGATCAACATTCTCAATGGGAGAAGTACCTACCTCTTGTAGAGTATGCGTACAACAACATTGTACGTCCTTCTATGGGAAAAGCACCATTTGAGTTCATTGAGGGAAGATTCAAAATCCGTTTGCTACTCAAAGTACATGGGAAGATCTTTGCTGCTGATGAATATAGCCGAGACTTAAGAGAATCTTTCCAAAAGATTAAAGAAGCTATCTTTATCTCTTAGGAAAAGCTAAAGGCTACTGCTAATAATCATAGAAGAGCCTTGAACTTTAAGCAAGATGATTGGGTCTTGCTAAAGTTTCCTAAATCTTGTCTAAGACATACCACAATCCTATGGGACACCAAAAGTTTTATGCTAAACTAGCAAAAAGATACTATGGTCCCTTTCAAATTCTTAAGCCAATCAATGAGATGGCGTATCAATTGAAGTTTCCCAATCATTGGCTCATATAGAGAATGCCTTTTATGTGAGCTTACTTAAGCCTTACAAAGGATGTCTCATAGACAACACCTTCCATGTGAGCTTACTTAAGTCTTACAAAAGAGAGCCACCTCAAGAAGCCGTCATTGAAGATCTTGTGGAATTTGAAGGTCAAGAAGAGGTACTTCAACCCGAGTCTATCCTACGACATGAAGACAAAGTCTTGGGAGATGGTAAGATTATCCGACGATATCCTACTAAATTCAAAAATTATCCTTTTGAAGATGCTAGATGGATGCAAGGAATCTAATTTAAGGATAGTACGCACCTTGTTAAGGCTTACATCGACTCACTTGAGTAAGCACATGTAAATGTATATTATGTACAAATTTTTTGTCTTATACGACTCTCTTTCTCTTATTGTCTACAAATTTTAAGGTATGCATGCTTATGATCATGTTTGTGGTGACTACGTCTCCCAAGCACCAAGTAGAACTTATCACTCTACTTTGGAGTATGGATATGGACTATAGAGTAGACATGATTATGGTAGCTAAGTCTCCTAAGCATCAAATGGACTAGTCATCCATTTTGGAAAGATGTCACTGGGTAAATAGGGATCCTCTACCCACTAGGAAACCATGGACTAATGACTATGCTTTATCTTTCCTACTCATAATCGAGGATGACTATGATTTCAAGAGAGAGGTAATGTCATAAAATTTAATATCTAACTTTCTCAAATGAATTTCTTATCTTAAACTGGCCATTTAAAATAGGGAGATTGAGAGACCAAGAGTTAGCATATTAATATGTGTGCTGCTAGACTTATCTCAATAAGGGTCCAGGGACAGAAAAAGTCTACCAAAGAGCAATGTGAACCTAAACAAGCTTGAAATGACCTTAAGGTAGGTTTTATTAAAGCCTCCAAAGACTAGTGTTAAAGTCCTATAGGCCTAGAATCAACGGGAAAGACTATTGCCAACACTAGGTATTTTAGACCTTTTAATACTAAGTCTAAGGTTGCAAAGGATCCCAATTGGGCCAAGTTGCACCGCCCATTTGGATTGGGTAAGCCCTAAGTGTAGGGATATGAGAGAGAGAACACACACACACACACACACACACACACACACACACACACACACACACACACACACACACACACACAAACACATTGTATTACCTAAGTATCATTAGCTTAATTGGACACCTTTAGCTTCACCACACTAGGAGTCCACCATGGGAATTAACCCTTCTGAGGGACAAGGTGGTTTTTTACAAAACAGGGCGGTTTACTGCCTCTAATACTACTTGCCGTAAAGGCGCATGGTATAGCTCTCTCGTTCTGCCTATAGGCGGCCTCGCGATAGCTATGGTGGGTCTCTCCATTCATGGCGCTCTGCTCATCACACTGACCTGACGACAATCCTCCTTCCTTTATTTAAAGAGGTGAGGGTGCATCTTTGCTCCTCACTTAGCTTTGGTTGTTTTTCTGCTTACATTAAGTACAAACTGAGTAGCTGTGTTACTTTGAAGTATGGAGCTTGCAACGCAGGTCTCTCAGGTTGGCTTCTTCGCACTTGCATTGTCATAATAATCAATATCTAATTCTCCTAAATGATTTTCCCATATTAAGCTGATCATTTAATGTGGGGAAGTGCCAGGGGAGAAAAAGCTAGAATATTGGTTAAGCTAGCAGACCGGCCACAGTAGGGATCCAAAGGAGGGAAAATAGGGATCCAAAGGGGGGGCCATCTGCAAAAGAGCCATGTGCAACAATGGGCTAAAAAGACCCTAAGGTTCAACCCATTAAGACTTCCAAAATGCTAAGGTTCCAAAATTCAAAGGTTGTGTCCAAAGGGTTAAAGCTTAGGGGGAATTGGATGCTTTGTGTGCTCTCCAAAGTCAACACACATCCCTACACATGAGGGGGCGAGCCCTAAAGGTAGGGGATGAGAGAGAAAGCTACACACACACACACACACACACAAGCCCCCTTTACACAAAGGGAATGAGGGACACATGTCAGCTCCCTAGGACACAAGGTATGCCCAATTTCTATTGGATGACCCTTGAAGTGGACCAATGAGAATTAGGCTAAAGTAAATTTAGCCTAATTAATTTTAAAACACTTAATAAAAAGAACCAATGAAAATTAAGTCTCCTGGATGATTATTGGACAGCCTGAGAAGGGGTCCAATAGGAATTGAGCAGCCCAATGGGCTACTTAATTCCTATTGGTTAGAATGCGGAAAGGTCCAATGGGGATTTAATTCATTTAAATCAATTAAGTTTAATTGATTAAGCTCTCACAAAAGGGGAATGAGGGACACATGTCAGAAGGCTATCACTTATGCTGCTTAATAGCCATTGGCTGAGCTTGGCATTGTCCAATAGGGAGCCTGCAAGAGCAAATAGCAAGGGGGCTCGCCCAAGAGAGAGAGGGGGCTGATTTTTGCAAGGCATTATTACACACACACTCACACCATCTCATGTGTGAAGAAAGAGAAGACTATCTCTTTCCAAGCTTTAATGGAGAGCTCATCACCTACTCCAAGCTTGTGAGATAGAAGCCTACATCGACACTCTTGGCTTGTGGATGCAAATCCAACCAAGAGCCAATCTTCAATGCATGCTCATCTCCTCTACCAAGCTAATTACTAAGCTAAAGCTATGCTAATATGAGTGATTATGTGAGGAGATGTACATCTTTCTCGTAAGATACTCCTTCTTCCTCTCAATCTACTCTCATACCCTGCTAGCTCTCACCATCTTCGAAGGTGTGTGAGGTCTTGGGTTAGAGAACGGGGATAATTCAAGTTGTGTTTGCTAAGTGTTTTGCTTAGTGCATGAAGCTTTCATCTTCATTGCACTAGCTAGTCTTGAAGGAACACAAAGAATTGTATTGTACAATGTCTCTCTTGATGGGAGAAACCATAATACAAAGCCTTTTGGAGGGGGGACCGTCTCCATGCAAATCCGGTCCTCAACTGTTGTCAATAGCTTAATTTCTCTCTCTTTTGAAAGTATTGTCGATGCTATCTAACTAGGTGTTATGCTTTTTGTTGCTCTCTCCACCCAACCAATCTTGTAATTCTCATTAGGAATCTATTCTAATGAAATGCCCACTATGTTCATGCTAATTTCCGCTACACATAATTTTTTAGACCATTAAATGTTACATGCATATTTTTGCAGACATAATTTTTTAAAGAAGGGGGTTATATCTATGTGTAAATAATGTTGTAGCTAGTTTTTGATGTGATGGTGCTTGATGTGGTTTTATGCTCTGCATAAATGAATCCTGGTTATGGTCTTGGTTGGTCGATGAGGGTATATGTTGTTGATATTATTGGCATGACTTGTTTACCCTTCTACTCGGTGTTTTGGGTTGCTGTTATACTATGGGATTACTGTTCTAAGTTGTTTTGGACACATGGTACCAACTGTTGTGGTATATAATCTCTGTATAAACTATTTTTTGGGGGAGGTTGCTCTACATCAAACATTAGCTCCTTTAAAGGACTTGGCTACCGCTTTTTACTTAGCATAGCAAATGCTTAGTCCACAATAATTGATGATACTTGGATGGCTTACTGAGCAGCATAACGCCTCGTGATGTGCTTGATATTGTCATTTTGTCGTAAGGTTTGTAGCACTAACAATAAGAAACCTTGATGGGCCTTATACATTGGACGGCCACTGGTACTTACATGGGGTGGTTTTTCTAGCCCTACTATGCACTGATATTGATTGGCTCTAGGTATTTGCATGGGTAGTGATGGTTTCCTTTCCTACTGTGCACTCGTTTTTTCTAAAAAAACGGGTTCTTAGGGGTGTTATGCCCGATTGCACGTTGTTGCAATACTTGGTCTTTTCTTTATTAAGATAGGTTATACACTACAGCTTCTGCATGCTTATTGGGTGGTTTTTGCTCCTCTTTATAGCTTTGAATATTGATGTTGTACTAGCACTTTAAAGCATGTTATATTTTTTTTAAAAAAACTTCATGGTTCTGTCAGGTCTCTTTGTCACTTGAACTGCTTGAAGAGAAGTTTATGATAAGAGATTTGCAAAATCTGGGATGATTTGGAGTACATCTACCATGATGGATATTTAACCTAAAAAAAACAAACAAAAACTAGCGTGTTAGGAACTGTAAATGGAATTAAAAAAAAAAACTTCATTTGGTGGAGCTTTGATAAAACTGATAAAACTGATGAAATTTATATATAAAGTAAAAAAAGGGAGGATTTTGACACTTGGATTAGAAGGGGTGATGGCCTTCTAATCAAAATGATACTCTTTTACTAAGAAAAACTTTGGGTTTACAAAAAAAAAAAGAAATAGAGAAACACTTTTTGACAAGAATACTAAGGACTAAGCTTGTAAGTTAGAAAAAAGTTTGTAAGGTGGACATGGATAACAACTGGTATAGTCCATTGATACCTGTAAACACATCCAAGGCTAACATATTTGTTGTCTTGTTTGGATGCATACAGGTAAGGACTCTATCTTATCTTGGAAAGTTTCTTTTGGCTAGCAAGCTGTCCAACACTGGATTACACATGTACCTACTGCTTGGGAAGTTCTTTTGTTAAATTGTATATTGGAATGGCGCTTCATTCCTACAATCATTGTACAAAATTAATTCTAAGACTAAATTGTTTTGTACTTATCATCTCCTTTGTTCTAATGTCTTTTGAATGTAAAAAGTTCAATTATGTCTTATTATCTATGTTAGAACAGCTACACACACAGCCTAAACATAAGGTTTTTTTCTTCTGAAAAAACTGGGATGCTGGCTTAGGAAACTGATTTTGAAAAAGTTGGACCCACAGTCTGTAATTCCTTTTTGGTTGACTGGTGTTAGGTGGTCCTTCTTAGACTATTTTTTTGGTCCCCTGCTCACAGCTACTATAGTCTTTGACTTTGCCAGTTTAAGGTTTGTAGGCCCAATCTACAATAACTAATCCTATCTATTTCCTTTTAGGACCACAAAACTTTTAGCACGACAGCTCGCATGAGTATAAAACATAGCCCTGAGAATCATGCAAAGATTCTCGAACAGATTAAGTTGTACCTTAAAGGCCATAAACCAAAAAGAGCTCTTGCAGTTAGAACCAAACCCTTCCTTGCTAGAAAGGCCAAGGATTGTATTACTTACTTTTGTAAGTAATTGTAACCTCACTAAATCTTTTTTGATGTATTGCAGACCCTTGCTCGCTCACAAGGATTTGAATTGACCTCTGATCCCCTCTCTGTGGCCATGTCTCTTGTCCTCAAATGTATTAACAGCTTGGATGCATCTCAACTAATATATGACTCGACTCTTACCATAGACAAGAAAATGTCTATCTTGCACATGTTATCTTTTAATGATTGGGTTAAAGTTTTGGCTACCTTAGATAAGGACTCCAAGGAAGGTGAGAATTTGATCTCCCAGTACATAGCCCAACTTCCTATACTCTCTCTACAATACGAATAGGAGCTTGCCCTATTCTCTTCCTCTGGGGCTGATTTGTCTAACTTTTTGAGGAAGCTGTGCGGCCTCAATCCATCTTTTGTTAGTACCCTGGCTACCCCTACTATCCCTCAAACTGGTGTTATCTTTTGTAGGGATAGTGCAACTGTAGAAGCCGTCAAAGAATTTTAGAGTACTCTTTGTTCCCTCAATGACCCTAACCTCTTAGAGATGGTGCCAAAAATCTCAAAAGTTTTTCCCTTCTTACCTGTCAGACAGATTACGATTGAGTCTTTTGGGGTGGACCATCAGCTTTGGGTCCTGCCAACAAAGCCTTCTTAGCACCTATTTTGAGTGAAACTTGGGTTTACCTTGCCAACCTTCCTGCATCTACAGTCGAGGACTGTAGACTCAAGATCTTAAAAGGTGGGCAATTTCTTGACAAAGGAGAACTCATTAAAGCACCCTTCAACCTCAATATCATTGACCATTCTAAGTGCCCTTCTAATACTGGCCTTTATATCCGTACGAAAGGAGCATGGAGTTTGCTAAAAGTAACCTGGACTTCTACACTAAATCCATTTGGATTGTTTTTCGACCCTATGTTAAATGTGCCTGCAGATTTCTTGACCTAAAGCCTCTTGTGAATCCAGCTTCATGTGGTTTGATTATGCCATTTGGTTTATTCTCAACCATCTGGACCTACTCTTCCAAAAAAAACCAGTTGATTTTCACCTCTCGCTTATTTGCTCCTGGTTGGGCGGCCAAGCTAAACAAATTGTAATTGCTTAGGTTGCCTTTAACATCTTTCGTGGATTAATGCTGGATATCTTAAGGGAACTGAAATCTGATGAACCTGGAATCTACCTAACCACTTATGCTAACTACAAATGTGTAAAGATTATCACTAGCTTACTCAAACCTTGTATTAATGAGGATGATTCTGTTGCTCTGAAAAGACCTAATTCTCTTACTAGCCCCAGCTCTTTTACTTCTTTTTAACACCTAGCTTTTCCTCCAACCGAGGAAAGTCTCGTAGCTTCACTAGGGGTAGAGGCAGAAACTCTCCCATCAGGAATTTTCTTGAAATGTAACCCTTGGTGGAATTGCAGGTTACTGCGAGCCCTTGTGGATGAAGGATTCTCAGCGAAGTAGCTCCCAACCAACGGCTTTATCTACGTACACTATCTTTTCCATAATGTACTTCTTGATTGGATACAACCTAAAACTCTTTCTTGTGAGTGCTTTGACCTTCTTTTTGGCAATCACAAACTGCTTGATAATGTTCTCATTGGTTGCTTATATCAACAACCCGTGAAAAACTTGGTTTACAGTAATGATTTTCTTCGGCTTGAATCTGTTCCCGAATGTACATGCAATCAATTTACCACATATTGCAAAAACTTTGATACATATGGTTTTCATGTTTGTACTTGTGATCTTAATATCATCGACAATATCAAAGTTCAAAAAATCTTTGCCAATGGGCTCAATCACATACCTAACTTTTCTAAAAACCCTTATCGGGCTCTATCAGCTTTACTTAGCTGTTTAACTGACCTTGTCAGTTCTCTCCAACTGGAGAAGACAGTCCTGCTGGACTTTAACTGAAGTTATGAAGGAATGCTTCTTTCGAAAAATCTCACAAATCCCTAGAAAATGGTTATCCATTGATAACTCCTTGTTAACACCGAAACTTGCTCTTGAATTTCAAAAGATATCTAATAATTTTTTCATAGTCGGGTTGGACAAAAGCTCTAATTGTCCCACTCTTACTTGCAAAAAAATTGCTTGGATTGCTGCCTGTGATCGGGTTTCTGGGCATGAATTAACTCTTCCATTCAGACTGTTTAGAGCTTTAATACTTTTTGCATGCATACATTATTTGCCCGGTAGATCACCACTCACAGTTTGTAACTTATGGATACTAGATACATCTTGCCTTTAATGGGTTGTGTCACCAACTTTATAATATCCTAAGCATGGATATTTCTAAACTTACCTTTACTTGCTCTCATCGTATCAGTGCATAGGAGAATGATTGCATACCTGCATGATGCTGTATGGAAGAATATAAAAATGTTATCTCCAGCTAAGTGTGTAGACTTCGATGAAGTGCTGATGGTTTATTTAGTACTCGCTAGTATGTGAGATGGTCATTTTACTAAGCTTGTGATGGTCTCTGCCCCCTTTTTTCTGGTTTTGGCTGATTGCCTATCCCTGGGAAGTAGACCTTCCCGGCTGGTCTTGCTGTGATTGGATCAGAACATGAAACTTAAAACATGGGGTAATTATGGTACTCTCTGGAGAATATGTGGGTTACTTTGGGATAAAGTGTCGACTGATCTCTGGTTTTTTTGGCTTGTACTGGCTGGGCTATTGTTAGCATGATGTTATGACCTGCCCTGTTGTGCAGGTATTTTTCCTGAGAATGGCATGTTTGGACTGCACTATAAAAGCAATTGTTTTTCTGTCCGATTTCTATTTTTTCATCATAAAAGGAACAAATCCGGAGTGGCTGGTTATTTTATTTGGGAAATCGGTTGATGTGAGTGATTTTTTCAACTAACGAGTTTAAAAACAGGTATTTGGTACTGGCTATTGGGAAGAATATGTCGACTTTGATATTGGAAGAGATTCAACTGTTAATAAGGATGGTATTTAAAAGTATTTTCTTAATTTTGGTATTAGTGTAGTTTGAAAAATCCAAACATTTTCCTATGGCTGGTCTACTAATCATGTTCATTACTATGCCGCTCTGATGTATATTGGTTTTGCTTTCGCTAATATACTACAGAGGCCCTTTTAGGAGTTGTAAGTGAGAGAGAATTCAAGCTCGAACTTTCTGCAAACATAAACCAGATGGGACTTTATCTCTTCAAGAGGGTTTTAGCCCTTTAAAAAATCTAATGTCTAGTATAGGATTATTTGGCTCGAGCTAACTTGGACTTGTGCCTATGGGGTAAAATCTCCCCGACCTAGTTAAAGAATGTGTTGTGGGTCGGTGCTTTAAAAACCTATATAATTTTGATAATCTTTTTAAAGCTCTTGAAACTATGGTTAGGCATCGAATAAATCTGGAACTAACTTGATATATAGTAGCTATGGGGGGATTCTCACTCTCCTGTTAGATTGGCTAAAAACCAAGGATTCTTATTATGGTTTTGTTAAAAAAGCAAATTACTTGTAGAAGAACTGTTTGTTTTTTCATTGCGACATGGATAACAACTGGGACGCCCAGCATCACCTGCGTACAATCACGTGTTAACGAATTGTTTTCTTGTGGCTATGGGTGCAGGTGAGGGCTACCTTCTTTAATAAGAACATTCTGTTCTATGTGGTAGATGACTTGTGGCGGATCTCTTACCTTGAAGGAACATCACTCCAGACTTTGGGATTACTGTTTCCCATGTTATACTTTGTTATCTTCATTACCTTGTACAAAATTTATTTTCAAATGAAAATAAATTATTGTACAAATCCATTGTATTTGCCTAGAATCGTTGGTCTGTGAACAGGTAGTGTTCTTTTGCATATATATATTTATTTAGAACTGCTACACACACATTGTATTACCTAAGGATCATTAGCTTAATTGGACGCCTTTAGCTTCACCACACTAGGAGTCCACCATGGGAATTAACCCTTTTGAGGGACAAGGTGGTTTTTTACAGAACGGGACGGTTTACTGCCTCTAATATTACTTGCCATGAAGGTACCTCGTATAGCTCTCTCGTTTTGCCTATAGGCGGCCTCACGGTAGCTGTGGTGGGTCTCTCCATTCATGGCGCTCTGCTCATCACACTGACATGACGACAGTCCTCCTTTCTCTATTTAAAGAGGCAAGGGCACATCTTTTCCCCTCACTTAGCTTTGGTTGTTGTTCTGCTTACATTAAGTACAAATTGAGTAGCTATGTTACTTTGAAGTATGGAGCTTGCAACGCAGGTCTCTCAGGTTGGCTTCTCCACCCTTGTATATTTTTTGCAGACATTTTTTTTTTGAAGAAGGCGGTTATTTCTCTGTGTAAATAACGCTGTAGGTAGTTTTTGATACGATGGTGATTGATGTGGTTTTTTGCTCTGCATAAACAAATCCCAGTTATGGTCTTGGTTGGTCGATGAGGGTATATGTTGTTGATATTTTTGGCATGACTTGTTTACCCTTCTACTGGGTGTTTTGGGTTGTTGTTATACTACGGGATTACTGTTCTAAGTTGTTTTGGACACATGGTACCAACTGTTGCGGTATATAATCTCTGTATAAACTATTTTTTGGGGGAGGTTGCTCTACATAAAACATTAGCTCCCCCAAAAAATTATGCCCGATTGCACACTATTCCAATACTTGGTCTTTTCTTTATTAAGATAGGTTATACGCTACAACTTCTGCATGCTTATTGGGCGGTTGTTGCTCCTTTTTATAGCTTTGAATATTGATGTTGTACTAGCACTTTAAAGCATGTTATATTTTTTTTAATAAAAACTTCATGGTTCGGTCAGGGCTGTTTGTCACTTGAACTGCTTGAAGAGAAGTTTATGATAAGAGATTTGCAAAATCTGGGATGATTTGGAGTACATCTACCATGATGGATATATAACCTAATAAAAACACACAAAATCTAGCGTGTTAGGAACTGTAAATGGAGTTTTTTTTAAAAAAAAACTCAATTTGGTGGAGCTTTGATAAAACTGATGAAAATATATAAAGTAAAACAAGGGGGGATTTTGACACTTGGATTAGAAGGGGTGATGTCCTTCTAATCAAAATGATACTCTTTTACCAAGAAAAACTGTGTTTAAAAAAAAGAAGAAGAAATAGAAAACACTTTTTGACAAGAATACTATGGACTAAGCTTGTAAGTTAGAAAAAAATTTGTAAGGTGGACATGGATAACAACCGGTATAGTCCATTGATACCTGTAAAACACATCCAAGACTAACATATTTGTTTTGTTGTTTGGATGGATGCAGGTAAGGACTCTATCTTATCTTGGAAAGTTTTTTTTGGCTAGCAAGCTGTCCAACACTGGATTACATATGTACCTACTGCTTGGGAAGTTTTTTTGTTAAATTGTATATTGGAATGGTGCTTAATTTGTACAATCATTGTACAAAATTAATTTTAAGATTCAATTGTTTTGTACTTATCATCTCCTTTGTTCTAAAACCAACTGTCTTTTGAATGTAAAAAGTTCAATTATGTCTTATTATCTATGTTAGAATAGCTACACACACACACACACACACACACACACACACACACACACACACACACACACACACACACACACACACACACACACACACACACACACACACACGGCTAGTTATAGCGCGCGCGTGTGTGTGTGTGTACTTATCATCTCCTTTGTTCTAAAGCCAACTGTCTTTTGAATGTAAAAAGTTCAATTATGTCTTATTATCTATGTTAGAACAACTACACACACACACACACACACACACACACACACACACACACACACGGCTAGTTATAGCGTGTTGCTATTTCCTTGGTATTGTTAGCTTGGGACTGTGGCCTAGGGAACCTTTGGTGAATAACCGGCTTGAGTTCACTAGGTGAATTTTTGAGAAGATATTAGTAGGTGGTACCTTAATGGTACCTAACCCTTAGTAGTTAAATGGGGTTATGAGGTTGGGGGGGTTGCCTGGCTCTATTAATTATATCCTGTTCTACGTAATATCACGATGGCTCCCCCTTTTGGCGGGTCTACGCTACATCTCTCTCTCTCTCTCTCTCTCTCTCTCTCTCTCTCTCTCTCTCTCTATATATATATATATATATATACACACACACACACACACACACACACACACACACACACACACACACACACACACACACACACAAGGCGGCGTTGCTGCAACTTCTCCCTCTTTAAGCTGGGCCAGCCATACTGCTGTGAGGGAATGTGGCCACTGTACAAGGCGGCGCTGCTGTATCTTCTCCCTCTTGAAGCGGGGCCCGCCATACTGTTGTGAAGGAATGTGGCCATTGGCACCAAACCCTAAAAAGGTGAGCTTCCATGCTCATTGGTACTATGTGCTTTTGAGGTGTGTTTGTGTGTACTTGTGAGTAGTTTTTGTACATTGGGATTGTGAGGGTTTTACCTACAAAGGGTGTAGCATTAAGTAGTCGGCTATATGGAAAAAGGCAAGGATAAACATGCTATTGTGGAGTTGGCTACTCTGACTCAATCTCAGGTGACTTATGGCATTGATATGAACCATTGTCCGAAGTGTTTGGATGTGTTGTGATTCAGTTGTTGGTACGGTAATATTCCTCATGCATATATCGGAATGTGTACATGAATGGAAACTTCTACTGAATCTTTTGTAGCTACGACACTGTTTTTCTTCTCGCTTTTTGAGTTTAGGAAATGCTCTCAATTTATGATTGACTTATCATAAGCATGTATATGAGCACCCTTTTGGTGTCTGCGGCTTTGGTTTTGTAATTCCACTTTTCAGTTTAGGGATACATGTCAATGCATATCTATGGTCTTGTCATAGGCATGTTTTAAAAAAATCATTGAAAGGTGGTATCCTCTTTCAATATTGGATAAATGTTGCCTTGAATTTCTTTTTTAGCTAAAAAGTAATGATAGAAGTTCTTCTTAATACTTGGTGAATGACCTTATATGGTAGGGTAGACCTACTTGTGGGGAAAAAAACAACGGCCTGGTATATTTTTTAAGGTTGTCGCAGCGGTTATTCTACTGATGATGAGCCTTTGGGTTTGTTATCGAGCTTACCATTCTTGCTCAGATACGGTCTATGCCATTTTAGTGTTGTGTATATACAAAATTGCTCAACTTGGCCAAACATGGTTATAAATGGTTGGTTGTGAACAGGGTTAAGATTGATTGGGCCGAATTGGGTTAAGAATACGGTTATGTAAGGTTGTGGAATATGGTAGATATGGTTGTAAATGGACTGCTCATGAGGCTGTAAATGGTTGCTTTATGGGCCGTGGCGGCTCACTCTTCTAGCTTTTGGAACAAATGTGGATATGGAATATCCCATCTATATGTAGTATGATTTAGGGGATTAGCACTCATACTTACTACCTTACATGTGGTTTCAACTCCATCTAGGGAGGCGTAGGACTTACTTACTAACATCTTTTTATGTTACAGGTGACTCCAAAGTATAGATTGACTACACGTATGAGCATTGTCATTGACCCAGGAAAAATAGCGGCAATTAATGCCAAACTCTGTAAAGTCAAGAAACAGGTATATGTGGTCTACTTCAAAGCTAAATTGCCTCATAAAACTTGTCTCCGGCCTTATCTCATGAGAGCTTGCAAAGCAAAAGGGGCTCCAAATGGTTTTTCCCTTGTAAATGAAACCATCTCTAAATATATGAGTAGCTTTACCTTTCTTATTATTTATATTTGAAAGCAATTTAGTTGGGTGGCATCTATAACATGTGGGATACCCATGCACAACTACATACAATGCCAATGCTAACTGAAAGTTGTGTTGTTTCCATGGGTGTAGGTTAGGGTTACCTTCTTAACTATGGTTTTTAAAGTTCCTTGGCTTGAATATGGCGGATTTATATATCTTCAGGTTCTTGATTCTCTTGTACTTGTGTATAAAGTCTGTTCTATACTATGAACGGGAATTATACCACCTTTCATTGACATAGTTTCTAGTGTCTTTTGTAATTTGAAAGGATTCTTTAATGTTTATGTTATATTGTTACTGGAACACACACACACTAGGGAGATCACCTCTTAAGGCATAAAGAACACATGTCAGGCTCCTAGCCTAAATCCTATTGGGTAGCCAATATAAAGAATTAATGAGAATTAAGATTCATAAAGAAATCTTAAACCTCATTGGATAGCATGCAAGAGAACCAATAAGAATTGAGTCCTACATGAGCTAGCTTTGATCCCAATGGATAGCCTACTAGGGGAACCGATGAGAATTGAGCATCCCACGAGCTAACTTGAATCTCATTGGATAGCCTACCTTGTAAGCTAATAATAACTTAGCTTCATTTGATTGAAGAATCAAGCTCTCTTTTCAAAGAGAGAATAAAGGACACTTGTCACAAGACTAACCCTCTTGCTTGATATGAAGAAAGCCATTCATTTGCTAGCCCATGGCATGCACCAATAGCCTTCAAGCTATGTATTCTTGAGAAAATCAAGGGTAATACTCATTCTTGCACCACACACAAGCATACTCATGAGGTGAGAGTCTCCTTCTCATGTGTTGGAGAAGTGGAGAAGCCTACATGACCAACACTTGACCATGGAATGAAATTCCAAGCAAGTGCCAAGCTCCAAGCATGCTCATCTTCTTCTCCATCTCCATACTAAGCTATGATATGCTCTATGAGTGAATTAATGTGAGAGGAGTACTTCTTTCTCATAAGAATTCTCCTTCTTTTCTTCTCCATCCTCACTCCCCGCTAGCTCGCTCCACCTTTGAAGGTGTTTGAGGTCTTGGGATTGAGGCCAAGTCAAGTTTTATTGTGTGCATGAAGCATTAATGTGGTGCATGAAGCTTTCCATATTTATGGCACCAAATGGTCTTAAGGAACACAAAGATTGTATTGTATACAAGTCTCTCTTCATGGGAGAATCTATAATACAAAGTCCCTTTGGAGGGGGGACTGGCTCCAAGGAAATTCGGTGCTCAACTATTATCAATCTCAATTCCTCTCTCTCTTTCAAGTTATTGTTCATGCCAAGCTAACTAGTTATGTTGTTTCTTGTTGTAGACTCCAACCAAGCTTTCTCTCTTTCTTCATTAGAAATCTCTTGAATGAAACGCTCTCTATTGTCAATATAATTCTGCTACGGTTAATGATATTAGCACAATTTTGATACAAGATCACAGTTGTAGTGCTCCATGAGATCACTATTTTAGGCAACTGATATTAGTCCTGCAAATTTTCTATTGAATCTCCTAAAATTGCTCCCACCTTTTAGGTACTTTTCAACAATAGTTTAGATGATAGTTGTAAAGACCTCCAATGTGTAGATGGGGTAAAATCTATACCTTGGGTATGTACCTGCAGTGCCATAACATCATACTTGAGTCCATATTGACTCGCTTCGATCGTGCCTTCATCATTAACCCTTGTTCACGCCTCTAGTAAAGATTATGTGAACTTGCATATTTTAACAACTCCTCCCCTCTAAACCCACTCTATTAAAGATGGTATGAACTTGTAACCTCATGCCATAACATCATACTTGAGTCCATATTGACTCGCTTTCGTAGCCCTTGTTCACACCTCTAGTAAAGATGATGTGATCTTGCATATTTTAATACCTCCTCCTCTCTAAACTCCCTCTACCTCCCTCCATCCCTTTCTCTTTTGTTGGAGACACTGGATAGGGTGGATGACATTTGAGGATCATTATATTGTGATGAGGGCGTGCTGGTGCACACACACACACACACACACACACACACACACACACACACACACACACACACACACACACAGAATCTCGATGCCAAAAGTAAAAGAAAAACAACACGCTTTGCTTGATTAATTCAAAAACTTACACATAGGTAAAACTTTCCATGCACATTGAGTGTGTTGATTACATGCCATAAAAGATGTTCCCACGGGTGGCCACTTTCTGAACTAGGGCTTGCAAAACCCAACAATCCTCCCCTCAAGCCCGAAACATTGACAAAGGACTTGATACAAATTGTAGCAGAGTTCAATCACTTGAAACTACGAGTAGAAGCCCCCCCTCCTTGACAACAAAATAGGTGTGTGTGTGTGTGTGTGTGTGTGTGTGTGTGTGTGTGTGTGCACTTCCCTCAAGAGTGAGACAACGAAACTCAGAACCACACATAAATGGGAGGTCTTACCACTTTTCTTTCGTGGCAGTGTCTATAACCCGTACAAAGTTTTTGGCAGGACAATAACTAACAATTTAAGGCTAACACAAAACTTTGACTAAAAATGTGTGATTGTGTTTGTAAGGGCCTTCTCCTAGCCCTTACGCAAGGCCAATACATCTAAACCACCGCCTTAAAAGATGCAAAAGAAAAAAAGACAGAAAGAAAAAAATGTTCGGGAAAAATTCGGGTTCAATTTAAACACCAAAGTATACTCACGAGACACTTTCGGTTTATGCAATGGGAACATGGACATAACCATTCCATAGGAAATTAGCTTTTCATTTTGAGAAAATTAGTATAAAGGAGAAGATAAGATAAGGGAAAGAAAAAGAAAAAGATAAAAGAGAAAAGGAGAAGATAAGGATAAGAAGAGTAAGTAACTTGTTGAGAAAGTTTTGATAAGTTATCAAGATAAGGAAGATAAGCTATCAAGATAAGTGAAAGCATTTATAAAAATGTGCATAAAAAGAGGGCTTCTCTTTTCTTTTTTCACTTTTCTTCTTCATTTTCTCAAGGTGCAAACTTGAGAGTAAGCTTGAGAAAGCCATACACACACCTCCCACACACACACACACACACACACACATCTCCAAGAGAAGCCATGGCTAAAATCCTAATCAAGTTTGTCAAAACTTGATCTTCTTCTTCACACTACACTCTCCCTCTCCTCTCTCCTAATTCTCAAGCTTTCCATAGCTTGAATCCCCTTTGCCTCTTACCATTCTCTCATTCCAAGTAGCCCAAATTGGTGGTCTTCAAGCGAAGTGAAGAGTCCACTACATCCAAACCAAAGAGAAGACTAAACCATACACACACTAAGGTAATGTTTTTTTGTTCTTTTTATGCTATTGCATTTGCTTGAAAGTGATTTACTTTCATGCTTAAATAAATTTATGCTTAAGCTCTCATTTTTCCATAAGCAAGCCTTTTTCTCGGGAAGAAGAAATAATTACTTAATTTTGTTGTTTATGGTTCATTACTAATCATAAGTAACCATGTTGCTAACAACTAACCCCAATGTTATTTCAAGTTCCGTTGTCGCAAGTTCTCTAGAGTACCAGACTAATATGGCATAAAGAGAGTAGAAAGCACTCTCTTTAACCATAGGTGATTGGAGATCATACTTATATTTCACGTTCCGTTCTCTAGATTACCAGACTAATATGGCATAGAGAGAGTAGAAAACACTCTCTTTAACCATAAGCGACTGGAGATCATACTTATATTTCAAGTTTCGTTCTCTAGATTACCAGACTAATATGGAATAGAGAGAGTAGAAAGAACTCTCTTTAACCATAGGTGATCGGAGATCATACTAAAATAGCATGCATGTTGGATGATGATTAATATCTATGCATATCCTTAAATGCCACCATAAATATATTTTTTCTATTTCTAAGATGCACGAGATAATTGTCACATTATCACAGGCAATTAAGTATTGAAATTTTTGGAATTAACTATTTTATTCAAAGTGACATTATAATTCACTCTAAAAAGAAAGGTTCACAAGTTTTTTTTAAAATTCAAGAAATAGGATTTTTCTTCTTTCAAAGAGAAAAAGAGCATGTGTGTAAGATTTGTTTAGTGATACCAATAAGTTAATACTAATTCTCTCAAGGAGAGTTAAGTTTTGAAGGGTAGCTTTATCTTAATCAAAGGAGTTTTTCCTTGGAAGTGAAAATTTCCTTCCAATTAAGGTTATCCCCTCCCCCCCCCCCCCCCCCTTATCAATTGGAAAGTCCCAAAACCATAAGCCTCTTGTAGCTACATAATTAATCCTCTCCACGGTAGCAAATGTATGCCTAAATCCCTTCTTTAAGAAGAATTTGTTAATCATTCATACTATTATATGAGTATTTTTCACTACACTAGCATGTCCACTCTTAGGAATGTTGCATTTTCACTCTTACACTACCATGCATGGAAGGGTTTCACTCTTGCATAAGCACTCAAGGAAGTTTCTTGATTATTTTCTCAAGATTTCAAGTTGGTGCATTCCGAAGTTTTGTGTTTACCACGCATAGATCATGCAAAGGCAAAAACTCATGGTAGAAAGCATATGCATAGTTCATTTCAAGTTTGTTTTGCAAATTCAAAGAGGGGAGTAAAGGGATAGCTTCACGGATGTTGTGACCCTGTTGTCTTAACATAAAATTTCCATCGCTTCCATGGAGATGACCCATGGATGGCAAATGATGCAAAGGGGCCAAAATGGGATTTGCCAAAGTCGGTGTTAACTTGAAGATTACGTCGAGACAAAACCTTAAACTCCCAGGAGACTCATTGTATTTTTTAAGGTCTTGTTTGATTAAAGGTTAAAATGAACTAAGAACTAAGAGAATATAACTCAAGGAATTTAATCTAAATTAAAACTAGGATTAAAACTTTACCGAAAAGATTTGACGTGGATAGCCTTAGCATAACATAGAAGATTTAAGTGTGAACTTTGTCTTACATGCTTGGAAAAGGCCGACACAGGTGTTTACCTGTGGGATACAATGGGGGATGGTCCTTTTTGGCTAGGACTAATAACCATTGGTCTATGTTTTGAGCTCAGATTCATTCACTGCCCTAGAAATGGGATTGAATGGGAGTGAGTTTCGGTCAGGTGATGGAACCTGTGGATGCGCTTGGAAATCGGCCTAGTCCGGGGAGGCTTGATGTCGACCGGAAAAGGAGGAAGGAAAATGGATCCATGAAGGGATTAGGATAAGGGCGGAGGATGTGATTTAATCAAGGAACTTTTCTAATTGTTTGGTAAAAAGGAACCTTAGAAAAGCTAGGAACCTAGATGGGCTATTCGGCAATCGTCCTCATCAACCGAACCTTTGCTTTGCTTCTCAGATTATTGATTTCAAAGGAATCTAGAGTAGATTATTTTTGTAAGCCTTTCCCACACAATATAAAGAAAAGTATTGGAAATTGTGTCAAGGCGTCGCCTCTACACGTGGCGGAGGACCCAAGTCCCGTTTTTACACGTGGCAGAGGAGACATGATACCAAGTCCTGAGACGAGGAGAGGGATATGCCTGGAGGAGTATATGTGATTGCTTGAAAGATAACTAGATAATTTCACTAATACTAAAGGAAAAAGGAAGTAAAATATTCTAAAAAGAAAAAAGGTGGGAACGACCTGATAAGTGCACACTTGCAAGGGTATGCAACAGTTTGCATGCTGCTTTCAAATGCTTGAAATGTGTTTGTGGTTCAACATGTTTTGGAATACTTTTTTCTAGTATCATAGTACTACCTTGGGAAGGTGCATTTATCAAATGGTTTGGTAGCTGGTGGATTCTGAAGGGTTAATTGTTGGCCGAAAAGTTGAACTCAATTTTACGTTGTCTGCTAAGACAAGAACAGGGAAAGGGATTCTCATTTACGGAGTGAGTATCAAACTTGGAAATGAGGGATTTATGTAGCTATTAAATACACTCATCTTAGGGGAATGTAGTGATGGCTGTGCTCGGCCATAACCGAGAAAAAAACGTCAGTGACCTTGAACCAAGGATGAATTAGAGGACTCCAACCAATTGACCCTAGAAGATTGAGTTCACATTCAGTCTGATGACTTCGATTAGAAAGTCTGAAGTAATAAGGAAAGATATTTCGGGGCTAAGGGATCCATATGAGAGAAAGTGAATGTTATCACCCCCTTGAGTTATCATCAAAGAGTAGGAGGAGTCCTGTATTGGTGTCGGTCTCAAGTGGGGGGGATGTCCGGAATCGTGGTGTATCCATTTGGAGATGGTGCAGCCGATGGTCCCAGGCATGGCCCTCACAGTGTTGACAACATACAAAAATATAACAAACCTATGGAACAGTGTCACAAAACTTAAAATGCTTTGAGGTTTAACAATTTTTTTTTAAAAAATTTGAACAATTTGACGTCGCCACAAGATCTCGTTGCGGAAGCGTTTCTTGAAGCATGTTGATAGGCTTGCCAAAATTGCCTACAAATTGCCAAAATTGCCTACAAAAGTAGCAACTTTTTGAGATGCTACAAAAAATTGCTTTAGAAGCTATGGGGAGTGAAATTGGTAGTATTGCCTTCTGCATAGGTGTTTTGAAAAGCTACCGCTTGCCTTGCATTTTGAGAGGTGTCAACTACAACGCCTCCTTCAAGCTATCGCCACAAGCATTTTGAGATGCTACCCACCTGGGAGTTCTTAGCGACTGCATTTTAAAACGCTTTCGTGTGTTGCCTATCTACGTCATGAGAGGGGCTTGCGTTTTGAGAAGCGCCCTACAAAGGCACCGCCTGGGCTGCGACTGTGATTACGTTTTGATATGCAGATTTGCCACAAGAAGTTGATTGTGTTTTAGAATGCATGGGCTCTGCTAGCCCTACCTGCCAATGCCCCCCAAGGCTCTTCAACCTTTGACCTCTTGGAATCATAGAATAGCGCATAGAGCTTGCCTATCAAAACGCCCACGAACTTGGTGCTTTGATACCACTTGTTGGAGATGCCGGCTAGGGTTGATGGTGTCAGAGGACCACCATGGCGTGATGAGGGCATGCAGGTGCAACAAAGAGAGAGAGAGAGAGAGAGAGAGAGAGAGAGAGAGAGAGAGAGAGAGAGAGAGAGAGAATCTCAATACCAAAAGGAAAAGAAAAACAACACTTTTTTTTTAATTAATTCAAAACCTTACATATAGGTAAAACTTTCCATGCACATTGAGTGTGTTAAGTGCATGCCATAAAAGATGTTCCCACGGGTGGCCACTTTTTGAACCAGGGCTTGCAAAACCGAACATCTCTCTCTCTCTCTCTCTCTCTCCCCCCCAAACACCTCTCTCTCTCTCTCTGCATCCCTCCCTCTCTATCTCAATCTACCCTCCCTTCTCTCTTTCTCTCTCTCTCTCTCTCTCTCTCTCTCTCTCTCTCACACACACACACACACACACACACACACACACACACACACACATGGGACATGAATTTCCCCTTGCAGAGGTGGTTCATGCCTCATGTTGGCATCCCCGCCCAAGGGTGCCCACACATGGGGGACTCCATGTGGGCACCCCTTCCCTCGTGAGACTGCATGTGCATACTCAAAGTTTGAGACTGCAGTGCGAGCGAGATGGCTTCATGCAACCCCATACAACTTGTGGGTGGTTGGGAGGTTCAAGCTCTACAACACAAAGTGTGCCCATATAGAGGCAAGGCTTTTGTCCATTTCCACACCCCAGAGACCGAAGCAAAAGATATTGAGAAGCAAGCAGTCGACAGCCTTGGTCAAGCAACTCTTTGAGCGCTGGGTCGTGCATCCAACATCAGTGTTAGAAAAAACCGGGGTATAGTGTATTTTAACCGGCTAAATTCATAAAATCCCGATTAGATTTTGAGCTTGCCTTGAAGAAAACCGGAAAATCTACACAAGTTTTAGTGTAAATACCGGCAAAAGCTTCAGGTTTTGACAAAAAAACCGGTTGAATTTCAAGTTTGCCCTTAGTTCCTTCGGTTAGGAAAAATGTATTTTTCTAGCCCTGTCCAACATTACAATGCCTCACGTGTGGGACACAATCATACAACCTTGGACTCCGTTATTAAACTAGACATCTTGTGCATCTTTTTACGACTTTTTTGGACAAAAGCAATTGATGAAAATATAAACTTCAATGCCTCATGGGGGAAGTGAGCTTACAATGGCTTAGTAGCTTAGGTTTTAAGAGTAGGTACTCGGCTCGACATAGAAAACAATTAGTTTAGTAACCAGATAGTTAGGTGATAAATTCAAAAAATTAAATAATAAAATAGTAAGACAGTAAATAGGCCCTACCTTGTTTTGTTTGGGAATTGTCTTAACGTGGGAAGATGGTTGTCGCCCTAGAAATCAAAGCAAAAGATGTCAAGAAGCAGGCGAGTAATGCATCTCTCCGAGAACTGGGTGTAGACCTTGACTTAGAGGTCACAGATATTCTTTTTCCTTCAATTGGTCTCGCACCCACCAGGACACACACTCTCTCTATGCAAAGAGTTGGTGTACGGGATTTTGACCCATATAAATCCGTTTCTGTCGTGCTAATCTCTATACAGATTAGCTCTCGGTCAAGGCCTGAAGGTTTGAATTTCCCTTTGCTTAAGTGGTTGATAGACAAACAAGGGCTCACAAAACAAGAATGTTCTACCATGTTGTCCACAGGCCTCAAAGATGCCAACCAGTTTCGGATCATGTGCAACAAAAAATGATGGAACTTCTTCCTAAATACAAAGAATTACCAATGACTAGAGCTAATTATGAACGGCCCTCTGATGCATGTGTGAAGTGGGCAGATGATGCATCACTCGCAAGGCTATATCAGCTTTTAAGTAAGAAGGACATAGTTTTTTAGTTTCGTTTGTGTTCGATGAAGCCAGGCACTTGCTTAACAAGCATATTGGTAACCCCCATTTGAACTCATTCATCCCTATCAGGAGATCCACACAAGCAATGTCAGTACATGGTGTTGGTATGTTGTTGTTCATGGATAATTATTGCAAGTAAGTAATTTTGCATATAAGGCATGGGCTTACCCATATGACAAGGTGGCCAAGGGTGCCCTCAACCTAGCCCCACCAATATGGGCATCCTTCATAGCAGATACTTCAAGCAGTGGTTCTTCAAGCCTACAAGAATGTTTCAGGACATTGTAAAGCTTGAGTGGTATGTGCGATATGGAAGGCCTTTGCGGTGGGCGAAGATGAGGAGTTACATGGAGGGCTCACATAACATGGCCTAATTGAATCATGATGATTCTAGAACGGAGCCCGCCTTGAAGCATGTGCACATGTTTACTTGTGACAAACTCCTTGGTGCTGGGGTGCTTGCCACGATTACTTTTATTGTGGAAAGAAGCTTTCGACAAAGGCTGCTTTATCTTTTTTGGGAGTCTGGGTTGCCTTCGATGTTGATCCAAGATGCAGATTGGCCTCTAGGATGGTGGCTACTAATCTCCTCAGTGTTGTATTTGTTTCACCATCTAGAGAACATTTATGGACTGCTTGGAATGTGGAGCCTTTATTTGCACATGTTGCAATTGGTCTCATAAAAACACTTCATACGTAGGGCATGAGTGAAGGTTATGCACTTGTAGTTGGGTGGTTTGAAAAAGGTTATGCAGGGGAGCTTGTGGCTAGGATAACACCGTATATAGTGCAATGGGTGGCTAGGTGTATTTCACGGTAAATAATTTCTACAAGTGTCTGGTTAAGCAGAAAGATTTATGGTCTTCCCTTAGTGGACTGTTTCCAGAAAAGTTAGTAGTGTGCGACTCCATTTCAATGCCTTCCGTATGATTTATAAGAATGTTGATGATTTGAGTTTCAATGATTTGTGGGAAGATTTTGAGCGAGGCTATGTAACCATTTTCAGTAAGGGGGCCTGAGGAGTTGATCTATCATTGTTGCCTTCTATTGCAATGAGGATCATGAGTGGACAAAAGAGAATATGACACTTATATATGTTCAAGTGAAGCTGAGAGAGGATGAACCTTCCAAACTATGCTATGCCAAAATTTCCCCACAGTTTGCAAGAGTGAAGGTAAGAGACAATCTATCGTATTTGAGCCTTTACATGAATGTTTTGCACACAAAGGGGATGCAACTTGTAAGGTATGCTCTGCAAAAATTGGAAATGCAGGGAAGTGCTTCAAAGAGCCAAGTGTCTAAGAAACTAAAGCAAAGGAGTAATGATAAAGCTGTGGATGCATGGGTGAATTGGCTCAAGTCAGAAAGGAACCTACATGGGGTGAGCATAATTCTTAACTATTTATTGAGGCCCTCATTAGGGGCTGAATGCTTTTGATATCGATGAGGGCATGAATAAACAGTTAAGAATTACGTTCACCCATGCAGGTTCCTTTCTCACTTGAGCCAATTCGCCTGCATCCACAGCTTTATCATTATTCCTTTGCTTTGGTTTCTTAGAAACATGGATGTCCGCCAAAGCATACCTTACAACTTGTATCCTCTTTGTGCACCACATTCATGTAAAGGCTCAAATTTGTTCAGACGTCAAAATAGATATTTATGGAAGCTAAATCGGACCTGATGAAACTTCTAAAAGAACATTTGACTAGGATGTTCTCCCACTTGAATATTGGGAATTGTTGATAATGGCAGCGGAGGCCCCAGGCTCTATGAGATTAAGGTCCCCTTGTAGTAGTGCCACAAGTTGATGCTATGAATGTTAATTTTTGCCAAAAAAAAAGTGTAGCTTTGTTTGTGTTTGCATGCATTCATCTGAGAAATTTCACTTCGGTCGTGTTTTGTACTTTGACTTCAGACTTGGTTGTGTGTGTGTGTGTGGGAGAGAGTGTGTGTGTGTGTGTGTGAGAGAGAGAGAGAGAGAGAGAGGAGAGAGATTTTATTAATGTCCTCCGAGGTGACATAGGACCAAACATACATGTGATGTAGTATGTATGAGGAAGGGTGTTTCGTAACAAAATTTTAGATCTTGGGACAAAATGGTTAAACATAAGGCAACGCAGAAGAAAAATTAAATCAAGCAAGAGGAGCCTCAAAATGACAAAATGAAAACGCATCATAGTAGCTCTCGTAGAGAAGCTACTTCTCCTTAGAGTATGCCAATCTCTTCTTGCATTGAGGCTTTCTAGATCTTCCATGATTCTCTCTCTCCTCCTCCAAGTCTTCCTTCTTCTACTACCAAGTTTCCATGTCCTTCTCTATCTTTGAGAGGTGGGTAGTATGGAGACATTGATGTTTGTGCCCACGATCTTCTTGTTCCCTTTATATTCTTGTTGAGGCATCCTTTGGATGGCACGACTTAGAGAGAGAGAGAGAGAGAGAGAGAGAGAGAGAGAGAGAGAGAGAGTAATGTCCTTAGGCCACCTTGACCTACAGATACACAGGTATGTAAAAACAAATTCAAAGCACAATGCTTTTGGCAAAACCCTCTTAGGACTCCTACGAGATATAGAAATAGTGGGGTTTCAAAATATGAGAGAGAGAGAGAGAGAGAGAGAGAGAGAGAGAGGAAGGATACCCTTGGGTGTTTCCCAAGTGTCTCTAAGACAGGGGGGGTCTTTCTTACGCATAGCACTATTCCTCCCATGCTATTGCTGTTGTCACAAATGGGAGCACACACAAATAATCAAAAAGCTGAAAATAAATGGAGTATTATCAAAGAGACGAGGGAGAAGATCGACACAATGTCATAAAATCTAATATTTAACCAATCCAAATGACTTTCTCATATTAAACTGATCATTTAATGTGGGAGAATAAATGGTTAGAATATAGACATGTGCTTACAGATCTATCTTAGCACAGGGCCAATGGTAAAGGGGTCCAATGAGAGATGGTCTGTCAAAGAGCAAGGCCAGCTAATGGAGCTTAAAGACCTTAGGGTTAGCTTCATTAAAGACCTCCAAAGGTTAGTGTTAAAAGTCCTTTCACCTTAGGCAACCTAGGGTTGAGCTTGAGGTGGGAACCCGGCCCAAGCTTGAGGTGCTTGTCGTGCTTGCTGAGACTAAGGTGCTTGAGGTGCTTAATGACTAAGGCGCTAAGGTGCTCCATGACCAAGGTGCTTAAGGTAAGGTGTTCCACAAAGTCAATACATAACTCTAGACAAGGGGGGGCGATCGAGCCCTCATTGTAGGGGCTAGAGAGAGAACACACACACACACACCCTCACACGGGTTATACGAGATGGCAAGCAAGTATTGTCAAGCAACAAACTTAACAAGCGAGTCTCTTTAAAAATTCCAATACTAGTCAAACAAATTTGAAATTGCAATGGCTATTTACACATAGTATTTTGATTGCAAAAGACACCAGAGCCACCAACGTTATAGCCAAGAGAGGCGGTGGATCTCAGCCATATGGTCAACAATTGTCTGCTTGTCCTTATCCAACAAGCTTGTTTCTTTAAATTAAAGTCAAGTCTCCCAAAATTTAGAGAATGCAAAAAATGCATAGTTAAACCACATGTCAAAGAGAACCCTCCTAGTTTCCCTTTGGATAGAGGCAGCCTCATAGTGTCACATTAGGATATAAGAAAAATGTTGGCCATGTTTTTTAGTGAGTGGCCCATGGTCAAGTGGTAAAGTGTGCGCATTTCTTGCAAACTGCCCAGGCCCAAAGCTTACAAGCTACATTCGCGCTCCCACTTTTGGAGAATGGCCGTGTCGACGCGCAAGAGAAAAGATGGTAAGGTTGGTAAGGCCGGTCCTCTGACAAGGTGAGGAGACCACCATTTTCTTTTCTTGCAATCAACGAGGGCTCGCCATCTCAGATGGGCCGCTTTTTGCTTGACAAAAAATATATATCTGAAAAAATTACCTAAATACTGCTTGAATTTGTGGAAATTCCCAAAATACCCTTGTATCTATTTTGGTTGGATTGTTCAACATTTTCCAATCTTTATTCTTTTTTTATAATTGAGATCCGTTTTTGAGTGATTACATGTAATTTGTCACAAATTATCTTTTAAAAAAGGCAAATAGGTCGCTACAATTTTGGTTTTGTGGTTGATTAAGAGGTATCTAAACAAATTCCCCCTTTGAATTGAATGGCAAAAAGAAAAGATGTCTTCACACACACACACACACACACACACACAATATATGGAACACAGGATGCATGCTGACAACACTTCATGATATTATGGACACACAACCACACAACAAACACATGCTTACATAGTACCATTGGAAAAACGATGTAGTTTTTTTAACAAGCTTTTACGAAACATGACATAGGCGACAACATCATTGGCAGAAGAGTGATAGAAGGATGGGTGCCTCCAAAACAGGACGTGATGATGGATTTCAAAGCCAGAGAACCCCCTCCTTTTTTATCTTTTATTTGTATTTTTTGGCATGGAGAAGCACTTTATTTTGTAACTTGTTTGGAATTTTCCAGAAGCATGTATACCTTGAATTAATTAGGTTTTCACTGGCATTGAGTATAGAAAATCCTACAAATCCCAAGTAATTGGTTTTTATTCACAAAATCAATGGGTACACGGACCCAAGGGTAATACCTACACAGTTACAATATACTGTTTAAAGGGTTCATTTTTGTGATAATTGGCCTTTGCAATTGGTCTGTAACTCATGACACACACACCCATACAGTGGTGCAAGGAAGGTGAGTGCAACTGCCGTACAAAATTGATAGGCATCAAGCCACAAGAGGCTTCCTCATCACACACAAAGGCGCAATTCTCAGGCTGACGGACTGTAGGAAAACACACAACAAAAGAAGGTAAAAACGTTTTTTTTTAATGATTTTTAAAAATTGTATACAAATCAATTAATAAAGTACCTGTTATGGTTACACACAAACAACAAGTTCTCATAGCATAAGGTCAATACACTGTCTCAAAACACCACTCACTGTGGCAGAAGCACACGAAGGGTGTGCTCAGATGTATGTACAACATAAAAAGGAAAAAAATGGGACACTAGCTATCATATCACATGCGCTAGCTATTTTACTTTATGCCGTAAAAGTAAGACGTATCTGCGTTCACGAAGTCCATAAAGTAACGGATGCACATGTAAAAATAGTCGATTTACACTTATATATACATGCATAGATTTGCAATATAGAATCTCACATATAGTTACAAAAAGTGGAAGCTCCACATGCATATAGGTGGTGTACGCAATAGGTTATGAATAATCGACACAATATTAATACATTGACACGTACAAGCTTGGGTATTGGTATACTTATACATACGGTAAGCTAGGTTTGGCATTCATGTACAAAAGCATAAGCACATAAACACATTTTAAAAGCGTCATATTGGCATATAAACAGGTTGTATAGTATGCATAATTTAAAAGTTGTATCATAGGACTAATATCTCCACACAAAAGTATGTGACATTTGAAGGTAACAACAGCCAAGTGGTGCATTTTCTTGAGCACTAAGTGGGAAAGAGGAGCAATACAGATGTCTACTGCAAGCAATAACGAGGTGAATTGGTACAGAAAGTCTTGAGTACAGTTGTTTTTAAACAATGATGTTAAAAAGAAAAGTTTTCTCCTTATCTGATTTTCTTTATGATTACTATCTAGCATAAAAATGTATCGAGATTTGAAAGAGGGTATATGAAAACCTCCTGTGAGGCAAAATGTCATTATGTAAGACTGGGTTTTTTGAAAAAAAGAATGGTTTTACAAACAAAATGCTGCCAAAATTTTCACAAATTAGATATACTTATAAATTGGAATGCTGACTTATATACCATAGAGATAAGGATGCCCTTAAGGCAACATCTAGTATAGTATCTAAGAATGCTAAACTCATATGTGTAACCATTGGTGACAAACAAGGGTACAAGCAGACAGCTAGGATGAGCATCACTCGAGATGTATTTAAGCTACAACAGATTCGGGACAAGCTCATGGCAGCACATAAAGGAAAAAAGAGAACCAAGCCAATAGCAATTAGAGACCCCATCTCCAAGCTGTGTAAACCCATAAAAACTTTCATAGACCGTAATCGACCCTACTTGCATTGTACTTGTGGTTTGTTGGCAGGTAAAGTTCCCTGCTTTCATTTGATAGGAGTTTCGGCTTAAAGCTCCTACTTTTTCATCTGATAGGAGCTCCGGCTTAAGCACCCACTCTATATCGGTATTAAACATTGCTTCTATAAATGACTGGCTCTCCTTATTGATTCTTTCTAGAAAAGAGAAGGATAAGCTTATAGAGGCCTTTAATACCTTCCTAGCTAAGTTACCCATTATTGACGCACAAGATAGTTCAAATCTTGATTTTTATTTTTCTACCCACTATTGTGAACAAGTTATATTTTATCAATAACCTCTAGCCGTACAAGCACTCAGAAAAGGTTATTAATCCCCTTCTTGATCTAGACCTTCTGGAGGAAGAAGAGAAGGAAGCCCTCAACTTTTTAGCAGATGCAAACTGTTTATCCCCAGAAAGAGCAGTTTCTAAACTCTTTTCAGAGGTAATCCCTTTACTACCACCCAGGCAAGTTGAGTTGGATGCTATTCAACTTGACATAAGCTCTGGGATTATGAAATTTTGAACCATCGGGCACCTTTTACAATTTCCTCTCTATGGTTGCTGTGTAGTATTCCCACGGACATTGTTGAGCAATGTAAACCCTTAGCCTTACATTCCAAACATCTTTTGGCACAAGATGTTCTCTTCGAGCTTAAACAGGTCAAATTATCAGATGTCGATGGTAAAAAATGTCTAAGTTCTTCAATCATTGCTCGCACCAAAGGACTCTCTCTTATGGACATAGCAAAGGATCAAAAATGGTTTCTGAGAAACTGTTGGAATTCCTATAGACCCTTCCTTAAATGCCAATGCAAAAGGGTGGATCCAAACTCCAGTTGCTCCTCTTCAATCATTTGGTTTGATCAATTTTTGTGGTACGTATTCAAGAATTTACAACCGGACCAGCCCAGGTTTATGCCTTTATTGCATGGGTGGCCTCGTTTCCAACTGAATTAAGGCATGCGGTAATCATCTATTATCAATTTCATGAACACATGCTAGAAGCAGCTAAGGGATTGGTCCTATACACACCAGGGACTCCACTTCTTCAAAATCTACACAACACACCAGTTTCCAACACAATCAAAACCCTACTCAAACCACCTAAAGGCAAGGAGCAATTAAAGAAGATCACACACACACCAAGCACCATGGTGTCAACAAGCAAGAAGCCAAGGCGGCTCAGAGGATTTGATGACTATGGGGATACTCCCAAAGCACTTGAGTACCCAAATTTTGAAGACCAGGTACACTCACTTATTACAAGAAATAATGGATTATTACATTTTGAACGCAATGTTAGGATGCATGGAAGATTTGTTCACATATTGTTTTGTAACAAATTTATGGACTTTATTAATCCTCGTAAGTTTTTTCAAACATTGATAAATGATTTTCACATCAATAAAGAACTGTCTAAAATGAGAATTTGCTTTGGTTGGAAATATACCAAACACTTGAACCATACTCTATACAAACCATCTTCTGTGTTTGCCAAAGAAATTGATGAAACACAACCATGTGTTTGTTTAACTCATAAAAGGTTTTCCAACTTTTTAGTTGACTTAGAACCATTCGAAAGACATGTGATCACCACTAACCCTAGCATAGCTAGACATAAAACTTTCCAAGAGTTTATCAAGAAAGGATCAAATCACATACGAGTAAACCCTAAGTCAATAATAAAAGAACTTAGCAATTTATAGAAGAACTTATGTATCCTTTTAGGATGTGAGGATAGTAAAGCTCATTACAATTATATCCAAGGTTCCGTTAATGAGATGTTTGCCTAAAGATTTCCCGTTTATAGGCAGAACCAAACTCCCTGGTACAAGAACACAGACCCGATGGATGAAATAAAATATATCTTAAAATATTTATTTATATGTGGACTTGATAAATATGCACAAACTTCAGTATTTATATGTAAGAAACTCATTCAATTAGCAGCAAGGAGAAAGTGAATCCAAACCTTGCTTGGATGTGAAGGATCTACAAGCGATCTGAAGCACCGAAGCCCCAACTTAACCCTCCATTATGTTTATAACCATTCATTATGTCTACTTGTTTGCGTGCTTGATTACCTTGAAATGCATGTGGGTGGGCATTTCAATTTGTGATCCAGTGCATCCATTTTTCCAAATCAATATTTGATGCTGAGGATTGTTATGCATCACCAATTTGCTTGCAAAATCGCAAAATCAGTGCTACATGAAAAATGTTTTGAGAAAGCTTTAATGAATTTAAATCTTCTTTCTATACGGTTATAAGATGCATGTGTATATGATGGAACTTGTATTTAGGAACCTCTGTTCCTTGGGCACTTCTGCTCATCCTAGTCACAACTTGTCATTTTCATGCCCCTTGCATGTAGATGCTTCGATATGTTGTATGAATGTGCTTGAAATAGCGCATGAAAATCAGTGGAAGAGGCTTCTCATAAGTTATTACTATTTTATAGTAGAAGTTGGCAGTGAGGGAGATGGATAAGATGATGATAGGAAGGTGAAGGAGCACCTTAGTTTGATAGAGAGATCCAAGTCCAACATGATGCAGGATTTGGCTCTAGCCAAGCAAAATGTTGAAAAATTGACAATGAAGCTTAATGGGATGTATGGTGCTGATAAGAATGACAAAGTGCATCATGTGGAGAAGGAGAGTGCAATTTTCTTGGAAAAGAAAGGCTAACCGCAAGTAGAACTAGATGCTAAAAAGCAGCGGTGTCAGTTGGCACTTATGGAGTTACAAACCAGTAAAATGTTATGGAGAGCTTGAAGCATGAGCTTATAATTTGCGTGAAGGCTAAAGATGAGGGGATTAGGCTAGCTAGAGAGGCCATGAGTGCAGCTCAGTCAATAACAAGGCAGGCTGAGGAACTCTTACTAGAGATTTCCACAACAAAGGGGTCTATTCTATTGGATGGTTGCACAATAGCTCATTCTAATTTGTCCTTAGATTCACTCAAAATTTGTCTACGCTCGGTTTTTTTTGCTTGATGATTAGAAACGCCCCCTCAAACAAGGCAAGCTTGGTACAAAGAAAGCAAATAGGACACTTGTCAAGCTCCTGTTCATGTTGCCCTCATAGTGTGCCTAAAGCCTATTGGTTGTCCTCCCAAGGGGTCCAATCATAATGTAGTTAATTTCATTAATTGTTTATGCATTTGTCAAGTCCTCTCTCTCAAAGAGGAAAGGGGGACACTTGTCCCAAGGCTACCCTTGCTCTACTTGATATGCACTAAGCCTGTGATTGACCAAGCTTGAGGAGGTCCAATCAGGTGCCAGATAGTGCTAGAAGAGGGGGTCGACCAAAGCAAGAAGGGGGCTAGCTAGGGGAGTATACTCTCCCACACACACACACACACACACACACACACACACACACACACACACACACACACACACACACACACACACACACACACACACACACACACACACACATACACACACACACCAACTCACACTCTCATTGTGTGAAGTGCAAAGTGCAAGAGCTCCATCTCCTTTTTCAAGCTACTAGGGAAGTTGAGAGCCTACACAAACACTCTTGGCTATGGAATGCAAATCCAACCAAGAGCCATGCTTCGATGCTTAAGCTTGCCATCTTCTCCATCTTCATTACTATGCAATTATGTATGCTAGCAAGAAGAGTGATGATAATTGAGGAACTATTTCTTTCTCCTCAGAATGTTTATTCTTCCTCTTCCCTACCTTCATTCCCCGCCAGCTCTCCACCTTTGAAGGTGTTTGAGGCCTTGGGACTGAGGTTATAATGCTTTTTACAAAGTCTATGTTATGCTCATGATGCATGAAGCTTTCCATCTTCATCGCATCACCTAGGTCACAAGGAACACAAAGATTGTATTGTACCAAGTCTCTCTTGATGGAAGAATCTATAATACAAAAGCCATTGGAGGGGGGACCGGCTCGACATAAATCCGGTCCTCAACTATTGTCAAGTTCTCTAAACTCTCTCTCTCTTGCAAAGTTATTATTCATGCCAAGTTAATTAAGTACTATGGTTATATTGCTACCGTCAATTAAGTTCACCCCGTATGTTCTCAAAGTAGTCTCACAAAAATGCTCTCTTTAATTATCCTAATTCCGCTATTCTCAAAGTTCATAGGCCATTTCCATTTATATTGGTATCAGAGCTATTGGTTTCTCTTTTCTTGCTTAAGAAGAGAGGTCCTTAAGTTGTCCATGAAAGATTGGGCTTGTTTATTGCAATAGGGTAAGTGGGATAGGGATTTATTATCTTGGTTGAGAAGGACTTAGTTCGAGGTACACCATTGGGAACTATAGTCTTAATAATGGAGCCTCTCGGGGCTTGCCTTTGGCTTAACCATTATTAAGCTACAAGCAAGCTCAATAGGAACCATAATCAACCGAGCAATGTTAGACCCTCTCCACTCATCTTTGCGTGTCTAAACCATGGGTGTGGCTTGAGAGCTGATTTTCAAAGGTAAAGAAGAGTAGCAACTAAGGTTTTTGAGGGTACCAAAGCACAAAGTAATCCTATACATAGGCTTAATTAGGATGGCTGACAATAACCAAGAGATTAGAATGAACATTGATAACTTTGATTGTGCACATGAAGGTGCTAATGATGATGCCCCCATGTTTGTCAATTATCTTGTTACTAGGTTGCAAGTAAGCTATGGGCAACCATGCTTTGCAAGCCGAAGTTACTCAAAAACTTTGTGCTTACTATCCTATCTTATTGTAGTTTTAGTGAGAACCACGATTAAATTGTCAATCCATGGGACGAAGCTGACTCGACTAGTGCATAGAGGCTACAAGAGGTTGTCAATCTCTCAGAAAAAAACTAAAAACTTGCATATAACTCAAGCTACACTCACGTGACTGAATCACCAAAAGCCAATCGCTCATCGGCAAACAAATCACATCCATTACAACATCAAATGACATCTAAATGTAACGAAACTTCTAGGACATGTTTATACGACTTAAGCACACATGCTTATGGTCTCAAACTCCACTTTAGGTCGGGTGCCAAAATCACGATAATTAACAGTAGTGGATTTTTGACCTGGTCGTTTTTGACCCTGCATCGAAATGCTTAGCAATGATGCCCCCATATCCCGCCTATGCGTAGTTTTTTATTTTGAAGTGTAAATTCCTACTTATGATGAAATTAGGCCATGGGTCGGCGGCGCCAAAAGCTACAAAATACTGCGATGTGTTTATGTCAATACATAGAGCTTTTACCTGCGGTTGCAATGCAACAAACGCGATTGCAATATGACAACCGGGGACGGACGGTAGGAAGCGCGAGAAGGAGAGAGGCGAGTGTCGTTAGCTCACCCTATGTATTTCATTATCCAAAACTTACAAATAACTTACAAAAATTGGCTTTTGTACCTAAGCCAAGGTTTTTGGTGGTCAAAACTAATTATCTGGGAGCTCTAACTAAAGATAGGCAATGACACGTTGATACAATTTGGAAGCTTGTAGCCCCGGCTCATCGATTACAAGGTTTATCCAAAAAATAGGAGTTACAATATTTCCAATTTATCAAAATATTAAGTGTTTTTACAATGAGAGATCCAAAAAATGGTATTTGTGGTGTCTGTGTTAGCTTGCTGCTAACATTCCCCCCTCCTCGCTTGTGTCATCCGTCGACACGGCTTTATGGGTTGAAGTAGTCCATGGGTTGACGGCTGGCAAGGTGGTCTTTAAGTGCATTGAGTGCCTTTTGGTATTTGATCTTTCTCTCTTTATTGGGCACTTGCAAAAATTGCATGGTGACTTTATTCTTCAGCTCCACTGTTGAGAAGCCTACAAACCTTGATGTCAGGTTGTTGATCACTGGCCCAAATATTTTTGTTTGCCAAGTGAAGAATCCCGTTTAGAATGCTTCCTCGAACACCAGCATATTGTGAGAAGGTAGAAACATACACCTGGCGTAAAATCCATAGAGGACTTCTTTGGAATGTTGGCCACTGAGATCGTAGCACAACCCTTTGTTACCATCAAGGAATGACATCCAAGGGGCGCCTACTTGCTCTGGCTCATGGAACACTTCGATGCAGGTGAGCAGCATTCGGCAGTTTTTGTATAACATTGCACATGACAAAACTGGTAGACTTTAAAAGAATGACATGGTGCCCTTTAGGGTTTTCACCATGTATTCTTTAGCGGCGATCCCTTTTTTGGAGCAGGCAATCTGGGGTAATTCAACCAAGTTGGCCTCTTCTTTGTTAGTGCCTCATGTGCTATCCAGGTCTTACTCTTGGTACATGACAAAAGGTAGGATCCTTTTGCAGGGCCGCAGGTGCTCTTGTGAACAGAATCAAGTACCTTGGATTCTTGTTCAACCAGCTCAACCTCCACCTCAGGTGGTCTTAATCTGCACCCTCAACTTTCATGTCGGTGTAAATCCGTTCTTTTACTTGTAGCAACTCCACTTTTATCAGAGGGTACGGTAGGGATTGTTGGTGCCATTGTGCATTGATTTGATTGGGAGTGAGTTGTGTGACATTGACGAAATGAAGTACTCTCAGCTCCCAATCCATTCCTGCCTTCCAGTGCTCATCTACCTCTTGTGTAATTTTTTTTCGTTAGTGCATCTTCCTCAACCTTTGAGAGTTGGACCATTGGCACTGTGTCTGCTTCAGTAATGAGTACTTGAAACTCCTCCTCGCCACTTAGCTCTACTGCTGAGTGTGTCTCCATCTCAGCGAATAAAACTAAGGGGATTTCTATTTGAGGTTGCTCTGAACTGCCTGCCTCTTCTTGTGTTTCCGGTCATCCCTCTCTCAGTAGCTGGTTGGCCCTTTTGAGTTCAACTATTTCCTTCAGCGGCTCTTCTTCTCTTTGGACCCACATTAAAGCCAGGTCTCTGCACTGAGACTGCTCCAACTTAAGCTTCAGCTTGGGGTCTTTGTTTTTCTTCTCTAATGCCTTGTAGACCTCGTCTGTTCCTTTGATCGCGACAACGGCTGGATTCGCTCGTATTTGCCGCAAGAATATTGCTTGATCATTTATCCTTGTTCTGAGTACTGTAGAGAGGCATTGGCTATCTACCTGTACTTGAATTTTTTGAACTGAGAGGGTGTAGTTAGAAGTTTATTTGTAACTTCTGTCAGTTGTTCATCTTTTGCCTTGCATGCATCTGACAGTTTTGTAAGCAAATCTCCCAGTTCCTCCATTTCTTTCCGTTGCTTATCCCTCACGAGCTGATGTTGTTCAGCTTCTGCTTTCAACTCTTGCACTTCCTCTGTAGATCGGTGATGACATTGAGTCGGTCATCTAACTCCCCTTGGAGAGCGTCAATCACCATTTCTAACTCTTTGGCCCTTGTGCTACGACCAAGTGCTGCTGAGCGAAGTCGTTCAGTCATGTCCTGCATTTGCTTAGCATATTCATTAACTTGCAGGATGACTTCGTCATTTGATTGCCAATCTTTGTTTTGTGTTGGCTCACTTACGTTTCTGCGGCTTCTTGTGTGTCCTTTAGCGGCATCATGGCTGCTGGTTGCTGTTACCCTTGTGGTTGTGGCTGATCTTCTTTTGTTTTGTCATCCTGAGGCTTTGTGGATGCCTCGGCCTTCTCATGCTGTGTTGAGGTAGAGGGTGTTTCCTCAGCCTCCTGTTCTCTTGTGTGCTCAAATTTTGTGGTGTCCTCTTCTGGTGCAGGATTGGCTACCCGTTCTGGCTCTTTGTCGTGCTCCTTTTCTTGTTCTTGTGTAGACTCAGCTCCCTTTTCTACTGATTCAACTACCTCTTTTTGTTCAAGTTCTTCTCTAGATTCAGGTGCCTTTTCTGCTAATTCAACTGCCTCATTTTGTTCAGGTTCTTGTGTAGATTCATCTGCCTTTTCTGTTGATTCAGCTGCCTCATTTTGTTCAGTTCCTTGTGTAGATTCAGCTGCCTTTTGTTGTTCAGGCTCTGTTTGCTCAATTGTTGTGTTTCCAACTACTGATGATGGTGATGGGCTCGGCATGGGGTGATCATGGTGTTTAGAAACAGGAGAAGAGATGCGGGGAGACACATCACCTTGAGCATGTTGTGCTTCTCCTTGTGCAGTGGCTTCCTCTGCTTGCTTTTGCTGTTCTGTCGTCTCTGTCACTTTTCTTGCCACTTCTTATGCTTCTTTCAGCTTCTTGGTACATCTTTTCCAGTAATTCGATAGGATCTTAAGCTTGTTTCTTGGTATGATGCTTTGTTTTGGCACTTTTCAGCTCAGTGGGTACCCACTTTATCGGGTCTTTCCCTTGTGCTTGGCGGCTACATTGGTAAGAGTGTTTTTCTTGTTCAAACCTAGCTTGCTTTTGTACGGGTTCCTCTTGCTGTGCTGCCATGGCTTTTCTCTTCATCTCTTCTATCCGCGCTCTCCTTTTCTTGTTATTTGAACTTTCACTGTTGTGCCGTTCTGGCGAGCTCTCAACAGACTCTTCATCAGACTTGTAGGATCTCTTGGTAGATCTTGTAGCTCGAGGAGAAGGTTGTGCTGACACTATCCAAGTGTTCTAATCTGGGGTAGGTGACAAGTTGTCGGCCATGCCAATGGCATGGTAGGCAATTCTTATTAAAAGCTCTAGTGCACCCAGGTATGTGATTTTTTCTTCTTTCTTTGTCCCTTTCAATGTTGACAAAACATATTGTGCGTGGTCAATTGGTTGCCCGGTTGTTGATTTGAGGACTTGCATAAAGGTTGTGGCAACCGCATAATTGGGCGTTGTATACCTTGGCAGTCTCTTAGCAAGGAAGTGAAAGTGCTGGTGGTACAACCTTGCGGGCTCTTCCACCTGTTTGTGAATGAGGTCTGCAAATGTGGCTGCGATTTCTTTGGTGAAAGTTCCAGATGTCTTCCTATCTCTTTCCCTCACTGTCATTCCTTATGTGGGCAGTCTGAGTGCTTCTGCCAGTATCTCCTTGGTAATTACCACTTCAAATTTATTCCCTTGAGGGTCAGAGATCTATGCAGTTCCATCTTCTTTGATCGTGGACAAAAGCTCGTAAGCCTTTTGGAAGTCCACCCCACATGGCTCTTGTTCATAGAAATCTCTGAGTCCTAGCCTTCTGTTAGCTTCTTTGGTTTCGGGCTTTGCGGCGATATCATATGCTTCTTTGGGTAGAAGTTGCAGCTCTACCTGGTGTCCTTCCTTGCTCTTGAATCTGTCGGTGAATATTGTGGTGTTGTGCTCCTTCAAGCTGTTCCTTTGAGAGATAGGTCACTTTTGCATTCTTAACTGAATCAGGGTCTAGTTGATATGCTGGTAACTCTTGCAACTTTTCATTTTGGTTTAGTTTCTTCTTGGCCTTTTCTGCTGCTTGCATGGCTCCTGTTTAGTGAATAGAGTGTCAGAGTTAGCAGATTTGACAGATTTTTCTCTGAGATGTCCTTCAGTCTGAAATGCTGACAATTTGAGTCCAATTTGCTTCAAATCAGTTTTTGAACATGCATAGATGCATTAGAACATGTAAGGAACAAAATTATAAAGTCTAAACAAAAAATTGCAACAAAAGTAAATAATCGCGATTATTTACAGCTCAGTAAATTTTTCAACTTTTTGCAAACTTGGCATTACATGCTTGAAGTATATACCAAATAGATACTCTGAGTGAGATATGGGCTCATTTGGATACATAGGATGAAAATGGTACCAGATTTTGGCTTTAGGTCTCCGAAACAATAGATATAAAGGAAATTTGAGATTTTGAGCTCCAAATTTGTTCAAACTTGGCTAGTGGGCTTAGCACATCATGTACTTTGGATGCGTGATGGCAAAATAGCAAAATTCTCTCATTTTGGCATGAAAGTAAATAATCACGATTATTAACTTTTCTACCAAAATCAACACTTTTTGGCCAACTTGGTTCTAAGCATTGTATAGACCTTGTGTATGGGATACGAGGTGATTTGGATCAAGAAATGTGGTCCATAACTCAAAAATTGGCTTGCAAAGACTTCTTTGTGTTTTTTTTGGCAATTTTCCAAGTTATATGTGATCATTTTGGCTCATACTTGATTTTTGGCATCTATTAGGTGTGTACAAATGATATGTGAGGTGATGATGCAACTTTCAAGCAAAAATAGTGCAAAAGTAAATAATCGCGATTATTTATAGCAGTCACATTTTTCTTGCAAAACTTAAAATTTTTGACCTAAACATATTCTACACACCTAAAACAAGTCCTAAATTGAATTTGGTAAAGTCTTACCGGTATCACTTTATGCTTTATCGACTCTGAAATCACTGATTTCTGTGACTACACTGCATGTTGAGTTGGTTTGTCACTTTTGAGGCTTTGAACTTGTCTGCAACATACTTCTGAAGTAACTCATCCAATTTTGGCTCATTTGGAGTCAGTTTGACCTCGTATGTCGAATTTGACGCTTTGTAGTCTTCGAGCCGTTTTCTGCTTTTCAAGGGCTTTTCTTGATTGATTTCACGAAACCAGTCATATACCTTGTATATAAACCTCTATGAAGTCAGAACCGAATTCTGGCATCTGTCAAAAACCTAGCTTTTCTACTTGGGACCCCCTCAATCCTTGCCGAATGGTCAAGCGATGATATAGAAGGGTTCTATTATGTTAGGGCATGCTATAGTTCAAATCCCATCCGATTTGGCTGAGCTGATAGGCCGTTATGGTCAGTTTTTGGTCATAGGTCTTCGTGCAATGCTCGGATTCTAGGGTTTTTTCTAAGGGTTTAGACTAGCTTCTGGCCGTACAAGATGGATCATTGATGAGTAAAGAACTTACCCCTCATGTCTTGTGTGAGACGGTGCTGAAAACGGGTGACTGTAGACTCCAAAAAGTACGCGCAAAGGAGTTGAAATGCTCTCTCTCCAAGGACAACAAGTGGAAATGAGGTGATTTTAGCCTACCTTGGGTATCTATATTTGGACTTCTCGAACCAATTTTTCCTAGATTCCCCTGGTAGTCCTACTAGGCCGTGAAATCTATGTTAAACTCAAAAAATTTCCCAATCGGATTCCTGTAGCTCATTCTGCAAGAATTTTGCAAAAATAGGTGTAGCCGCCTAATTTAGACTTTTCTCTTTCATCTTCCGATTTCACTGAAATTTTTTGTGCTTGTCCGCCTTGTCGTTCTAAACACCACCATGTCTTCAGTTTTTCCGTATGAGCTCCCTTGCTATTTATTATTCATTTTTGACCTGTTTAGTAAAAAAATCAAAGAAAATAACAAAATGTGCTAAAAAAGCAAAGTGAAATTCCAATAATTAAGAAAATCCATTGAAAAACGTAGCTTTATTATTTTTTGTTGGATTTCTCCATTTTTAAGTCTCAATATCGAGAAAAATGATGAAAAATAACAAAAAAGTATTAATTTTTGATGATTTTTTGATAGTATGTACACTATATAGTTACACTCATCGAGAAGATTTTATCAGTGAACTTTCCCTTGTTTATGAATTATAAGGTCATTATTAGGTAATTTTGCAAAAAATCACACGTTAACATTAAACTTTTTCCTCCCTCTTCAAACATTGCCCTTCATTTCTTAGTATTCTTCCACCCCTCCTAGATGGCGTACTCCGGGAGGACGACTGTGTGCATGGGTTGAACAATCATGTCTATGCATAGCCTTCATTGGCTCTACCATGCTTTGAAGATCAATGCAGTTCAAACCATTATGATGGGCAAGAGGTGGGTCTTGAGTAATTAACTTAAGGGTTTCTGATGTCAAGGCTTGTTGTTGCTATCTTCCAAAGAGCAAATTTTGTAGGTTATGTGCTCTTTGCTTGATTGTACCATCAGGATGCTTTAGCATGCTGATTTCCTGAGCTGTTGGTAGCACTTTTGGCTGCTGTCGATCTTTTACTCGCCATAGATACCTTGGTTTGTCTTGGTCAGAATGGTGGTTGAGGTTTATGAGGCTTAACTCTCCATTGCTTGATTGGTTTTGTTGGAATTAGGGTTGCAGAGAAACACACACAGCTTGGAGAAGACGAAGGAAGCTCAAGGCACACAATAGAGAGTGTGTTACTTAGTGTGCAATGGAAAGATAGATAGCCCTAGAGTGATGGGCGTATATACAATGCACGGGGGGAAAAACCTCCTAAAGAGGGAAAAAATGCCCCGGCGGTCCTAGTGTGTTCACACACATCACTACCACATGTATATGGTAACAAATCCCCCCTGGAGTGATGCGGTGAACGAGAGCTGGCACATGAGTAAAGGGAAGTGCCATGCCCTGAGGACAGGATCAGTCCACAAAGGGGAGTAAGCCCAAAGCTTTGCGGAAAGCTTCAAGCTTCTCACGAGACAATGCCCTTGTGAAAATATCTGCAAGGTTTTCCTGTGTTGGCACATCAGCCAAGCTGATCTCTCCTGCTGAGAGCCTCTCCATGACATAGTGGTTATGCACCTCAATGTGCTTTGTGCGAGCATGAAAATCTGGGTTCCTCGCAACTGCCAATGCGCTCTGACTATCAGTGTAGATAGTGTTGGCAGTGCCCTGTCCAACACCCAAATCAGCCATAAGGCGTTTGAGCCATACACACTCAACCGTAGCTGTCAAGACTGCCCTGTACTCAGGCTCACAACTCGAAGTGGCCACAGTAGGTTGATTCTTGCTCAACCATGGTATACATGAACCACTTGTGGACACTCTCATGTCAAAACAACCAGCCCAATCTGAGTCCGAAAAAGCATGTAAGTCTGGCGGCAATGATCCCCCCTTGGGATAAAACAAGCCAAGATGTAAAGTGCCACTAAGGTAGCGGAAAATCCTCTTGACAGCCTGCCAATGCTTAGACCCTGGGCTATGCATAAATCTGCTGACCTGTGAGACTGCAAACTGAATATCCGACCTCGTGTTGCATACATAAATGAGGCAGCCAACAACAGTTTGGTAAAGAGTGACATCAGCAGGATCGCCAGCATCATGTAGACTCAACTTCAAACCTGTTTCCATGGGAGTGGCAATAGGTTTTCAATCCTCAAGTCCAAACTTACATAGCAATGTCTCTATGTAACTTTTCTGACACAAGGCAATACCACCATCACACTGCTTAAACTGTATACCCAAGTAATGATGCAACAGCCTCAAATCTTTCATCTTGAAAGTAGCATTCAAATCAGCCTTAAATTCATCAATATGTCTCTCATTTGGTCTAGTGATCAGCAAATCATCAACATAAAGAACCACAATGAGAAGTACATCACCCTCACGCTTTACATACAATGTGCTTTCTGTTGGACAGTTACAAAAGCCTCGTTTAACCAAATGAGTGTCAGCTTTCTCATACCAAGCACGAGGAGATTGCTTCAACCCATACAAAGCCTTCTTACATCTACACACTTTGTCCTCTTGTCCTTTTATGACAAAACCGCGAGGCTGCGTTACATAAACTTCCTCAAATATGTCACCATTCAAGAAAGCAGTAACAATGTCTGATTGATGTACATCCCAACCAAAATGAGCTGCCAATGCACATAGACTGCAAAGCTTTTGTAGGACACCTGTTAAGTACATAAGTGGCACACATGATGGCCGCAGGCCAAAAAGAATGCGGCAAAGCTTGACTTTTGACCATACATCGTGTCATTTCTGTTAGTGACCTGTTTTTCCTCTCAGCAACACCATTTTGCTGAGGTGTATAAGGCACGGTACATTGGTGTTTTATCCCACGACTAGCCAGAAATGCATTAAATTCATGAGACATATACTCCCCCCCTCGATCGGAACGGAGAGTGCCCATAGTACATTTCGAGACATTTTCAGCCATAGCCAGAAATTGTTTGAAGCACATAAAAACTTCGGACCTAACTGCATGTGGCCCTAGCTGAACCATCCTTTGAAAAGCTTGCATGTGGCCCTAACTAAACCATCCTTTGAAAACTTAGAACGCTGCATTTTACCCAGAATACAACCTTCACAAACATGTTTGACAGGTGCTTCAAGAGGCGGCAAAGAAGCAACCATATCAAATTTTGGCAAACGTAGCAAACTGGCAAAATTCAGATGACCAAAACGTGCATGCCAAAGTTTTGCATCTGAAATAGCCCTTGAATCTGCAACAGCATTTGCAAAATTTTGTCCACACTTGTCATACAAAGTGAGCTTATACAGCCCACGACACAAAAGCCCAGATGCAACAATTTAGTCACCAAAACTGAGATCATGAACTGTACATCTTTCATCCACAAATTTGACTACAAGTTAGTGTCTAGCAAGTGGGGATACAGACAAGAGATTCTTCTTTATCCCAGGTACATAAAGTGCATCAACAAGTGTGAAGGAACTACCATTAGCAGCAGTGAGCACAATCTTTCCAACTCCCTGAACTAGATAAGAGGCGTTGTTGGCACAAGTGACTGTATTCCCATGAGGGATAGACTCGAGAGAGGTAAAAAATTCACGATGTGAGGTAATGTGCTTTGTAGCACCACTGTCGAAATACCACACATGTGAATCTGTAGCAACTGACAAGCATGCATCATGGACAACAGGATTGTAAGTGCACTCTGTGCTAAAAGCCCATTCTGCATCAACATCAGCAACACAGTCTCCTTTCACAGAAGACTCAACAATGGCTGCATTTGTAGTGGAACCAGCATTTGCAGTGGAACCACCCTCTTTCCTCTTAGCCTCTTTGGCCTTCAACTTAGGACACGACCTGATCAAGTGATCATTGGCTTTACAATAATGGCAACGCATTTTCTTTTTGCCCTTATCACCAGAATTTGCAAACGAATTGCTGCCAGCCGAAGCATTAGGAACAAAATGTTTGCCACTCGCAGCAAAACCATAAGAAGTGGCTGCATTGTTGTTACCACCCTTTCTTTGAGAAGCAATAAAAGCTTGTTCAACTGCACGCTGTCTAGTCCTGTTTTTTCTGGAAAGTGACTCTTGGAATAGCAATGCGCATAATGCATCAAACTTGACAGCTTCTGGATTTCCTTGGGTCATAAGTCTCCAAGTACTAGCAAAAGTCTGGTAAGAATCTGGTAAGGCATCAAGAACACTCTGCACAAGGGAACTGTCTGAAATAACTTTACCTGCAGAAATAAGTTGCTCATTAATATCCTTGACACTAGCAAGGAAAGTGTCCATATCATCTTCCTCATGCATAATCTTCGACTCCAGCTCTTTACGCAGCAAAGCAATTTTAGCCTCATTGCGGCTTGCATAAAGACCTGCTAGAATATCCCAAGCTTGTTTTGCAGATTTTGCTGAATGGATGTGAGGAACAATGGTGCGCTTCACAGACAATGCAATCAATGCATGAGCCTGCGCATCCTTAACATCCTCAACATCGCCTACATCCTCAGAACCAGGACGTACAGGAATGCCCTGCACAATGTTCCAGACACCCTTTGACACAAGAACATGTTGCATCATATAAGCATACATAGGGTAGTTGTCCCCATCCAACCTGTCCTCAGTAGCAAACATCTTGAACACATCTGTGTTGTTGCTGTCAGCCATGGTAAATGATGCACCTGATGTGAAAACTGCCCGAAAATAAGAGAAACAGAGCGGGAACGACCTGTGCTATATAGCACAAACCGTAGAAGACTATAAGGCACGTGTTATGCAGAAAACGGCACTGACAAAATGACGAAATAGCCTGTGCAGTACTGCCTGTAGTCGACCTGCGAACGCTTGCCAAAGCTCACTGAAATTGGAGAAAGTGAGCAAGCCTGTGCTGGAGAACCTGGCGCTAAGCCCGGGAGGACGTGACCTGCTCTGATACCAATTGTTGGAATTAGGGTTGCAGAGAAACACACACAGCTTGGAGAAGACGAAGGAAGCTCAAGGCACATAATAGAGAGTGTGTTACTTAGAGTGCAATGGAAAGATAGATAGCCCTAGAGTGATGGGCGTATATACAATGCACGGTGGAAAAAACCTCCTAAAGAGGGAAAAAATGCCCCGGCGGTCCTAGTGTGCTCACACACATCACTACCACATGTATATGGTAACAGGTTTTGCAGTTTGCAAAGAAGATGAGTGCTCCTTTTTTCTTCCAAACCCATTTCGTGTTAGGTTCCTTGCTCGGAGATACTCGTCTCTGTGTTTTGACCTTTGGAACCGTCTTTGGTATTCTTGATGATGTTTTGGGCACCCATATTTGAATTGGTTTGTCCTTAAGCTGTGCTTTCGGTCCCCAAATTTTGCATGACTCGTTGCATGCTACCTGTAGCATTTTCTTGTCGATAGGATGAAGATGATTGATTACTCGGTGGTTTGATCTACTGATTGCTTCCTTTCCATTCTCCTTGCTTGGTGCAATTGGAACAATGAGTTGCCCGCCTTTAGGTGATAGCTTGAGCTGATTTGTATCCCAATCTGGTACTGCTTTGTATGTCCGCATCCAGGGAATTCCAAGGATGATCGTCTCATTCATGTGTTCATCTGGTAAGCATACAAAATGATGAGGACATGAACATCGATGTACTATCACATTCAAATTTGACTACTCATGTTGGTGCTGGGTTCTTGTTGCATCCTGTGATAGTCGCTATTCCTTCTATCAATGACTGATTTGTTGCTTTCTTGTATGTGGAATAACTGACTGCATTTACTCTAGCTCCTGTATCGAGCAATGTATTTGTGTTATGGTTGTTGAGTAGTACTTTGATGCGAAGCTCCATTCCATCTAGCCATTCATCATCTGTTGACACGGCATCTTTCGGCAATTCTCATTGTCGGTCCTCTATTTCCAAAGTGTCAATCGGAATCAGTATCTGTTGATTCTTGGGAGCAGCTTTTCGTTTAAGTACACGAAGCCTAGCTTCCTTTTGGATTCATCAATAACCTACTTCGTTTAATCCTCCTTTGCTTGGTTGCATGCATTCTTTCTAGCAATTCATTGGTTAGCAGCAAATTGTACTTCTTTAAACGACATCCACTAATCCAATTAGCCATTGGTTCACCATCTAGGGTGGATAGCTTAACTGCTCCACTTGGAGATACATCTTCAATGATAAACGGTCCGTTCCCTTTTTCTTAAACTTGGGAATGTGTTGCTTAAGGGAATAGATTAAAACTAAGTCCCCTCTTTTGAAGATTTTGTAATGAGATGGGAATCAAAAAACTGTTTTTGTTTTCACTTTTGTGCACAAATGTGAGCTACGACAATTAGCCTTTGCTCATCTAGCTTTTCTAGATCTCCCAAGTCTTTCTGAAAATTCATATCCAGTTCACTCAAGATTCTTTGCTACCCTTAGTGTCGGTAATAGAAATTCTATTGGCAGTATGGTATCAAGACCATAAACAAGGTTAAAGGGTGTAGCATTTAAAGTTGTTTTGAATGAAACTTGATAAGCCCATAGAGTAGCATGGAAATTCATTTCCCAGTCTGTCCTTCATGAACTAACCACTTTAGTCAATATCGAGCTTTTCTAGATCTCCCAAGTCTTTCTAAAAATTCATATCCAGTTCACTCAAGATTCTTTGCTACCCTTAGTGTCGGTAATAGAAATTCTATTGGCAGTATGGTATCAAGACCATAAACAAGGTTAAAGGGTGTAGCATTTAAAGTTGTTTTGAATGAAACTCGATAAGCCCATAGAGTAGCATGGAAAATCATTTCCCAGTCTGTCCTTCATGAACTAACCACTTTAGTCAATATCGAGCTAAGAATTTTATTCGTATGCTCAGCTTGTCCATTTGCTTGTGGGTGATAGGGAGCTGACTTGTTATGGATGACCATGAACTCATTAAGCAAATACTCGACTACCTCATTGAGGAAATGAGTTCCCCGATCACTGACAATTTCTATTGGTAGTCCATATCTCATGAATACATAATCATATAAGAATGTGGACGTGGTTCTGGCATCATTCTTTTGAGTGGCTTTAGCCTCGGCCCAATTGGTCAAATAGTCCGTAGCTACAATCATATATTGAGCTTGGGTTTTATAAGTAGGTGGCTGTATTGGCCAACAAAGTCTATAACCCATTTTGCAAAAGCTCTAGCTCCCATCATTGGTCTGAAGGGCATGCTAACTACTCGTGTTGGCATTTTTGCTTGTTGACAAGCATCACATCTTTGAACATATTCTTTGGCATCTACAAAAAGTGTTGGCCACCATATGCCCGCCATTAAGATTTCTCTTGTAGTGGTCTCACTAGAAAAGTGACCTCCAGCTAATCCAGCATGTCCTTGTTCTATAATTGGAATATACTCGTCTTCATTTGCACAAAGACGCAAATGTTGATCCTTATGTCCGATACAATTGGTTTCCAATAAGAGCATAGTCTCTTGCTTCAGTTTCCATTGCTCCTTGATGGAGTTTACTCATATCCTCAGGAAATGTTTGGCTTGATAAGTAAGTGTCTAAATAGTTACTCCACTTAGAAACAGGCGACATTTGGAATAATGTTACGTGAGGTATGGGTGTCTGTTTTTGTCATTGAGGACAATCCTTTACAAAAGAGTGAACATCACTCCTCATGGTCGGCCAAAATACTCTAAGTCTCAAAATTTGTCGCATAGTTTGGTCTTCCGTAAAGTGAATTCCTACTATGGTAATATGTGCTTGACTTAGGTACTGGTTTTTCTCTTCAGGATTAATGCATAAGAGCAATATTCCATCTCAATTTCTTTTGTATAGCCTACCAGCTAGTAATCGATACGTAGCCCATTGCTTGATTAATTCGATTGTAATAGGAAGTGATATTTGTGAATCCACTTGAGCTATTGTCATCAATGATACCATGTTTTCCAACCATCAAGGTATTGTTTCCACAGAGAACAAATAGGTATCTAGTAGATCATCGTCTACCCCTTTAGGTGATTCTCTTGAAACAATTCTTGACAAATGATATGCTCTTTGATGTGTAGTGCCCTTTTTTACAACCACAGTGAAATCAAATTCCAGAAGAATGATGAATCATCTCACTATTCTTCCTGTGCTGCATGGCTTGTTGACCAAGTACAACAAATCTTGGTGGTCCACAAAGAACACAAACTTGTTGGCTAATAGGTAATGTCTATACTTTTTTATGACATAGATCATTCCTAATCCTTCCCTTTCTATGGTAGTGTAATTATTTTCTGTCATGTTCAATTGTCGGCTAGCATAAAAAATAGAAAAATCAATTTTCTTGTCTCCTGGTTGAGCTAGTATACACCCTATGGCAAAATTGGAAGCATGTACATGTATGTGAAATATCTTATTCCAATCGTTGCTTTCAATATTGGAGCTGAGGTGAGAGTTTACTTAAGCTTCATGAAGGATTCTTCACATGCCTCGGTCCACTCAAAGTGTGTAATCAAGCTATACATGGGTTTTACAAATATAGCATACATGTAACTAAACCGTCTGTAATATCCACAATGTCCCATGATGGCTTGAACCCCCTTGACTGTTGTTGGTCTAGGCAAATCAGCAATGACATGAATTTTACCCATATCAGTAGCTATGCCATTTTTAGACACTATATGTCCGAGAATTTTTCCTTGTCTACCCATGAATGTGCACTTTTCAGGATTTAAGCAAATCCTATAAAGTCTAGATTTTTCGAATACCTTTTCGAGGTGTTCAAAATGATCAACTCGAATTGATGAATGTACGCATAGATCATCCATATACACTTCCAAGAATTTCCTAAGATATTCTTTAAAAGCATGGCTCATCAATATTTGAAAGGTGGCACGAGCATTAGTTAACCCAAAGGGCATAACCCGATAGGCAAAAATACCTTATTCCGTTGCAACAGCAGTTTTATGCTGATCTTTTGGGTCAACCAAAAGTTGATTGTATCCCGAAAAGCCATCTAAGAAGCTTTAAGCTTCTTTTCCTACAGCTCGCTCTAACACATGCTCAGTGATTGGAAGAGGAAAGTTGTCCCTAATGGTAGTTGGATGCACTTTTTTGAGATTGACACACGCTTGTAATTTTCCATTCTTCTTGGATACTACCACAATTGGAGACGCCCAATCTGTGTGTTCAATTTGTAAATGAATTCGGCCTCCTTAGTTTTTCAATCTCTTCTTTGATCTTCCTGGAAAATGTTTCATCATAAGTGTATGGCCTTTGTCTACTTGGGTTCACATCATCTCTCATGGGTATGGTATGTTGACAAACTTTTGGATCAACACCCTTGAGACCATTGTAAGATCAAGCAAATATATCACGGTATTCTTTCAACAAGCTTAGTAAAATCTCTTCTTCTTCTTCTCTTAGGTCATTTGCAATGTAGGCAGGCTTAGGCTCTTCCCTGGTTCAACCAATTCTATCTTTTTTGCGTTCTCAGGCCCTCGTAGGACTCGTGCGGTTTTTGTAGTTCTCTAACAGGTTGTTCAAAAATGGTTTTTGAACAACCTGTCTCGTGCGGTTTTTGTAGTTCTCTAACAGGTTGCTCCTTGTCTTGTTTGTTTGGCTTTTATCTTGGAGAGTATACTTTTGTTAATGGGATGGAACACTCATTACATCTTTACCATCCTCTTTTGTGGTTTTCATTTTGGTTGTATATATCTCCTTTAGAGATTTTTTCAACTTTGTTATTTCTTTTTCCGCTCAATTCGTGTCATGGTTGGCTCCTTGTCTTGTTTGTTTGGCTTTGCTTGAGTATCCTTCCTTGTTTTTCTCAATGTTCTCGATATTATCGGATTTTCATTTGAAGGATATCTGCCGGTGATTTTGTCCTTAACGCAATCATGTGCATCTATCTGCATCAGGAATTGTGTTATACTGGAGACTGATGGCATTGGTCTAGCTTTCACATTTATGGTGTCTCTTTTTTGTCTATACCATTTTTGTCTTTTCGATTTCTGATTAGGAAAGTCAAAAAACTTTTCCTCCTCTCCTTTCAAGAGTAGCTTAGCTGTCACATGTTCTTTTTCTGACCCCGAATCTTTTGAGTAACTGAGTGCTCGTCTACCTCATCTGTTGCATCATAGTAGAGGTCTAAAAAGACTTGTTGAGATTTAATCAAGTCCTTGGATTCCTCAATTTCATCTTCAATGTGAAGGGTTGAAATCATTTGGATGAGAATCATGTCGTAGCCATCCTCATTGCAAAATTGAGTAGGCATAGATGTATTCACACATACATCCATTGTCGGTAAAATTTGAGTCCACTCAAATGGCTCAAACAAATGTTCTGGAAAGGGTTCAAGTACATAGGCTTCGTCTGTGCAATCCCTTTCTAAGATAGATTCTTCTCTTTTTAAGCTCCCATTTTTTGAAGCTCCGCACATCCAAATAGGAGTGTCTTTGTTTAACGAAGAAGGAAGCTTAGTTTCAGCCGAAGAGGCTGAATCGAACTCTTGTATGGGAATTTTCAAGACATCTCTATGAGTGTGATCTTTTAAATTAACCCTTGTTATATATCCCACTTGCTTAAAAAACAAATATTTGTTTCCGCAATCTTGGATAAGCTGTACCTGTCGCATGAAAGGTCTTCCCAATATGATTTCGTAATTGAGTTTCTTCCCAAAGTCTACTATGGCAAAACTGTGTTGATATTCAATCCCACGGGACTTAACACCTCTTCTAGCAGTCCTAAAGGTCTTTCAATATGTCCGTCAGCCAATTGCAATTTCATCCAAGTTTGTCTAATGGCTGGTTGTCCCCAGGATTCCCATACTTATTTTGTGGCTACAGCTATGCCTACCACTATCTAGTATTGCCATGGTTTCAATGTCATTATATTTCACTGGAAGGGGGGTGTTTCCTTCTTCCCCTTCATAGTATTCTCCGATGTTCATTGGACCAAATTGAATCTCTTTGTTATCCATTTCGTGTTTCAATCTTTCCAAATTTTTTACGATGAGCCCCGTTATTCCCACCTTCTCTAGGGTTTTATGTAGATCATTCCATGAATATGGTTTGATTTTTAATAATTCTCCCAAAATAAGAGTGCATTGGATGGGTGTAGACATGATTGAATGAATATTGTCTGCTTCTAGGGTCTGTTCTACTCTTTTTACTTGAGTGGTCTTACACACTATGGATTCATCTTCGTTATCTCCCAAGTAAGAGGGTAATGTTTTCAAGGCCAGTGGTTTTGACATTCTTGAAGCTTCAGATCCACAATCCCCATACAAGGATTGTACATCCACGTCCATATCAAGAGGTAGGTTGTCTAACCAAACTTCCTCTATAGGAGCTGACTTTAGAGTTAGGCTCCCATCATTGATCTCTCTAACTTTTTTCCATAAGTGTCCTGTCCAGTCTTCCTCTACAAATGGAGTTCCGTCTAAGGCATCTTCATTGTCCAGCACTACAAGTTCTGGTTCTTTTGTTTCAAGGTGGGGTTCTACCATCGCTTTGGATTTTTCTTTAGTTTCTCTTACCACAAGCTCTTCAGGTTTTGCGATACTTTCAAGCTTGGGTTTTTGTTTTTCTAGCATCTCTCGCATGATTCTTACCTAATTTTGATAAGCTTCAAGCTTAGTTGCTTCCATGTCTGGAAAGGGATAATTTTTTCATTTCTTTTCCATATTTTGGCTTGCTTTAAGTCCTGCTTGGTAGGCTTCCAAGGCTGCGTTAATAGGCTCAAAAATTTTATCAACCAAAATTGATCCTCCAGATTTCAGAGTTGTTTCTTTAATTTTGCTTCTAGTTTCTTTCACCTTTTCTTGGAATAGCTTTTTGGCTTTCTCCTCGATTTCAGCTCGTTGTTTCTGTTTTCTCAATTCGTACCTTTTGCTTCCGCTTCTTTTGGTCTTTTGAGAGGTAATTTTTGTATTCTTTGAATCATCAGAGGAGTTATGTTTCTTTTTCTTAGCTTGAGCTCTAGTGATTACCTTGACTGCAACAATCGGTTCACTCTCAGATGAGCTACTAGGTATCACTTGGAATACATTTTCTACTGTTTTTCCCTTGTTTAAAGGATTTTTAGGACAATCTTCTGGGAAGTGTCCTCCCTTTTTGCAGCATTGTATGCAATAAGATTCAATTGGCTTGAGGTTCTTATCAGGCTCTAGACATTAATTTTTCCAATGATCATCTGCACCACAACTATGACAGTTTCCCGTTCTTGGCTTAATCATGGGTCTTACCATAGGAGGTCTAACACCTTGATGAGCTACATAATACATTGGTGCGAGATCTTGTGGAGCATAAGTCACAGGTTCTTCCATTGGTGGTGGATGTGAATTATACCACTCTCCTTCTACCATTAGTGTAGATGGGCTAGGCTCAGCATAGGGTGTAACACGCACTATTGCTTGTTCATCTATGACTCCTTCTGAATGCATGTACTTTACAGGCACTGCATTATGTCCTAGATATGGAGGTTTTTGACCCAACACAGCTTGAGGTCTTTCCCTACCCATCGGTGGTCTTTGAGCTTGGGCCATATTAGGCTGATATCTGTACATGGGTTGTCCTTGTGGCCTCATGGGCACGTACTGAACATTCCCATCATACTTTGGTCGAAAGTAGCACTCGTTGGTCTCATGGTTGGTCCATTTACCCTCGATTGCACACCATTTTTGTGTTCTAATTGGTTGTCCCTGTTGAGGTATCCCTTGTCTTGGTCCCCTCATAGGTGCTTTTTGCATGTTGTTCATCATGTCATTCATCCTTTTGAGCATGTCTTCTATGGCTGAAAGCGGCGCTGCAGCAGCCGTTCCTACTTGTGCTGGTTTGGTGGATGCTATTTTGTCACTTTGGTTATCCTTAGAAACATTTTCTTTGTTGAAAATATCACAATTGTCTCCTTAGTCAATAGCATCTGACACACACTCTTCTAGGGTTGTATGCTTCTTTCTATAGAGTATAGCATGAAGTTCTTTGTTTAGCAGTCCCTCTAGAAACAAAGATACAAGTCGTTCTTCTGCAGGTATCTCTAGCCCTGGGCATCTGGCAATGTATTGTTTCATTCGAGTTGCACAATCCCTAACAGACTCGCCAAGTTTCTATTTAAAGCTGTAGATTTGAGCTACCTTATTGTGTTTGATCCCCATTTTGGAACAAGCCGCTACAAATCCTTGAGCTAATGTGTTCAAGTCCATGAATGACCTTGATGGAATGTTTTGGAACCATGTCAATGCTTTTCCTTCTAATGTCATTCCAAACCCCTCAAATTGAGTATGAAATTGAATATACATTTTGCTCTTAGCACTAGCTTAAAGCTTGCTAAGTGGTCATACGGATCCACTGTATTTTCTGACCCATTTTTGAAAATCAACTGGTTTGACGCGTTTGTTTGGTTCAACTCCCGGTCTTCTGGCAATTGGTCCTGTTCCGAGTCCTTCAACCCAGTCTGTTGGAAATAGTGACTCATGCATCCCTGTACTGGCCTTGGTGTCACCCGATTTTCTGCGTGATGAGGTGGTTTCTGGTTTCTTAACATTACTCTCAAAAGATCTCTCACGGTGTTCATCTCCTGGAATTGTTTCTGGTCCTTGTCCCAGTATCCAATCCCTTATGGAATACCCTTGGTATTTGGTTTGTTCTACCTCCTCAGGAGTCATCATAACAAAAATTAGTCTATAAAATGAAAGTATATGCTTATAGCGCACTGTCGTTCCGATTTTTGAGTGAGTCAAATAGGAAGAAATTTTAGAGGTTGAATATGAAAAAAGTGTCTGAGACTTTCTCCGGGATAGTGTGCAAGGAATTGCCTTGATTCACGCTTTCTTCGGTGGATACTCTACTGGAGGTTTCTCCGAATATGCCTTGGTTTCCAAGTACACGATCATATCTAAGGTTCATAAGTCGTGGATAGAGTACTTACCTTTGGATTGACTTGTCGTCAATTTCCACTTGATTCGATTGCAACTTTATGTCAAGCTACCGATTCCTTGTCTACAACCTGATTCCTTTATCAATTTGATCAAGTTAGCTATTCTTTCACAAAGACTGTATAATTTTTGCTAGCTGTTGTGATTGGTTTATGTGTATCGCTGCAAATCGAGCTAATTGAGTCAACTGTTGCAATTTCCAAACTCGACTTTGGCAAAATTAAAAGGATTAATTTGCAACCTGGAAATTGAGTGAACATGTATCAATTTGGATCCGATTGAACCCAAAATTTCCCGGTGGCTTTGTATTATGCTGGTCTATCTTTGTACAAGTTCAAAAGTCAAAAATGATGTCTCTGTGTAGCAATAGTAAATAATCGTGATTATTTACTTTTGCCAAATTTTTGTAATTTTTGGCTTGGTTTATCAAGTATACAACCTGTTAATGTCCTTGCACAAGTTTCAACAAGTTTGGACAAAATCTGTTCAAGTTTATGTCCGAAGACTTTGATTTCAAGAATCTGGCTTAAGTCTACTCAGTTTGAAAATGGATGTCAAAAGACAAGAAGGTGATTTATAAGCTTAGATTTCCGTCATATGGGTGAAAATAGGTCAAATGATATCCAAATACGATGAAAATTTGATGGAAATCTCATAAAGATGTCATAAAAGTGTTGGGATTGTCAAAAACAATGCATCATGTCAAATTAAGGGGTCTAGTCATCATACGTGTTTGATGTCTCGGTTGCCTTTTTTGGCTCGGACTTGATGTATAGCTTGTTCGTGATGTGTGCATCATTATGATATGTTCAAATTTGAATTTGGACCAATACTCATGTACCCAAGTCCATAAAAAGGTGTTTGTGGCACTTGAATTTGAAAAATGAAGTGTATAATGACCAAAACATGCCTAATTATTCCCAAACTTGGTGTAGAGGCTATATATGACATGAGAATGAATTTTAGACAATGAAAATGCTGACAGAGTCACTATTTAGCAGGTATAGACATCATACATGTATGATGTCTATATTTGAAATACTAAAAGCATGGGGATAGGATGTATATGCGATGTGCATGCCTTGTGCCAAGTTTCCCTGAGTTTGGAGCATTATTTCTATGGATAAGACCATATTTTTCTTAAGGACTCCAACTTAGCGGTTTTTGACCAAATGGTGGCTTTATGTGGTCCAATTTGCATGAGATTTGGTTTCTGAGTTGTAATGAACATGATGAAGAGGCTGGTGTGGAAAATTTACCACTTGCATGTGTAAAAAGGACCACCATACATCATACATGTATGATGTTTGAGATGCAAAATTTTGGTTTCAATGCATTGGAAAGATTTGCACTTGTGCCCTAATCCTTCAAAGCTCTGGTTCAACTTTAAAATTCATTAGTGTAGCTTAGAAACTCCATGTTTGGTACTTTGGACTCTAAAATCAAATTTTTCTCTTGGAGATGACTCTCCATGATGATTCTACTTGAGCTTGATCACCTAAGCTTGTGGAAGCTATGGGGCACCTTTCCATGACATCGGTGTAGCTTTCGGGGTGTCTTTTTGACAATGTTGCTTCAAAAGCGTCTGTTTAGTTGGGTGATGGTCCGGCGGCAACTTTTCTTGATGTTTGACCACATGTCTTGGTTGTCAAAGGGATGTCGATGTTGTTCATGAAGTTTGGTGGAAAACGGACACTTCATTTGGTCGTGAGAGCCAAATGATGCTTTGCGTATCCAAAGCTTGGATTGACATTTTGACCCACTTTTGGTAGATTCATTATGGAGGAAGTTACAGGGGCTTGTAGACAACCTCGAGGGGCACCTACCCATGAAGTTTTGTGCCATTTTGGCGACCTATCTCTGATTGTCTTCTGCACAGCCCGTGAATGTTAGGGTTTTTATTTTTTACCTAAACTAATATGGGAGGGCATAGGCATGCTCATTTATCCTAGGGTCAACCCCCTATCAAGTTTGTAGCTATTTGGTTAGTGGTCATTGAGTAACAGTCCCGTTTTGCTCTCTACCCGCCAATGCCACATTACCGCTTTTATTAGTTTTTTGCATTGAATTTAGCATTGAGCCTGAAGAGCACATGGTAATGATCCTACCTCTCATATTGGTGTCCACTGATGTGTCATGGGCGTCGTACAAAGCCGTAGAAGATCCGCGTGCTCTAGGTCTCTCAAGCTCTCTGTACATGTGAATAGTGAAAATGAGCTAGTAAGTGGGGTCAAAATTTGTTATATCGGGGGTCTCGAAACCACTTGCCACATGGAATAGACCTTCGCATCAAAGTACAACTCAACAATCATAGCACAAATGCATTGGTCGATACAGGATCTCAAGTAAATGTAGTCATTTATTCCACGTACAAGAAAGCAACAAGTCAGTCTTTGACAGCAGGAATAGCGACTATCAAAGGATGCAACAAGAACCCAACACCAACATTAGGAGTAGTCAACTTAAATGTGATAGTACATGGATGTTCATGTCCTCATCAATTTGTATGCTTACCAGATGAACACATGAATGAGACAATGATTCTTGGAATCTCATGGATGTGGACGTACAAAGCAGTACCAGATTGGGATACAAATCAGCTCCAGCTATCACCTAAAGGCGGACAATTCATTGTTCCAATTGCACCAAGGAAGGAGGAGTGGAAAGGGAGTAATCAACAGAGCAAACCACAAAGCAATCAATCTTCTCCATCCTATCGACAAGAAAATTCTACAAGTAGCATGCAAGGAGTCAGGCAAATTTGGGTACCAAAAGCACATCTTAAGGACAAGCCGATTCAAATCTGGGTGCCCAAAACATCATCGACAAGACCAAAGATGGTTCCAAAGATCAACACAAAGAGGAATACCTTCGAACGAGGAACCTAACACAAAATAGATTTGGAAGAAAAAGGAGCACCTATCTTCTCCGCAAACTATCAAACCAATCAAGCAATGGAGAGTTAAGTCTCAGAAGACTCAACAACACCATTCGGCACAAAGAAAATATCAATGGTGGAAAAAAGCTCGACAACAACCATTGTTTATACCAACAGCTTAGGCAATCAACATGCTAAAGAATCGTGGTGGTACAATTAAGCAGAGAATACACAAGCTACAAAATTTTCTCTTTGGCAGACATCATCAGCAAGCCTCAACATCAAAAACCCTTGAGTTAATTACTCAAGACCCAACTCTTGCACAACATACTAGTCTGAATTGCATTGACCTTCAAAGCACGGTAGAGCCAACCAAAGCTATGCATAGACACGATTGTTCAACCCATGCAGATAGTCGTTCTGAAGTACGCCATCTAGGAGGGGTGGAAGGGCACTAAGTAATTAAAGGCAATGTTTGAAGAGGGAGGAAAAAGTTTGATGTTAATGTGTGATTTTTTACAAAATTACCTAATAATACCTTTATAAATCATCAACAGGGAAATTTAACTGATAATATCTCCCCAATGAGTGTAAATAGTGTACATACTATCAGAAAATCATCAAAAAATAGTCCTTTTTTTATTATTTTTCATCAATTTTCTTGATATTGAGACTTAAAAATGGAGAAATCCAACAAAAAACAATAAAGTTGTATTTTTCAATGGATTTTTCTTAATTATTGGATTTTCACTTTGCTTTTTTAGTGCATTTTGTTATTTTGTTTGTTTTTTAATAAATAGGTCAAATATTAATAATAAATAGCAAATGAGCTCAGATGGAAAAACTGAATATACGCTGATGAATAGAAAGACAAGGACAGGCACAAAAAAATTCAATTAAATCGGCAGATGGAAGCGGGAAGCCTAATTTAGGCAGCCAGACCTACTTTTGCAGAATTCTTGCAGAATGAGCTACAGGAATCCGATTGGGGAAATTTTTGAGTTTAACATAGATTTCACGGACTAGTAGGACTAACAGGGGAGTTTGGGGAAAAATGGTTCGGGAAGTCCGAGTATAGATACCCAAGGTATGCTAAAATCACCTCATTTCCACTTGTTGCCTTTGGAGAGAGAGATCTTCGACCTACTTCGCGCACATTTTTTGAAGTCCACAGTTGCATGTTTTCAGTGCCGTTTCACACGAGACATGAGGGGTCAGTTCTATACTTGTCAATGATCCATTTTGTACGACCGATAGCTAGTTTAAACCCCTGGAAAAAACCCTAGAATCCGAGTAGTGCATGAAGACCTACAATCAAAAATCGACCATAGCGGCCTGTCAGCTCAACCAAATCAGATGAGACTTGAACTGTAGCATGCCCCAGCACAATAGAACACTTCTATATCAATAGTTGACCATTTGGCAAGGGTGTAGAGCGGGTCCCAAGTAGGAAAGCTAGGTTTTTGACAGTTGATAGAATTGGATTCTGACTCAACAGAGAGCTTACATACGAGGTCTATACACAATGTATGTGATTGGTTTCATAAGATCAATCAATCCAAGCCCTCAAAAATAGAAACGGCTTGAAGGCTACAAAGCGTCAAATTTGACATACGAGGTCAAACTGACTCCAAATGGGCCAAAATTGGATGAGCTCCTTCAGGACTATGTAGCGAACAAGTCCATAGCCTCAAAAGTGACTAACCAACTCCACAGGCCATGTAGTCACAAAAATTAGTGATTTCGGAGTCGACAAAGCACGAAGTGATGCCGGCAAGACCAAATTTGACCAAATTCAATTTAGAACTTGTTTTAGGTGTATAGAACATGTTTAGGTCAAAATTTTCAAGTTTTGCAAGAAAAAGTTGACAGCTATAAATAATTGCGATTATTTACTTTTTGCAATACTTTGGCTTGAAAATGGTATCATCACCTCACCTATCACTTGTACACACCTATTACATGCCAAAATTCAAGTATGAGCCAAAATGATCAATTATAGCTTGGAAAATTGCCAAAAAACGCAAAGAAGTCCTTGCAAGCTAATTTCTAAGTTATGAATCACATTTTTTGATCCAATCACCTCATATCACATACACATGGTCTACACCATGCCTAGAACCAAGTTGCACCAAAAAATGTTCATTTTGATGAAAAAGTTAAGAATCAAGATTATTTACTTTTTGGCCAAGATGGGGGAAATTTGCAACTTTGCCATCATGTGACCAAAGCACATGATGTCCTAAGCCCACTAACCAAGTTTGAACAAATTTGGAGCTCCAAATCTCAAAATTTCTTCACATCTACTATTTCAAAGACCTAAAGCTTAAATCTGGCACCATTCTCACCCTGTGCACTCAAATGAGCCCATATTTCACTCAAAGTATCTAATTGATATATAATTCAAGCCTATAATTTCATATTTGCAAAAAGTTGAAAAAATTACTCAGCTGTAAATAATCGCAAATATTTACTTTTGTTGCAATTTTTTGTTTGGACTTCATGATTTTGATCTTTAAATGTTTTTATGCATCTATGCATATTCAAAAATCAATTTGAAGCAAATTGGACTCAATTTGTCAGCAATTCAGACTAAAGGACATTTTAGGGCGGAATCTGCCAAATTTTCTAACTTTGACACTCTATTCACTTGACAGGAGGCATGCAACTGCAAAGAAGGCCAAGAAGAGGGTCTCTCAAAAGGAGAAGCTGCAAGAGCTACCACCATACCAATTGGACCCCAGTTTAGTAAAGACGGCCAAAGCGACCTATCTGTCGAAAGAACAGTTTGAGGAGAATAACACGATGGTTTTCACAGATAGATTCAAAAGCAAAGAAGGACATCAGGTAGAACGGCAACTTATACCAAAAGAGGTCTATGATGTCACAACAAATCCCGAGACAAAAGAAGCTAACAGAAGGCTTGGGCTCAGCGAGTTCTACGAACAAGAGCCATGTGGAGTAGATTTTCAAAAAGCTTATGAGCTCCTATCCACAATCAAGGAAGATGGGACAAACCAGATCCTTGACCAGCAAGGGAACAAGGTAGAAGTGGTCATTACAAAAGAGATAGTGACTGAAGCACTCAAACTGCCGACAGAAGGGATGATGATGAGAGCTAGAGATAGATAGCAGGGACTTTCACCAAGGAAACCACTGTTGCAACATTTGCTGATCTCATCCAGAAACAGGTGGAAGAACCTGCAAGATTATATTATCAACACTTCCATTTTTTGGCAAAGAGACCTCCAAGGTACACAACACCTAATCATGCAGTTGTGACTACATTTACACGTGTTAAACTCGACAACCCGGCAACCAATCGACCACGCACAATATGTGTTATCCACACTAAAAGGAACAAAGAAAGAGGGTAAGATAAACTATCTAGGCGCCCCTAAGGTACTTACAAGAATTACCTACAATGATATCGGCATGGCAGATACTTTTCCACCTCCCCAGATCAGAGTACGTGGAACTTGTCTGCACAACCATCCCCTCGAGCCACAAGGTCCACCAAAAGAACTTACAAATTTGATGAAGATTCTGCCGAGAGCTCTCCAGAAAGGCATAGTAGTGAAAGCTCCGGCAATGAGGAAAGAAGAGCCCGCATCAAAGAGATGAAAAGAAAAGTAGTGGCCGCACATCAGGAGGAGCCTCAACAGAAGCAGGCACGGTTTGAGAGAAAGAAGCCCTCTTATGAACGAAGCCACCAAGCTCAAGGCAAGGACCCTGCAAAGTGGGTACCTATAGAAGTAAAAGGCCCAAAAACAAAACACCCTGCACGGAGAGAAGCAGAAGATTCAAAGGATCTATTGGAAAGAATGTATCAGGAGGCAGAGGTATTAAAGCTGAAAGAAACCCAAGAAGCAGAAAAAAAAGCTAAAGAGGTGGCGGAGCAGCAAGGACAAGCTCAAGCAACACACTAAGGTGAAGCCCAACACGAAGAAGATGGGATGTCCCCCAGACCATCCTCACCATTTACAAAACAGCACGACCACCCCATGCCAAGCCCACCACCTTCACCAACGAATAGAACCACACAGAGAGAGCCCATTAAAGAAAAAGAGTCTGAATAGAAAGAGGCAGCAAAGTCTACACAACAGGCAGCAACTCCTTCTGACCAAGTTAAAGCAAAAGAACCAAAGTCGGAAAGGGCAACAAGTCCTGCACCATAGGAGACAGCAAAGTTTGAGCAAACAAAAGAACAGGAAACAGAGGAAACCCCTTCTACCACCACTACGCAAGAGACGGCCGAGGCATCCACGAAGCCTCAAGATGACAAAGCAGAAGAGGGCCAAGCACAGCCTCAAGGGGATGAACAAACAGCCGCCACAACCCCACCAAGAGAATCCCAAGAGACTGTCAAAACATCTAGGAAGCTATCAAGAAGTGAAGAGTAGCAGACCAATGATGAGGTGATTCTCCATTAATGAATATGCAAAGCAAATGCAGGATATGACAGAAAAACTACGATCAGCAGCACTTAGCCGCAGCACAAAGGCTAAAGAACTGGAGATGGTCATTAACGCTCTCCAAGGAGAGTTAGAAGACAGATTGAATGTCATCACACTAATTTGCAAAAACAAGTCTACGAATTGAGAGCTGAAGCTGAACAACACTAGCTAGCAAGAGATAAACAGCAAAAAGAAATGGAAGAATTAGGTGAACTTCTCATGAAGTTGGCAGATGCTTACAAAACCAAAAATGAACAATTGACAGAGGTTACTAATAAACTTTTGACTACAACTCTGTTAGTTCAAAAGATTCAAGTACAGCTAGATGTCGTGAACGCCTCATTGCAATATTTAGAGTAGAGGATCAATGAACAAGCAACCTTTTTGTGACAAATACAAGAAAATCCTGCAGTTGCCTTGAGCAAAGGTACAGACAAAGTGTAGAAGGCACTAGAAAAAAAGAATAAAGATCTTGAGCTAGAGCTAAAGCTGGATCAGTTACAACACCGAGACCTGGAATTAATGCGGGTACAACGAGAAGAAGAGCTACTTAAGGAAATAGCCGAGCTAAAGAGAGTCAACCAGCTGCTGAGAGATGGATGGCAAGAAACACAAGGAAGAAGCAGGCATGTCAGAACAACCACATATTGATATTCCCTCGGTCTCTTTCGTTGAGATGGAAACACAGCCAGCAGAAGGGCTAGGTGGTGAAGAAGAATTTCAAGTAGCAATAACAGATGCCGATCAGGAGCCAATGTTCTAGCTGTTAAAAGCTAAGAAGGAGGTACTTAAGGAAAAGGTTACACAGGAGACAAATGAGCAATGGAAAGCAACGATGGATTGGGAGTTGAGAGCTCGTCACTCCGTCAATGTTACTCAACTCACTCCCAATCAATTCAATGCATAATGGCATCAGCAATCCCTACCATATCCCTTGATAAAGGTAGAGTTGCTCCAGGTCAAGGAAAGATTTTATAAAGACATGCAAATAGAAGGCGTAGATGAAGTCCACCCCAAGTGGAGAAAGAGCTGGCTGATAAGAATCCTCGATACCTGATTTTTTTCACAAGAGCACCTGTGGCACTTCAAAAGGATCCAACTGTTTGTCATGTACCAAGAGTAAGGACATAGCAAGCACATGAGGCAATCACAAAGAAGCGGCCTACATGGCTAAATTATCCAAGATTGCCAGCTCCAAAAAAGGGATCTCTGACCAAATAATACATGGTGAAAACCCTAACGGGCACCATGTCATTCTTCAAAAGTCTCCCTGATCTTTCATGTGTGATGCTTTACAAAATTTGCCAAATGCTTCTCGCCTGCATTGAAGTCTTTCATGAGCCAGAGCAAGCAGAAGCCCCGTGGATGTCATTCCTCGAGGGCAATAAGGGGTTATGCTACGATCTCAGTGGCCAACCTTCCGCAAGAAGTCCTTTATGGCTTCTACGCCCGCTGCATGTTCTTACCTTCTCATAATATGTTGGCGTTTGAGGAAGCATTCTACACAGGGTTCTTCACTTGGCAAACAAAGATTTTTGGGCCAGTGATCAGCAACCTGACATCAAGATTCATCTGCTACTCCACAGTCGAGCTTAAAAACACAGTTACTATGTAGTTTCTGCAGGTGCCAAACAAAGAGCGAAAGGTCAGAAACGAAAAGGCTCTATATGCACTTAAAGACCGGCTCATCAGCCGTCAACCCGAAGACTCTTTCAGCCCATAAAGCTGTGTCAAGGGACGACACATGCGAGGAGGGGGGGAATGTTAGCAGCAAGCTAACTTGGATATCATTTTTTGGAGCTCTCATTGTAAAAACACTTATTATTTGGATAAATTGGGAATATTGTAACTCCTATTTTTCGGATAAATCTTTGTAATTGATGAGCCGAGGCTACAAGCTTCCAGATTGTATCAACCTGTCTTTACCCATCTTTAGTTAGAGCTCTGAGATTATTAGTTTTGACCACCAAAAACCTTGGCTAAGGTATAAAAGCCAATTTCTGTAAGTTATTTTCAAGTTTTGGATAATGAAATACACAGCGTGAGCTAACGGCGCTCACTTCTCTCCTTCTTGTGCTTCCTACTCCCTCCCCAGTTGTCACATTGCAACCGCAGGTAAGAGCTCTACGCATTGACATAAGCATTTCACGGTATTTCGTAGCTTTTGGCGTCGCTGACCCGCGGCCGAATTTCATTATAAGTAGGAATTTACACTTCAAAATAAAAAACTAATCATAGGCGGGGTATTGGGGCAGCATTGCTAAGCATTTAGATGCATTCTGGTAAAAAACGACTGGGTAAAAAATCCACTGTTGTTAATAATCGTGATTTTTTTCACTTGACCTAAAGTGGGATTTGAGACCATAAGCACGTGTACTTAGGTCTTATAAACTTTTCCTAAAAGTTTCGTTACATTTGGATGTCATTTGATGTTGTAATGGATATGATTTGTTTGCCAATGAGCGATAGGCTTTTGGTGATTTTAGTCACTTGAGTGTAGCTTGAGTTAGATGCGAGTTGTTTGTTGTTTTCTGAGAGATTGACAACCTCTTGTAGCCTTTATGCACTAGTTGAGTCAGCTTCGTCCCATGGATTGACAATTCAATCGTGGTTCTTGCTAAATCTGCAATAAGATAGGAGTGAGGTTAGACACCCGTCCCACACATACACACACACACACACACACACACCCCTAAGTGCTTATACAAGCTAGTATTTAACCCAAAAAAAAACCTTGGCTCTTTACCAGGTAGGGTTTAGGATTTCTTACCCCCATACCCACTAAAATTAAAAAATAAAAATTATCTCCCCCCCCCCCCCCCCCCCCCCTTTTTTTGTGGGAGTGGCCTCTTAAAGCATCACTTTGTTAAGCCTCTCAAAGGCACATAGTGTATGGGACATTACCCCCTAGTAATGGTAACTGGCGGGCATTACTGGGTATTGAGTTAAATAACTTTGTGCATTTCAAGTAGTGCACGCCTGTCGACTTACAGTATTTACCTCACGATCTTATGAACTTTGTGCACCTGCATGCTGCATGATGATTATCTTTCTCTCTTATCTCCCACTTAATCCTCCCTATGGGGCCATGGCAGTTGTCACTTGTAGCCAGACACTTGGGGAACTGAGAAGGTTTCAAAAACGTAGGTTTGCATCATCATCAAACACTATATAAAGGTGAGGTTGGTTGTGAGCCCCTCACTTAGTCTTTTTTGCGTGGTGTTAGTGTTGGTATAAAGAGAGATTTGAGAGTTTTTTCCAGGAAGCTTTCCTACTGTATAAACAATGGAGCTTGTGGAAAAAGATGATGCTTCTCAGGTCCGCACTCTGTACAAATATCGTTTGGTTTCTTTTGCACCAAAGGTTCTGGTTTTATTTGGTATGCAGGGTTATTTTCTAAACTAAAGTATGAAAGATGGCGTGGCTTGAGATCTAGTAGCCATGAGCATCAAAAGAAAACTAGTCTTTTGAACTTACGCTCTGTCTCTGGTCTTTTTTAACGATGCACGTTTCTTTAAAAATACATTGATGGACATAAATTCTCTTTTGATTTGTTTTAAACTTTGGGCATAAAAGGCACTTGGCCTGCGCAAATTAATGAGGTTTGTATAGATTTTTGAAGGGCCATTTTCACATGCCATGTATATTTTTTGATTGCACGGGTATAGGTTTCCCTACACCAAGGCTTTACTGGCATCATTCACTAGAAAATAATTGGAATTTTAGCCTTCTTTTTTATATTTAGGGGTAACTCGCATTAGGTAGTACCTATGTACTTCACGTACATGCATGGAAATATAGCCGTGGACTTAGTTTTTTGCTCATTATTCTGCATATTGACTCAATATGATTGGGATATTAGCTCTGGAGTTAAGCTGCTAATGCGAGTATAAGGTAATATACACTTGGGGTATATCTACATATTGGTTGGGTATATTATGATAGCTATTAAAAAGAGGGCTCGAGTCCGATGAGCCTTTGTTGCATTTGATGCTTGGTTTTTTTGAGGGGCTACTAGCGTAATGTGGTGTCACATTGATGATATAGTGCATTCTATAATATGGGTCGCATTGCATACCATGATGGAGATGCTGTGACTAAACACTCTGGATTTCATGGTTTTTTTCCACTTAAGGCATGGCTTATTTGTTGGAATTAGGGTTGCAGAGAGACACACACCGCTTGGAGAAGACGAAGGAAGCTCAAGGCACACAATAGAGAGTGTGTTACTTAGTGTGCAATGGAAAGATAGATAGCCCTAGAGTGATGGGCGCATATACAATGCACGGGGGAAAAAACCTCCTAAAGAGGGAAAAAATGCCCCGACGGTCCTAGTGTGTTCACACACATCACAACCACATGTATATGGTAACACATCCCCCCTGGAGTGATACGGTAAACGAGAGCTGGCACATGAGTAAAGGGAAGTGCCATGCCCTGAGGACATGATCAGTCCACAAAGGGGAGTAAGCCCAAAGCTTTGTGGAAAGCTTCAAGCTTCTAACGAGACAATGCCTTTGTGAAAAGATCTGCAAGGTTGTCCTGTGTTGGCACATAAGCCAAGCTGATCTCTCCTGTTGAGAGCCTCTCCCTGACATAGTGGTAATGCACCTCAATGTGCTTTGTGCGAGCATGGAAAACTGGGTTCCTCGCAACTGCCAATGCGCTCTGATTTTCAGTGTAGATAGTGTTGGCGGTGTCCTGTCCAACACCCAAATCAGCCATAAGGCGTCTGAGCCATACACACTCAACCGTAGCTATGAAGACTGCCCTGTACTCAGTCTCACAACTCGAAGTGGCAACAGTAGGTTGCTTCTTGCTCAACCATGATATACATGAACTGCCAAGCATGAAAGAAAACCACTTGTGGACATTCACGTGTCAAAACAACCAGCCCAATCTGAGTCCGAAAAAGCATGTAAGTCTGGCGGCAATGATCCCCCCTTGGGAAAAAACAAGCCAAGATGTAAAGTGCCTCTAAGGTAGCGGAAAATCCTCTTGACAGCCTGCCAATGCTTAGACCCTAGGCTATGCATAAATCTGCTGACCTGTGAGACTGCAAACTAAATATCCGGCCTCATGTTGCATACATAAATGAGGCAGCCAACAGCAATTTGGTAAACAGTGACATCAGTAGGATTACCAGCATCATGTAGACTCAACTTCAAACCTGTTTCATGGGAGTGGCAATAGGTTTGCAATCCTCAAGTCCAAACTTACATAGCAATGTCTCTATGTAACTTTTCTGACACAAGGCAATACCACCATCACACTGCTTAAACTGTATACCCAAGTAATGGTGCAACAGCCCCAAATCTTTCATCTTGAAAGTAGCATTCAAATCAACCTTAAATTCAGCAATATGTCTCTCATTTGGTCCAGTGATCAGCAAATCATCAACATAAAGAACCACAATGAGAAGTACATCACCCTCACGCTTTACATACAATGTGCTTTTTGTTGGACTGTTTCGAAAGCCTCATTTAACCAAATGAGTGTCAGCTTTCTCATACCAATCACGAGGAGATTGCTTCAACCCATACAAAGCCTTCTTACATTTGCACACTTTGTCCTCTTGTCCTTTTATGACAAAACCACGAGGCTGCATTACATAAACTTCCTCAAATATGTCACCATTCAAGAAAGCAGTAACAATGTCTGATTGATGTACATCCCAACCAAAATGAGCTGCCAATGCACATAGAAAATGTACAGTAGTCATACGACAAGTGGGAGCAAAAGTCTCTTCATAATCTATGCATTTTTGTTGTGCATAACCTTTAGCAACAAGTCGAGCCTTATGGCGATCGATCTCACCATCCGGATTGTGTTTCAACTTGTAAACCCACTTTGTACCAATGGACTTTTTGCAAGGAGGCAAATCACATAAAGTCCATGTGTCATTTTCTATAAGTGCATCATATTCTGATTGCATGGCAGCCATCCAATTTTCTGAATTCTGTGCTTCATCAAAAGATAGAGGCTCCTCAACATCATGTAAGCTAGACACAGCCAAAGCATAACAATCTGATGCATAAGATGCATGGTGAGAGCCTGAATGAGTACGACTAGACAAAGGTGCATCCAATTTACTGTCACGCAAAGTGTGCACCAGCCATTTTGGCATACCTCTAGCCTGCTCATTTTCAGCCCTTTCCTCATCAAGTACATCATGTACATCTGCATCAGTAATAGGCTGATCTAAAACATTTTTAGAAACCCCCATAGGCTGTACATTTGCCTCATTGGAACTTACATTCGTATTTCCACCACTGAAAAGAGGCAACAAAGTGTCATAAATGTCCTTTGAGCTTACATTATTGTCTCTAGTACATGACAGCAAGGGCTGAACAGAATCTTCCACAAACACTACATCCCGAGAAACCAGAATACGTTTTGTTTGCGGATGATACAACCTGTAACCTTTGCTTTCAACACTATAACCAACAAAAATACATTTGACAGCCTTATCATCCAATTTTCTGCGTTGCACTTGTGGCACCAAAGCATATGCCAAACAACCAAAAACACGCATGTGCTCAATAGAAGGCTTTCTATCATGCCATGCTTCATATGGAGTAATAGACTGCAAAGCTTTCGTAGGACACCAGCTAAGTACATAAGTGGCACACATGATGGCCTCAAGCCAAAAAGAATGCGGCAAAGCTTGACTTTTGACCAAACATTGTGCCATTTTCGTCAGTGACCTGCTTTTCCTCTCAGCAACACCATTTTATTGAGGTGTATAAGGCACTGTACATTGGTGTTTTATCCCACAACTAGCCATAAATGCATTAGATTCATGAGACATATACTCCCCCCCTCGATCTGAACGGAGGGTGCCCATAGTACATTTCGAGACATTTTCAGCCATAGCCAGAAATTGTTTGAAGCACATAAAAACTTCGGACTTTGCTTTAAGCGAAAATACCCATGCATGCCTGGAGTAATCATCAATGAAAGTCACGAAGTACACGTAATTTCCCAAGGACGGAGTTTGCATGGGCCCACAAACATCACTATGCACAAGCTGCAACTTGCATGTGGCCCGAACTGAACCATCCTTTGGAAATTTAGAACTCTGCATCTTACCCAAAATACAGCCTTCACAAACATGTTTGACAGGTGCTTCAAGAGGCGGCAAAGAAGAACCAAATCAGATTTCTGCAAACACAGCAAACTGGAAAAATTCAGATGACCAAAACATGCACGCCAAAGTTTTGCATCTGAAATAGCCCTTGAATCTGCAACAGCATTTGCAAAATTTTGTCCACACTTGTCATACAAAGTGAGCTTATATAGCCCACGGCACAAAAGCCGAGATGCAACAATTTCATCACCAAAACTGAGATCATGAACTGTACATCTATCATCCACAAATTTGACTACAAGTCCAAGTCTAGCAAGTGCGGATACAGACAAGAGATTCTTCTTGATCCCAGGTACATAAAGTGCATCAACAAGTGTGAAGGAACTACCATTAGCAGCAGTGAGCACAATCTTTCCAAATCCCTGAACTAGATAAGAGGCGTTGTTGGCACAAGTGACTGAATTCCCATGAGGGACAGACTCGAGAGAGGTAAACAATTCACTATGTCAGGTAATGTGCTTTGTAGCACCACTGTCGAAATACCACACATGTAAATCTGCAGCAACTGACAAGCATGCATCATGACAGCAGGATTGTAAGTGCACTCTGCGCTAAAAGCCCATTCTGCATCAACATCAACAACGCAGTCTCCTTTCACAGAAGACTCAACAATGGCTGCATTTGTAGTGGAACCAGCATTTGCAGTGGAACCACCCTTTTTCTTCTTAGCCTCTTTGGCCTTCAACTTAGGACACGACTTGATCAAGTGATCATTGGCTTTACAATAATGACAACGCATCTTCTTTTTGCCCTTATCACCAGAATTTCCAGACGAATTGCTGCTAGCAGAAGCAGTAGGAACATAATTTTTGCCACTCGCAGCAGAACCATATGAAGTGGCTGCATTGCTATTACCACCCTTTCTTTGAGAAGCAATAAAAGCCTGTTCAACTGCACGTTGTCTAGTCCTGTTTTTTCTGGAAAGTGAGTCTTGCAACAACAATGTGCATAATGCATCAAACTTGATAGCTTCTGGATTTCCTTGGGTCATAAGTCTCCAAGTACTAGCAAAAGTCTGGTAAGAATTTGGTAAGGCATCAAGAACAGTCTGCACAAGGGAACTGTCTGAAATAACTTCACCTACAGAAATAAGTTGCTCATTGATATCCTTGACACTAGCAAGGAAAGTGTCCATATCATCTTCCTCATGCATAATCTTCGACTCCAGCTCTTTACGCAGCAAAGCAATTTTTGCCTCATTGCGGCTTGCATAAAGACCTGCTAGAATATCCCAAGCCTGTTTTGTAGATTTTGCTGAACAGATGTGAGGAACAATGGTGCGCTTCACAGACAACACAATCAATGCATGAGCCTACGCATCCTTAACATCCCAACGAGCTTGTTCTGCCATAGGCAAAACAAATCTAACAACTGCAAACCTTGCAACAAGACCTACAACATCGTCTACATCGCCTACATCCTCAGAACCAGGACGTACATCAATGCCCTGCACAATGTTCCAGACACCTTTTGACACAAGAACATGTTGCATCATATAAGCCCACATAGGGTAGTTGTCCCCATCCAACCTGTCCTCAACAGCAAACATCTTGAACACATCTGTGTTGTTGTTGTCAGCCATGGTAAATGCCGCACCTGATGTGAAAACTGCCCGAAAATAGGAGAAACGGAGCGGGAACAACCTGTGCTATATAGCACAAACCGTAGAAGACTATAAGGCACCTGTTATGCAGAAAACGATACTGACACAAATTCTGCACAAAATGACGAAATAGCCTGTGCAGTACTGCCTGTAGTGGAAACGGAGGCCGAAATGAGCCCAAATCAAAATTCTAAGCAGACCGAGCTCTATGAGCATATCCCAAAATATTTATCGACCTACGAACGCTTGCCAAAGCTCACTGAAATCGGAGAAAGTGAGCAGGCGTGTGCTAGAGCAGCTGGCGACTAAGCCCGGGAGGACGTGACCTGCTCTGATACCGATTGTTGGAATTAGGGTTGCAGAGAAACACACACAGCTTGGAGAAGACGAAGGAAGCTCAAGGCACACAATAGAGAGTGTGTTACTTAGTGTGCAATGGAAAGGTAAATAGCCCTAGGGTGATGGGCGTATGTACAATGCACGGGGGAAAAAACCTCCTAAAGAGGGAAAAAATGCCCCGGCGGTCCTAGTGTGTTCACACACATCACTACCACATGTATATGGTAACATTATTTACACTTGTTTGTATAATTTTTGGAATTTTTTTTGGTTTCTCTTACTCAAACTTAATTTAGAGGATTTGATATGCTTAGCTGAGTGCTTTTTTGCTTAAGCCAAGAAACATGCAGTTTGTTTAAAGTAAAACAAGTTGTAAGTTGGACATGGATAACAACTGATATAGTCCGTTGACACCTGTAAAACGCATTCAAGACTAACATATCTGTTGTCTTGATTAAATGGATGCAGGTGAGGACTCTATCCTTTCTTGGAATTTTTTTGGCTTGAAGAAAATGTTTGTCCACGATTACAATGGCTCCTACTACTTGGGTAGTACTTCTTTAATGAGTCGTTATCATTGTATACTAGAATGAGGCCTCATCTGCTATGCCATGTATAAAGATAATTCTAAGATTGAGTTGTTTTTGTACTAATCATTGCCTTTTCTCTAAAGCCAGCTATCTTTTGAGCATTAAAGTTGATTTATGTCTTATTATTTAAGTAAAAACAGCTACACACACACACACAGAATAGTGGAGGGAAAAATAGAATCCATAGAGACACGAGAGAATGACATGTGGGGATTGACCGGACAACCCATCCACTTTTGCTCTACTATGAACAAAGAGGATTTAAATTTGCAGGGAGCAAGCTAGAACACCTCTAACCTACCTGAGCCAGACATAGGTTAAGGTCGCTTTTCCTATCTGCATTACCCCAAATGTAAAAGGATCCCAAATACTAGTCAGTGGTAGAGTATCAACACCAACCATACTAGTCTAGATGCCACACAAATTCACTGGAGTGTTCTTTGATGATATCATCATCTACTCCAAGTCCTTGGAGGAACATAAGCAACACCTCCAAGTGATTTTTTAAGCATTGAGGGAGAACAAGCTTTTTTCTCAACCAAAAGAAATGCAATTTTTTCCTCCAAAAGATTCGATACTTAGGTCATATTATCTCTCAAGATGGTATCCGTATGGATCCATCAAAGTTAGAGGTAATAAAAGCATGGCCTAATCCAAGGAATCTACATGAGCTAAGAAGATTTATTGGTATGTGTGCATACTACAGATGCTTCATAGAAAAATTCTCTCAAATAGCAAGACCATCACATCACTTAATAAAGAAGAATGTTAAGTATTTATGGATTGTTAAGGAGCAAAACACTTTTGACAAGCTCAAAGAAAATCTTACCTCCCAACCAGTCCTCATGCTTCCGAATCTCTAAATGCCATTTGAGGTCCAATGTGATGCTTGTGGAGAATGCCTTGGAGCAGTCTTGCTTCAAGAAGGGCATGCCATAGCATATGAGAGCCAAAGAATCAATACCGATGAACGTGTCTTAGGCATTTATGAGAAAGTGCTTCTAGCTGTTCTACATGCACTAGACACATGGAAGCATTATTTATTGGGGACTCTATTTATTTTACAGACCGACCACCTAAGTCTCAAGTACTTCATGATGCAAGTCAAGCTTTTCGACAAACAAATGAGGTGGGAAAATTTTCTTTCGCAATTTAATTTCCATATTGCTCACGTTGCTGGTAAGCACAATCAAGTGGCCGATGCACTTTCACAATGACCAAAAGTTAATGCGGTGTCTATAGCTACTCAGAATGATCTATTATCCATGATAGATGAGTATGCTACTAACCCTGACTTTAGAGACATAATCCAGCCCTTGCTTTGAGGAAGAAAGAGGAACCATTCCGCTTGCAGTATGGTTATCTTCTCCACGGCAAAAGGTTGTGTTACCCATTCCCTTTGTGAGAAAGTCATATATGAATCCCATGCTCCTCCCTATGCAAGGCATAGAGGCATTCAACCTACTCTCCGAGGAGTAGAAACGTACTTCTATTGGCCTACCATGAAAGTGGACATACAAGAGTATGTTCAAAATGTGTAGTATGCCAAAAGACCAAATATTATAGAGGGAAGCAACCTGGATTACTCCAGCCATTGCCTATCCCAAATTCACCATGGGAGAGTATATCCATGGATTTTATCTTTGAATTACCCAAGTCTATCCATGAGAATATGGACAATAGTCGACAAGTTTAGCAAGCAAGCACACTTTATTCCTCTCAAAAAGACTATTAAGGCACACCAAATGGCAACTCTTTTCATATCACAGATTTTCAAACACCATGGATTACCAACATCCATCATGTTAGATAGAGATCCTAGAATAACCAGTAAGTTTTGTAAAGGTCTCTTTGAAAATCTAGGAACAAGATTGAATTTCTCTTTGGCCTTATCTTCCACAAACGGATGGCCAAAGTGAGATAGCCAATCTTACGATACTCGATCTACTAAAGACTTATCTTACAGAAGTAGATCAATGCTCACAATAGGAAAAGTACTTACCTCTCGTAGAGTATGCCTACGATAATATTATACATACTTCTACGGGAATAGCACCTTTTGAGATTATTGAGGGAAGACCTAAAAGTCCCTTGCTACTCAAAGTACATGGGAAGATCTTCGCTGCCGATGAGTATAGCCGTGACCTACAAGAATCTTTTCAAAAGATTAAGGAGGCTATATCTATCTCTGAACAAAGGCAAAAAGAAGCGCAGAAGGGCCTTAACATTCAAAGAAAATGATTAGATCTTACTTAAGTTTCCTAAGTCTCGATTGAGGCAAATGACGGGCAAAAATCCTACGGGCCATCAAAAGTATTATGCTAAGGTAGCAAAAAGATACTATGGTCCTTTTCAAATCTTGAAGCCCATCAATGAGACGGCTTACCAACTCAAGTTGCCCAACCATTGGCTCATACACAATGCTTTTCATGTGAGCCTACTTAAGCCCTACAAAGGAGAGCCCCCAAATGAACCAATTATTGAAGACCCTCCCAAAGTTGAAGACCAAGAAGAGGTGCTAGAACCCAAAGATATCCTTCGGCATGAAGACAAGGTACTACGACATTGTAAGATTATCCGATGGTATCTTATTAAGTTCAAAAATTATCCTTTTGAAGATGCTAAATGGATGCAAGGAATACAACTTAAGGATAGTATGAACCTTGTCAATGCTTACAATGCTACATTATTAGAGTAAGAAAATGTACAAATTTCTTTCAAATGACCAATGTTTTTTTCTTATAAGACTAATTCTCTTTTTATTGTGCACAAAGTTAAATAGTATGCATGCTTAGAATCATGTTTGTGATTACGACGTCTCTCAAACATCAAGTAGAATTTGTCACTCTACTTTGGGACAATGAAATGGACTAAGGAGTAGACATGCTTGTAGCAGCTATGTCTCCCAAGCACCAAATGGACTAGTCATCCATCTTGGAAAGATGTTGTAGGGTAAAAAGGGATCCTCTACCCGCTAAGTAAGATTGACTAATGACTAAGGCTTTATCTCTTCTACCTCATGTAGTCGAGGACGAGTATGATTTGAAGAGAGAGGTGATGTCATAAAATCTAATATCTAACCAACCCAAATGATTTTCTCATATTAAACTGATCATTTAATGTGGGAGAATAAATGGGAACAAGGGTTAGGATATAGACATGTGCTTATAGATCTATCTCGACACAGGGCCAATGGTAAAGGGACCCAAATGAGAGATGGTATGTCAAAGAGCAAGGCTAACCAATGGAGCATAAAGACCTTAGGGTTAGCTTCATTGAAGATCTCCAATAGTTAGTGTTAAAAGTCCTTTGGCCTTAGGTAAGCTAGGGCTGTGCTAGGTGGGAACCCGGCCCAAGTTGAGGTCCTTGTCATGCTTGATGATTGAGATGCTTGAGGTGCTTTCCATGCTTGAGATGTTAGGGTTGTACTTGAGGTGGGAACCAAGCTCAAGCTTGAGGGGCTTAAAGTATGTGCTTGTGGTGAGAATTGGGCCCAAGGTTGAGGGGCTTGACGTGGCACAAAAGTCAAAGAAATCTACAAGGAGGGGGTGAGCCATACAAGAAGGGGGAGTGGTTTCTTGACTACTCTCTCTCCCAAAGGGCACCCCTTGCCCAAGAGGCAAGTAGGACATGTCAAGCCCCGGTAGCTAGGTTACCCTCATGGTGTCTCTAAAGCCTATTGGTTGGCCTTCCAAGGGGTCCAATGATAATTTAGTGGATTTAATTAATTACTTTAGCATTTATCAAGCCCTCTCTCTCAAAGGGGAAAGGGGGATACTTGTCCCAAGGCTACCCTTGTTGCTTGTTATGACTCTTGCTTGCGATTGGCTAGGCCTGGAGGGGTCCAATGAGCTTCAAGCATGAGCTACAAGGGGGGGTCGACAAAGCATGCTAGGGGGTTGCTTGAGGGGTATACTCTCCCACACTTACCACACACACTCTCTCATTGTGTGAAGTGCAAAGTGCAAAAGCTCCCTCTCCTTCTACAAGCAAGTAGAGAGGCTGAGAGCCTACACCAACACTCTTAGCTATGGAATGCAAATCTAACCAAGAGCCATGCTTCAATGTTGTTAAGAGACTGACCGAACAGGTGCCCACCTGATCGGACACATAGTCAGACACCAGATTTGTAGTCAATTATTTTGCCAAGCTAGTGTAGTGATACCATTAGGAAAAATATGAACCCTCTAGGGACCCTTTGGGATTAAGGTTAATTAGAGGCTAGCCAATGAGAAGAGGGTGGTGGACACACTCTATGCCCTCAAAAATGTAGGGGGACAAAGTAGTCTTACACTTCTTAAATGGGCTCTTACCGAAGGTGGGGGGGGGGGGGGGGGGGGGGGGGGGGGCATATAAAACCTCCAACTTCCCTCCTTTTTTATTCGGTTTTGAAAAAATCCCAAAATTTTTGAAACTCAAATTTTATCTTCTTAAAATCCCCCTAAATCTACTTTATGGTCAAAAAAGCCTTTTTTTAACCTCAAAAAATCAAAAAATGCACCCAAAAACCCTAAAATTCAAAAAAATTTAAAACTTTTGAAAAATCCTTTTTTACAATCCAGAGCTCCCCCAAAAGTAGTCCTTAGGCAAAATTTTATTTTCTCTCTCTAGAACCCCTTTTCCAACCCCTCCTTGGTTGCAACCATCACACTCATCCTCTACTCCAACACTCTCTCTCTCTACACCATCTCCATTGCTGCAGCGAGGAAGCTCCTCTCTCCTCCCCTACCACCTTCCATTGCCACACCAAGCAAGGGTTATCCACCTTCTCCTTCCATTGCCACACCAAGCAAGGGTTATCCACCTTCTCCTCCCATTGCCACAAGGGTTAACAACCTTCTCCTATCACTTTATCCCACCTAGATTGTAGCAACAAGCAAGGTCATGCTCCTCCTCCTAATTTTCTTTGCTCAACCATGGCCAACTCTACTTCACAAAGGCGGCCAAAGGATGAGGTCACAGCACTTGCATGCCACAACACTAGAGGTATAGATGACTAGTGGGTGCCACAAGAGTTCACCAAAGGTGCTTGGGTATACATGCAACCATCTGCTATTGGCCCTCATCGTGTGCGGAATCGTGCAAACTTGGATCTTCATTGGAAAGGAAAGCTCCTTGGCTTCAAGAACCGCAAAGACAAGGGGACCGTAGCCATTGTGCAACATGTTTTCTCAATGTCAACCATGCAATTGCAACAACCACCTCGATTTCCAACACATTGTAAGTACATGTTTTGAGAATACAAAGCTAGGTGTGAAATCACAGTGTAATGTTATTATGGATTCATACTTAAGATTTGTCATGCATTTATAGTCATATTTCCATCCACGTTGGTGGAGGAGCAGCCACTACATAGTCTCTCCGGCACATTCAATGCTATATATGTGGATATTGGAGCAACAATGTTCCCACATCTTTGCCCAACCAAACTGGTTCAAAGAAGGATTTTCTTCTATTCTCACTCCTATATTGTGCCTACTTCTACACAAGCGTTTGGAACGCTTGAACCCATCAAAGTAACTTCCTTATTAAGTATGGAGTGGCCGGTGCCAGATTTGTGGTCAGTAGCATCTTTCAAGCAAAAGATGATAATAGATGTCCAAAACTCTTTGAAATACTCTAAAACTTCTAGGTCTATGGACTTGAGTTAGTGTTTGCCTATTCATTGTTTTGTGCATATTTTTAAAGAGTTTGGATTTGTGGAGACTACCACAATGCTTGTATGTAAAGATGTGCATTACGAGGAATTAGGAAGGCTTTTAGAAGAGGACTGGGGTTTTGTGGAGGGCATTAACGGGGACCGGTACCGTTGTAAGGTTGGAGCTTCAAGTATTGGAATGCGCTATTTGAAATCCCGCACCTCCTTGTACATACGATTTCACTATGATCGTTGGATGTGCAAGCTTGGAGTGTGGACTCCCTTACAGAGTATAGACGGCACTATTGCAAGCTTTGACATTGCTATGAAGATGCCCAACGATGCTTTGGAGGCAGTCCAAGTGAACAAGCATTGGAATCTTAGTAATGTGCAAGAAAATTTGGTTATTATGGGTTTTGAGGCCCTTCAACAAGCACAATTTCGTTTACAAGGTCACAAGGTGAGAATCCTTCCACCACATTTTCAATATATCATGGTTTGCTTATTGTAATGAATGTCCGCAGATTGGGAAGAGAATGGAAGACAAATTGAAGGTTGAGGAGGACTGGGGAATGGATGGAACTATTCTATCGATCTTATAACTTTGCAACTCTTGCAATTTTCAAAACGATCCCCGATGTAATCAACATGATTTGCTTAGGCAAATCATGTCATTGAATATAATTTTTCGCATTGAGATGAGAAATCATTTTTTGGTGAAAGTGCCTTTTTTTTATGTCTTTAAAAAAGGGTCCATTATAAAAGGGGGGCCGCCTAACTCGTTCACTATTTTCACTTTTGCAACTCTTGAGCTCCTCCACTCTCTATCTACATCCCAGGCTAGACATGGATGCTTCCACAGCCTCTGCATCTGCACCCACATCCACCCCTTTGTCACGCTTCATCCTCTTCCTCGAGGACACCAAATACAAAGGGAAGTTGGACCTCCACACCTTTTTTACTCATCTCCCTGACCTTGATGCCACAATTTCCCTTCACATGGATGCATTTGCCGAGATTTTTGCGTTCATGGAGAAGCACATCATAAAATATTATGTATCTATCTCCCACATGCAGGGATCTGGGTGCCTTACGATCTTTTGCGCTATATACACAAAGGTGATCGCCCATTCTCCAAGCGGTTGCAACGATTCCAAGAAATTGCCACCGATGCAGACCATTAGGGAAAATTTGGACTCACAAAGGGGCCTTATAAGGAGTTTGACTTCCTCTCTCATGTCCAAAACAGGCATGCGGTAAAATTTTTGCAAATCAACTCTAAACTTCGCGGAGATTTGACAGTTAGAATCTACTCTTCAAGCTCTTTCTATTGATATATAACACACCATGAGATTCCTCATATTTTGAAAGATTCTATTTTTGATTCTCTAGATTCTAAACAGAGTTGTCACATCACAACTCTAGATTCTAAACAGAGTTGTCACATCACAAGAGTTGTCACATCACAAGAGAGTCAAAAATAGAATCTTTCAAAATATGAGGAATCTCGTGGCGTGCTATATATCAATAGAAAGAGCTTGAAGAGTAGATTCTAACTGCCAAATCTCCGCCAAGTTTAGAGTTGATTTGCAAAAATTTACCGCACACCCGTTTTGGACATGAGAGAGGAAGTCAAACTCCTTATAAGGCCCCCTTGTGAGTCTAAATTTTCTCTAATGCATTTCTTGGACGAGCAAGCCCCAGGGGTGTCTGCGCTCAAGAAGCGCAAGTTGGGGGTGGATTACCTTTCTCGGCTCGCAACATTTATCTTCTTGATGAGCGAGGAACCTGATTTGGAGGAGCTCCACTTACCACACCTTCAAGTTGGGTCCTTTATCAAGGACACCAAGGAGCAGGAGGTTATCCCCATGAACCTTGCAGCGGAAGGAAAGACACTCCGGCTCGAGTACCCCAGGGGGCTCGACGAAGTGGTTGAGAAATCCATAGTTGTGGTTGGCCCTAGTGACACTCCAGTGCCACTATCACTGACGGATGTGGCTATCCCAAAGGTAGCAAAATCAACGGCTTCTCCTCAGTGGTAGTGGATGGGGAGGAGTATGTGTTTATGCATAATTTGGAGAAAGCATTTGGCCTGCACATGGATGAATGCTTGAGCGTGCTATGCAACAGCACCAAATTTTCCTTAGACAATACGCCAGATGCCCTAGAAAGCAAGCTCTTGCCAGCTGGGGACTCTGTTGCTGAAACTATTGCAGTTGTATGTGCAGAGGTCCTGGCAACAGAGCAGTTGCACGCGGCTGAGGAAGAATTCCAAGCCACGCAAGCCAAGGTTGAGGCCGCTAGGATGCCTATGCCATTATGCAACCTCCCATCTAATGATCCAAAGGTCGTAGCTACGGTGCATGGGATCATTGACTTGGATGCAAAGGGCAACAGGGAGGAGGACGACAAGGAGCAGGAGGTAAACTGTATCCTAATTTTCGTGTTACTATTTTATCCTTCAGTGTCTTTTTTCTCAACCTTCATCGGTTTATGACAAGACGTCGTGGAGCTTGATGGTTTTGTTGCAAGGACGGGTGGCAAGCGGACGGCTGGCAAGACCTCAAGATTCCCTTGCGCATTACCTAGGACAACTCCCCCCTGGCGATGTGGCCATTATCCATAATGAATTTACTCCCCAAGCCCATTTTATGACTTGGTCGTTGAAAGCTTTGAACAAGTTTTTGTGTTTGAGCACCATTGCTCAAGCTACACATCTTGTGTTCCTAGTGCGTAGATCCCTTGTATGCACAGCGTTTGGCACTGGCTTTCGTGGTAAAGTGCTTGCCCAGATAGGGATACATGCTTCCATTGGCTCAACTGACCCAAAGGCCATAGCGCAGTCCCTCTTGACTGGGGAGTTGCCTTACGCGCAAGATAGGCTCCAGGAAATGGTCAAGAAAATTATGAACTCCTCATATACATGATGTAAAATCACCGTTTTGAAAGTAATAATAAATATTTGGAATTGTCTCTCTATCTTGCAAATTCTTCTAAATGTGATTTTTCAATCTTGAAAATTGTTGTAATTGGTGATATGTTTCAATAAGCTGTCTTTTTTGCTTGAAGTAACAACACAACGGAAGTTGGATGCACATGATACAGGGGAAAGTATAAAACACATTTGAGTGAGAAGTGGTTTCTCTAAAGTAATGATGCAAAACCAATTCTTTTTAGTTAATTTATGTATTTTAAGTACCCTAGGGAGTAGAGATGTCTACCAGGAGCAAAAAAAATGGTGGCCACAAGGGCGCGCAAATGGACCAGTCACTAGTTTTGGATGGCCCATTTGCGCGCCCTTGTGGCCACCCTTTTTTGGGCACCTGGTAGGCTTATCTACCCCCTAGGATACTTTAAAAACACAAATTTATTGAAAGCAATTGGTTTTGCATCATTAATTTAGATGGAGCCTTCTGGCCACCTTTTTTATGGCAATTTCAGCATATGTTAACACTTAAGGAGACTAGAAAAGGTGAAATCAATTCTGAATTTAAGTTTTCCAACACACTATCACCTGCTTTAGCTCTACCTAGTACACCCCTGCACCAAAAAGCCCAATTACATTAGACATTTGAAAAATCCAAATTAATGTTGCATAGACACTTGGTTTCACAATATGTTTGCTTTTTTGATATCCTATGGGGAATTCAAAGCTTGAAATGGCCACAAGGCTCCATCTAAAGTAATGATGCAAAACCAATTGCTTTTAGTTAATTTGTGTTTTTTAAGTATCCTAGGGGTAGATAAGCCTACCAGGTGCTCAAAAAAGGGTGGCCACAAGGGCGCGCAAATGGGCCATCCAAAACTGGTGGATGGGCCATTTGCGCGCCCTTGTGGCCACCCTTTTTCTTGCATCTGGTAGGCATCTCTACCCCCTAGGATACTTAAAATACATAAATTAACTGAAAGCAATTCATTAACTCCACCAAAAGGCCCAATTACATTGGACATTTGAAAAACCTATCTTACTGTTGCGTAGACACCTCGTTTTACAATATGTTAACTTTTTGATATCTTATGGGTAAACAGAACTTGAAATTGCAAAGTCATCTCATTACAAAGATAATAGACATAGTAGACACAACTGTTGATCATATTGTCATTGGAAAGTAAAAACATTACAAAGTTAAGGGTGTGCAATACAAAAAGAGGGGTAACTTCGGCTAATGCTAGAAGTCTCGTCGCAATCGACGTGCAAGCTGCCTATCTTTTGGCTGTATTGTCACTCGCTTTGCATGAATGGCGCATAGGTTGGTATCTTCCAACACCGAAATCATGTGGGCCTCTGCAACTTCTTGAATAGCCTCTAGCGCTATTGGTTGCATTCTATATTGATTTCCATAGCTTTGAAGCACCTTCTTCACTGTGCGAGCAAAGGGGGCGCGTCGAATCAAAAGCTCTGTAGTCTTCTGGCAGTGGCGGATTTTTGCGAATGCCCTTGCTATTTTTCGGTGCCGCTGCGGTTGTCTTGGGGGCACTTGCACATTTGCTGGCTGGCGAGGTTTAGGCTTCTTGAAATACTTAGACTTGCACCTGTTTACATGCTTAGGGGTCGGATTTGCAGCCTCTTCTGATTCATCCTCTTCCCTTGCCTGCCGATCTTGTGGTGTGGGGAGAGCTCCCTGGCCTGGAGGCAGTATCTTCCCCCCAACGGGCACCCGGTGTGTGCGCGGTATTTTAGCTCGCAGCCATGGTGGCTCACTTTCTGATTCAGTGTTTGTATAGACCACCCGAGTTCTGGATGGTCCTGCTTGTGATTGGTGGCGCGACGGCTCCTCCCTATCGGACTTTGTTTTTTGCTGGCTCTCTTCTTCTCTCCAGCGCTGGGCACGTTGCTTCATTCTTTTGCTAGGTGTTATATCTTGAGGATGTGGAGATTCAACACCCCTCGATGACTCTGGTGCCCTACTACCATGCCCACTGCCAGAAGAGTTCCTGGAACAGCAAGGTGTTCGTGGCCGTTTTCTTGTGCGTTTAAGCCATGCCAGCTTCTCACATCCTTGGAGGGTGTTTTTGTTGGCAGGCGGATTCTCTTTCATGGTTTGTTTGGTGCGCGCCATTTTGTATGGTAAGAGCTCACCTAATCTTAAGAAATGAGTGGTTTATGAGAGCATGCAATATTTATAAGGGCCCATTTAAAAAGGGCCCTGTTCACACTAATTTTGAAAAAAAACTATTATTTTTTAAATAAACATGTCGTTAAGAGTTGGACCCTGCGTTCACGTTTAGTGACTCGCGCAGTATCCACTTTGATCCTTGTCGCACTCTGCATCGCCGCCATGCAGCATGCTTGGCGGGACCTTGCGACATTTGCCACTTGTTGCTATGCTCTTGACGACTCCATTTCTGCACTTCAATAGCAATCTTGGATTGTCGCGCACGCTCCATTGTGAGCTTACGAGCAAATGTTGTGCGAAAAAACCAGTTGAACATCTCCTCCAAATAATTGGATTGCACCATTCCACCACCATGTCGAGTATTTTTGAAGTACACTCCCCTTGGTCGATAATGGGACTTCTCCATGCCTTGAGTGCTAAAAATTTCAAGCGATCCATACTTGTGCATAAAAAATACAACATACGCAAACAAGATATGATGTTCACATGAATAAACGATCCACATTATTTAATAAAAACAATCCCTTGTAATAAATACACCACGTAAAATGGCTTACCATGTAATGTGTGATGTTATTTTCACCCCAAGAAAGGGTGAAGACCTTGGTGAAATCCGCCAAGGCTTCTTGAAATGATTGGCGTTGTTCTTGTGTTGTGCTGTTAAGGTCCATAAGCTTGACCATTTTATCAAAATGTTCTCAAACTTGCTTGCGCTTGTTTGCAAGCTCACCATTTGAATCATTGTCAGTATTAGCTTTGCATAACACCTTCCAAAGCTCCCAAAGGTTACCTGCCTACTGGTTGGAGCTGTTTGGAGCATCATATCGACTTGGCTTTCCTTGGGAAACTTTCTTCAAAAAGTGTCTAGCTTTTTGTCCACTCATTGACACTTGTTGAGCAATTTCATGGGCCTCTCCTGTGTTCTTTGCAGCAACGATAGACACATTTCCATCGTGACAGCCAATGGAATTCAAGAGTACCTCCACTCTTTCGATCGCTTCCTGGGACTTTTCCAATGGCTTCATTGTGAAAGCATAGTCAATGTGGAGCTTCAATAGCCTATCAAAAATGCGCATGAATGCGTGTAATGTACAAAAATGTACATTCGATAGAGGAAATGGAAAGATTGGATTCCAAGTATGGTCCTTTTGATCACGGTTTGGGGCATTGAGCATGAGACATCTCAGAATAGACGCTTCCCATTCTCTACCTTCATCTCCGACATCACGACAATCTAACCCTTGTTCTCCATGCCCTTGCCATGGAAGCATGGAACCAACCTTTGCAATGCTCTTATGTGATTTTTGTCCATTAGGTTTGTACCCTCGAGTGCAAAATGGACAATGCATGAGAGAAGAAGCCCCTTGTTTGCAACCAAGCAAACACTTTATGGTCTTCAAATCCCCACCTAAGTGCCACTCCACATCATAACTACCAAAACCCTCAATCTCCAACTTCTGACCTGCATTTGGGAGTGTATTACTTATGTGATCCATGGAGTTCTCTCAAAAATCCATGAAAGTACTCCATTGGTCTCTTTGGGCACGTCAATAGCACCCAACCACCAAATGTCTTTCTCTGATTGCACGCTAAAAGATGGGGTGGGAGATGGCTCGATTGAATCCCTTCGCTTGGTTTGCAGAAGGGCCTCATTCATTAGAGTGACACTTAGATTCTCTAACCTTCGGCCTTTCACTATTTGACACTCATCGAGTTTCATACAAAAGAGACTTTTGTGCCAAGCACTACAAAATAAATAGTGCCAAGACCTTAAACTTCAGAGTCTATGATAAGAACAATACCAAAGAAAAAAGTAAAGTGTGTCACCTTCTTCAGGTAACTCGTAAAATCTAAGCATGGCTTGTTGAAGCCTTCTAAGATCCACAAAAATATTGTTCCACATTGTGTAAGGAAAGCCCTTCTCCGAAGGTCTTATGGATTGTTTCTTACCTTTTCCCCTTGTCTTTGTTGCGCACGAAGCATAAAGGGAAGTTGGCATTGTGTCCTGAACGTGTAGGTATGTCCCAATGCGGGAGAACACATCTTCGTTCGTGGCCTTCTTTGCGAGCTTGACCTTGTGAGGAACGGGAAATAGGTTTTCCACAATGCCATGCTCTTTGAGGGCATCCTTTAAGAGTTGGAAAATAGCCTGATAGGCTTTGGTGCTGATTCCAGCCTCATCACAAGCTTGCTGCACGTCATCATCACTAACCACATTTCTCAATTTACGCATAAGGTCCTTCGTGACTGCATCCTTAATGTGCTTACCTGCAGGTGATTGTAAGATAGAAATCACATCCTGGGTATTGAGACAACTAGTGAGAAGGTTGACTCGATCATCTTGGCTTGTTCCACCGCATGCCTCTTGGATCAAGTTTCTAGCAACAAATAAAAATAAATGTTAGAAAATAGTGTGAAGTAAGAATGCATGATGCAAGTAAAGACCAAATCACCTTGTGGTTGTAACTATCGTTTGCGTGCTCCTCCAGAATGTGCAAGAGTTTCAATGGATGAATACGTGCGTTTGTGTTCCCTTGCACCAAGGGGTGTTTCTTTCAAGTATGTGATGGTGTTGGTAAGCTTCTGGATGTGGGACTCCTTTTCTTGCATTTGTTGTTCAAGAGTTTTAACCACCCTCTCCGAAGAGGCAACACTCTCTTGTAATGCCGTCATCTTGAGGTGAAGAGCTTGACATTCATGCATCCATATATGCAAAGAAGCACCTGCACCCATACACAACCGCTTGCAATAGCCTAGCAAGCCTGCTTCTCCCCTCCCAAGAAATTGAAGAAATGTGGAAAGGCTATTAAACGATGGATGGAAGCAGCTTATAGGATCGTAAGGGTACAAATGGCCATCCACCCAAATGTTAACATTGGTCTCACAAGCGGTGCGATGTTCCTGTGATGACCTTTGATCACCCTCACTAGCGGTCTTCGGTGCAAACGCCGTGGGTAAGCAAATATGTATACTTTTGGTCTGTGGAGTATGTGGTGGTGGAAGCAAACCATTTGTGATGTCCATGAGCACCATGGAAGCTGTTGCGTGAGGAAGCAAATGATGAAAAGATAGAGGGGGAGGGGTAGGAAGGTTGAGGAAGATGGTAGGAGAGAAGGAGGGAGGGGGGGAAGGGAGAGATTGGGGAGGAGGAGGAAGGTAGGGGCAGGGAAGGAGAGGAGAGGGAGAGAGGAGGGAGGAGGAAGGAGGAGGAGAGAACAAAGTGTTTTTTACTTTTTGGGGGAAAAGATTTTTGAAAACATGGACTTTCTAAGCTTGTGGGTTAAAAAATGGGTCAAAAAATGATTTTTGGATATGTATATATGTTGGGAGAGAGTTTTAAGTAAAAAATAAGTAAAAATGATTTATTTTTTTAAAAGTCAAATTTTGACTCTTAGTGACCCACTTTTTGCTGATGTGGTCACACCCCTATGCTTCCTTTACTTTAAAAAAAGCTAGAGAGAGAAAGTAACCCCTTAGCTCCACATCCTACATTTGTTTAAAAAAAGGCTAGAAAAGCCTACTCAAAACTACCTTCTTCAATGCCCTTGCCCCCTTAACCCCACACAACATTAGCCTTAATCCCTAAAAATTAGGATTCCTTACAAAGCCCATGCAAGGTTCATATTTCTCCTAATGCTCTATGTAAATCCTGATTCTAGAGTAGCACGTCAATTCCCTGAGTTGTAATTCTATCATGACAATTGAAAAGGTCTGTGTAAGCCGGGCCACTGGCCATTTAGAATTCCCTAACCTTAATGTGAAAGAAGGCTTATCTTTAGAGAAGAAAAGAGCTCTATCGTACGTACGCTCGAGCTACGATTCTGCTGAGAGCTTGTAAGCGACTTTTCTAATGAATGGGTAACCTTTTTCAATCCGAAACTTGCATTGTGTTCCTCTCTTGTTGCTCTTTCAATTCAGTGTAAGCATTGTCAGTTTTGATGTGGTTTGCGACTAGCGTTTGTGAGCTATAATTGCAAATTTGAGTGCTTAAATCATTGTTTTTAGTCATTTTGACCATAGGAGAGTGTTTCTAGACCGTAGGGCGACCTTTCTGGATAGTTCTATTGCACTTTCAAGACCTTTTTCATGATGAATTGTGATTTTTGTACCTTGTTGGATTGTAACCACACTTGGTAGGATCGTGCCCCTAGGTGTCCTAGACCTCCTCCTAAAGTTTCGTTGCATTTCAAGTCCGTTTGAGTGCCGAAATGGCATGATGACCTAGAGCTGTGAGAAAGGACATAAGCAAATTTGCCTGATCATTGAGTGTTGGTTTGGTTGTTGAGTTGTTGCGTTAGCTTGTTAAGGTTCACTTCTTGAGATTGACAATCTCAAAGAGTCTCTATGCCCCATCCGAGTCACATCCTTGAGTATTGACATTATGTTAGTACCAAAAAGCTATGCTGCAGACGTCTGTCGCAGCGAGTCGCTAACATTGGCGCCGCTGTCGGGGATATGATCCTTAGATGGTGAGTGACCTAGTGCATATTTAGAGCGTTCTTTTCTAAGATTTGTCTCTCCATTTCATTTTACACTTTAGTAGTGAAGCAGCTAGACACGGGGTTTAGTGCTTGGTAGAGTCTAGAAGTTGAGGACTTGCTAGATCTATTCTCAAGAGGTAAAGAGGGTTGTGAGTGAGATAGCCAAAAGCATTTCATTCTTTGATTTTCTCTATGCTTTCAGCGTGCTATTCTGTTTTTCATTTCGACTTTATTTGTACCGTTCTGTTTGTTTTTGTTTTATCTTTCATTTCAGTACTTAGGAGTAGGGTAAGTAGAAATTACCACCATCAAATTTGGGCTAAAAGATTGAAGGAAAAAAGGGTGAAAACCATATTTTGGCCGAAATGACCATAACTCTAAAATTGTAAAAATTTGACGGTAGAGACCTGAAAAGTGATCCAAATTCAAAAATGTAAGGATCAAGGGCATCAACAGACTCTCTAGAAGTAATCTGGAAAGTTTGGCTAGAATCTGTGGAGGAACATGGATCACGATCCATGTACCCCAAAGACCATTTTTGGTGAAAATTGATCAGTGACATTGTGCATCAGTGGGATATTGCTTTGATCAAGTTTGCTTGAAAGAAAAACTCAAAAATCACATCTCAAAATTGGTTGTTAGGGCAAAAATAACAAAAACAAGGATTTAGACACAACATTGGATAGATCTTGAGATTCTGGGATCCAAATTCAAAAAGGGGTGAGATTTGGCTTCTATAGTTGATAGAGAACCAACAGAACAAAGTTCATGAACAAACGATCCAGTACCTTTTGACATTTGGGGTTGATATTTGACAAGTACATCCCTGATAACTAGTGGAACAACTTTGCCAAAAGGCACAATGTCAAAAAACTGAAAAAAGTTGGTCAAAATAGCCAAATACAGAAACTAGTCAAAAATCGTAGGGCAAACACAAAAACTCACTTTTGACTAGGAAAAAGTTGGCCAAATTCAAAAAGATTTGGGGAAGAGTATCACCATAACATGGACTAAAAGATGACCAAGTTTCATGTCAAAATGAGGTCAAACATAGATCGCGATCCTTATACCTCATGAAAAAAATTGAAATTTTTTTGGCTGAGATTTGAGCAGTAGGTAGCTAAGACATAGACAAACACTTTTCCCAAAATAACCAAATGCAAAAAGGTTGTGAAAAGTGGTCAAAAGAGCCAAAAACAAAACATTGTCAAAACTGCCACAGCAGACTGTAGAAGTCAATTTTGGTTGGGCAAAACTTATCCAAATTCGAAAGGATTTGTTGAGCAAGCTATAAACATCATAAGCTATCAGCACACCAAAGATCTGTCCAAAAGTGATGGAATCTGGATCGCGATCCATGTACCCCTGAGAAATTTTTGGACATAAACTTTTCCAGCCTGTAGCATAGACCATTGTGAACAAAAGTCCCCAAGAATGCTTGTCAAAAAAGTCCAAAAAGTGGGTGAAAAGAGCCAAAAAAGCAGTTCAAGGTGAAAACCCTATAACAGACCTAGGGATTGACTTTTGCATGACCTAACAAGTCCAAATCACACAAAAACCATATAGCAGGGATCGGGAGACCAAGGACAAGTTGTGTGCCAAGTCTCAGTGCAATCTGACACATAGGTACATGAATCGTGATCCATGTTCCTTTGTCACAGACTGATACCATATTTGCACCATACCTAGAGAACATCACAAGGAGTCTAGTGGTCTTTTCAAAACTAAATTTAGATACCAAAAACTATACCAAAAGCCCTAAACTGCCAAGTACTCTGACAAAGTGCCAGAACTGACCTAATTTTCAATCCAGAGGTACATTTCCAAAAATTTGATACCATAGGATCTACTAATCACGTTGTTTCTGATGGTACCAAGGGAAGTCAATTTGGGCTCCAAACATGCATTGGACCCATGTAACCATGGTGACAGCTTGACTTGAAATTTTCTAGATCAGTAGTGCATACACAAGGAAACATATCCCCAAGCTTAGTTGTGAAAAAAAATTGAGCTTCCAAGAGATCAAATCCAGATGTGGTTGAACGTGGATCGCGATCCATTTACCTCAACCTCAGAATTTGATGAAAATTGGTATAGAGCCTGTAGATGACCTTATCTACACACAGACAAAATTTGGAAAAGTTTGGAGAAATTAATTTGACAAAGGAACATGGATCGCGATCCATGTACCTCACCATAGTCGGGGTATCTGACTTGGTGATCTTGTAGATATACTTGAGTACATTCCAAATCTCAAGTTTGAGCTAAAAATACCTTTTGAAGACCAAGATACAAGCCAAAGTTCCTGTGTTTTGGTCTTGAAATTGTTTTGAATGCTGTTTCAAGTGCACTTCACCAAAATTGCTCTAACTTTTGATAGACAACTCCAACTTGAGTCGGGTATAGCAAGGAAGAAAGCTTGTGTGGGACAGGTGTCTAACCTCACTCCTATCTTATTGCAGATTTAGTGAGAACCACGATTAAATTTTCAATCCATGCGATGAAGCTGACTCAACTAGTGCATAGAGGCTATAAGAGGTTGTCAATCTCTCTAAAAACAACAAACAACTCGCATCTAACTCAAGCTACACTCAAGTGACTGAAATCACCAAAAGCCAATCGCTCATCGACAAATAAATCACATCCGTTATGGCATCCAATGGCATCCAAATGTAATGAAACTTCTAGGACATGTTTATAAGACATAAGCACACATGCTTATGGTCTCAAATCCCACTTTAGGTCAAGGGCCAAAATCGCGATTATTAATAGCAGTGGATTTTTGACCTAGTCGTTTTCAACTCAGAATGCACCTAAATGCTCAGCAATGATGCCCCAATACCCCGCTATGCTTAGTTTTTGATTTTGAAGTGTAAACTCCTACTTATAATGAAATTAGGCCGCGGGTCGGTGATGCCAAAAGCTACGAAATACTGTGAAATGCTTACGTCAATGCGTAGAGCTCTTACCTGCGGTTGCAACGCAACAGACGCGATTGCAATGTGACAACTGGGGAGGGAGTAGGAAGCGTGAGAAGGAGAAAAGTGAGTGTCGTTAGCTCACGATGTGTATTTCATTATCCAAAACCTCATAATAACTTACAGAAATTGGCTTTTATATCTTAGCCAAGGTTTTTGGTGGTCAAAAATAATAATCTGGAAGCTCTAACTAAAGATGGGTACTAACAGGTTGATACAATCTAGAAGCTTGTAGCCCCTGCTCATCTATTACAAAGATTTATCCGTAAAATAGGAGTTACAATATTCTCAATTTATCAAAATAATAAGTGTTTTTACAATGAGAGCTCCAAAAAATGGTATCCGAGTTAGCTTGCTGCTAACATTCCCTCCCTCCTCACCTTTGTCGTCTCTTGATACAACTTTATGGGCTGAATAGTCTTCGGATTGACGGGCTGGCGAGGCGGTCTTTAAGCGCATTTAGGGCCTTTTCGTATCTGATCTTTCTCTCTTTATCTGGCACTTGCAAAAACTGCATAGTTACTCTGTTTTTAAGCTCCACTACTAAGTAGCGTACAAATCTCGAAGTCAGGTTGCTGATCACTGGCCCAAAAATCTTCGTTCACCAAGTGAAGAACCCTGTGTAGAATGCTTCCTCAAACGCCAACATATTATGTGATGGTAAGAGCATGCTCCGGGCGTAGAAGTCATAGAGGACTTCTTCGAAAGGTTGACCACTCAAATCGTAGCATAATCCTTTATTACCCTCGAGGAATGACATCCACGGGGTTCCTACTTGCTCTGGCTCATGAAAAACTTTGATGCAGGTGAGCAACATTCGGTAGATTTTATATAGAATTGCACATGATAGATCCGGAAGACTTTTGAAGAATGACATGGCGCCCGTTAGGGTTTTCACCATGTATTCTTCTGTCGGAGATCCCTTTTCTTGAGCTGGCAATCTTGGATAGTTTAGCTAGGTTGGCCGCTTCTTTGTTACTGCCTCATGTGCTTGCCAGGTCCTTACTCTTGGTACATGACAAAAATTAGGATCCTTTTGTAGGGCCGCAGGTGCTCTTGTGAACAGAATCAAATACCTTGGACTCTTGTTCAACTAGCTCAGCCTCCACTTTGGGTGGTCTTGATCTGCTCCTTCTACTTTTGTAAAGCCTCTCTTTGACTTGGAGAAACTCCACCTTTATCAAAGGATATGGCAGGGATTGCTAATGCCATGGTGCATTGATTTGATTGGGAGTGAGTTGAGTAACATTGACAGAGTAAAGAACTCTCAACTCCCAATCCATCGCTGCTTTCCACTGCTCATCCACCTCTTGTGTAATCTTTTCTTTTAGTACATCTTCCTCAGCTTTTGACAGCTAGACCATTTGCATTGTATCAATTTCCGTTATTTGTACCTGGAATTCATCCTTGCCACCTAGCCCTTCTACTAGCTATGTCTCCATCTCAACGAAAGAAACTGAGGTGATATCTTTCTGTGGCTGTTATGAAGTTCTCACCTCTTCTTAAGTTTCTGGCCATCCATCTCTCAACAGCTGGTTATCTCTTTTAAGCTCAGCTATTTCTTTTAGCATCTCTTCTTTTCATTGCACCCGCATCAAAGCCAGGTCTCTAAGCTGATATTGCTCCAGTTTAAGCTCCAGCTCGAGGTCTTTGTTCTTTTTCTCTAATGCTTTGTAGACCTCGTATGTTCCTTTGATCAAGGCCACTACGGGAGTTTCTCATATTTGCCACAAGAAAGTTGCTTGATCATTTATTCTCTGCTCTGAGTATTGCAGGGAGGCATTTGCGACATCTAACTGTACTTGAATCTTCTGAACTGACAGGGTTGTAGTTAGAAGTTCATTGGTAACTTCTGTCAGTTGTTCATCTTTGGCTTTGACAACTTTGTAAGTGGGTCACCGAGCTCCTCCATCTCCTTTTGTTGTTTATCCCTTGCTAGTTGTTGTTCAGCTTCAGCTTTCAATTCCTGCACTTGTCTTTGTAGATCAGTGATGACATTTAATCTGTCGTCTAACTCTCCTTGGAGAGCGTCAATCACCATCTCTAGTTCTTTGGCCTTTATGTTGTGGCTAAGTGTTGCTGATCAGAGTCTTTCCGTCGTGTCTTGCATTTGCTGTGCATATTCGTTGAGTTGCACTATCACCTCATCGTTTAATTGCCAATCTTCATTTCTTGCTAGCTGCCTAGATGTCTCGGCAATCTCTTGTGTCTCTCTCAGCTGTGTCGTGGCTATTGGTTGTTCTTGCCCTTGAGGTTGTGGCTAGCCTTCTGCTACTTTGTCGTCCTAAGGCTTTGTGGATGCCTCGGCCGTTTCATGTTGTGTTGAGATAGAAGGGTTTCCTCTGATCCATGTTCCTTTGTTTGCTCAAACTTTGTGGTGTCCTCTGGTGCAGGACTTACTGCCCTTTTCGGCTCTGGCTCTTGCTCTTTGTGTTGCTCTTGTGTAATAGCTGCCTGTTGTGCAGATTCAGCTGCTTCTCTTTGTTCACGCTCCGTCTCCTTTGTGGGCTCAGGTTCTATGGCTTTATCTGTTGGTGATGGTGGTGGGCTTGGCATGGGGTGATCATGCTATTATGAAGCAATTGAAGAAGGTTAGGGAGACATATCACCTCGTTCATGTTATGCTTCTCCTTGTGCAGTTTCTTTCTCTGCTTACTTTTGCTGCTCTGCCACCTCTTTAGCTTTCCGTTCCACTTCTTGGGCTTCTTTCAGCTTTAAAGCTTCTGCTTCTTGATACATTTTTTTCAGTAACTTGGTAGGATCTTCTGCCTGTTTCCTGGCATGGTGCGTTGTTCTTGGTCCTTTCAATTCAATTGGTACCCACTTTGCCAGGTCCTTGCCTTGTGCTTGGCGACTGCGTTCATAAGAGTGCTTCTCTCTCTCAAATCTGCCATGTTTCTATTGCGGCTCCTCTTGATGTGCTGCCATGACTTTTCTTTTTATCTCTTCCCTTCATGCTCTTTTTTCCTCATTATCAGAGCTTTCACTACTATGGCATTCTGGTCAGCTCTCAGTAGACTCTTCATCAGACTTGTATGTTCTCTTGGTAGATCTTGTGGCTCGAGGGGAAGCTTCTGCTGACACTATCCAAGTATTATGATATGGGGTAGGCGACAAGTTATCGGCCATGCCGATAGCATGGTAGGAAATTCTGGTTGGAACCTTTGGTGCTCCCATATATGTTATTTTTCCCTCTTTCTTTGTCCCTTTCAGTGTGAAAAACACGTATTGTGCATGGTCAATTGGTTGCCTGGTTGTTGATTTGAGAACTTGTGTAAATGTTGTGGCAACCGCATGATTGGGTGTCATATACCTTGGCGGTCTCTTGGCAAGGAAGTGGAAGTACTAATGATACAATCTTGCAAGCTCTTCCACCTGTTTCTGGATGAGGTCGGTAAATGTCGCAGCGACGGTTTCCTTGGTGAAGGTTCCTACCATCTTTCTATCTCTTGCCCTCATTGTCATTCCTTTTGTTGGTAGTTTGAGAGCTTCAACCACTATCTCTTTTGTAATCACCACTTCAATTTTGTTCCCTTGTTGGTCAAAGATTTGAGCGATTCCATCTTCTTTGATTGTGGACAAGATCTCATAAGCTTTTTGGAAATCCACTCCACATGGCTCTTGTTCGTAAAATTCAACGAGCCCAACCTTCGGTTGGCTTCTTTGGTCTCGGGCTTTGCTGCTACATCATATACTTCTTTTGGTAGAAGTTACAGATCTACCTAATGTCCATCTTTGCTTTTAAATCTACCTGTGAACACTGTGGTGTTGTTCTCTTCCAATTGTTCTCTTGACAAATAGGTCGCTTTGGCAGTTTTGACTGAACTGGGGTCCAATGTAAGAAATACGGAATACAATAAGGATCTAGTAGCAAGGAGAGTAGAGAGAGATACGATGCAAAGTAGATTAGTGGAAAATCAAAAACTTTAGATTAGCACACTATTACAAAATGATGGCGTCATCCACCCATGCGCTCTCAAGGTAGAGCTTAGATGGCGATTTAGACAACTATAGCGAGTAGGAATACAAGGGACTAACAATCCTTACACAAGGATGTGTTGTGTGCGTCAAGTGTGCACACCATTCTACCGAATTACTCATGAGAAGGCCTCCTTATATAGATGTAAGGGAGCCTCTAAACGCCCATGTGCAGCCGCTCTTAGATAGCCAAGTCCAAGTAGGACTCTCCCATGCGCCCATGTGTAGCAGCTTTTAGGTAGACAAGTCCTCCTAGAAATCGGCCACCGGCACAGGAAATCCGACCACCGGCCAAAGACCACTGTCCGCCAACCACCGGCCAAAGACCATGGACCACCGACCACCGGACGACCATTTTCTGATTGTCTTTCGACCATCGTCCGGCCAAGATATTCTGACGAAAAGGAATATTTCAATGAAGGGAGAAAAAAATATATATTTCGTCGTCCGCCCCTAAATTTGCTTCGTACCATCCACGATCACAAATAGAGATCTCATCAGCGTGCAAAGCTGGAATCCACCAAATATATGTGCACCATTGGTTTCTCCTCATATGGGGGCCTTACAAACTGTGCAACATATATTGTGGTGGCAAAACTGAGAGAGGTGGGCATTGCAAGTATACCAACATCCAGTTGGTATGGTGGTAGCTCTTGCAGCTTCTCCTTTTGCGAGAGCTTTTTCTTGGCCTTCTCTACGGCTTGCATGGCTCCTGTTAAGTGAATAGAGTGTCAAAGTAGCAAATTTGGCAGATTTTCTCTGAAATATCCTTAGTCAGAAATGCTAAAAATTTTGGTCCAATTTGCTTCAAATCAATTTTTGAACATGCATAGATGCATAAAAACATGTAAAGATCAAAATTATGAAGTCAAAGCAAAAATTTACAACAAACGTAAATAATTGCGATTATTTATAGCTGAGTAATTTTTTCAACTTTTTGCAAATTTGGCATTATAGGCTTGAAGTATATACCAAATACATACTCTGAGTGAAATATAGGCTCATTTGGGTGCACTAGATGAAAATGGTGCCAGATTTAGGCTTTAGGTCTCTGAAACAACAGATGTAAAGAGATTTTTAAATTTTGAGCTCCAAATTTGTTCAAACTTGGCTTGTGGGCTTAGGACATCATGTACTTTGGATCTGTGATGGCAAAGTTGCAAATTTTTCCCCCATCTTGGCCAAAAAGTAAATAATTGCAATTATTAACTTTCTCATCAAAATGAATTTTTTTTGTACAACTTGATTCTATGCATGGTGTAGACCTTGCGTATGTGATATGAGGTGACTTTAATCAAAAAATGCGGCTCATAACTCAGAATTTGGCTTGCAAGGACTTCTTTGCATTTTTTGGCAATTTTCCAAGTTACATTTGATCATTTTGGTTCATACTTGAAATTTGGCATGTAATAGCTGTGTACAAGTGATAGGTGAGGTGATGATACCATTTTCAAGCCAAAATATTACAAAAGTAAATAATCGCAATTATTTACAGCGGTCAACTTTTTCTTGCAAAACTTGCATATTTTGACCTAAACACATTCTATACACCTAAAACAAATCCTAAATTGAATTTGGTAAACTTTGGTCTTGCCGGCATCACTTCGTGCTTTCTCGACTCTAAAATCTTTGATTTTGTGACTACACAGCCTGTAGAGTTAGTTAGTCACTTTTGAGGCTATGGACTTGTCCGCAACATAGTCCTGAAGCAACTCATCCAATTTTGGTCCATTTGGAGTCAATTTGACCTTGTATGTCGAATTTGACGCTTTGTAGCCTTTGAGCCGTTTTCTGCTTTTCAAGGGCTTGGCTTGATTGATTTTATGAAACCAATCAAACGTAAGACTTTTATGCTCATAGCTACGATGTAATGATGATCCTACCCATGCAACCACTCTTGACTTAACACCACATCTACTCTATTCATATTCATTACTTGAAAATATAAGTTTGTCTTATACCCTTGGATCTCAAGAGGTACACTTTTAAGTTGCTTCAGTATCATGGTCATTTATCATAGCTACCTTGTAGCAATGGAAACTAGGTGTTTGAGGTAGATTGGGACATTTTGCTAACTTATAGTTAATGAATTGTGAGAGGCTCCATCATCTACCAAGTTTCTCACCTTGTGACCTTGCATATAGCCATTCATTTTCGCAAGCTCGTGTGGCCAAATGTTGGTTGCCACATAGAGGCTATAATATAACACTCATGAACTACTCGATTATGTGGTACTTCCACATTTGGATAATGGAAGATGAATCTAGGGGAAGCAATTACACCAAATTTTCCTTACCTTGCGCAACAAACTTTCCCTTGGGACAATATTTTTTGCCATGCCCACTTCCCAAGCAAATAAAACATAACTAATCTTCTTTTCCTTTTCGAATATACACTTGAAAGATGGCCTCTAGGCCCGCTAGGCTTCTTGAACGCATCATTTAAGGCTACCAAAATTTTTCTTCTATTATGACCAGAGATTCACGCACATCCAAACTATCAGGCATATGCATGTTATGCATTGATTTTTCATTAGGATCGTCATGAATATGTACTTCACTATAGATTCCTCCAGTGTTTCAAGATCTTTTAACATGCTTCTTAAGCTCAGTATTTAACCCACAGATGAACCCTCTCACTTGCAGGGCTCTTGGCGTACTGATTCATGAATTGTACTACTAGATCAAACTATTTAGTGACATTTGCATTCATATGTGCAAAAAAAGATTCTAAAACAAACATGCATGATTGTAGTGTCCTAATTCCTAGATTTCAGCAACTCTATGCCTCCTCATGTGCAGGTTATCATGTGGATGCCCTCCATGAGAGTATCATGTTGTAGTGCAACAATGGGCCTAATAGGTGCAATATTTTCCAAATCAAAGGTATGATGCATGTTTATGTCTAAATCCATGGTGCATTGTTGTGTTAACAAGAAAAAAATGAATACTTTGTATAAAGAAGCATCGTGTGAAGTTTTTTTTATTGATGTAGTACTTGCCAATGAGTAACAACAAACTAGGGACCCTATTGGCCATGCCAAATCAAATTCAAAAATTGAAATGACTTGCCAAAAGCAAATTTGAAGTTGTATGACTCCAAGAGTCCTTCAATTTGCTTTACCAAATACCGCATGGAAGCCGTACTTAGCTTCACTTATCAAAGTTTGGAAGCTTTGTTCAAATTTGTTTCCAAAAAACTGTGAATATAAGGCCTTTCATTGATGGCTTGAATTTTCTATGTATGAGTGTCCTTTGAAACATTCTACCTAACTCTTTGAAGAGAAAATCATGCCTTCACCGCTTGCAAACATCAAAGTGTACCATCGATCAAAATATGGAAAGAGTTACCTTATTGGAATTTACTAGAGAATTTCCTATTTTCCTGGAAGATGTCTCCAAGACCAAGGCCATGTTTGATGTGCTTGATGACCTTTCTTTGCTTGAGTACCTTGTGATCGTATGCTTGAGGTTTACCCTGTAGGGAAACCAGCACTTGGCCACCCTAAAAGACCTAAAAATTTATTGACTCAAGGCCACCAATATACAACAATGGCGACGGGCTGCAACAACGCGTGAGGTAGAAAGAGAGAGATAGAGCCATGGTGAGCTCCTTTGATAGCACCACAAGAAGATCTTTTTACCCCTCAACAATGTGAGCCTACCAATGTTATCTATGCAAGTGATGGTGGAGGTCAATAGCATGAGTGTGTGTATGTTAGGGTTTCTACACAAGGCCTCTATGGAGACCTTGCTTCATCTTCTTCACGGTTGGATTGTGGATGCATGCAAACCCAAAATTACTTGCTAAATAAGCTCTAATACCAACGAGAGGACAAAGGGTAGGAAACCCATGCTACACCGAGCCATCCTTGCCTATACTTATAGGCAAGCCCTCGTGTTGGTTTCCCATTACCTTGGCCTCAAAAAGAACTTGATATATTTAAAGGATGAAAGAGCAAAGTAGCATTCATGATTATGAGTGCTACATAATCACACATAACAAGATAGAGGAAATGGAAACTATACTTGATTGTGGAGCTAGATAAAGAGAGTACTAGAGGGCTCTCCTTATAGCCTTGATCTAGGCATTTCATGGTTAGTATAGGTGTGAAGTGCAACCTCTAACACACCTCTAATTACGTGAATCATCCTCCAAGTGTATCTCCAAGAAAAAGGGGTTAGACCTAGAAGTAGGGGCTATGTTCGGACTGATGTGAAAACTCTCATGTGGCCTCATGTATTTATGTGAGCTCATACAAAGCACTATCATCTCATATCAGATCAAGTCATCTCATACAAGGAGGTTCATAGCCTAAAGCACCTCCTCTTGGAGTTTAGAGTATGACAATGCAAACAAGCAAATCATGTGTAAAAATGGCGTATACTCATAGGTTCCTAAGTGTCTCATGCTCATGGGTTCCTAAAGTGGCTCATTGTCATGCGCACCATAATGGATCATACTCATATGAACCTCCTCTCAAACCAATGTCCATATCCAAGACCAAATGCTCCTAGGATATCTCCAAAATGATAAATATGAGTGCCCTACAAATTTTTGAATGAAGGATCATAGGAAGCAAACCGAGTGCTCCCTTGGTCTTCTTCTTCATGTCTTTATCTACTTCTTGTTACATTCAGTGCAGTGTTTGGGGAGTCTCTATTAGTTTCTTGTTGTTGATGTTGTTGTTCTCCTTTGGTTGATCTTTGAAGTAGCATCTAATGGCTAGATGACCTGTTTTCCCATAGTGAATGCATTTGTTATTCATGTAACACGCTTTAGCTTGATGTCGTCGTTTTCTCCAAGTGAAACATTTTCTTTTTGATGATCTAGCTAGGTAAAGACCTCCCCTTGAAGAGGATTGTGACTCTTTTTTGTGCTTTCTTTCTTCTTCTTGTACCGATTTAACTAAAGTTTGCAAATAAGGTGATGGTAAATTTTCTTCAAGTACAATGACTAAGTGATCATCTTTTCTTTGCATAGATCTTAAGACCTTCTCTAGCCTCATGAGGTCTTTTACATTCATCTACAACGTGCACATAATGCTCATCCTTTGCATCCAACTAGGTAACAATTGTAGATGATGATGCTCTAGTTTGATTGTGCCTAGGTAACAATTGTAGATGATGATGCTCTAGTTTGATTGTGCCTAGCTTAGATTGTTTGTCTAATGGTGCCTTGATTAGTGCCCAAAGGTTCTTTTTCATAAAGCACCCCCTCATTTTTGTGTACTAAGTGTGGAAGCCTTGGCCATTGAATTTCTCTAAGTCTTTCTCTCTCATTGCTATTTTTGGATTTTCCTTAATCCTTGGGGACTTTCTAAGGTCAATGTCTAAGTCCTCACAATGGCACACTTATCACATTATCTCCCTAAATGTAAATACCTATCAAATCCATTGGTTTTAATTATGATTAGATGCACAATGAGAGAGAGAGTGAGAGAGAGAGATAAATAGATAGAGAGAGAGAGAGAGAGAAGAGATATATATATATATTTTTTTTTATTTTTATTTTTATTTATTTATTTTATTGTTCTTAAATTGAGATTCCACCTATGGATGAATCAAATGAAGAATTTGAAGCTCTTTGGATCACTCCCTTGGTTGCTTGTGTATGAGCTTCGTCCATGCTAAAAGAGATCTTGGTTCTTTGTTGTGGAATTTCCTTCTTATGTGGGGTTGTGATTGCACCCTTGTGCAAGGATAACACCACCACAATAGTGTGAGTGGCCTCTTAGTAAGAGAAGACATTGATGCTTAATACCTTTAGGAGCTTGCCTAAGGGAATGGGGTTGACTAGACCCAATAGTGTTTTCGTAAGCTCAATTATAAGGGGATGTGGTGTCCAAGCACTGGCCCCCAAAACAAAAACCCAACAAGTGATTGTCCACCATAGACCCAGCACCTTAACTCAATTCAACTGACTACCTAATATAAGTTCTCACTTGATTTTGTAAACCAAAAAAGGGTTGAAGACTTGAAGAGGGTTGCATGCCTTGTGGTTCTTTGGGGGGAGAAAATAATGATCTTGATTTAGCTGGGACTCCTACACACAAATACACACATAAAGATAGGATGTAGATTAATGGGACTAATCACATGCAAATCAAAGCCCTTGAGGGATCAAATGAGGCTAATTAAAGACTCCCTAAATAGAAGCAAATGAATGCAACTAGAGCTCAATGTGATTCATGATTTTGAGATGAAATAGGGCAAAATAATGCATTAAATGCAATTAAAGAGACACAAAAGCAAGGGATTTTATTGGCAATGACCCAATTGAAACACCAAATGCACACATCAATTCATTTAAATGATTCTCAACCTAATTAATTCTCAATTAGCCGATATGCTTAGTGGCTTAAGGGACCAAAACCCAATAAATCAATCATACTTGGTTCATCACGTAATGATTAGCAAGAGTACTTATTACTCGTCATTATGTAATTTAGTCCCTAATGGATTAGCAAACTACTAACTCTCTTGTGGTTTGTGTATGACTTGATAGGTTAAGGAGGGAAGAGAAAAGTAGAATTTATGATTAGGATAACATAATCACGCATACCAATATAATGGAAATGGAAATGGAAACTAAACTTGATTATTGAACTACATGAAAAGAGTACAAGAGGCTCTCTTTACGGCCTTGACTTAGGTTTCTCATGGGTAGTACAACTATGTAGTACAACCTCTAGTGCACCTTTAGTAATGTGAATTAACCTCCCAAAGTATATTCTAGTAAGAGGGGTTGACACTACAAGATGGGGACTAATTTTGGACTCATATGCAATGCTCCATGCCACCTCATGTGCTCAAATGAACTAATACAAAGGACTATCTTCTTGTATTAATGCATATCATCTCATGAGAGGAGGCCCATACAAATCTTGGAAAAATGAACCATCCTTGATCATCAAGAAATGCAAGTAAGGAAGAGGAAAACAAGATATCACCCTTAGTGACTGTACTAGCCTCTTCAACTTTTTAGCTTTACCCTTGCCCTCTTTCATCACTTTTCTTTCCTCTTTTCTTATTTTCACTTCTAGTAGTTCTACTTAATGTGTCCTTTCTTCTTGCAATGGTAGCACTCAAGGTCTCTGTTTTATCACAAGATTTATTGTGATTGACATGGGAATTACCTCTATTAGTAGACAGGACCACCTTTTCCTTGCTCTCTTTAACAACCATTCGTCTCATCTGCTCTAATAGAAAGCAACTAGCCTCATTAGCAAAGTTTAGATTACCACCAGGAGGTCCAAATGGTGAATGGCAGTGACAATTTACAAATGTGTCTCATGATTCAAGTAGAGAGCATAGCAAGCATATAGTCTTAATTTTGCCATCTAAGTTCACATCCTAAGCTTGCAACTGATGTAAAATAACCTTTAACTAATTTAGATGGAAGGGAACAATGCTTCCTTCTTCTCTCAAATGGAAGAGCTTCTTCATGACCCCTACAAGGCATATATTGAACTCCTAGGAAGTTCCAATATGGAGAGCACACAAATGTATGAAGGCAATATTCATAGAAGGCAAACATGTGTAAGAGATAGAAAGAGACAAAACATGTTAATAATACTTGAAAATGTGTATTAACACATGTGACAAGTAAAGCAAGCAACTCAAAGAATAATGAGCAAGCATATACTTGAAGCATAAAGAGAACATGTGGGTATACAAAATGGCATCAACTACTATCAACCAGCCACAATTAGAATACAAGCCTCAAACTGGTGTCAAGATGGTCAAACATGGCATCAACATAGTCATAGTTGGACAAGACTGCAAAGGAAAGCAATCAACTCCCATTGAAACCAAGGTTTTCCTAAATTACTACATGAGAGGTATAACTATAGCACTATGCATAAACTAATCTCACATCAAAAAACCAATATCTAAAGATGTAGAAACTCATAAATGGGTGAAAACATGTTAATGTGACACTCTTTATGTGCTAGTTAGCATTTTCAAATTAGCACATCTTAACATAAGTGGGCGTCCATTAATATTTTTACAAATAATATCAACATTTGTCAGAGGTTATACATTTGGATTCCTTGTTTCAAGGGCTTTCTACTGATATATCATACGTCATATATCCTAGAGATGTAGCTCATGTTAATGTACTAGTTAGCTATGTCAAAATTGTGGTAGTTAGCATTGTCCAGGATATCAAATTTAGTGCCACGTTAACATGCTTTTACCCAAATAGTCAAGAGATGTTCACATGAACATTGTCGACTTGACATAAAACATCATACACAAACTAAGTTATAACCAATCATGGGTACATTAACTAATATAGCATCAATTATCCCCGAGGAGTCCACTATGTAAAAAATGCATATAGCACGTGCAAACAAGAGGTATTTAAATAAATCCTATCTGTATATTTTCAAGTATTATATGTACAACTTATGTATGCATTTTTGTTAAAATAACTAGCCCCTATGTATAAAAATTTTCACTTCCTCAATTAAAAAACCCTTTATGTAAGTACATTTTCCTGTAAATGTACCTAATTAGAAATCCCTTATTTTGTTCACACGTGCTATCTTACATATTTCCTAGTGGACACCCTGCGCAATGATCCATTGGCTAAACTTCTCATTGCCATGAAACACTTTTACGTACGGGGGCTTATCCTCGGCAGAATCTCAAGAAAGAGTGCAGATGGACAATATTGAACATAAACCATATTTTCAATGTTTCAAATACCTGAGCCTTGCATATAACACATCCAAGGTAGTGAGAATGTAGTCTCAAACTGACTTAGCAAGCCTATGTATAGATTGGCACCAATGCAAACCAAAGAAGCACTTTGTGTGTCATAATGCATCACCTATCAAGAAATTATCGACAAATTTTCCATCAACAATTAGTCACTCTGAGAAACTATATTTGGTTTCGTAAGCGCACCACATTCACACAATATAACCACTCTATGTAGAATATATAAACCAAGTACAATAGCTAGAGAAATTTTTCTATACAAAGTTATAAATCTCATCAAAAGAGAGGGGATTGCAAGCCTAATTAGCACTAGTTTTGTAATTGGACACTCAAGTGTCCTATTTTTCAAACAACTTGTCATAATTACTTGGTGAAGCTAGAAACAAGATTTATAGTTCATGTTAATGTCTTAGGTCAGTTATGAGGTGAAGTACGTAGCCAAATTTTTCATTTTTAAAATTAATATCATATTAGATTATGGTGATAAGTTTTCAGATGGAAAAATCATAAAATTTTAGCGCAGTTTTAACAGAATTTTCATAAATTGAATATAGCTTGTCATCGTTGTACAGATGTCAAGGTTTACGAATAGGAAAAAACTTGCTATAATAGGAACTCCAGCTTCATAACTTAGTTCTTACACCAGTTTGTTGTTATAAACAAAAAATGCAAATCTTGAAAATGTTGACAAAGAGAAAAATTGGTCTTTCAATGCCTCTTTCATTCACATGATGAGGTTATGGGGAAAAACTTGAGGTCTGTACTATATTTACAGGTCGACACCCATCAACTAAGTATTTTTCAAGGTTTCAAACTCATAGACATCATGTAACTTAAGATCATTTAAGAAAATTAATAGTGCGTAGTTTCTTAAAAAACAACCATTGCTTTGCAAAACCAATGAAAGTGTGCATATAGATTCCCCAATTGTGTCTATAAGAGGTATTTGCATACAAATAAATGAGATAAATGAACAAATCCAAAAGTGAACTTTATTTCAAGGCTAATTTTTTATATATAAAAAATAAGAATTTCAACCTACGCAATTTTTGGGATATGACATAAATCACCAAATGTGACTTGCATAAGCATCAAATAGGTCACCTTACGTAATGGAGTGGTAGATCTTTATAATATATGCCTCATAAGACAATGCAACTCTAGATGAACTAAATGTTTTATGTGGTTGTTAATTGAATTTAGAAATGTTGCAATTTGACCCACATGACTTTCTATATTTAGTTCTAGTCATAAATAATAATAAAAAATACACAAGAGAGTTGCAAAAATGCCAAGCACATATATAAGTAATTATTGGATTATTGCATGCCCTGCTCATTTTTTTCTTAGACTAGGGTAAGTGTTTTAGTGAAACATCAAATGTTGTTTTGCATAGGTGCTTTTTACTATTGAGGTTGTGTACAAAAGTTGGGATTTTATTTTCATTAGTACTTTGGCTAAGATACTATATTGCATCTTGTGCTTGGTCTAGTAGCCATTGAGGACTTGGAATTGGTCCAAATGGATGTGAAGACAACATTTCTTCATGGGGATCTTGAAGAGGATGTCTACATGAAATAGCCAGAAGGTTTTGCAATAACACCTGAGAAGCCAACACGGGCAGAACTGGTATGTAGACTCAAGAAAGCTTTGTATGGTTTAAAGCAAGGCTCACGGCAATGGTACATCAAGCTCGATAAGTACATTCAATCCTAGGTTACATATGGAGCCAAGAGCATCACTGCTTGTAGTGGATGACATGCTCATAGCCGGGAAGTCAAAAGATGAGATTGCACTTCTCAAGGATGCCAAGTTAAGCAAGCAGTTTGCTATGAAAGAATTGGGTGATGCACGTCACTTTCTTGGTATGCGTATCAAGAGAAATCGCAAACGTGGTATACTTGAATTTTTGCAGGAAGAGTATATTCACAAGGTCTTGCAACGTTTAATATGCAAGGGGGGAAGGCATTATAATTTTGTAGTGGATGACATGCTCATAGCCTGGAAGTCAAAAGATGATATTGCACTTCTCAAGGATGCCAAGTTAAGCAAGCAGTTTGCTATGAAAGATTTGGGTGATGCACATCATTTTCTTGGTATGTGTATCAAGAGAAATCGCATACGTGGTATACTTGAATTTATGCAGGAAGAGTATATTCACAAGGTCTTGCAACGTTTAATATGCAAGGGGGGAAAGCATTGAGAACCCCAATGGTAGCATACAAACTTAGCAAGCATGATTGTCACAAATTGGATGCTGAAAAGGCAGAGATGGCAAAGGTGCCATATTCTTCGGCAGTTAGCAGCCTTATATTTTCCATGGTTAGCACATGGCCAGACATTGCATATGCAGTGGGAGTGGTCAGCAGGTTTATGGAAAATCTAGGTAGAAAGCATTGGGAAGTAGTGAAGCACATCTTGAGATACATCAAGGGGGGCTCAGTGGCTAGTATTTACGCTTTGAGAACAATGATACATCCATAATTGGATACACTGATTCAGATTATGTGGGTTGTGTGGACACTATGCGATCCATATCTGGCTATGTTTTCTTGTTTGTAGGAGCGGCATTTTCTTGGAGAGCATGTATCTAGAATTGCACTTCGTCTCCCACCACTGAGGCAGAGTATGTTGCAGTTTCTAGTTCCAGTAAGGAAGTTGTGTGGTTATCTCATCTAGTGAGAGACTTTGGTATACACCAGACTCTAGTGCTACAGTGAGACAATCAGAGTGAGATTACCTTAACAAAGAACCCCATGTTCTACTCCAAGTTGAAACACGTAGAGATCAAGTATCATGTGGTACTGGATATTTTGGTAGCAAACGCATTGAGTTAGTCAAAATTCACATGGATGAAAACCCAATGGATGCTCTAACAAAGAGCCTAGCCTCATAGTGGTTCCCACATTGCATAGAGATGATGAGCATAGGGTGAAGCTACATTCATGCTTCACAATTTTGTACATTTATACATAGTAGCCCCTACATTGTTTAGCCACTTGGGCCATGTTGGCCTTCAAGTGAAAGATTGTTGGGTTTTAGGCCCCGTGTGGTCGGCTTGTGGTTGGCGCCCGCCCGCTTACTCTATTATTTGTTCATAAGGAGAATAAGGGAGAAGAGAGTAGTTACTTTCAATAGCTCCACCAAAACAGGACTGTCTGCTCATCTTCCCCTTCCCCTTCTCTCCTTCCCTCTCTTGCACGGATCACCGGATCCATCAATAACTTGTATGGTTGTTCATGGACATTGTGTATAAGTTGTATGGCCTTTCATCAAATATTTCTAGCAATCGTGATAGAAAATTTGATGGCCATTTTTGAAGAGTAGTGTTCCCAAAATCAAAAACTACTCTTAATTTAAGTACAACTAATCATCCTCAAATTGATAGCTAGACTGAGAGAGTAAATCAGGTACTGACGGATATGCTACAAGCATATCTAAGCAAGAAGAAAATTGATTGGGAAGACTATTTGCCCATCTTGGAGTCTGCTTATAATAGTGGAGAACATGTATCGATAGGCTTCAACCCATATATGCTCATATATAACCATCAACCCCAGCCTCTCATTATATGAATCCACACATTTGACTGAAGATTTCTTACAAGAGAATTTTGATATGTTATGCATTGTTAATAATGATGTTAACCATGCTCATTGTAGATGAAAAATGCCAACAAATGTCCTTTACAAAGGGAGAGTTGGTATTTTTGAAGGTTCCAAAACATTCTAAAAGTCTCAAAACTAGACCTATACCTAAGCTTTCACCAAGGTATTCTGGTCCCTTCAAGATACTTGAGAAGTTTGGTGAGCATGCTTATAATTTGGATTTACCAACACATTTACAAATTCATCCTATTTTTTTATGTTAGTCGTTTACGTAAGCATTTAGGACGAGAATATAATTTTTCCAGATATTTGGTTGATATAATTGAGCCACCTGCTCAACCTCATAAACCAAAGGATATTTTGGATTATCACAGTTTATGTACAAGAAATCATGTATGCAAACAAGTTTTAGTTAAGTTGAAAAATAGACTTAAAGAAGGTTCCACTTGGGAAAACATTTGTGCTCTTTCTTTTTAATTCTCTATCAAGGGGGGAATAATGTTAGGACTAAGGTAGCTAGTGGGCAAAGGGATAAGGCTAAGAAATGCTAAGCTTAGGGGTTGAAAGATAGCGGCTAGAATGCCCTATAAGAAAACTGGTAGAGCTAATTGTTTTTGGGCACATTTCAGCCTCCGTCTCCACTATAGACACCATTACATTTGCAATTTTGTCCTGTGTGTGCAAGTTTGGTGAGAGAATGCATATTTTTGCAAACAAGTTCTTTCTAATCATTTGTGAGTTGTGTTATATATTGCTGGTTGGTTTGGTGTAGTTTTTTTTCCTATACATGCAACTTTTGCATTTGATGCAATTTCGTTGGCCTTGGCTAACAATATTAATGTTTCCTACATGTTTTTCATTGAGAAAAATTTGAGAAAAACACTCTATTAAGCATTCCATTGCTTCAGACGTTTGCTTAACAAAATCAAGAATACATGGAATATTCTAGCTTCTTCATATGCAGGTCATAATTGGCCATATAATTGTTTACTTGTGTAAAGAGTTGAAATCCAGGATAACAATTTCTTACAAGAATTAAAGAGAAATCTATGTTGCTGGTGAGGTAATACATTTGTGTAGACAATTTGTGATCCATTTGTAGACTTTTGCTTCCACTTAGAGAAGTGTGACAACGAGGAGTAGACTCGATGTTATGAAGCCTTTTTTTTTGGCTTATCTCTGCAAGAGGCTCGGTCCAAGAAACATGAAATCAAGTGGGGTGCTATTGATCAAGCCTTTATCACTATGTCATGAAAAAGGTCCTAAGCAAGGCTAAGTTAGGAAGCCCTAGTTGTACGCTCACACAAATGACATGTTCCATGCCTCTTACTAGGACAAGGGCTATAATTATAGGGAGAGGTTGGCTAGGAGGAGTTTCAATCATCACCTTGAGAGGCCTTTGGCCTAGTGGTATGGCGACACACAAATGAAATGCACGGGGGGCTCTCCATAGGGCAAGGCTATAAGTATAGGGAGGGGTTGGCTCGGATGATTGCCAGTCATCACTCTGAGAGGCCCTTCAATGGTATCAAAGTAGGTGTGGTCTTAAGTGGACACACACACAAAGCCATGGAAGTTGCTGCATGGCTTTACAAACCTTTTCATGGTGGACATGAAGGAGGGTCTTACACACAAGCAAGGAGGTGGAATTGGGTGCATAGAGTGAAGTGAAAATGCATCAAAATCTCATTGCCTTGCCATTTTGCACAAAGTGCTTCATGATTACAACAAATCGGGCAAGGCATAGCATAGCTATGAGCCCAATCTCTCTCTCTCTCTCTCTCTCTCTCTCTCTCTCTCTCTCTCTCTCTGTGTGTGTGTGTGTGTGTGTGTGTGTGTGTGTGCGCTATCGTTCACTGCTCACACCATAGTCTTGGGAGATTTTTGGAGTTTTTGTTTACACTTAGGTGTTTAGGGTCTAATTAAGTGGCCATACTTTGGCCACCTCCTCTAAGGGGTTTATTCCCACACAGCAAGGCTTCAACACTCCTCAAGGCTCAAGTTTAGTAAGTAGAGCTCTATTGGCAAGTGGAGAATTGATCTCAAGCAACCTTTGAAGAATAGTAAGCCTAATTTTATAGATCTATTCCTAAAATTGTCCATCATTTGCAAAAAATTCCACATTTTAAGCACAACAAGATGTTATTGAATCATTTGCTTCCACCCAATCACCGTTCCGATTTTGAAATTGCTCCACCTTTGGGGATGAGTGTGACCATGATGGATGTGTGGGCTAAGGAAAGTGATGGATTGCATGATGACCATGGTTTTTTTCGATATCTAGGAGTTTAGCACTCTTCTCTGTTGCACAAATCAAATGGAAAAGAATCATATGTACAACCAAGTTGCAGCTACTATAGAAAGAAAATGAAACAAAGAATATTTATTTATGTTACAGCTTGTCTAGCTTCTCTAGACACAAAGAGAATACGTTTGATTTTGTTTCTCAAATTGATGAACTTAATCAATCTCACACAAGTATTAAAAAAAATTTGCATGATTTTGTTGTAGTTAGGGTGGCACAATTCAAAAAAAACTTGTTGGTCACCATACAAAGTCAAAATGATGCTATTATGATGAATGACACTTGGTTTTCATGCGATTTTCCTCTTGAAAAAAAGCCACTAGTACTAAGTGGGTTAACAACCAAACGATAAGTTGGATGGGAGCATTGCTTGCTATAAGATTAGACTCTTGGTGGCAAAAGGTTATGCTCACAAGAAAGGCATTGGCTTTGATGAGACTTTTGCTCCTACTTGTCATATGTCTACCATTTGTGCATTGGCAGCCATAATGGTTGAAATATATATCAATAGGACATAGAAGCTACATATTCGAATGGTGATTTGCACTGGATTTGCATAAGGAATTGTATGTAACATAGACCTGTGGTTTTGTGTAGAAAGGACAAGGAAACAAATTGTGAAAATTGCAAAATGATTTGTATGGTTTGTTAAGGTGGCCACCAAATGGATGGTTGGACAACCACTAATCCATCTATTAGCTATATTATTCCTTATTTAAAGAATAAGGAGTCAGTCTCCACCAAGCAAGAGTCTACCTCATCTCCTTCCTCACTGCACATGCACACACATTCTCTTGCATTGTGGACTCATAACTCGTACATGAAAGCTTGGTTCCGAGCTAGGAGCTCATTGTAGCCAGCTCTCACTTTGTGGCACGCAAGCATTGATGCATAGATGAGTAGGCGTCCATTTCAGAGCTCATCATTGGAGTTTGGAGCAAGTGTGAGCTTGTATTTGGCTCGCAAAATCATTTGGGAGTGTGGAAAGATTTGCAAAAATAAATTCTAGTTGACTTTTGCAAATCTTTTTTGCCCTTTAGAAACACCCCATTTTACATCGTTCCTGACCATTTTTTTCATTTTCTTCATTGATTTTGAGATAGAGTGTTCAAATTGGTTGCAAGTCATTAGTTAATGATAGTATAATTTTGCAACTTCATTTTGGTTTCCTTCAAATTTGATTTTGAAGATGGCGCCCTCAATACTTCACCATTTTTTTGAAATCTACAACTTTGCAAAAGAAAGTTTTTGCAAGTTCTTCATAGTTTGCAACGTATGATGATCTAATTGCAGGTTGGTCTAGTTTCATTACATATGTGGAAACCATTGTTATCTGGTTCAACATCAACATCAACATGGAAGGAGCAGGAGTCACAGGGGGGATACACATCTCTGATCTCCACAAACAGGCACATACACACACAAGCATATAGTTAGCCACTTAAGCAAGAGCGTGCCTTTCTTTGAGTATCATAGACTTGTTAATAACATACTCTTTTGGCTTGTATGCCATATGTGGATTGAGAGACTAAGTCTATAGTTTGTGCGTAGCCATATATTGGATTTGTTGATTGCTTCTACATGTTCACACGTACCTTTGCAATTTTCAGACTTTGCATCAGGTCTCACATTTTATGTGGGAGGCTTATTTATACTTGATGTGTTTGTATATTTGACTGCAATTGAGCTATTTTGAGAGTAGTTTATCCCCCCGCGGGGATTTGATTTATGCTTGCATCTTCATTGGCGCTTGTTTATGTGCAGATCCTACTTCCTACAATAGTGGTTACTTTGTTTATATACGTTGAGTTGCAGATACTACCTTGTACGTCATTTGTGGAGCTATAGCGGCATCTATGGCAGTTCCTTATCATTTTTATGACTTGATCATATGGTCATTGCTAAGCTCAATCATAGTCTTGAGTCTTTTTTGAGCCTTTGGAGGATCATGGGTGAGGTTTTATTGAGTGGGGGGGTTTTCAAATGTTGAGATCCTTTCGATGATACAAGTTGCTGGAGTACCCCTTTTATTATGAGGCCTTGCCATGGGGTATGTTTATGTTACCATATACATGTGGTAGTGATGTTAGGACTGCCAGGGCATTTTTCCCCTCTTTAGGAGCTTTTTTCCCCCGAGCATTGTATATACGCCCATCACTCTAGGGCTATCTATATTTCCATTGCACACTAAGTAACACACTTTCTATTGTGTGCCTTGAGCTTCCTTCGTCTTCTCCAAGCTGTGTGTGTTTCCCTGCAACCCTAATTCCAACAATTGGTATCAGAGCAGGTTACGTCCTCCCTAGCTTAGTCGCTAGTTTCTCCAGCACATGCTTGCTCACTTTCTTCGATTACAGTGAGGTTTGGCGAGCGTTCGCAGGTCTACAAATATTTCGGGTAAGCTCATAAAGCTTAGTCTGCTCAGATTTCAGATTCGGGCTCATTTCGCCCTCCGTTTCCACTACAAGCAGATCTGCACAAGCAATTTCGTCATTTTGTGCAGAATTTCTATCAGTGTCGATTTCTGCATAACAGGTGCCTTACAATCTTCTACGGTTTGTGCTATATAGCACGTGTTGTTCCCACTCCGTTTCTCCTATTTTCGGGCAATTTTCACATCAGGTGTAGCATTTACCATGGTTGACAACAACACAGATGTCTTCAAGATGTTTGTTGCTCAAGACAGGTTGGATGGGGACAATTACCCTATGTGGGCTTATATGATGCAACACGTTCTTGTGTCAAAGGGCGTCTGGAATATTGTGCAGGGCATTGATGTACGTCCTGGTTCTGAGGATGTAGGCGACGTTGAGGATGTTGCAGGTCTTGTTGCAAGGATTGCTGCTATTAGCGTTGTTTTGCCTACGGTTGAACAATCTCGTTGGGATGTAAAGGATGCGCAGGCTCATGCATTGATTGCGTTGTCTGTGAATCGCATTGTTCCTCACATCAGTTCAACAAAATCTGCAAAATAGGCTTGGGATATTCTAGCAGGTCTATATGCAAGCCGCAATGAGGCTAAAATTGCTTTGCTGCGTAAAGAGCTGGATTCGAAGATTATGCATGAGGAAGATGATATGGACACTTTCCTTGCTAGTGTCAAGGATATCAATGAGCAACTTATTTCTGCAGGTGAAGTCATTTCAGACAGTTCCCTTGTTCTTGATGCCTTACCATATTCTTACCAGACTTTTGCTAGTACTTGGAGACTTATGACCCAAGGAAATCCAGAAGTTGTCAAGTTTGATGCATTATGCACATTGCTGATGCAAGAGTCGCTTTCCAAAAAAAACAGGACTAGATAGCGTGCAGTTGAACAGGCTTTTATTGCTTCTCAAAGAAAGGGTGGTAACAGCAATGCAGCCACTTCTTATGGTTCTACTGCGAGTGGCAAAACTTCTGTTCCTAATGCTTCTACTGGCAGCACTTCGTCTGGAAATTCTGGTGATAAGGGCAAAAAGAAGATGCATTGCCATTATTGTAAAGCTAATGATCACTTGATCAAGCAGTGTCCTAAGTTGAAGGCAAAAGAGGCTAAGAAGAAAGAGGGTGGTTCCACTACAAATGCAACCATTGTTGAGTCTTCTATGAAAGGAGACTGTGTTGCTGATGTTGATGCAGAATGGGCTTTTAGCGTAGAGTGCACTTACAATCCTGCTGTCCAGGATGCATGCTTATCAGTTGCTGCAGATTCACATGTGTGGTATTTTGACAGTGGTGCTACAAAGCACATTACCTCACATCGTGAATTGTTCACCTCTCTCGAGTTTGTCCCTCATGGGAATTCAGTCACTTGTGCCAACAATGCCTCTTATCCGGTAAGATTGTGCTTACTGGTGCAAATGGCAGTTCTTTCACACTGTTGATGCACTTTATGTACCTGGGATCAAGAAGAATCTTTTGTCTATATCTGCACTTGCTATACTTGGACTTGTAGTCAAATTTGTGGATGACAGATGTACAGTTCATGATCTTAGTTTTGGTGATGAAATTGTTGCATCTGGGCTTTTGTGCCATGGGCTGTATAAGCTCACTTTGTATGACAAGTGTGGAAAAATTTTTGCAAATGCAGTTGCAGATTCAAGGGCTATTTTAGATGCAAAACTTTGGCATGCATGTTTTGGTCATCTGAATTTTGCCACTTTGCTGCGTTTGCAAAAATCTGATATGGTTGCTTCTTTGCCGCCTCTTGAAGCACCTGTCAAACATGTTTGTGAAGGCTGTATTTTGGGTAAGATGCAGCGTTCTAAGTTTCCAAAGGATGGTTTAGTTCGGGCCACATGCAGGTTGCAGCTTGTGCATAGTGATGTTTGTGGGCCCATGCAAACTCCGTCCTTGGGCAATTACCTTTACTTCATGACTTTCATTGATGATTACTCCAGGCATGCATGGGTATTTCCGCTTAAAGCGAAGTCCGAAGTTTTTATGTACTTCAAACCATTTATGGCTATGGCTGAAAATGTCTGGAAATGTATTATGGGCACCCTCCGTTCCGATCGAGGGGGGGAGTATATGTCTCATGAATTCAATGCAATTTTGGCTAGTCGTGGGATAAAACACCAATGTACAGTACCTTATACACCTCAGCAAAATGGTGTTGCTGAGAGGAAAAACAGGTCACTTACGAAAATGGCACGATGTATGGTCAAAAGTCAAGATTTGCCGCATTCTTTTTGGCTTGAGGCCATCATGTGTGCCACTTATGTACTAAATAGGTGTCCTACAAAAGCTTTGCAGTCTATTACTCCATATGAAGCATGGCATAACAGAAAGCCTTCTATTGAGCACATGTGTGTTTTTGTCTGTTTGGCATATGCTTTGGTGCCACAAACACAGTGCAGAAAGTTGGATGATAAGGCTATCAAATGTATTTTTGTTGGTTATAGTGCTGAAAGCAAAGGTTACAGGTTGTATTATCTGCAAACAAAATGAATTCTAGTTTCACGGGATGTAGTGTTTGTGGAAGATACTGTTCAGCCCTTGCTGTCATGTACTAGAAACAATAATGTAAGCTCACATGACATTTATGACACTTTGTTGCCTCTTTTTAGTGGTGGAAATACGAATGTAAGTTCCAATGAGGCAAATGTACAACCTATGGGGGTTTATGAAAATGTTATAGCTCAGCCTATTACTAATGCAGATGTACATGATGTACTTGATGAGGAAAGGGCTGAAAATGAGCAGGCTAGAGGTATGCCAAAATGGCTGGTGCACACTTTGCGTGACAGTAAATTGGATGCACCTTTGTCTAGTCGTACTTGTTCAGGCTCTCGCCATGCATCTTATGCATCAAATTGTTATGCTTTGGCTGTGTCTAGCTTACATGATGTTGAGGAGCCTCTTTTTTTTTTTATGAAGCACAGAATTCAAAAAATTGGATGGCTGCCATGCAATGAGAATATGATACACTTATAGAAAATGACACATGGACTTTATGTGATTTTCCTCCTGGCAAAAAGGCCATTGGTACAAAGTGGGTTTACAAGTTGAAACGCAAGCCGGATGGTGAGATCGATCGCCATAAGGCTCGACTTGTTGCAAAGGGTTATGCACCACAAAAAGGCATAGATTATGAAGAGACTTTTGCTCCCACTTGTCGTATGAATACTGTGCGTTTTCTATGTGCATTGGCAGCTCATTTTGTTTGGGATGTACATCAATCAGACATTGTTACTGCTTTCTTGAATGGTGACATATTTGAGGAAGTTTATGTAACGCAACCTCGCGGTTTTGTCATAAAAGGACAAGAGGAAAAAGTGTGCAGATGTAAAAAGGCTTTGTATGGTTTGAAGCAATCTCCTTGTGCTTGGTATGAGAAAGCTGACACTCATTTGGTCAAACGAGGCTTTCGTAACAGTCCAACAGAAAGCACATTGTATGTAAAGTGTGAGGGTGATGTAACTTCTCATTGTATTTCTTTATGTCGATGATTTGCTGACCACTGAACCAAATGAGAGACATATGAATTCAAGGCTGGTTTGAATGCTACTTTCAAGATGAAAGATTTTGGGCTGTTGCATCATTACTTGGGTATATAGTTTAAGCAGTGTGATGGTGATATTGCCTTGTGTCATAAAAGTTACATAGAGACATTGCTATGTAAGTTTGGACTTGAGGATTGAAAACCTATTGCCACTCCCATGGAAACAGGTTTGAAGTTGAGTCTAGATGATGATGGCGATCCTGCTGATGTCACTCTTTATCAAACTACTGTTGGGTGCCTCATTTATGTATGCAACATGAGGCCGGATATTCAGTTTGCAGTCTCACAGGCCATCAGATTTATGCATAGCCCAGGGTCTAAGCATTGGCAGGCTGTCAAGAGGATTTTCCACTACCTTAGTGGCACTTTACATCTTGGCTTGTTTTATCCCAAGGGGGATCATTACCGCCAGGCTTACATGCTTTTTCGGACTCAGATTGGGCTGGTTGTTTTGACATGCGAGTGTCCACAAGTGTTTTTGTTTCATGCTTGGCAGTTCATGTATATCATGGTTGAGCAAGAAGCAACCTACTGTGGCCACTTCGAGTTGTGAGGCTGAGTACATGTCAGTCTTCACAGCTACGGTTGAGTGTGTATGGCTCAGACGCCTTATGGCTGATTTGGGTGTTGGACAGGACACTGCCAACACTATCTACACTGACAGTCAGAGTGCATTGGTAGTTGCGAGGAACCCAGTTTTTCATGCTTGCACAAAGCACATTGAGGTGCATTACCACTATGTCAGGGAGAGGCTCTCAGTAGGAGAGATCAACTTGGCTTATGTGCTAATACAAGACAACCTTGCAGATCTTTTCACAAAGGCATTGTCTCATGAGAAGCTTGAAGCTTTTCGCAAAGCTTTGGGCTTACTCCCCTTTGTGGACTGATCATGTCCTCAAGGCATGGCACTTCCCTTTACTCATGTGCCATCTCTCGTTCACCGCATCACTCCAGGGGGGATTTGTTACCATATACATGTGGTAGTGATGTGTGTGAACACACTAGGACCGACGGGGCATTTTTTCCCTCTTTAGGAGGTTTTTCCCCCCGAGCATTGTATATACGCCCATCACTCTAGGGCTATCTATCTTTCCATTGCACACTAAGTAACACACTCTCTATTGTGTGCCTTGTGCTTCCTTCGTCTTCTCCAAGCTGTTTGCGTTTCTTTGCAACCCTAATTCCAATAGTTTAGAGAGAACTAACTCCTTTTTTTACATTGTGTAGGCAGTTGTTATGGTTAGAGATTGATAAGTTATATGCATATGTTCAATGTTTTGATTGCTTTTATGCTTATCTCAATTTGAGATTTTGGTCGTTTTACTGTTGAAACTCTACTAAATCCTCACCATAGTTTCGACTTTTGGTAGCTATGGCTCTTAGTATCAAGAAGGACATTTAACACCCAAAAGTTCAATGAGACAAACTTCTATATTTGAAAGGAGAAAATTCAAGATGATTTCATCCATGAAGGTCAAATGAAGCCACTGTTTGGATGCCAAGAGGGTGATGGTTACATAGATCCTAAATGGACATCACTTGATGCTAAAAGCTATATCCACTATTTGTTCACATCTTGCAGTCAATATATTTCACTTCTGTTGGTGAAGCAAGAAGTTATGCACCACATATAAGAGCAAATATACAAGTCATAAAGTTTACTCAATGAAGAAGCTCTTTGAGCTATATGAAAGAAGGTAGCACCATTTTCGAGCACCTCAATGATTTTTTATAATTATGCTCTCTACCTTCCTCATGGGATACTTTCTGCACAAACATAAGTAACCTTGCACCTAAAGGCACATTGGTCACAATGATGTAGTCAGTATTGTACTCACCAACGAGATTTCTAAGAAATCTCTTGAGCCTACCAAGAGTGGTTATGCATATGTTGCATAGTCTTGCAAAGAGAGAGGTTGCACTTATGATAGTGCCGAGTCTAAGGATGGAAAGAACTCTCGTATTAAGTCTCGTGGCTCCATGTGCAATGTTGAATGTTACATTTTTGGTAAGAAAGAGCATGTGAAAAAGGATTGTCATGCTGCACACAGAGACTAAGAAGTCTGATTGTGATATAGAGGGCAAGACTAAGCTTATGGAAATCAACATTGTAGAGACTCTTGAGACTCATGATGTTTTAAGAGGAAAACCGTCGGTCGGCTTGCTCATTCTGCTAGTAGTTGCATGACACCTACTTCTTCCCAAACACCTAGCTTCCCTTAGTCTCAAGTCTTTTTTTGGTCTATTCTTTTTTGGATTGAATTATAGATTAAGTGCGCATTGGGAAGCTTGTTTATTCACTTGGAACTTCATGTCTACTCTAAAGTTAATACTTTGTAATCAAAAGGATGTGTTTCCTTATGATAATCCCGACACTTGATATTGTTCACCCTCTGACCCAGGTTTTGTACCTTGTTTGGGGCATTTACTTATTGAGGTACATAATTAATTATCCATCCTAGATTAATGAATCTTATCAAGTTTGGACTCAATCACATTCCTTCATGTGCTCCTAACATAGACAATGCTTGCCATGAACTTTTCCCCCATTGGTTAGTAATTGCAATGTTAAAAAATGCTTTTTTGCATACTGTCATGAATGGTTACCAAAGAAACATTCCTATACCCAGGATATGGATTTGAAATATCTTGATTCACTCTCTCATAAATAGATACCTCACCACTTTTATTGACAAGTCCCCCAATAACCCCCTTTTTATCTACAAAGCTTTTGCACACTGTGAAATAAAAAAGAGGGTCTCTAGCAAAGATTTCACTATTTGTGAAGAAAATCTGACTAATTTAGTAGAACTCATGTTGGACAAGTTGAATTTACCTAACCATTTACCCCTTCCCTTTTTAATGGCTTCTTATAAGATACACAAAAATTCTTTCAGATGGCTTACGCATGGTGCTAATAGTGCCTACATCGAGTTATCCTTACTTATGGCATGCTTGCTAAAGTCCTGCCTCCCCGCTCTAAAACATAGGGCCATGATAATAAATTAAAAGGCATTACTCTACCATAATATCAAACTTCAGTCTTGGTGGATTATTGACTCCATTTATGATTGTATCCTCAATCTCCCAAGCAATGCTTCCTCCCTTTTCTCAACAAACATTAAAAAATGGCTATGAGAATATCCCTCACTATGGTCAACATGGGTGAATCCCCCTCATAACCAACCTCATATCATGGGCTTTCAAGTCTACTTTTGAAGAGTTTATCTCCTTCAAAAACTTCCCCTCATCCTGCCCACAAGGGATATGGACCAATAAAAAAAACAAAAATGGACTCTCTTTTTATCTTGCAGATGTGATTGAGATCAATAATTGGTTGATCAATAACATGTACATCCAATGTCACCAAGTGTTTTATAGACAGACCAATGGCATACCTATGGGTTTAGCATATTCACCAATATGGTGTAATCTCTACCTTCACGCTCTTGAATATGACTATCTTCAAGAGATGCTCATGTCCCCAATCAATAAGGAAAAGCTGACAGACCTGGCCTATCCTTTCAGATATTTTGATGATATCCTGCTGATTAACTATCAAACCCTGAATTCTTTCTCTCTAAAAATGGTATTTACCCTCATGAACTCACTATTGAAGGCAAAAACACTTCCAACACTACGTTTCTCAACCTTCTGTTATCTATGAAACAAGGGAAACTTACTAAAGCTCTTTGCAAAAAAGATGACCTTTTACCATGTACCCCTATCAGATACATTCATAGGGCTAGTAATAGACCTAACAATTGGTCCCATAAGGTTATCCTCTAATAGCTAAAACCTATCCTCTTCTACAATAACAGTGCCAAAAATGCAGGAAAAGATATCAAATCCTTGATAAATTCCTTTTGTGAAAAAGGTTTTGAAAGGGCAAACTGGTGGAGACTTGTAAGACACTACCTACTTAGGCTTACACCATCACCCTATACTTGTCACCCTCTTGAAGTATTGGCACAACTATCTTTTGGTGTTGGGCACTAGGACCCCTTAGAGGGGGCCTAGTGCCCCCTCTTAAGGCCCTACTGTAGGAGTGGATGGAGGGATCTAAAACACCAAGCCTTATATCTAAATGAACCCTTAGCTTATTTAAGCCATGAGAACACACCCTATCCTTTTTTTAACTATACTCAACACTTTGGTAATTTGTACTTCTGGCCGCATGTAAAGACACGTCATTAATAAAAAAACCCCACTACCTCATGCATGTGGTAGTACCCCACCCCCGCGGGCTCATATGACCCCCACTACTCAGTAGTTTCTCTCTTGCAATCGGGCTCAACCTCAACTACACCCTGCACATGAGGAGCCATGGCCTTAAACGAAGTGTTCTTCTTTGACTTGGTGCAGCATGAGGCATACTACCTTGGAGTAGTTGTGCACGACATTCAAACTCTATAGTTCTCGGAGTAGCTGCTTGGGCCTTATTCTTACATTCACGCCAAGTCAGATATGGAGGGCACTACTCAGGTGTTTTACTATGCATTACACCCCATTTGAAGGATTACATATGCTCTATGCTTAGAATTTACATCAATAACACGTGGATCTCTTTTTTGACACCTGTCTTCCACTATCTAACATTCTCTCTTTGTTGGATATGATATTGGCAGGTATAATAGAAGGGATCCTTATGTGTCCCATAAATCATAACTTTTGAAATGAGAGAGAGAGAGAGAGAGAGAGAGAGAGAGAGAGAGAGAGAGAGTCTCTCCTTTCTTCAAAGATTCATCAATGAACTTTGAAAGGGAAGCCTCTATCCCCTCCTTGCGTCATACTTACATGGACATTCTCTTCTTTGGCCCACATAAGGCCTTGGGAGACCTTCGGAACTATTAGGAACAATAGTGAACCACTGCATTAGGCCTGCTAAGTAGAGCCACATGGCAAAGTCAACTTTTTAACCTAGTTTTGATGTATGCTTAAGAAAGGCGTTAACTAGGGGGCTTCTCTCTCTCTCTCTCTCTCTCTCTCTCTCTAAATCTTATGTAGTGTGTCCAAAGAAGCTAGCTTGGTTAGTTGAGTACTCGACTCCATGACTCGGGTCATGGGTTCGAGTGCGGTCAGGCGACCCTGTGTGCTCATAAAGATGTTTGCTTCGACTCGCACGGGATTTATGCGGTTGTAACAAAAAAATAAAATTATGTAGTGTTAAATAGGGACTTTAATTGATACACACGCTCCAATCACCTGTTGTAGGCCATCGCGGATATAGTCAATACATGCTAATTAATTTTAAGAAAAATTACCAAAATACCCCTCTATTTTGTGGAAATTCCCAAGATACCCTTGTATTTGTTTTGTTGGATTGTTCAACATTTCTAATCTTTATTCCCTTTTGACAACTGAGATCCGTTTTTGAGTGCTTAGCACGTAATTTCTCACAAATTACCTCGCAAAAAAGCAATTATATCTAAAAATAACTAAGCAATTCATCTCCAAAGTCTATGTAACCGCATACCCCTATCTCACATATAAAATTTAGGTCTCATGTGATCTAACTAAGTAAAACTAGTCAAAGAGTGCGTAGCATAGTGATTGGCAACATACTAAAGAGCCACTTCTATTGATAACTAGATGTACCCTCAATGTATCTTAGTTTGAATTTCAAACTATGTGCCCGATCAGCGTGCACTCTGGCTACTCTTCCAATTCTGACCCATTCAAGGCTGGTGTAAATCAACCCTTGACCTACTCCAATCAGCCCTTATCTATGACTGGCTTGATGCAAAATTTGATGTGTGACCTTATTAAAAACTTTCCCATAACTCATCCGAGTTCTAGTGCACACCGGTGACCAATCATTAGAAATAATCAACCCCGGTCAGTCCCCCCCCTCCCCCCGGCTCCCCATAAATATCATAGTCCCCTCCTTATTTTTAAGCTTGGGAGATAAATTATTGGGGGCCTACCCCTAACTTATACGGTTATGTAACTTGTAAAAAAAGCCCCCTCCCCTGCACTTACATGGTATGGTAAGTTTTCCATGGTGAATCCCCCGAGCTCCAGAAGTGCTAACAAGAATAGCATATCATGCTATTCGAATGGCCGACAATTTACCGCCAGCCCCAGATCAAAACACTACTTTTAGCACCTTGTATTGATAGACAATCAGTCTTCTCATGAAAAGCTACAACTTTTTTTATTTTCAGAAATATTTAATCTCACAACCAGGGGAACTTTGGGACTTTCGGAAAATTTGAAGGGCATTTCGGGAATTTATGACAAAATATACTTTAGGGAATTTGTGAAATTTGAGGGGTATTTTGGGGATTTCCACAAATTAGAGGGAAATTGTGGTAAATTTTCCTTCATTTTATTTCACAATTTCTATAAAAAAAAGACATGTTAGGACCCTCATTGACATGGGGTTCTGCAGCTGCTGAGGTTAGGCTTGGCGGTCAGATGGGCAAATAGCTCAGGTTCAATTGACCCCTAGTTCACTTCGAACGAGCCTCCCCTGCATTGCCAGTACATGGCTGACGAGTAGGCTGTAGCCATGGGCTTGGAAGAGGACAATGATGACACACCGAGGCTGAGCGCCCACGCCCTTGCTGCTCTTCAGGAGTTCTTCTCAACCAGGGACCCTGCCTTTGGGGAAAATGACGACAGTCAGCTCTCTCATAGGTCAGTAGGCGAAGGTGAAACGGAAGACAGAGAGAAGGTGTTGGATATCGTTGCTGAAGACTGGCGCCTCAGCCAGTTTTGGTACGACGAGCATACCACTTGTACCGTTGCACAGGAGCTCTTTATGCTCAGCACGCAACTTCAATCACCGATAGCTTGCATTTCCTGCCCTTCTCTCTATGTGGAGCTAAAGGTACGCATTCTTTCTCTCTTTGAGGGTTTATAGTTGGGAAGCCTCCTTGTTTTTTGTAGCGCTGGACAGGTGATCTCACTACTGTGGCCTATTCCATGATGAACCTGAAGAAGGTGTACTGTATAGAGTTCAACTTTGGATGCGGTCTTAATGGACTATACGGGGTATAGACCTGAGTAGAAACAAAGACAACATGCTACAACCACATCACTGATGAATAGACAACAACTTTTTGTAATCATTAACGATTGCAAGTATAGATCCTCGCCGAGTGGGCCAAGCAATTAAAGAGTCTCTAGTCATAAGTTTACCAACTTATGAAACCCCGTGCGATGGGCCCAAGTGACCTAAAGAGGTTAAATAAAGCAGGACCCACACACACAAACCCAAAGATTTGTGTGGAGCATGATGATGTGGCAACTGTACGGGCACCCGCGTTTTGCGCTAACAATGCGACGTTGCAGACAATACGGATTTTCATGAAATGCATTGACAGCTTTTAATGCGAGTTTTTGGACCAGATGCGTTTAGACTTGAAAGCTTTTCACGTAACTGCTTGTCATGGCCAAGGGCCTTTCAATATGAGTCAAGGGCTCATTCTTTGACACTCTTCTAGGTGAATGTGTAGAGCGTGAGTACCCGGCATTGTACTGAGTTCAAGCAATATAAAGAAAGACCGAAAAATTGAAAACGTTGGTCCTCAATGATGAAAACGCTGGTTTTCTTGATGCAAAACACTGGGAGGATCCTGGAGATAACGCTAGAGATGCCTGAGGTGTTACCTGTCTGCTGGGTGTCTGTCTCCTTGTATCTCTGTCTTCTTCTCCTCTTGCAAACGCCCAAGGCCCTTCCTTTATAGCTGCCAGAAGATGGCCAAGCAGCTATAATATGCCTCACGATTTTGTAATTAATAATAAAGTCACTTAATAAAATTAACTTTATAAGAGGTGTTCACCTGCAAGTTAAAATTGGGTTCAAATGGTGAATATGCTCATGCTATGGGTTGTGCAACCAGAGGGTATGTAGCTACGCTAAGTGCCTGGACATGCATGGCTTGTGTACAGGCTCACAAGGGTGCCATAACACTTCCTAGGCTACCTAAACCCTAGAAGTAGGAACAACTTGTCCACAAGCACATATCGTTAGATGTGCACATGACATCCCCCCTTTTCAAGGTGAGGTACTGATACCGAGCTGTATGGCATCCGTAGAGTCGCCAACAACTCGTGGGATCTTGCGAAGTACTCTTTGCCGGTCCACTTCCGCGTGGGTCGTGCGATACTTGAACTTCAGGAAAGTCAGCAATGCTTGCTTCTTTGGGCCGCGTCGAAAGCGACACATGATAATCTGTTGCGGCTCCAATGCTTCAACTGCATCTATGATCTCGTGTTCATCTTCTTCAAGAATCTCTTTTGAGGAATATTCTTGAAACCCCTTCAAACACAAAACCATAAACATATCCGTTCCATGTAGAGTGGCTGGAAAAAGACTCTTACTGTGCATGCAATGCATATGAACAAAGTGACGGAGTGTCAAACGGTTCACCAAACACATGCCAATAGTGTGGTCGAATCTTGACTTTTCGACCTAAACCTATCAACTGTGGCAAGTCACAACGGAATTGCCAATGCTTGATGGACAATCGCGCTTGTGCTTCTTCTGTGACTGTGTCATGTCAAGGAATAAACATGCAAAACCGACTGACAAAACGGGTAATCGTGAAACATTGTGAATTGCTTGAATGCAAACCCTTTATCTTTTCAAGAGTGATTTGCATACATCCATGCTCATCCATGAGTGAATCATGAGCATCGTGCAATACGGCATGCTTGTGAAAAGGGAACACATAAAGACGGTGACGAAAATACAAGAGACTGCCACGAATGAGAAACTCGAACAATGCGTGTACGGACTAATCATGCAAACACACAATACTTCTTGAGTGGGTTTCTTGGACCTCGACTTGAGAGCCATGATCGGTTCAAGGGCTGATTTGCTACCGCCGAGGCCTGCAAGGGTTGAGAATGCAAAAGCGTTGACTGCTTAAGGCTGAAAACAGAAAACGCTATCTGATCTGTTGCGATAGGCGAGATGCTGCGAGGGTCTGCTACCGGGTGGTGCGGTACGGCGAGGCTAAGGGCTAAAAACTGAAAATGCTGGTCCTCAATTGGAAAATATTAGTTTTCTTGATGCAAAACATTGGGCTGATCCTCGAGAAATCGCTAGAGATGCCTGAGGTGCTGCTTGTTTGTTGGGTGCTTGTCTCCTTGTGTCTGCCTTCTTCTCCTCTTGCCAACTCCAAGGCCCTTCCTTTATAGCTGCCAGAAGACGGATTGAGCAGCTATAATGATGCCCCACGATTCTGGAATTAATAATAAAGTCATTCAATAAAATGACTTTATAAGAGGTGTTCACGTGCAAGTGAAAACTAGGTTCCTATGGTGGAAAATGCTCATGCTATGGGTTGTGCAATCAGAGGGTATGCAACTACTCTAAGTGTCTGGACATGAACGGCTTGCGTACAGGCTCACAAGGGTGCCGGAACACTTCCTAGGCTACCTAAACCCTAGAAGTAGGAATAACTTGTCTGCATGCACATAGGGTTAGATGTGCACGTGACAATACCGGTGTTAGCCAGTCGAGGAGACCTGATGGGTCAGTTGCTTTAGAGCTTGAGGATACGCGTGTGGTTGCTATTGACTTTATCGTGAGTTGTTTTCAGCTGGGCCTCAGTTTAGGCGTCAAAGAGCAAGTTTGGGCATAGATGCCTTGCTTGGTTACTGAGGAGATGCCTTAGAGACTAGAGATGCCTCTCCAGGTAGAGGAGCTCCATGAGGCCCTCAAAGCACTTCCCCGAGGTAGTTGCCGAGAGGAAAATGGTCTGACACCCAGCTTTTTCTCTGGAGTATTGGGAGCTGCTTGGTTCAATCTACGTAGCGCCTATCAACACATCTTGCACACTGGAGGGATGCTTGACAGTTTGAGTGAGGGGCTGATTTACCTCATTCCCAAGGAGGGAGGCTCCTTGGATGAGATTCAGCAGTGGCGACCCATTACTATTCTGAACTCAGCCTACAAAATCTTAGCGAAGGCTTTGAGTTTGAGAATTCAACCACTACTTGAGAGCATTATACATGAGACTTAGATAGGTTTTGTGAAGGAGTGTGTCACAAAATGGTGACGTGGCATGACCACCTGCGGACAGAGGACGTTGACGTGGTAGTACTGCTCGGACACACATTTGATGATGTGGTAGAAACTGTAGGGCAGATGACGTGGCAGACAGTACGGCTGTAAGGTGCAGTGGAAGTGAACGTTGAACTTTGCTCAAGATGAGTGCTCCGGACTGTGCTCAAGGGTTCCTTTTACTTACGGAAGGGAGAGCCTTCCGTTCCTTTAGTGAGAGAGTGCAATGGATACAAACAAAGTGGTGAACACTGTGAATGAAGGTGCTGAGACTGAGAAATAGAGAGAGAAGAATACGACACCAGAACGTTGTCAAACCCTCCTCCGAAGGCCCCACTCTCTATGGCGAGAATGGTCTACTATTGATTGCACAAATCTCTACAATGCAATAGACTTGCCGACGATGTCAACGACGAGACGGGCTGAAATCTGAAAACGCTAATGGTTGAAATCTACAAATCTTTATCTGCTGAATTCTGACTCTATGTCGGTGACGACGGCAATGACGACGATGCAACGACGACGCAACGACAACGCGCTGAAAACGCAGATGCTGAAATCTGCGTTTTCCGGGCTGAATCTGCAAACGCTGGTTGATCTGATGGTGCGGCAAGGATCTGCTGCGGGAAGGTGAGATCTGCGAGGTTTGGGACTACAGCGGTGTCTATGTGCTGAAAACTGAAAACGTTGAGGCTATGGCTGAATTTGTCGCCGTAGATCTGCAAAACGCCGAGGCTGATTTGCAAATAAAAAACGCTGGGCTGAACTGATGCTTGATGCAAAAACGCTAGGCTAATTCTACTGTTCTACTAACGCTAGGGTTGATCTGTGATCTACTGGAAAAACGCTAGTGGATTTGATGTGTTCTGCTGTCGCCGGGCTGCTGCAACTACAAAACGTTGGGCTGAATTTGTACTTGAAGAAAACACTGGCTGTTCTTGTGGCTGAAAACGCTGTCTCCTATCGGGGGCGTCTTGCTGAGAAGGTGCACTGTTGGATGTCAGGTTCCTGCTACCTCTTCTGCCAGAAAGTGCTAGCGCTCGGGTTTCTTATATAGATGCTTGATCATTTTGCCCTACCTAGTTCCCAACAAAAGTCACTTAAAAATAATAAGTGAAAATTGGCTAAAATAGGGAAAATAGGATTGTGTACTGTAAAAATGCTCCTGATGGGTTTTGATGGAAATCTAATGATCATGCTGTGTGCAACCAGAGGATATGCATCTAATCGAAGTGTCTGGACATGCACAGTCTGCGAACAGACTCACAAAAGTGCCAGATCCCTTTCTAAGCTAGGTTGACTGAACTAAATTGAACCCTTGCCATAAAGTAGCTTGTCCACGTACACATAGGGTTAGATGTGCACGTGACATTCCCTCCTTTTCAAAGTGAGGTACTGGTACCGAATTGTATGGCGTCGAGGAAGATCGCCAACAGTGTTTGGAATCCTGGAAAGTACTCTTCGCCGGCCCACTTTAATGCGTGGGTCATGCGATACTTGAACTTCATAAAGGTCTGCAACGCTTGCTTCTTTGGGCCGCGCCGAAAGCGACAATCATCTGTGGCTCCTTCAATGCTTCAACTTTGTCTATAGTCATGCATCTACCGTCGTCAAGAATCTCAGAGGATGAAAATTCCTGAAACCACTTCCATACAAAAAGATGAACATATCCATTCCATGTAAAGTGACTGGAAAATTACTATTCTTTCGAAAAAACTGTGCATGTAATGCAGATGAACAAAGAGACGGAGTGCCAAACCGTTTATCAAACACATTCAAACCATGGATTCGAAACTTGACTTTCTGATCTAAATCAATCAACTGTGGCAAATCACAATGGAAATGCGGATGCTTGACGCTCAATCCTTCTTGTGCTCTTTCGGATACTGTGTCATGCCTAGGAAGAGACATGGAATGTGAATTCCTTGGGTGCAAACATCCGTATATATCGATGCTCATTCATGAGTGGTTCGTGTTCATCGTACAATATGTCATGCCTATGAAAAGGGATCACATAAAGACGGTGACTAAAATACAGGAAACCATCACGAATGAAACACTCGAACAATGCGTGCTCACTAATCATTCGAACACATAGTACTTCCTGTGGGGGTTCTTGGGACCTCGACTCGAGAGCCAAGATCGATTCTTTGTGATTGATTGAACTTGCAATGAGGTTAGCTTTACTAGACAAAGTATCAACCAAACCATCATCCTTGTGAACAATCATAGCTTTTTCCTGCAAATCATTATGCTCCTGAATAATCACATCTTGATCATGCAAATGATCATGCTCGTGAATAATCACATCTTGATCATGCAAATCATCATGCTTATCATTATCATGCAAATCATATGAGTCGTGCTTTGGAAAAGAAAAGACTGAGAGAGTCTTCTTCTCCTGAACCTTTGCAATGTGTGCCTGCACATTAGAAAAGAGTTGGAACAACTCTTGCATGTGTTGGGCTCTCTGTTCGGCCGCCAAGCACACTTGCTCACGCTCACGCTCAAAGGCTAACCGGCTTTCTTCGCGTTCGTGAGCCAATTCTGCTTTTCTTTCTTGGTGCTCGCGATCCATTTCTGCTTTTCTTTCTTGGTGCTCATGCTTTATGGCTGCCATTCTTTCGTTGTGTGCACGATCTAATTCTGCCTTTCTTGCTTCGTGTTCTAACTTTCTGTCCATCATCGTCTCGACCAAAGCCTCCATAGGATTTGGTACAATCCTTGGCTTAGATGGGGAGGGGGGAGGGGTCAGAAAAACCTCTTGGTGGGAAAAATTCTTCTTCTCCACTGCCATGCTCATCACCTCCATGCGAAGTATCCATTCCTCTTCGGGTAACGACCATACACTGAAGTCTTGGGTTCTTAAGTTCACGAGGAACTTGGGTTCTTGTGGGTCTCGGGTTCTTGGGTTCTTGGGTTCTTTAGTCTTGAGGTTTTGGGGTCTTGAGGTTCTTGAGTTCTTTGTGTAGCTTGCAATCTGTGCTAGAGAAGGATCTTCTCTTCACCCGAGCTCCTCTTTCCCGCGGGCGCACCCCTTGGCGGCCTTGCGCTCACACCAAGGTTGCTTTTTCCCACCACACGTCGATTGGCTGGCCGCTAAGTGCACGGTCTGCTCTCAATGAAGGAAAAGAGGCACAAGGGGAGGCTGGACAAGCCCTTCTTTCTTGGGTTTCCTGTCACTCTTCAAAAACACGATTAGGAATCGACACGCCCAAGAGGACTTGGGGTTATGTGCGAACGTAACAAGCAAACAAAATTTCTTATGGTTCTTTCCTTGAGTGATACAGACCACTGCCAAAGCTCCGACACCAATGTAAGGTGGTGCGGAAGTGAATGTTGAAGTGAATGTTGAACTTTGCTCAAGATGAGTGCTCCGAACTGTGCTCAAGGGTTCCTTTTACTTACAGAAGGGAGAGTCTTCTGTTTCTTTAGTGAGAGAGTGCAATGGACACAAACAAAGTGAACACTGTGAATGAAGGTGCTGAGATTGAGAGATAGAGAGAGAAGAATACGACACAAGAATGTTGTCAACCCTCCTCCGAAGGCCCCACTCTCTATGGCGAGGGTGGTCTACTATTGATTACACAAATCTCTACAATGCAATGGACTTGCCGACGATGTCGACGACAATGAGGACAACGACGAGACGGGCTGAAATCTAAAAACGCTAATGGGGATTATTTGCTTTTGAGAAGCTTTTGGGGTATCCCTTGTAAGAATAAATAGGCCCAAGGGGCCTCACTCTTTAGAGCATCTGGACGCAGAGTCTTAGAGAAGATGACCCCTTCGGGAGTTATACTTTGCTCAAGCTTTAATATAATAAAGAAGTACTGAAAGGGGCACTAGGTTTTGGGGCCAATACCTCTGGGCACGGAACTACGTCGGACCGTGTCGACTCAAGTTTTTTAAGTTGTGAAGTATTTCAGTGATTCTTTCGCGTGTTGTGTCAGATTCTTGACTTGGGGTGTCCAAGTCTGTGATAGAGTGCAATATCCTTGACAACATCTTTACCTTCTTGGAGGCATCGATCCTCGCACATCTCTGAGGAGAGGATCTTGTGATATTCCTCCTCGACTTTGGGAAGACTTACGACAAAGTTGATCTTGGTGGGAACTCCATGTCGGATGGGCTTCTCAGATGCTTGGATTAGAGGGGTGTCAGCTCTCTTCAAATGTGCGCACAATTAGGTGCTCTTGCCAGGGGGAAGAGAGGAACGCTTCATGCTCACGCGTTTTGTTAGACATGGTTGCCCTCTTTCCCCCCTCCTCTTTCTCTTCTATGCTAAGGTGATGAGTAGATTTTTGACTTCACAGGAGGTTGGTTTGCGTGGTTTAGAGCTTCCTATTAGGGGAGAAGAGTTGCTTGACGCTGAGTTCGCCGACGATTCAGGCATGTACTTGGAGGGCCATGAGGCCAACTTGCACAGGTGTGAGCAGGCTCTTGAGGTGTTTTGTTGTGCATTAGGGGCAATGATCAATTGGAGAAAGACCGTGGCTTCCAAAAGACCGTGGCTTTCTGGGTTGGTAGTGCTCATACGCCTGATTGGTCGCCGGGCAAGGGCTTTAGGTGTAACAAACTGCTGACGTGTAGAAACAAACTGTAACAAACTGCTGTTGTGCCTTTTTAGACCTTAAGATTTTTCAGACCCCCTTGGGATTAGAAGTAGATATCTATGATAAGTGCCTTGAACCAGAATATGCCAATCTAAAAATCATCCGCATGCCTCACATTTCTTCGAACATTTCTCTTTTAGCTAAGTACGGTGTCATTTGCTCTCAACTATTTAGATTTTCTCGTCTTTGTTCTAGTAAATCTACTTTTGTTGTTCAATCTTGCTATCTTATTTCTTTACTAGTTGAAAAAGGATACTCATTCAAAAGAATCATGAAAAAAGTTCGTTCATTTTTGCATCTTAGTAAGTTTATTTTTAGTGTTTCTTCCTTTGGAATGTTCAAGATAATCAGTAGTAAATTCAATAGAAGTGGGGAGCTAAAAAGCCCACTTATTGTTTGACTTAATAACACCTTATGTTGTTGTTTTGATCTTTAGCGCTTCTAGTATTTTCACTATAGCTTGACAATTGCTAGCCTTTATCATGGCTGAGTATGCCCATCACCTCCGGAGGGTGATAGAAACTCAGCTCGTTGGTTTTGTAGAGTACATTCAAAGCATGAATGGCCTCTATATAAACCTGCACCTACTCTTGGGCACTGACGACATGAGTAGGGATGTCATAGCTGTTGTCCAAGCTATGCATGATAAAGGTGATAATCTTATTCTTCCTGTTTGGACAAGCAGTGAAGTTGAGATCACATATTGTCAAGTTTGGTTCTTTGCTCTTCGTAGGTTTGTAGTAGTATTCATTTTTCGATTTCATATTTAGCTTACCTGAGGACTTAAGAATGTGTTCCGTTATAAGTTGTTGTGTGAAGTTTGATTTCTAGGATTAAGTTTTTAAGATGTCTTATCCTTTTTTTGCTTAAAGTTGAGTACTTGTTTTAAGCCAAGTAATTCGCGTCAACTTATTTTACACATGCCTTTTCTAAAAAACATTTTTAAGTTAATAATGTTTTGTTTTATCTAGTTTTGTTTCATAGCAAACAAAGTGATTTAGTTTGTTTGTTTTTTTGTTTCTTTTTTTTTGTTTTTGTTTTTCTTTTCTTTTCATGTGTCCCTTGCTTTTATAGTTTTATGAGTGCTTTATTCCCTCTTATAATTCGTGAGTTCAGACTATTCTGAACTTATGAAGGTATATATTAAAATAAAGCAGGACCCACAAACACGCAAAAACTGATGACGTGGCAGATTTTCAAAAAATGCGCTGGCATGATGACGTGGCAGGTTGTACGGATTTGCGTGATTTACGCTGGCAGCTTTTGGCTTTGCTTTTTGGACCAGAAGCTTTTGAGTTTTGAAGGCTTTTCAGTGTAATTGCTTTTCAGGCCAGGGGCCTTTAAATATGAGGTTAGGGCTCATTCTCTGGCATGCTTCCTGGAGAAGGTGCAGAGTCTGGAGTACCTGCTTGTACTGTGTTGATGCAATATAAAGAAATACCGAAAGACGCGCCAAGGTTTGGGGCCAATACTCTCTCTGGGGTGGAATTCCGCCACTCCGTGTCGCGTGTTGTTATTAAAGTGCTAAAAGTTTGTTCAGTCTGTTCTTTTCTATTGGCATGTGGTGCCCGTCTTGTGACAATGGTATCAGAGCATCAGGCATGTGCTTTTCTGAAAGCATACCAGTCCTACATAAGAGCAGACAGAGCTATTTGAGTTTTATTTGAGGTACCTTCGGCCTTCGACCCCGGACTTACTAGCCACTCCCACCCTTACTTCATCGTGCATCGGACGCTCTCCCGTCTTCACCGCTTATGTCTTACAAGGCATAAGCCATTAAGATCACTTGCAAGAGAAGGATCCAAAATTTGTTTTGAGCTGCTGTTTTTCTTAAGAGGCAGTGCTATGCAGATGTTGATAGCTATCAAGTAGCATACTCCAAGTACTTGGCAAGCTTTCAAGAAAATTTTTGCCCGAAGTTGTATGGTTTCTGACATCTTCCTTCGGAGTGCAACTTCTGGCAGAGTGGGGTATCTTGAAATGCTTGCCATGGAAACCCTAGCAGATTATAACTTGAAATTTCTCAACATCTCTCAGTAGATGTCTCTTCACGAGCAGATGACCTTGGAGATCTAGTGCGATTGCTATCTTGGGACTACCATCGCCGCCAACGAAAACACTCTGTCCAAAAGCTGATGGATCATGCTGTGCTCGGCTACGACCTTATGGAACGAACCTAACCCTAATTTTTTGGTGCAGGTTTCAAGATGGAAAGTCAGCCGACTTTTCGAGCTTGATTGATGTCGAGATTGCTTTTTTTAAGTTTGAAATTTGTTTGAGAAGTTGTTTGGCGATCCTGTTTGAAATGGATGGTATCTGTTTTGAACCTGTTTTGGTGCCGATTTTAAATGTTTGACTCTGGTTTTAATACTGGTTTCATTGATTGGTGATTTTACTCTCGGGTGGAGAAGTGAGAAATTCTGTTTTGATATTTGAACCTCGAAACGACGCAAGCCGATGCCTGGGGAGCGTTTCGTTGCATGTTTAAAAACCTCGGAACGACGCAGGCCGATGCCTGGGGAGCGTTCTGTTGTATGCTAGAAAACCTCCGAACGACGCAGGATGATGCTTGGGGAGCGTTTGGTTGTATGCTTGAACCTCCAAGCGACGCAGACTGCGGTCTGGGGAGCGTTTGGTTGTACAGTCCTCTGAGTTCATGGCCCATACCTTTTTAGGTTATTCGCGGGGGGAGTGACGAGGTAGTCGTTGAGTAGCTTCATACCGCAGACCGTTCGTCTCGATGGAGTGCTCAACGGCGCTATTTGTTGTGTCTTGTAACATGCATATGTGAGCATTTGTGTTGCATTGTGATGTGCCAACTACTGAATATTCCTGATTGGACGAGATTGCCTGGGTATGTAATTTTAGTGCATCAAGACGCTCGTGGAAGATCAATACAGTCTGGGTGTGATGGCTAATTTTACTACGCCGGAATATCAAGAGTTTCTATCTGGACGAAAGGAGAAGTTAACTCCTTGATCAAAAGAGCAGAAAGGAGAAGCTACCTCCTTGATCAAAACAGCCGAAAGGAGAAGCTAACTCCTTGATCAAAAGAGCCGAAAGGAGAAGCTAACTCCTTAACAAAAAGAGCAAACTGATTGTCTCTCGGAATGTCCCTCGGAAATTTTTGAGCTAACTTGAGTTGTTTTGCAGATATGCTGTAATCGTGGACGATTACTCTCTTTCAAGAAGGGGAGATATAACAAACTGCTGACGTGTCGAAGCCTAAAGAATGGAGCCAACTTACAGATGCTGGCCGAGGGGCCTAAACCCTAAGAAGAACAAGTAACAGAAGAAGTTACCAACTTATGGAGACCCCGTCCGATGGGGCCCCAAGTGACATAAAGATTAAAATAAAGCAGGACCCACAAACACGCAAAAATTGATGATGTGGCAGATTTTCAAAAATTGCGCTGGCATGATGACATGGCAGACTGTATGGATTTGCGTGATTTACGCTGGCAGCTTTTGGCTTTACTTTTTGGACCAGAAGCTTTTGAGTTTTGAAGGCTTTTCACTGTAACTGCTTTTCAGGCCAGGGGCCTTCAAATATGAGGTTAGGACTTATTCTCTGGCATGCTTCCTGGAGAAGGTGCAAACTTTGGAGTCCCGGCTTGTACTGTGTTGATGCAATATAAAGAAATACCGAAAGGGGCGCCAAGGTTTGGGGCCAATACTCTCTGGGGTGGAATTTCGCCACTCCGTGTCGTGTGTTGTTATTAAAGTGCTAAAAGTTATTTAGTTTGTTCTTTTCTATTGGCACGTGGTGCCTGTCTTGTGACATTAGGTGGATCCTCCCAGGGATTCTGTACGATATCTGGGCTGTTAGGTTGGCTAGGATTTGTTTCCAAAGCAGCAGATTGCTCCCCTCCTCCTATCCATTAGAAGGAAGCTGTTACATTGGAGCTCTACACGATCGAGAATGATGGCATTCATTTTGTACTTATGTGCATACACATTAAGAGTTATGTAGTTGGATGTGCTCCTTTTTAAGCAATGGGGCTTGAGTGTTAAGGGTGATTGATCGCTTTTAAGATAGGCTATGGTTGCGAAAAAAGAAATCTTCCAAGAAGGGCAAGCTTTTTGCTCTTGTTCCTAAAAGTAATGCAAGATCACTAGAATGCTCGATTATTGAGCTAATGCAAGAAAATGATGCTAAATGCGAGTTCCTTTTCACCTAATCAGCAAAGGGTAGTGGAGCATGCTCGTGCCCAAGTGGTGATCAGGGAGCGGGATAAGAAAGCAAGTGCAAATAGGGATTAATTGATAGATAGGGCTAGGTATGGAACCGTCTATCACAAACTGCTAACTTGTCAAACTACTGAAGAATGGAGCCAACCTGTAGATCCCGGCCGAGGGGCCTAAACCCTAAACAAAAGCATTAGGAGAAGAAGAAGTCCTACCAACTTATGGGACCCCGTCTGATGGCGTCCAGGGGGCCTAAAGGGGATAAAACTAAATTGAGACCAACGCACACACACACACACACACACACACACACACACACACACACACACACATAGACAAAGCGTAGAAAATGATGACGTGGCAGTTGTATGGCCAGCCCACAAAACACGTTGACATGTTGACGTGGCACCTGTAAGGATTTTCACGTTTTACATTGATGACGTGGTAGTTGTACGGATTTGCATAATTTGTCTTGGCAACTTTTCACGCCAATTTTTGGGAGTAGATGCTTTTGAGTTTGAAGCTTTTCATGTAACTTATTTTCATAGACCAAGGGCTTAGCTTATAAAAGGTTAACAAAAGTTTCTAAGATGGACATGGATAACAACCGGTATAGTCCATTGATACCTGTAAAATACATCCAAGGCTAACATATCTGTTGTCTTGTTTGGATGGATGTAGGTAAGAACTCTTATCTTATCTTGGAAGGTTTTTTTGACTTTGGCAAGCTGTCCTACACTGGATTACACACTCACTTACTATTCGAGAAGTTCATCTGCTATCTGTATACTGGAATGAGACCTCTCTCTTACAAACATTGTACAAAAATAATTCTAAGACTGAGTTGTTTTTGTACTTATCTTTTCATTTTTCTAAAGCTAGCTGTCTTTTGAATGTAAAAGTTCAATTATGTCTTATTATTTATGGTAAAACAACTACACACACGTCCTATACATAAGGTTTTTCTTTCTAGAAAAACCGGGATGTTGGCTTTGGAAACTAATTTCGAAATTTAGCTCTAGGTTGGGCCCACAGTCTGTTATCCCTTGACTGGTTGACTGGTGCTAGGTGGTCCTCCATAGACTTTTTTTCTGATCACCTGCTCACGGCTATTATAGTCTTTGACTTTGCCGGTTTAAGGTTTGCAGGCCCAAACTACAGTAACTAATTTTATTCATGTTTAGAGGACATGATGCCGAAGGACACAACGCCCTCCTCACGGTCCACGCCAGTTAGAGTATGGCGACGAGGACAACGTATAACTCCAATTTTCAGAATTTTGGTGGAGTATCACGATTAGCTATTGGATATGCTATTTCACGATTGGATATGCTATTTCATGTGGATGATTACACGTGTAGGATTGCTTGTTGGCACTTGGGCTGAGATTATTGGTCATGATCCGACTTGCCAACAATGCACTTTGCAGCATGAGTCTTTGAGGCACTATGGGAGGGTGGTTTGTTGTTTGCTAATCAGAGTGGGCATTCATGATGGGTTTGTGACGTGGGGGCAATTGCATGGCTTTTGCGATTTCCGAGGTCACACCTTTTTCAAGGCTTTCTGAAACCGGCCTGTTCAATCCAAAAAGGGCGGTAGACTTTACTTTAAACCTTGATTTAGCTTTCACCCATTATTAGTCGTCTATTTTACCTGTACTTTCAAGACACAACAAAGGGGAGAGGGATTCAGGCTGCTAGATTGCACCTGTATGAGTAGACAGACACCAGATTGGCCCCTAACTTAGGCGCCCCTTTCGGTATTTCTTTATTGTTCAAAAGAGGGAATAAACGCTGTGGTTCCCTACAAGCTGCCCCGCACAAACTCGGCTGAATTTCCACTGTTCCAGCCTGATTTCGGCAGCATAACTGTACTAGAACCCTTCACGGTCAGTATTCCCACGCATTGACTGACTTTCCCGACGCATACGGGCACTTTGCAAAACCTGGCGAGAATCTGCAGCACGCTGAATTCTCTGTTTTCAGCCCTGAAAATGCTCCAGATCGCCTGTACAGCGGTCCCCTTGCGTCCCCGAACCTCCTGGGGGTATTAGGGTCCGTTTAGGGCCAAAACCCTAAACCTGCAAAAATACACAGCAGGCTGTAATTCACTGTTTCGGGCTCCGTTCCGCGTGCCGGTCGCATCCCTAGCAAGTCCTCGAGCTCCCGCACCTGTAGGGCTACTTGCCCTTTGAATCGGACGAGATTTCTGGCGTGAAACCTCTCCGAATTCACCTGTACCTGCGGGGGGATTAGCCGCTAGCTAATCCAGTACCTGTGCAAGAGGCTCTTGCCTCGGCAATCGCGCATGAACCCACACAACTGTACATTGGTCAAATGAAAAGCCCACTAGAGGGGCATAACATACTGCCAAAGGGGAGAGAGAGGGCAGTGCGTAGCGTGCAGGGCATCACTCCTGGCACCGCACTGTGCATAAGAGGGAAAGCAAGCACTCCATAGCTCTTAACCTGTGACAGAGACTTGCAAAATGAGCCTCCCAGCTATAAATCACGTTTTTGCCTTCTCTATAAGTAGTAAACTGGCCTCAGAGTGCCAAGTGTCACTCATTTGTGCATTTTCCCGCTTTAGACCCTCGGGTCTAAAAATATCTCACCTGCAGCCTCTGTTGACTTGGCCACAGAGTAACAAAATGATCCCCATGTCAAACTGCACGTAATGACGCGAAGACATTTTCAGGTCCCAAAATAGCAGTTCCCTAAATTTTAGGAGATGCTGCCATTATATCTTTCTAGGTCATCCGACCCTCTTTGTACACTGCGGCCACATCCAGAACTGAAATGTAGCCTCTGTAGCAAAGGATTCCACTTTGGCTAGTCAATGACCCCACTTGGCTAACCATAGTCCTTGTCCAACCTTAGTGCTCTCTTGCCCTCAGGCCTGGACTCCCTCTGGACAGTTCCACACTAGCTATGCAATGCAGGGCAGTTAGATTTCCCGAGGGGTGTTTCCAAAAAGTGAAAGTAAATAGATAATAAGAAAGAAATCAACAAAAAGGATAGATAGTAGTCACACGCTGGTGACATACCCCCCTCTTGAAATCTCAAACGTCCTCGTTTGCATCTATGTCGTCCATGCTTACTGTCAACACTGATGTATTCAACACATGTCGACACATATACGACACATACATGCTCATTGTCAACCCTGGTGTATTCAACACCTCGTCGACTCATGTATTGCTTGCGTGTGAACCCTGTCCCAATGACATAGTGGTAGCTTCGCACTCTGCCATTGCTTTGAGTCACTAACTTTCCAATGACAAAATGGTAGCTGCACATTTTGCCACTGTCTTATAGTACACGTTGGATCCCGTAACACTTTCGAGCATACCCAAACCGACAGTTTAAGAATGCAGTTACACATGTACTCCTGAATAGAAGCAATCATTGTATCCTTGACAAACTGACAAGAAATACTCACTTCTATAGCACTAACCAAACTTTTGGACATTCCATAAGAGCAATTGCCAAACTGACAATCTGTACAGCTCTAACATTCATGTAACAGGTATTTGATTTGAGCTCACTTTAAATACCATGTACATCATTTGTTTCAGAAGCCATTGTCACACTGACAATCCATTTAGCTTTGAAACTCAAGGGGTCAAGGTAGGTTGCAAATCGAAGGCTTCCAGGTAGAGTGATAACACAGTTGGTGACTCTGCAAGTTCACCTTCTTCCATCCACTTAGCATCCATTGGTGGATAGTTTCTGAACTTTACCAAGTAACGCCTAGCAACCTTGCCTTTCACTTTCCTTTCTTTGTGTGCCAAAATCTGTTCAGGGACCAAGATCTCGTCAAGTTCCTCGACTTCCGGCTGATCTTCAGCTGGTATATCTTCTGGCACATCACCCACATAGGGTCTGAGAAGACTCACATGAAACGCATTGTGAATCTTCCAACTGTCAGGCAATTTCAGCCTATATGCAACATCACTGATTATGTCGCATACTTGAAAAGGCCCATAGTAACGCATGCTGAGCTTCGGAAACAGTCTTTCCTTGCCCTTCATCTTCTTTAACCTTGCCTTTTCAAAGCGTAAAAGCACCCAATCACCAAGTGAATATACTACTTCACGACGGTGACGATCAGCTGCTTTCTTTTGCTTTGCCTGAGTCCTTTCTAACGCCACTTTGACCTTCTTGTACATTTCATCCATGTCTTGAACATACTTATCTGCTTCAAATATCTTGTCCTTTGTATGCAGTATGGGAGGAACTTTCTTGCCACCTTCAACTATCTCAAAAGGTGCCTTGCCAGTTGATGAATGCACTGTATTATTGTATGCATACTCCACCAATGGCAAATACTGCTCCCACTTTCCTTTATGCTCTGACACATAGCACTTCAGCAGATCTAGGACAGTAGAATTTGCCTCTTCTGACTGCCCATCTGTTTGAGGATGAAATGACGAAGAGAATTTGAGCGTGGTACCCATATTCTCAAACAAGCCTTTCCAGAACAAACTAGTCATGCGTGGATCACGGTCGCTAATAATCGACTGTGGCATGCCATGATACTTGAAAATATTGCTCATAAACAAGCGTGCCATCTGATCTGGCTTTATCTTCTTCCTGACAGGAATAAAATGAGCCTGTTTGCTGAATCTGCAAATAATGGTCCAAATACCATCATTTCCTGTCTGCGTTCTTGGAAGATCAAAGATAAAATCCATAGCAATACTTTCCCATGGTTTATCTGGAATAGGTAGTGGTTGCAATAACCCTGGTGCCTTTTGCCTGTCAAACTTGACCTTTTGGCATATTAGGCATTCTCGCACAAAGGCATCCACATCCCTTCTCAATGTAGGCCAATAGAAGAATGTCTCTACCGCTTTAACTGTAGCATCGATACCACGATGCCCTGCATACGGTGGGACATGACTCTCTTCCATAACTTTGCGTCGCAATGGCTTTGTGACACACAATCTGCCATGCATCATCATGAACCCGTCTTTAAGAAGATAGTGTTCATGACGTTGTCCATCTATTAGTTGCTCGAAGACCCTTGCAAAATCTTCATCATTTGCATACTGTTCTCTCATATCATCAAGTTCATGATGATAAGGAATTGACACAGCTGAAATTTGTGGCTTCCTTGACAAGGCATCGGCCACAACGTTCTTCTTGCCTTCCACATGCACAATCTGAAAATGGAACATGGACAAGATATTTGCCCATCGCATATGCTTCTCAGATAACTTTGTTTGTGTCAAGAAGTATCGCAAGGTCTGATGGTCCGTTTGGACAACGAAATCTGCACCTAGCAGGTAGTGTTTCCAACTTAAGAGCGCATGAATCACAGCCAGTAACTCTTTCTCATAGACCTGCATGGTCATCTCTGGCCCTTGCAAAATTCTGCTCTCATAGGCTACTACCCTGCCATCTTGCATTAGCACAGCACCAATGCTACTACCGCAGGCATCACATTGGACCACAAATGACTTCCTAAGATCTGGCAACACAATGACTGGATCCGAAGTCATCTTTTCCTTTAAGAGATTAAAAGCTGAAATCTCTTTTTGTGTCCATCTAAAGGTGACTGCCTTCTTTTGAAGAGCATGTAAAGGTGAAGCAATCTCAGCGAAATTTCGGATAAACCTTCTGTAATAGGAGCATAGTCCCAAAAAGCTTCGGATATCATGCACCGTCTTCAAATTTGGCCATGACTTGATCGCTTCGACTTTTGCAGGATCCATTCTGACACCGTCCTTTGAGACAATGTGTCCCAGAAAGTGAATCTCTTCCAGAAAAAACTCACTTTTCTTTGCATTGATGAGCAACCTATGACTGCGTAGCTCTTTGAACACAATGGCCAAGTGATGCCTATGCTCCTCTTCATTCTTTGAGTAGACTATCATGTCATCAAAGAATGTACCAACAAACTGCTGGTGTGGACGGAAAATTCTGTCCATCATCCTATTAAACGTAGCAGGAGCATTTGTGAGACCAAAGGGCATCACTAAAAATTCGTAAAGGCCAAACGTTGTTCTAAAAGCAGTCTTGTGCACATCCTCTGATCTAATGCGGATCTGATGGTACCCACTCTTTAGATCTATCCTGCTAAACATAGCTGCTCCTTCTAATTTGTCCATAATATCATCAATTCTAGGTATAGGGAACCTATTCTTGATGGTATTCTTGTTCAGTGCACGGTAGTCGATGCACATACGCCATGAGCCATCCTTTTTTTGCACCAACAATACTGGAGAACAGAATGGAGATGAACTGGGCTGAATCAGCCCTTTTTCTAACAGCTCCTGTACTTGGCCCATTATCTCTTTCTGCTGAGCCGCACTAACCCTGTACGGAGGCTTATTTGGTGGGCTACAGCCTGGCACCAAATCTATCGCATGGTCCTCGGGTCTCTCTGGCGGTAATTGAGACGGTAATGAATCGGAAAAACAGTCACTATACTGTTGTAAAAACATTGACCTTTCTTTATCTAGCACAGATAAATTTGATTCATCACAATCTGACACTTCACGTGCAAAAACCAAGTACGCAGAAAGATGCTTTTTCATTACAGAAGTAATAGCAGAAGCTGATACAGTAGGAATAGACTCCCCTTTAAGCTTTACATCCAGAATGTGAGTCTTTCCCCTGCTCTGTACAGTGATCTTTTTGTTGTAGGCATCCATGATTCCCTGTACACGAAACAACCAAGGAATACCTAACAACACATCACATCCGTCCAGTGGCATGATGTAAAATTCTTCAGCATCTACATAGGACTGGATATGTAGACGCAACTTTCCAATGATGGGTGTCACAGCCTCTGTATGGCCAGGACATGCCAAACCTGCCTCTGCTGTATACCCCATCTCTTCAGGTCTGATTCCCAACTTTGAAGCCAATTCTGGGGAAATAAAGTTGGCTTTGGCACCTGGATCAAAGAAGATAAGCACTGTTTGATCCCTAACCTTTCCCCATGCTCTGCAAAGCTCACTTGCATCTGAATTTGGCTTGTCGCCCACCATATCTGGCACTAGACCAGCCATGGGCTTCTTTCCTTTCTTGTCTTCCTTGTCTTCAGAATCAGCTGGCCTTTTCTTTGTAGGACAGTTGTAAGCAATGTGGCCAGGCTGCTCACATATAAAGCATTTGTTCTCTGTCCTCAGGACCTTCTTTTGCTCTTCTGACTTGCGAGGAAAACGTCTTTTCCATTTCTTTGCTGGTCCTTTTTCTGATTCAGCCGTAGCTTTGTCTTTCCCTGTGTTGGCCGACTCCTGAGTCCCTTTAGGAGCCTCATTGGGAACGTGCTTCTTGGCTGAATTTTTCTTGCCTGATCCTGCCTTGACGCCAGTGTTAAATTCACAATCTTCTCCCTTGAGCAAACCATTGCCAGTGTTTGCTACCTCGATGAGCTGCGTCAAAGTAGTGACTTTGGTCTTTGTGCAGTATTTTCTCAATCCTTTGGGTAGGCCACAACAGTATTTTTCTATCTGTTCTGTCAATGGCACAAACCTATAGGAAGTTACTGGAAGTAGAGCTTTCCAAAACTTCCGATTGTAATCATCCAGATTTCTGCAAGTGGCAGCATTAAGCTGGTGCCATTCTGTCATGACATCTGCTTCGAAATCATCAGATAACCATGCTGCTGCAAAAATCTGCTTGAAGTAAATCCATGTGGACGGAGCTTGCCCTTGAAGCAATAAAGTTGTCCACCATTGTCCCGCATTCCCTGTCAAGAAAGTGGCTGCCTTGCGGACCTTTGAAGCCTCTGTAAAGTTTCCCCCTGCATAGGCCTTATCAAACTGCTGGAGGAATGAAAGAGCCTTCTTCCTGTCATCAAACCCTGTAAAGGTCGTGAATGACACACCTTTGCCACCTTCTTTGTACGGAGTTGGCCTCTCCAGCGGCGTTAAATTGTCATATGGAAGTGACTGAAACATGGGAACACTATTAGGGTTCATTTGTGTTCCTTGGCCGCTATTAACTTGACCTGGAAATGCCATATTTGGCTGCTGATTTGTAATTCCAGCCATACCAAAATTTGCTTGTGGCATCCCAAATTGTCCCTGAGTGCTTTGAAACCCTGGTTGCATACCCATGACACTGTACATGGGGTTAGGCATCATCGTTTGAGCACCCCAAACACTGTTCCTGGCGTATAAAACTGATTTCCAGGTGCATGACCAGCCATGCTTTGGAATACGGATCCACCTCCAAAATAGCCAGGGTGTACTGAAGGTGGTGGGAAGACCTGTTGCATAGCCTGTAGGTTGCTTCCCTGCCCATTAGAACCAGCTATAGGCTGCTGAAAGGTGGCGGGCTGAATTGGTACAGCTTGAAAAACTGGCATCTCAGCCACCTGTTCTTGCACCTTAGGCATACGTTGTGGAGACTGCATGTTCTCCGTCAAGTGTACAGGTGTTTCCATTGACTGTGCGGTATGAATCACCTGTGCTCGAGCCTTAACAGGCTTTTGAATATGATCCAGTGACCCAACTTGCTGAGACGGAACAGGAGGTTGCAGAAAGGCTAAAAACCTTGGGTTCTGCATTACTTGTGTGAACATAGCCACAGCAGTAGCCAACTGGGTCCTGAATATATCATCATCAGTCTGTGGTGGTCTTGAGGACTCACCCACTTCATGTGTCTGTTGACCCTGTGAAGAGGAAACCTCTTCAGTCACATCATCTGGTCTGTCAGCCATAATTACAATTCCCTGTGTCTCGTCTATGATCCCCTGTGTCTTCAAGCCGAAAACTGCCCAAGGCTCACTTCTATGGAAAAAAGTGATTTAATCCCGTCGATGGAACCATGAAACCGGCCTGTTCAATCCAAAAAGGGCGGTAGACTTTACTTTAAACCTTGATTTAGCTTTCACCCATTATTAGTCGTCTATTTTACCTGTACTTTCAAGACACAACAAAGGGGAGAGGGATTCAGGCTGCTAGATTGCACCTGTATGAGTAGACAGACACCAGATTGGCCCCTAACTTAGGCGCCCCTTTCGGTATTTCTTTATTGTTCAAAAGAGGGAATAAACGCTGTGGTTCCCTACAAGCTGCCCCGCACAAACTCGGCTGAATTTCCACTGTTCCAGCCTGATTTCGGCAGCATAACTGTACTAGAACCCTTCACGGTCAGTATTCCCACGCATTGACTGACTTTCCCGACGCATACGGGCACTTTGCAAAACCTGGCGAGAATCTGCAGCACGCTGAATTCTCTGTTTTCAGCCCTGAAAATGCTCCAGATCGCCTGTACAGCGGTCCCCTTGCGTCCCCGAACCTCCTGGGGGTATTAGGGTCCGTTTAGGGCCAAAACCCTAAACCTGCAAAAATACACAGCAGGCTGTAATTCACTGTTTCGGGCTCCGTTCCGCGTGCCGGTCGCATCCCTAGCAAGTCCTCGAGCTCCCGCACCTGTAGGGCTACTTGCCCTTTGAATCGGACGAGATTTCTGGCGTGAAACCTCTCCGAATTCACCTGTACCTGCGGGGGGATTAGCCGCTAGCTAATCCAGTACCTGTGCAAGAGGCTCTTGCCTCGGCAATCGCGCATGAACCCACACAACTGTACATTGGTCAAATGAAAAGCCCACTAGAGGGGCATAACATACTGCCAAAGGGGAGAGAGAGGGCAGTGCGTAGCGTGCAGGGCATCACTCCTGGCACCGCACTGTGCATAAGAGGGAAAGCAAGCACTCCATAGCTCTTAACCTGTGACAGAGACTTGCAAAATGAGCCTCCCAGCTATAAATCACGTTTTTGCCTTCTCTATAAGTAGTAAACTGGCCTCAGAGTGCCAAGTGTCACTCATTTGTGCATTTTCCCGCTTTAGACCCTCGGGTCTAAAAATATCTCACCTGCAGCCTCTGTTGACTTGGCCACAGAGTAACAAAATGATCCCCATGTCAAACTGCACGTAATGACGCGAAGACATTTTCAGGTCCCAAAATAGCAGTTCCCTAAATTTTAGGAGATGCTGCCATTATATCTTTCTAGGTCATCCGACCCTCTTTGTACACTGCGGCCACATCCAGAACTGAAATGTAGCCTCTGTAGCAAAGGATTCCACTTTGGCTAGTCAATGACCCCACTTGGCTAACCATAGTCCTTGTCCAACCTTAGTGCTCTCTTGCCCTCAGGCCTGGACTCCCTCTGGACAGTTCCACACTAGCTATGCAATGCAGGGCAGTTAGATTTCCCGAGGGGTGTTTCCAAAAAGTGAAAGTAAATAGATAATAAGAAAGAAATCAACAAAAAGGATAGATAGTAGTCACACGCTGGTGACACTTTCCAACAAATCCGCCTTCATGCTTACATGATTGGAATAAGAACGGGTGCTCTTTAGATGATTCTAGATATTGTCCATTAGTTGGACCTCTCCCAAAGGGATGCGGTTTTTACTATGCATTGTAGTATCACTCTTTGGACCATGTGGAAGTCTCGTTGTGCTCACATTCTAGGCTCGCAGTCTTCCCCTACATCAACCACTTTGAGAGCTATTTGGACGGAGTTGCTTCATACTTTGCGCAGCTAGTGGGATATTTCGGTGGGCTCTTCCAGGGAAGTGGAGAGGAGTAGACACACTCTTTTTTTCGGACATGGGCGTGATCTTCAACCCTTTTCAATCTGGACCATGGACACATCACAAGGCATTACGCACCTCCCGAGTGCATCATTTTGCATTCTGTTGCCTTTTTAAAAACTTTGAATTGTAGACCACACTACGTCCAAGAATCCCCATTCGTGAACTGGGAACACATCACGTCCAAAAGAATAATACTCCAAGATAATGAACTGTGAGCACACCTTGTCCATAATCTGACCAACAACAATGGAGTGGTGCACTCACCCATAGTGTTTTAGACACGTCTGATTGGTTCCCTGCTAGCTTCATGTGCCTTGAACTCCGACCTACGGGTCCAAACAACGATAACTTGAACTCCAGCACAAGGGTCCAAATTAGTTATAGAGAGCATTGTTTGCCCCTCTCTGCCACTCACAAGCCTCTCTTTGGCTGAAGTTGGTGGCGGCAGTGGTATCCATGTGACTAGAATACGGGAGTCCGTGCCAGCGTAGTCATTGTCACAAACTGTTGACGTGTCAATGCCCTGAAGAATGGATCCAACTTGCAGATCCTGGCCGAGAGGCCTAAACCCTAAGAAGAACAAGAAATAGAAGAAGTCGGACTTGGTCCCAAGTGACATAAAGGAAATATAAATAAAGCGGGACCACACACACACAAGGAAGGAATTACGTAGCTGCTGATGACGTGGTAACTGTACGGAAAACCCGGATTTCACGTTGGATTGTTGGCGTGGCAAACTGTACGGATTTCCGTGATTTACGTTGGTAGCTTTTTGGCATTGCTTTTTGACCAGAAGCTTTTGAGTTTGAAGGCTTTTCATGTAAATTGCTTTTCATAGGCCAAGGGCCTTTAAATATGTGCTAAGGGCTCATTCTCTGGCATGCTTCCTGGAGAAGCTGCAGAGTCTGGAGTACCGGCTTGTACTGTGTTGATGCAAAATAAAGAAATACCGAAAGGGGCGCGAAGGTTTGGGGCCAATACTCTCTGGAGTGGAATTCCGTCACTTCGTGTCGCGTGTCGTCTCTCTCTCTCTCTCTCTCTCTCTCTCTCAGTTCAGTTGTTATTGAAGTGCTAAAAGTCTGTTCTTTTCTATTGGCACGTGGTGCGCGTCTTATGACAAAGCATCAGTTGTGTGCTTTTCTGAAAGCATAATGGTCCTACCAAAGAGCAGACAAAGCAAACCAAAGACTTTTGGAATTTTATTTGGAGAAGCTTCGTGCTCCGACCCTGGACTTGTTAGCCACTCCCACCCTTACTTCATTGCTCATCGGGCGCGCTCCCGTCTTCACTGCTCATGTCTTACATGGCATAAGCCAAAAAGATCACTTACAAAGAAGAATCCAAGATTTGTTTTGAGTCACTGTTTTTCGCCTGCAGATGTTGATGTCTACAGCTACCAAGCCGCACACTCCAAGGACTTGGCAAGCTTTTAAGAAATTTTTTGCCCGAAGTTGTATGGTTTCTGACACCTTCTTTCGGAGTGTAGCTTCTGGCAGAGTGGGGAATCTTGAAATGCTTGCCATGGAAACCCTAGCAGATTATAACTTGAAATTTCTCGACATCTCTTAGTAGATGTCTCTTCACGAGCAGATGACCTTGGAGGTTCGATGCAATTGCTGTCTTGAGACTACCATTGCCTCCAAAGGAACACTATCTGTCCAAGAGCTGATGGACGATACTGTGGTCGGCTACGACCTTATGGAAGGAATCTAACCCTAATTTTTGGTGCAGGTTACAGGATGGAAAGTCAATCGACTTTTCGAGCTTGTCTGATGTCGAGATTGCTTTTTAAGTTTGAAATCTGTTTGAGAACTTGTTTGGTGGTCCTGTTGGAATTTGTTTGAAATGGATGGTATCTGTTTTGAACCTGTTTTGGTGCCGATTTGAAATGTTTGACTCTTGTTTTAATACTGGTTTCATCGATTGGTGATTTTACTCCCGGGTGGAGAAGTGAGAAATACTGTTTTGGTATTGTTTGAACCTCGGAACGACGCAGGCGGATGCCTGGGGAATGTTTCGTTGTATGTTTGAAAACCTCGGAACGACGCAGGCCGATGTCTGGGGAGCGTTCCGTTGTATGCGACGCAGGTCGATGCCTGGAGAGCGTTTGGTTGTATGCTTGTAAAATAATTGTTATGGTGACTCCCGGCCCGGACCTGGATGGTTATGCGGGAGGAGTATTAAGAAGTCTGAGCAGTGGTTACTCTCAGCACCTCCAAACGACGCAGGTTGCGGTCTGGGAACTGATTGTCAGACTGATTGTCCCTCCGAATGTCCCTTGGAAAAAATTTGAGCTAACTTGAGTTGTTTTGCAGATATGCTGTAATCGTCCGCGATTACTTTCTTTCAAGAAGGGTCCCGGGATGTCACAAACTGTTGACGTGTCAATGCCGTGAAGAATGGAGCCAACTTGCAAATCTTGGCTAAGAGGCCTAAACCCTAAGAAGAAGAAGAAACAGAAGAAGAAGTCCTACCAACTTATGGAGACCCCGTCCGATGGGGCCCCAAGTGACATAAAGAAAATATAAATAAAGCGGGACCACACACACAAGAAAGGAATTTGCGTAGCTGCTAATGACGTGGCAATTGTACGAAAAACCTGGATTTCACGTTGGATTGCTGACGTGGCAAACTATACGGATTTCCGCGTTTTGCGTTGACTGCTGACGTGGCAGTTGTACGGATTTTTGTGATTTACACTGGTAGCTTTTTGGCATTGCTTTTTTGACCAGAAGCTTTTGAGTTTGAAGGCTTTTCATGTAAATTGCTTTTCATAGGCCAAGGGCCTTTAAATATGTGCGAAGGGCTCATTCTCTGGCATGCTTCTTGGAGAAGGTGCAGTGTCTGGAGTACCGGTTTGTATTGCGTTGATACAAAATAAAGAAATATCGAAAGGGGCGCCAAGGTTTGGGGCCAATACTCTCTGGAGTGGAATTTCACCACTGCGTGTTGCGTGTCGTCTCTCTCTCTCTCTCTCTCTCAGTTCAGTTGTTATTGAAGTGCTAAAAGTTTGTTCAATCTGTTCTTTTTTATTGGCACGTGGTGCCCGTCTTGTGACAGTCATCACCACACCAGCAGCCTCTTTTCTATCCATCCTTGAGTCACTATCATTGCTTTCCTCCCCTTGCTTGCTTTTACCTTTGTCCTTTGTAGAATCTCTATCTTTGCTTTTGGATCTGCAATCCTTAGCCAAATGACCACACTTTCCACAATTGTAACTTCGTCCTATTTCTAGAATCCGAAGCAGCAAGTGCTTCACCATGTGCTTCCCCATCTGTATGAGAAATGTGAATTTTGCCTCGAGTTATCAACACGGCTTCCTCCTTAATGAGAAAAAGCTTTTCCTTCGTGACTTGTAGCCAAAGTGTCCTACACACTGTTTCATACTCCTTAGGCAACTTCGTGAGAACCAAAGCAGCTAGTTGAGTACTCGTTAGTGCACTTTTCATAGCTGATAGTTGATCATGAATAACTTTAGCCTTTATAAGAAATGATTGCATGGAACTTCCTCATGGAAATTGGATGGCAAAGAACTGTCCAAGAAGGGTGACTGCTCGCATCGTAGAATCCCGATCAAACATTCCAACGAGCTTGAACCACATATCTTTGGCAGTGGTTAAAATCTGAATGGTTGGAGAAAGGTCCTTTGATTAGGCAATGGCCGCTATTGCCTTTGCATTAGCCGCATCCCAATCGACACACGATTTGAGATATTCGTCATCTTGAAGGCAGGTGTACCGATTGTGGGGATCTCTCGTGGGATTGGGCTTCGAGCCGTCGACAACATCCCATAAGCCTTTTCCTTGAGAACCATAGTGGCATGATCAAATTCCAATGAGCGTAGCTATTGCCGTTCAATTTGTTGTTGGCACTCGAGCAAGGGGCGGCCATGATGAAGTTGCAAGATTTGGAATTCGGGAAAACCTTCTCGCACTCCAAGGGTGGCCGCACGAACCAAGCCGAAAATTCTTCAAACTGTCCCTCTCTTAAGCTTCAAGTTTCACCTCTTCGTCTTTCATGCCGACTCACCAAGCTAATCCACAAAGCTTCGCTCCTTTGCTTCCAAGCTGAACACCAAGAAACACCTTCAAAAGAATGGCCACAAGGTTGGCTCAAAGCCAATGATCTCCTTTGTCCTTTTCGTGCCCCATTGAAACCGGCCCGTAGGGCGGTAGACTTTGGTTTTCACCTGAAAATTTACTTTAAGCTTTAACACATAGAGAAACCTTGCGGAAGGAACCTGTAACGAGAATTAACACTTCAAAGCACACATGGCTTGGAAGCTAGAATACTCCGAGCAGACGTTGACAACCTGTAGGTGTCACGAGGACGTGGCAGCTGTTAACTATGTCACGAGGACGTGGCAACTACTAACCTTCGTTGTTGGTTTCTTTCCAATGATTTTTGTTTTATTTTTGAGACCCTCTTTTTGAAGTAGCAAACGGTTAGACATTGTATGGCCAATGTGAACGGTAGTTTCACCCGCAGACGGGAAGTGGTCGGCACTGGAATTCGTATAGTAAGAGGATGTCTAGGCTCAGAGCAAGATCATGTAGGTCCCCCCGTCGCACTTAGCAAGTTGATGGATACTAGGAAGTGAACTCAATAAAGGCATAAAGTCAAGGTGGGACTACAAACAGAAAGTATCTGACAGTTGGGCCACATTGCACTTTTGGATGCGGTCCCAATGAAGATAGATGGTCAGATGACCAATGGGAGCCCAACAGAATCATTTCCTAAAATTTAGGGAATTGCTACTTTGGGCCGAGAAATGTGTTCGCGTCATTACCTTCGGTATGACCAAGGGAACACTTTACAACTCTGCCGCAAAGTCAACTGGGCAACCAGTCGGGAGATTTTTAAGCGGCAACCCCGAAACGGGCAAAGCTTGTAATCGCGCCAAGTGGCAAATTTTCATGCACTTGCCTCATTCAGAAAATTAGGCGCTGAATTTTAAGTTGGGAAGAGGCCTCATTTGCATTTTGTCACAGGTTAAGAGCTATGGAGTGCTTTCTTTCCCTCTCATGTACAGTGTGGTGCTAGGAGTGATACCCTGCACGCTACACACTGCTCTCTCTCTCTCTCCCCTACGTGCAGTTATGTGATGCCCCACAAGAGGGCTCTCCATTTGACTGATGTACAGCTGTGTGGTTTCATGCTTTTGTGCTGAGGCAAGAGCCTCCTTGAGCAAGAACAGGGGTAGCTAGCTGCTACTCCAAAGCAGGCACCAGTGAGGGTCATAACCTCACCGTACAGGTGCGAATTCAGCGCTGTGTATGCGCTGTAAATTGACTGTTTTTCAGCCATACGGACGCCAGAACCCTTGGGAATCGTGCCCCATTGGCAGAGGACAGCCAGGGGACTGTTTGGGGCTGAAAATAGGGCAAAAACCAGTAAATACAGTGTGCTGAATTTACTGTTTTTGGGCAGGAATCAGAGGGTATACGCCATTGGAAGTGAGTTCTAGCAAGGGAATTGGTTTCGTGCAAGTTTTGGGGTTGTTATGTTGCCAAAATTTGGCCAAATCAGGTAGTATCTAGCGGGATACAGGTAAAGGATTCCCAAGACTCTACTTTGTAATTTACCCTCTCAAAGAATAAAGAAATACCGAAAGGGGCACCAATTTTGGGGCCTACAGGTTGTCGGCGTCTACTCAGAGCATTCTAGCTTCCGAGCCGTGTGTGTGCTTAAGTGTTAATTCCCGTCTTAGGTTTCCTTTGCACGTTCTCTCTGTATGTGTCTAAAGTAAAGAATTTCGGGTGAAAGCCAAAGCCTACCGCCCCACGGGCCGGTTTCCAGGTTCCGTTGCCGGGATATCAATCAATTTTTCCTCAAAGAGTGAGCCTCGGTTGTTTTGGGTAAAGACACAGAGTACAGGAACGCGTGATTACACTATGGCCGACAAAGGGAAGGGCATTATGGAAGAGGGTTCCTCTTCAAAGGACAGGCAAGGAATTCCTATAGTCTTCGAGATTAGCGAGAGCTCACGGCCACTCCAGTCTGTACCTCCTGTTAATGTGAATGTCCCTCCAGTAGTACAGGGCTGTATGACTGGGCAACTTGAGGATGATGCATTCAGGACTCAGTTAGTTACCGCGGTGAATGTCTTTTCGCAACTGGTGCAGAATCCAGGTTTATGGAGTTCTTGCAAGCGCCACCAGTGCAACAGCAAAATAGACAACCTACATCGCGTATGGAGCTTGTTGAGGCTCAAGCCCTAGTACTCAATGCGACTCAACAGGATAGGGAACACTCGCATGTTGCGGAGTCAGGGGCTCCAAAACAGGTTCCTCCTATGCTTGAACAGGTGGTCAGAACGCCTATTCCACAGGGTATACCAATTCAGCCCGCCACCTTTCAGAGCCCGCATGCTGTCTTGAATGGACAAGGAACTCGATACCAAGCTATGCACCCAGTTTTTCCACCACCCACGTTACATCTTGGGTATTTCGGGGATGGATCAATGTTCCAAAGTATGGCTGGTTATGCGCCTCGAAGTCAGCCGTACATGCCAGGAACAGTGTTTGGGGGTATGCAAGGCATCATGCCCAACCCATGTATGGTAGTATCGGCATGCAACAAGGTTTTTTCAGTGCAACTAGGGCCAATTTGGGGTGCCATAGGGTCATTTTGGCAAGGCTGGTTTTTCTGGACAGCAGCCAAATATCGCACCTCTGACGCAAAATGTGAATGGCCAAGATGTGCCGATCATGCCTACTACAGTGCCCGTGTTGCAGACCATTCCTTATGCCAACTTGGGGGCACTGGAGAAGCCGAAAGCTTTCAAAGAAGGTGGTGCAGCTGTAAAGTTCAGTACTTTCAGTGGCTTTGAGGATAAAGTAAAGGCTCTCACTTTCCTCTAGCAGTTTGATACAGCTTATGCAGGAGGGAATTTTACAGAGGCCTCGAAAGTCAGGAAAGTGCCACTTTCTTAAAGGACAATGCGCTTGCAGGGTGGACGATATTGTTAATGCAAGGGCAGGCACCCGCCACTTGGGTTTACTTCAAGCAAATGTTTGCATCTGCTTGACTGTCAAATGAATTTGAAGCTGACGTCATGACAGATTGGCACCAGCTTACTTCAGCTTCATGCAAGAGCTTCCTGGAGTACAATCGGAGTTTTTGTAAAGCGTTACTCTCAGTGACCTCCTACAAATTTGTGGCATTGACAGAGCAGATAGAGAAGTATTGTTGTGAGCTGCCTAAAGGGCTTCGTGATTACTGTACCAAGAACAGAGTGGCTACCTTCACTCAGCTTATGGAAGTTGCGAACACTGGTCTTGCCTTGTTGAAAGGAGAGGACAGTGGGTTCCCGAGCAACAAGAAAGGAGGGTAGCAAAAGAAAATTCAGCGAAGAAGCCCTTTGTGAAAACGGCTCCTGAAGCGTCACAGGGGTCAGAAAAGGCCACCAAGGACAAGGATTCAGCCGGGACTCCTGGAGCGCAGGCAAAGAAACAGAAAAGGAAGCCTTTTGTGCGCAAGTCGCTCGAGGAAAAGAAGGTCCTAATGGCTGAAAATAAATGCTTTATATGCGAGCAGCATGGTCACTTTGCTACCAATTGTCCACAAAGGAAAAGACCAGCTGACTCAGATGATAAAGAAGACCTGAAAGGCAAGAAGCCTAAACCCACGGCAGGTTTGGTGCCAGACATGGTGGGTGATAGGCCCAGTATAGATGCCAGTGAGTTATGCAGGGCATGGGGTAAAGTTAGGGATCAGATGGCACTCATCTTCTTTGATCCATGTGCCAAGGCTAACTTTATCTCACCAGAGTTAGCTATGAAGCTAGGCATCAGAACCGAAGGGATGGGGTACACAGTAGAGGCATGCTTGGCATGTCCTAGCCACTCATTATTGGAAAGCTGCATCTGCATATTCAGTCATATGTGGACACGGAAGAGTTCTATATCATGCCATTGGAAGGGTGCGATGCGCTACTTGGGATTCCCTGGATGTTCAGAGTACATGGCGTGGTGGATGTCTTCGGCAAGACGACCACCCTTCAGCATAGGGGCAAAACTCATGTTTTGGATGTAAAGCTCAAAGGGGAGTTTGTCCCTATTGTATCTGTTTCTACTATCACTTCTGTAATAAAGAATCATCTTTCTGTGTACTTGATTTTTGCACGTGATGTCTCAGATAGTGAGCAGTCAATTTTTTCTGTGTTAGATAAAGAAAGGTTAGCATTTTTGCAAAAGTTTAGTGACTGTTTTATTGATTTATTACCGTCAAAATTGCCGCCAAAGAGACCTGAGAACCATCGGATAGATTTGGTGCCAGGGTGTAGCCCACCAAATAGACCTCCCTACAAGGTTAGTGCGCCGCAACAGAAAGAGATTATGGGCCAGGTTGAGGAGTTATTAGAGAAGGGGGTGATTCAGCTTAGTTCTTCACCCTTTTGCTCCCTAGTGCTCCTAGTGCAGAAGAAGGATGGCTCATGGCACATGTGTATTGATTACCGTGCGTTGATTAAGAATACCATCAAGAATAGGTTTCCTATTCCTAGAATTGATGATATTCTCGACCGTTTAGAGGGTGTTGCAATTTTCAGCAGGATAGACCTTAAGAGTGGGCACAAGACTGCGTTTAGAACGACATTTGGTCTTTATGAGTTTCTAGTGATGCCATTTGGGCTAACAAATGCTCCTGCCACGTTCAACAGAATGATGGACCGGATTTTCCGCTCGCATCAATAGTTTGGTGGGACGTTCTTCGATGACATGATAGTCTGTTCGAAGAATGAACAAGAGCATAGGCGTCACTTGACCATTGTGTTCGAAGAGTTGCGCAGTCACATGCTACTTGTCAATCCTAAGAAAAGCGAATTCTTCTTGGAAGAGATCCACTTTCTTGGCCACATAGTCTCAAAGGATGGTGTTAGAATGGATCCCGCAAAGGTCGAAGCTATTAAGACATGGCCAGACTTGAAGACTGTGCACGATGTCAGAAGCTTCTTGGGATTGTGTTCCTACTATAGAAGGTTTATCAGGAATTTTGCAGAGATAGCATCGCCTCTTCACGCTTTGCAAAAGAAAGAAGTCACTTTCAGATGGACCCAAAAAGAGATTTCAGCTTTTAGTCTCTTAAAGGAAAAGTTGACTTCAGATCCAGTAATTGTTTTGCCAGATCTCAGGAAGTCATTTGTGGTCTAGCGTGATGCGTGTGGCAGTAGCATCGGAGTAGTGCTAATGCAAGATGGATGGGTAGTAGCTTATGAAAGCCGAATTTTGCAAGGGCCAGAGAGGACTATGCAAGTCTATGAGAAAGAGCTCTTGGCCGTGATTCATGCGCTTTCTAAGTGGAAGCACTACCTCTTAGGTGCTGATTTTGTTGTCCAAACAGATCATTAGACCTTCCGATACTTCTTGACACAGTCAAAGTTATCCGAAAAGCATATGCGATGGGCAAACATTCTTTCCATGTTCCACTTCCAGATTATGCATGTGGAAGGCAAGAAGAACGTTGTGGCTGATGCGTTATCAAGGAAGCCACAAATTTCAGCTGTGTCCATTCTTATCATCATGAGTTAGATGACATGAAGGAACAGTATGCTACTGATGAAGATTTTGCAAGAATCTTTGAACAGTTGCAAGAGGGGCAACATCATGAGCACTACCTCCTCAGAGATGGTTTTATGATGATGCATGGTAGACTTTTTGTCACTAGGCCATTGCGACATAAGATCATGGAAGAGAGTCATGTCCCACCGTATGCAAGATATCGTGGTATTGATGCGACAATTAAAGCGATAGAGACATTTGTGCGAGCATGCTGATTTGCCTAAAGGTCAAGTTTGACACGCAAAAGGCATCAGAGCTGTTACAACCATTGCCGATTCCGGATAAGCCATGGGAAAACATTGCTATGGACTTTATCTTTGATCTTCCAAGAACGCCAATAGGGAATGATGGTATATGGACCATTATTTGCAGGTTCAGCAAGCAGGCCCATTTTATCCCTGTCAGGAAGAAGATAAAATTTGATCAGATGGCACGCTTGTTCATGTGCAATGTGTTTAAGTACCATGGTATGCCACAATCGATTGTCAGTGATCGTGATCCTCGCGTGACTAGTTTGTTCTGGAGAGGATTGTTTGAGAACATGGGCACTACGCTTAAGTTCTCGTCGTGGTTTCATCCACAAACTGATGGACAGTCAAAAGAGGCGAATTCTATTGTCTTAGATCTGCTGAAATGCTATGTGTCAGATAATAAGGGCAAGTTGGAACAGTATTTGCCTATGCTTGAGTATGCGTACAATAATACGGTGCATTCGTCCCATAGGCAAGGCACTTTTTGAGATTGTTGAAGGCGGCAAAAAAGTTCCTCCCATTTTGCATACAAAGGACAAAATTTTTGAGGTAGATCGATTTGTTGAGAACATGGATGAAATGTATAAGAAAATTAAAGTTGCCTTGGAGAAGACTCTGGCAAAGCAGAAAAAGATTGCTGATTGTCACCGTCGTGATTGCTGTTATCACCTAGTGATTGGGTTCTGTTAAGGTTCGAAAAGGCAAGGTTAAAGAAAATGAAGGGCAAGGAACGGCTGTTTCCTAAGTTCAGTATGCGTTACTATGGGCCTTTTCAAGTGCTTGACAAGATCAGCGATGTGGCTTACAGGCTGAAATTGCCTGATGCGTGGAAGATTCATAATGCGTTTCACGTGAGTCTTCTAAGACCCTTCGTGGGTGATGTGCCAGAAGATATGCCAGATGAGGATCAGCGAGAGAAGTTGAGAATTCTGATGAGATTCTTTTGGCACCTAAGCAGAGTTTGGCACATAAAGTTAAAGGGCAAGTTGCAAGACGTTATTTGGTGAAGTTCAAGAACTATCCGCCTATGGATGCAAAGTGGATGGAAGAGCATGAACTGTCAGAGTCACCGAATGTATTGCAGCTTTACCTTGAAGCCTTTGGGTCACAACCTACTTATGCCCCAACCCAACATGTACAAAGGAGGGGTAATGATAGAGCTAGCACATCAAATGTACATATGAACTCAGTGCAATAGATGGAAATGACAAAATTATGAAGGTCTCCTTAACTCATTTGTATCTATGTGTACGACCTTTCTTGCAGATATATGCGATGATAAAAGAGTGTTGATAGCACAAGATCATCAGTGGCGTGTATTTATGGTATGCAATCGAGGACGTTTGCGATTTCAAGAGGGGGGTATGTCACGAGGACGTGGCAGCTGTTAACTATGTCACGAGGACGTGGCGACTGCTAACCTTAGTCGTTGATTTCTTTCCAACGATTTTTCTTTTATTTTTGAGACCCTCTTTTTGAAGTAGCAAACGGTCGGACATTGTATGGCCAATGTGAACGGTAGTTTCATCCGCAGACAGGAAGTGGTCGGCATTGGAATTCGTATAGTAAGAGGATGTCTAGGCTCAGAGCAAGATCATGTAGGTCCCCCCATCGCACTTAGCAAGTTGATGGATACTAGGAAGTGAACTCAATAAAGGCATAAATTCAAGATGGGACTACAAACAAAAAGTTGGGCCACATTGCACTTTCGGATGCGGTCCCAATGAGGATAGATGGTCAGATGACCAGTGGGAGCCCAACGGAATCATTTCCTAAAATTTAGGGAACTGCTATTTTGGGCCGAAATGTGTTCGCATCATTACCTTCGGTATGCCCAGGGGAACACTTTACAACTCTGCCGCGAAGTCAAATGGGCAACCAATCGAGAGATTTTTAAGCGACAACCTCGAAACGGGCAAAAGCTTGTAATTGCGCCAAGTGCAAAATTTCATACACTTGCCTCATTCAGAAAATTAGGCACTAAATTTTAAGTTGGGAAGAGACCTCATTTGCATTTTGTCACAGTTTAAGAGCTATGGAGTGCTTTTTTCCCTCTCATGTACAGTGTGGTGCTAGGAGTGATGCCCTGCACGCTGCACACTGCTCTCTCTCCCGATTCCCCCCTACATGCAGGTATGTGATGCTCCATAAGAGGGCTCTTCATTTGATTGATGTACACTGTTTGGTTTCATGCTTTTGTGCTGAGGCAAGAGCCTCCTTGAGCAAGAACAGGGGTAGCTAGTTGCTACTCCAAAGCAGGCACCGATGAGGGTCATAACCTCACCGTACAGGTGCGAATTCAGCGCTATGTATGCGCTGTAAATTGACCGTTTTTCAGCCATACGGATGCCAGAGGCCCCAAAAACTGGCGCCGCTTCCTGGGGCGTCCACTAGGAAATATGTAAGATAGCACGTGGGAACAATTAAGGGATTTACAATTAGGTACATTTACAAAAAAATGTGCTTACATAAAGAATTTTTTTTTTCCCCCCGAGAAAAAGATCCTTTTATTAGTTAATGAAAACTGCCCATAGGGCTACATCCACCTCTGCAGGAGAGGGCTACAACAAGCATGATGTGGAGACTCTCCCAATGAAAAAACAACATATATACAATGGGGCTAAATCAAGAGATGGGAGGAGGGAAAAGCCACACAGGTGGACAATAGTGCCATCTGAGCACTCCCTGGACCATGGTGTAAAAAGGCCCAGGGCACCAAAGTCGAAGGAAAGCCTCTCGGCGCTCCCGCATGCGGTCGGAGCTGCCCTGTAGTCCCTCAAGCTGTCCTCTGAGAGTATGGATCAGCTCTAGCCAAAAGTCACGAACAGTCTCTGCTGGTGGCACAGGGCGAGCCTCAAAGACGCGGAAACAGCGGGCCCGCCAGATGAACCAGAGAGCTAAGCCGCTGATGAGCTCCCAACACTCCTCCCTCTCACTGCTCCACTCCTGTGGAGTAAGATCTGTAACAGGCTGGAGTGTAGGTCGCCCCCCCTGTATCACTATCATCCTGCTGGTGGAAGATAGCTCAAACTGAAGTGCCGGGCCTGTGAGGGTGGACCAAGCTGCTGCCCCCCAAGTGTACTGTCGAGCCGTGGAGAGGGCAGGCATCAGCCGAAGAACTCGTAGCCACACCTGCTGGGCCGAGGGACAGTCCCAAAGACAGTGACGCTGACTCTCCACCAATTGGTCACAGGCTGTACATGCGGCCGAGAGACCACTATGCACAAGCCAGCTCCCAACTGCTGTGGCTCTGTGTGCAACCAACCACTGGAACAAAGTGACGCGCCTCGGCTGTCTGGAGTCCCACAGCCTCTGCCAAAAAGCTGCCAAGAACTCAACTGTGAGGCCCTCCTCCTGCCAATGACGTGCTGCAGCGGGGTGGGCCTCTCTCTGCGCTGCAAGTATATGACGTCCTAGCCGAATAGTGTACTGAAAGAAAGGGACTCCTGGGCGGTCTGCAGAAGAGAAGGGGTCCCTCCATAGCCACTCACCAGGATCCCACTGCACTCGTGCCAATGGACAACACTCCCAAGCCCATAGCCTCTAGTGCCCTGTCTCAAGAGCTGCTGTGTCAGGGTCTATGACGCAAGTCCTCCCACAGATGCCCACAACACGGATCCTTTGGAAGCAGCACTCTGCTACCTGCGGGGCCTCTACTGCAACTCGTTGTAATCGTCCCCCACCCTGAAGCTCGAAGAACAGGGCTGGGACAGTCTCTGAACAGGCCGTGACTGAGATGAGAACCTCCAGTCGTGTGAAGGCTCCCATCCATCGGGGTGCTACTGGCTCGAGAGGTGTGAGCCACTCAGCGGGAACTGACTCTGAGATGTCCTGACACATGCTCTGAACCCCTCTCATAGCCTGTAGCTGGAGAGCCTGTACCTCCTCTGACAGACGTGTGAACTCTAGCCAGTCACCTAGAGAGCGCGCTGGACCTGCTGCCATGGGACCCCAAGAAACATGAGGCCTACTCCCAACCAAGTGGCCTCTTTGGGTGCTAACCATGGGGTTCCAGACGAGGGGCTGCCGTAGGCGCTCCTCCGTGCATGTCGGCTGTCTCTGCTCTAGGCCACGCCGTAAGAGCTCCCAAGAATGAAGCAAACTCACAGCGAATCGGTCCTCCAGTCTCCTGCTCAAACCAACTCGGCGCAACTCTGTGAAGATCCATCTGGTCGAAAGTTGCCAAGGTCCTCCTGACTGAGGCACCCTGGCACGAAGCCTTTGCAGCAAGAACTCCTTCCAGGGCTCCTCGCCTGGAAGAAGTCCTCTGACGACGAACTTCCCATGAAGGGCTTTGCTGTGCTGTGCTGGATCAATGATCCCAAGCCCTCCCTGAGAGCAAGGGAGTGTGATGACCGACCAAGCCACCTTGGCTCGGGCAATCTGAGTGTCGCGTCCTGACCAAAGGAAGTTCCTGATCAGCCTCTCTACCTGGCTGATACAAGAACTCGAGAAGATCCAGCAAGAAGTGATGTACCACATAGTTGCCAACAACACCTGGTTGGCAACTACTACTCTACCAGCCAGCGAAAGTCGTGCTGAGCTCCAATGTAACAGCTTTCTCCTGATGGACAGGAGAAGCGGAGCAATCTGCTGCTTGGGGGACAAATCCAAACCAACCTGACAACCCAAGTATCGAACTGCAGTCCCTGGAGGAATCCACCTGAAACCCTCTCCTGGCATCCACTCTGGCACAGGAGCACTGCCAACCGAGAAAGCCACTGTCTTTCTCCAGTTGATCAGTGCGCCCGATGCACAGCAGAAGGTCTCCAGAGCCTGCCCACACCTGTGTAGATTGGCCTCCTGGCCCTCTAAGTACAAGGCTGAATCGTCGGCAAACTCAGCATCCAGAAGCTCATCTCCCCGTATAGGGAGTGCTAAGCCCCTCAAACCAACCTGTTGTGACACCAAAAATCTGCTCATCGCCTCCGCATAGAACAGAAAGAGAAAGGGGGCAAGAGGACAACCCTGTCTGACCGATCGTGTGAGCATGAAGCGCTCACCTCTACCTCCTGCCAAAAGCACCTGACTGTGAGCCTGTCTGTACAAAGTTGACACCCCTCTGATCCAAGCATCTGAAAAGCCCATCCTGCGAAGCGTGCCCTCTAGAAAGTCCCAGTCAACTCTATCGTATGCCTTCTCAAAATCGAGAAGAAGAATCACAAGGTCCTCCCCACGGAGACGTGCCAGGGCAGAAGCCTCCCAGAAAGTGAAGATGTTGTCAAGGATACTACGTTCCTTGACAAAACGTGTCCGAGTCCCATGAATAAGGCTCTCCAAAAGTGGCTGAATCCTCAAACTCAGAGCCTTGGCAAGAATTTTGTAGGCTGAGTTGAGGATGGTGATAGGGCGCCACTGTCGAATCTCATCCAAGGAGCCACCCTCCTTTGGAATGAGGTAAATCAGGCCCTCACTCATGCTATTCGGCATCACTCCTGTGTGCAGAATGTACTGAAAGGCACTACAAAGATCTGGGCCAAGCAAGTCCCAGTACTCCAAGAAGAAGCTGGGAGTCAGCCCATCCTCACCGGGACAGCTACCACGAGGAAGGGCCCTAAGAGCCGTGTGCAGCTCCTCAAGCTGAAGAGGTATCTCTAGCCTCTGGCGCATCTCCTCAGTCACAAGACAAGGCATCTGCGCCCAAACCTGCTCCCTGCATGCATCCTGTCTCTCTGACTGAGGCTCAGCCGACGGTAGCTCACGGTAAAAGTCAGTAGCAATTGCACGCATATCCTCAGGCTCACAAACAACTGACCCATCGGGTCTCCTCAGCTGTTTGACCTTGGCATGCGAGTGCCGAGGTCCCACTGTCTCAAAAAAAGCACCTGTCACTCTGTCACCTACCTGAGTCCACTGAGATGCCTGTCGGTGAAAGGCAAACTCATGGCGCCTCTCCTCTGTGCAAGCAAGCTCCTGTCGAGCCTGCTGTAGCTGCTCCTCCAACCATGGACTGTCTGGATGCTGCTCCCGCATCCTCTGTAGTGAAGCAATGCCTCGTCTGAGACGCTGCTCCTCCTCTCTCGCTGCAGCCCGTCGAGCCAAAGACTCCTGGAGAAAGAAGTGGCTAAGCTGAGCTAGGCCTGAGGCCACTCTGTCTGCCGGTAGAGCCTGGCTGTCCATGCCCTCTGTCCAAAGAGCCTCGACCCTCTCTCTGAGTGCTGAGTCCAACAAGACCCGCTCTGGGATGCGAAGCATCGTGCTCCCACTCCTCTGCCTGTCTGCCACTATGAGGATCACTGGTGCATGGTCCGAGAAGGATGTCCCTGCCAGGATGCCCACTGATCCCCCCATGTCACTGAAGTGGTCACTAGTGTAGAAGCGATCTATCCGCGATAGATTCACTCCTCCCACTCTGCGGTCCGATCTAGAGAAGGCAAGACTCTCTGAAGGCCTCACAAAGCCTGAATGCTGCCATGTATCCGAGACCCTCAAAGTCATACACAACCTCTCCCAAGCTGCTAACTCGACTCCATGCACAGTAGCATGGCTGCCTCCGATCCTGTCAGAGGGGTCCTCCAACATGTTGAAGTCCCCTCCTACACACCAATGGTCAACCTGTGGCAGAGACTCAACAATTTGTGACCAAAACTCTGCACGTGCACGAGCACTCGCCACATTGGGCGCATAAATGTTCAGGAAGCCCACAAGGTCACCCTGAACCTGTAGAGTGATCCACTGAGCCCTGCACATAAAGAATTTTTTAATTGAGAAAGTGAAAATTTTCATACATAAGGAGTACATATAATACTTAAAAATATACAGGTAAGGGATTATTTAAATACCTCTTGTTCGAACGTGCTATATGCAATTTTTACATAACGGACTCCCCGGGCGTCCCTTTCGGTATTTATTTATTCCTTTAGAGAGTGAAGTTACAAAACTAGAGCTCGGGGAATCTTCACCTGTATGGACTAGATCACACCTGTTCTGGCAAAATTTCGGCAGCATAATTGCCCCAAAACTCGCTTTGAACAAATCCCCCTGCTGGAACTCGTTTCCAATGACATAAACCCTCTGTTTTCATCCCAAAAACAGCAATTACAGCTCTTTGCATTTACTGGTTTTTACCGTGTTTTCAGTCCTAAACAGTCCCGGAACTGTCCTCTAACAGTGGGGCATTGTTCCCAATGCTTACCCTCACCGATGGCTGCTTTTGGAGTAGCAGTTAGCTACTCCTGTTCCTATTCAAAGAGGCTCTTGCCTCGGTACAGAAGCATACGACCACACAACTATACATAGGTCAAATGAAGAGCCCTCTCACGTAGGGGAGAGAGAGAGCAGTGAAAGATGTGCAAGGCTTCAGTTCTTGCACTTCACTGTACATAGAGGGGAAAGCTTGCACACAATAGCTCTTAACCTGTGACAGGAAACTCAATAATGAGGCCCTTGCTGATTTCTACTCGTTCCCTCTTCACATTTTTGGTAAATTGGCCAAAACTTGCCACTTGGCACTCATGCATGCAATTTCCCCGCATTGGGCTTCCCGCTTAAAAATCTCTCAACTGGTGCAGCAGTTGACTTTGTAGTAGAATAATGAAGCTGAAGCTAATGACGCGAACCCTTGTCATTCTGAAGCTAATGATGCGAACAAATTTTGTGGCCCAAAATAGCAGTTCCCTAAATTTTAGGAGATGCTTCCATTGGACTCTCACTGGTCATTTGACCATCTTTCACCATTGGGACCACATCTAAAAATGCAATGTAGCCTAGTTCTCAGGTGATTTTCTCTGGGTGAGCCCACCTTGGCAGTGTGCCTCATTTGAGTTAGTTTCCTAGTATCCACCAACTTATTAAGTGCCGCGAGGGGACCTAAATGACTTTGAATTGAGCCTAGACACCCTTTTACTACTCGAATTCCAGTGCTGACCAACTTCCCGATTGCGGGTGAAACTATTGTTTCACACTGGCCATACAATGTCCGGCCATTTGCAACTTCAAAAAGAGGGTCTCAAAAAAATCATTGGAAAGAAACCAACAACTAAGGTTAGCAGTTTCCATGTCCTCATGTGCCACGTCCTCGTGACACCCACACTACTTGTGGTTCCCTCTTTCAAGCCACTATTTTTATTTCAAAAGCCTTTGTAGGCTCAGGGTTTTAAAAACGCAGCAAGAGAAAAGGGGAAGGGGTCGATGCAGCGTTTTAGCACGTAAGGGTAGACAGGGACGAGATCAATGGGGTCGGCAAGAGCTTCTCCTGCGAGTGTTTCAGAACGCAGTCGGGTTGGGGGAGGGGGGGGGGGGGGGGGGGGGGGGGGGGGGGGGGGAAACGCTTGTGGGCAGCAACATTTCAAAACGCGTAGCAGGGCAAAGGGGGGTGTCACCAAAAGGCTGGGCAGCTAGCGTTTTGAAACACTGCAGGAGGCAGAGGAAGGGGAAGATGGCGCCGATTGGACAACGATTGATTCACCTCAGCTATTGCAATTGTATCTTGAAGCCTTTCAGATGGAACCCACAGTGACTTGATGTAGCCTTTTTGGAGCAAGGCAAGAGCATGGTTCATGATACTTAAGAGAGTAGTTAAGCAATTGTATCTACTCTTTCCATACAGAATTTAGCTAGAGAAGTTTGTGCTTGAGAGTACACTAGAAGACTTCTATGCTTGATATATGTGTCGTAGCCAGGTTGGTGGGATTTTTAATCGTCCAACGCTACATTTCCGGAAGCATGTATATCTTGGATTCCCGTCATAGAATATATGTGATATCAAGAGATACTGCATGCATTTTTTGGCATGCAAGCGAGGTCGCTTGTAGTATTTCAAGGGTGTGGGATGTTTCACCAGGAGGTGTATTTAACTTGTTGCCTTCCGTAAACAAGTACTAGATATTTTTATTTTTATTTTTACTTTTACTTGTGCTAATTCTTTCTATCTTTTGTGGTGCGTATGCCCTATCAACTACCTTTTCTTTTGTGCTAATTTTTCCAATTTAACGCTTCTCTTAGTGCTAGGCTTCATTATGGCTAAGTCTGCCCTTGATCTCCGGAGTCATGACAGAAACTCAGCACGTTGAACTTTGTGTTGATGTATGCTCATGTGTGTGTGCGTGTGGTGTGTGTTGTGTTTGGGAGCATATGTTTGTACCTAGTTCTACACCCACTATTGGGCACTGACGACGTTAGTGGGGATGTCGTGGTATTTAGTCAATACTATGCATGATGGAGCTGATGGTTATATTGTCTCGTGGGTGACTACCATGAGGCTATACCTTGCACTTTCCTTCAAGGGTGAATCTGGGTATATCCTGGATTCATCTAGGTATATTTTTTAGTCGTATAGCGGACATGCAGACCTCACATTGTGAAGTTTTCGTCCGAGTTACGACCAGTTGATATTGTGCTAATTCTTTCTATCTTTTGTGGTGCGTATGCCCTATCAACTACCTTTTCTTTTGTGCTAATTTTTCCAATTTAACGCTTCTCTTAGTGCTAGGCTTCATTATGGCTGAGTCTGCCCTTGATCTCCGGAGTCATGACAGAAACTCAGCATGCTGAACTTTGTGTTGATGTATGCTCATGTGTGTGTGCGTGTGGTGTGTGTCGTGTTTGGGAGCATATGTTTGTACCTATTTCTACACCCACTGACGACGTTATTGGGGATGTCGTGGTATTTAGTCAATACTATGCATGATGGAGCTGATGGTTATATTGTCTCGTGGGTGACTACCATGAGGCTATACCTTGCACTTTCCTTCAAGGGTGAATCTGGGTATATCCTGGATTCATCTAGGTATATTTTTAGTCGTATAGCGGACATGCAGACCTCACATTGTGAAGTTTTCGTCCGAGTTACGACCAGTTGATATTGTGCTAATTCTTCCTATCTTTTGTGGTGCGTATGTCCTATCAACTACCTTTTCTTTTGTGCTAATTTTTCCAATTTAACGCTTCTCTTAGTGCTAGGCTTCATTATGGCTGAGTCTGCCCTTGATCTCCGGAGTCATGACAGAAACTCAGCACGCTGAACTTTTGTGTTGATGTATGCTCATGTGTGTGTGTGTGCGTGTGGTGTGTGTTGTGTTTGGGAGCATATGTTTGTACCTAGTTCTACACCCACTATTGGGCACTGACGACGTTAGTGGGGATGTCGTGGTATTTAGTCAATACTATGCATGATGGAGCTGATGGTTATATTGTCTCGTGGGTGACTACCATGAGGCTATACGTTGCACTTTCCTTCAAGGGTGAATCTGGGTATATCCTGTATTCATCTAGGTATATTACTTTTACTTGTTTTCCCCCGGAACCCTTGAAAAGGTGCAAGTGGACATTGCATGGCCATTGTGAAACGGCTGCGGCTGAAAAAGTTTCTCGCATCGGGAGTCTAGGCTGGTCAGTCTGGGACTCGTCGGGCCAGTTAGCACTGAATTCTGATGAGTATGGAAGCTTGTGCGCACCAAATGAAATTTGGGCCACTCGAAAAGTCACTTACAACTTTATAAGCCTAGGGATTTAACTCAAAGGGGCAAACTGGACACTTGGCAAGAGGAGAGCAGCCTGCAGGACACCGCAGCAAGAGGAGGCGCCCAAATGAGGTTGAGGGCTGATTTTTGCCATTAAGTGACCTACAGTGTGTGTGTGTGTGTGTGTGAGTAGTGGGTGCAGGTCTACAACTTTAATGAAAAGCTTGCCTTCTCCTCTGTCTCATGTAGCGCGATGACTTACTCTCGTGCATCTCTCTCTCCCCTTTGGCACATGTGGTAATGCCCCACTAGTTGGGCTACTCAGATGAATATGTACAGTTCTGTTGGTTTATGTGCGTTTGCCAAGGCAAGAGCCTTCTAAACAGGGACCGGATTAGCTAATTGCTAATCCCCCACAGGTACGCACAGCTCCATCGCGAAAGGTTGTGAGTTTGGAGAGTTTTCTTGCGTGAAAACTCGTCCAATTCACAGGGGAATTGTCCCATTGCACGCGGGAGCCCTTGGGACACGCGTAAGTGTGTTTGCTCTGCTAAAAACGATCCGAAACAGGGAATTACAGCCTGCTGTGTTTTTTTGCAGGTTTAGGGTTTCGCACCAAAACTGCCAGGGGAGCCTCGTGAGAGCCCGGGATGCGTGTACAGGCTTTTGGGCACCCGGCAGTGAAAAACAGAGAATCATAGCACGTTGAATTTCTGTGACAGCTCACGAGAAAGCTTCTAGATAGCGAGAAAATCTGCCATAGACATGTACTTTTGACCTACAGTGGTTTTGCACCGTTATGTTGCCGAAATCAGGTCGGAAACCTGTGTTTTCAGCCCTCGCCAAGATTGGGCAGCTTTGTGAAAGCTTGTACTAAGTGGTCGGATCGTCTACCTTAATTGAATAAAGAAATACCGAAAGAGGTGCCAGTCTTTGGGGCCTACAGGGTGTCCGTCTCGTGTGCGCAGTGACATTCTAGTCGTTGGACGCATCTGTGTTCTGTTTTCTTCTCAGTGCTCTGTGTAAAGTTAACATCTATAGTACCGCCCTTTACGTTGTACATGCCGGTTATAATGAAGGTGCCGGTCTAGGAGTTCGAAACTCTTGGATGATGGCTGTACTGCCTCTATATACGGCCCATTTGCGTTGTTTACGGGCTTCGTGCATCTTCTTGATCTCGCTTGCCTCTAGCTTAAGTTGATTTGGAGTCAGTTCCTCGGCAATCCAAGGCGTCCTTCCCTTGAGGAGACGAGATTGCCGTAGTAGCTTCATCCGCTTCTCTTTGTCCTTGAATGTAAGGATGCGTTGCTTAGGTGACACCGGTTTGTCCGTGTCGTTGATCCAAGAGATTGTGCTAGGCTTGATGTGAATTGGGTGGAGAATATCATTGAGCTTGATGACGGCTTCGTCGAGTGTATCCTCGTCGGTGCACCATGTGGGGTTGAGCCCCCCCATCGTGACCTTAAGGCCAAGAGAAGCTTGTAGTTGGCTTTCTTGTAGTGCCGCTTGTATCTTGGTGTCAATCTTTTTGTGAGTTACCTCAGTTACCTCATGCATTTCCTTCTGTACAGACTTGACGGTCTCATTGAGGAAGGCCTCAACTTTGTGAGCACACAGTCCTATGTGACTCCACCCTTAGAGTCACAAAGCCTGACTACTGGAATTCTTTGCCGACTGCAGGTAGCTGTCCTCTTGCCTCAGTCGCGTCAAGCAGACCTGCTGCCAACAGAGAGCTCTACCTTCGTGATGGGCAAATAATCTTCCTCTGCGTGTAACGATGGCGAGCAAGGGGAGATGGCGACGAAACAGACGACGGGCTTGATGGTGACGAGCTGTGATTGTGATGGGGGCAGGATTTCTTTGCCGAATGCAGGTAGCTGTCCTCTTGCCTCAGTCGCGTCAAGCAGACCTGCTGCCAACAGAGAGCTCTACCTTCGTGATGGGCAGATAATCTTCCTCTGCGTGTAACCATGGCGAGCAAGGGGAGATGGCGACGAAACAGACGACGGGCTTGATGGTGACGAGCTGTGATTGTGATGGGGGCAGGGCTAGGTTTAAACCCCAACCCCCCCCCCCCCCCCGATCCTGACCTTAAGGCCAAGAGAAGCTTGTAGTTGGCTTTCTTGTAGTGCCGCTTGTATCTTGGTGTCAATCTTTTTGTGAGTTACCTCACGCGTTTCTTGCTGTACAGCCTTGACGGTCTCATTGAGGGAGGCCTCGACTTCGTGAAAGAGAGATACTGTGAGTGAGAGAGAGAGAAGACTAACACCGGATGGGGTCCCAAATCCCCCTCCAAGGACCCCCCTCTCTATCGCTAGAGAGATATTTTCTTTAGATTGCACAAATGCCGATACAATGGTCCTAGATGTTGAGATGCTAATGGGATCTTGCTACTGATGCTTGAATTTGAGAGGCTAAAGGCTGAAAACGCTAGAAATGTTGACGGGGATCTGCAAACTTGACGAGGCTATGGGCTGATTTGCTATTGCCGATGTCGAGGGTGTTGATGATGATGATAGTGATTGTCTTAAATCTGATAATGCTGGTGGTTCTGAGGGCTGAAATCTGAAATCTGAAAACACTGCTGTTGATGAGGTCCTGATGACTGAGATTTGCTAACGCTAGGCTAATCTGTTATCGCGGGTTGATCTGGGTCTTTAGGCTGAAAAACGCTGATAAATGAGATCTGATGGAGGTTGGAAATGCTAGGGTTGCTGAGGTTCATAGCGGTGAGGGTGCTTGACGGTAAAACACTAGGAGAGTCTGCTACCAGCAAACACTAGAGGTACTGAGGTGCTGTCCTGATGGTACTAACTGATGATGAAATGGTGACCCAAGGGGACACCTTTATACTGTGAGGAACCCTGGGTCGAGCTGTCGCTTGAGTGCCAGGTTATACCCCAGGACTTCATTATGCTGACTAAATGCCACTTAATAATAAGTTATTGAACTCACTAATTGGAGGTGCTTCATATGGATCTCACTACCTAGGCTACAGGAGCACTCCCCAGTGCCTCCACCTAGCAAACATTGGTGGTGCTTCATATGGAGCTCACTACCTAGGCTACAGGAGCACTCCCCAATGCCTACACCTAGCAAACATCGGTGGTGCTCATGTGCAATCAGAGGGTATGCAACTACTTTAAAGTGCATGGATAATGGACATGCACGTCCTGCGTACATGCTCAGAAGGGTGCTAGAACACTTCCTAGGCTGTCTTAAACCCTAGAAGTAGGAGTTAGCTTGTCCACATGCACATAGGGGTTTATATGTGCACGTGACAGATAGGAAGTGGAGGCAAGTGTAAGGGGAGGCATGAGGTGCATGTGGGCCCTATTTTAGCAAGTAGGGGCCAGGGGCCACCCCATAAGTTCCCTGGTGCCCCATAAGCTACCTTTTGTGCTTGAATAGCCCCCATACCAATAGAGCCACTCTTACACTCACATACACATGAACTTATGAAGTCTTTTTCTCTCTAGCAAGATTTTCAATAGATTATTTCTCCAAAGCATTTAATAGATTACTTGTTCAAAGAGAAGGCTCGACAAAATGAATTGAGATAAAAAACTCAAGTGGATTATCAAACAAATCTATTGAAACAAGATGTCATTGAAGAGAGAAATATTTTCTACAACATTGAAAGCTGGACATGCAATATAGCACCGCAAGAGAAGCAAGTTCTGGCCGTTCTGGCCACACAACAAGGAAACATCATCGAGTTAAATATGTGTCTCACTTTTTCTTTTTATTTCATACATGAACTAAAAACGACCAAACAATAGGAACCTTGAGTGAACTGGTAGGAATGTCTGTCAAACCTTTTGAAACGGTTCCTTTCAAGACTCCTTACCTACCTAGTAGTTTGTTTCAACCAGGTTATGGCTCATAGGAGGTTTGAAATTAAATGCAGTTTATTCACCTTGTTGAGCAAAGATAAGAAAGTACCATTTATATCATGCATGAAGGACAAATTTTTTGAGGCTGATCGCTTTGTCGAGGATTTGGGGACAGCTTTTGCCAAGGTTAAGGAGGCATTGTAGAAGTCGAAGGACAAGCTTGAGAAGGCAGCTGTCAAGCACCGCAATCAATGAACCTTAAAAGAGGGTGATTGGTGCTACTTCAGGATTGAGAGGGCAAGATTGAGAAAGATGCTGGGTGAAACAAAGATTTATGGTGGGAAGTTGAAGCATGCAGTTTGATTGCTTGGGTCAAGAGTTTCCTCCACTGAATTATAGCTAGTTTGAGATGTCTTTCATCGAAGTTACTGTTTTGACTTCCAATTCCATGAGTAATTGTTAGTGTATGGGAATGATGATTTAGTGAAGTTTGACGTAAAATAATGTTCGTACTTTGTTGCATGTTTTTTTGCAGAAAAGCTTTGAGGTTGAAGTGTTTCTTTTTGAGTATGATCCACGTTTTCAAAGGTATGGGAATGACTTCACATTTTATGACTACAACTTTCCAGAAAACTTGCCTGCAGAACATCATAATACCTTCCAAGTGGTGGTTGCTGATCCTCCATACTTGGTACAACTCTTGCTTCTGGTGACCTGGTTAGCTTTGTGATTCAATATAGAATAGCAAGGGCATTTTGTGTGCGTACAATCATGGTTTGGTTCCGTTACATGGCAAGCAACAAGGTTTATCCTCGGTTTTTTTTGACAGAGTAGAGAATGTATCGAGAAGACTGCTCAAACAATGAAGCTTTTGGCCAAAAATGGGCAAACACACTTTTTGTTGCTAACAGGTAAGAGTTCCGTCTAGAAAGGCTTGGAATGTGTTGTCCGGTACTCAATGGGTATTTATGGCGATGCTTTTGTCTAGGTGCAGTGCAGCAAGATCATGCAAAAGACTTGTTGGGGGCCTGTCCTTGTGGCTTTAGACCAACTCATCATAACAAACTTGGGAACGAGTTTCGCATCTACACTAGCTATGACCCTCTTGACAGACTAGGTGGCTGGATGAAACATTAGAGATGTAACAATTTCAAATTGTTGCAGCAATTCCTATTTACAGGGGCAGAAATGGCCATGCTTAGAAGGAAAAAGGGCACCTGCAAAAGAATTCCTCAACAAGCGGCAATTCCATCGAGTGTTATGCTGGCGGTTTGACAGGATGTGAGATGCCAGGTTATCATGTGCAGATGCCAAAATCTCTGAAGATGTTTCAAGCAGAGAAACTTTTCGTTTAGTCGCTTTTCTGGTACTCTTAGACCATTAGATCTTTACCAGTATCCTGCCATTCAGTAGTGTTGCATTTGTGATTGCGTCCTCTTGGCTGACATACCATGAACGGCCTTCATGATTTTTCTTTCTGGAGTACTAGCACTGGCTGTAGAGGTTTGAGGTCCTCTTGAATGTGGTGTGAAAATGGTCTGCAATGATGCCCAAAGCATGTGTCCTGCTTTGTACAAGGACACCTTACACCTCAGGCATCAAATTACATGGAATTGTAGTTGTTTCTTTGCTGCAAGCGATTCTTTTGCCAGAACGATGTCTGCTTGAAGGCCTCACTCCCCTATGCCAACTTGTGTGTGTCTTGGCATTCATATTTGTATAGAGAAAGTTAATGTTTTTTATCTAAAAAACGAACCAGTGTCTTTAAGAGGGTATGCACATGGTGATTTTCAGCAGCAAGTTACAATGACGGTGTATCGCAGTGATTGTTTGAAGTTTGTGTGAACATGGTAATCTGCTTAAAGTCGGTGCTCTTTGGTTATCTCAAGGGTGTTTTATTGCATCTACCAATTGTAGTCTTAGTCCGACAGTTTTGGGACCATGTTAGGAGTAGAATGAAGGAATTGCGAGTCCAGTCTAAAGAAACATTGTGTTTGGCCAGTATTGTTGATTTATTTTTTCAAGTATTCCTTCAACCATTGCTATTCAGTGATCAATCACTATGGTGAGGTTTATTTTGAAGTCATTATCGCACTGTCTTTTTACATATTGATAACCAAAATTCTTGAATTGTTTTTAGACATCATTACTTGAGGGTCTTGAGCTGTATGGTAGCCAATGGGTCTAGTTATTGCTCTACTTTTTAAATCACCTCTCTGGGATTTCCCAGTAGAGAAGTAGAGGAGAGGTAGCTGTACTTCGTTTATCAAAACCTAATTAGGTGATAAGAAGCCTTGAACTTCATTGATGGAGGGCTAACATTGTGTTAACAAGCTCAATGTGTGTTCATTATCCATTGCCATGGTCGTACTTGCTGGGGTGTAGAAAAAATTGAGCGATGGTGTGTGTTGTGGGACTAGCTAGTTACATGTAAACCTTCTTTATGTCACATGTCGGAAACATTTCAAAACCTGAAATATTAAATTTTCATCACTGTAATATGCCCTCATATTTGCCAAAAGAATGTAAAAGAAATGTGTTTCATTGAAGAAATGTGCCTTGCCTACGTGACATTGAGTGAGCCATTTGAGGCTTTTGCTCAGCTCTCCGTTCATTTTAACTGCAGCTAATGCAATTAGCTCAATTTAGCATTGATGTTCATATCAAGTAACCAAAGCATAGAATCTAGTTTTTATATTATTAATCATGGTGGCTTTCTTGTGCTACATTTATGAAGTTGAGAGAGAAAAAAAGATATACATTTAGTGGTAGTTTAAAAATTTGGGTATAATGGAGGAAATAATATCAATGTACAGACCTGCAGTAGACCATGAAAGAGAACAAAGCCATGCATAAAAATAGTCGTGCGAGTAGCGCACAGTTTTTGCTATGGTTTATGAGCTGTTTGTAGGGGATCTAGATTAAACCTGTATTGTAACCATTGGTTTCTAGACAGTCATGCTAAGAAGAGTTCTATGGAAAAGAGAGATACTGATAGAAGGCTAAAAAATCTTCTTCCGCTATTAATTGAGTAAGAAGATTGCAACATACTTACCACATGGCATGTACATATCACATGGTATTACAAATGATGTATAATACAAGTAATGCAAGAAGGGTGAAGTAACAAGATAAGTATGTTGTAAAGTAACTGTGTATGTGGTGTGTGTGTGTGTGAGAGAGAGAGAGAGAGAGAGAGAGAGAGAGAGAGAGAGAGAGAGAGAGAGCAAACTGGGCCTTCACTCTTGCAATATATGTAGCTAAGCTTCACTGTGCGCTCTTTATTCACTTGCATAGAAATAATAATTTTAGAATGGTTAATGAGGATAGTAATGAGTGGGCAATCGACAATGTCTTGGTTGGGCATAGTGGCCCTTTACCTAACAACCTCCCACTTACAATGTGCCTTTTAAGCACGCTATGGACATATATCCAACGTAGGTAGAGTCTAGATCTCTATTCAATCCCCATAAGCACTTGACAATGTGCGTACTTCTTAGAGGGTGGACCTTGGGTTAGCACAATAGTAGGGTTATCATATCTGAGAATCTTGGCAAACTCGATGCATTTATCCTCAAAAACCTTGCAAATGAGGTGACAACTCACATCAATGTGCTTTGTCTTTGCATGAAACTTTGGATTCCATACTATCTGGATAGCACTTTCACTATCGCAACGCAAATTTGAAACTTCTATATTAATCCTCAAATCTTCCACTAAATGAGCAATCCATATAGCGTCCTTGTTGCCATCTAACACCACAACTTACTCCTCTTCTATTATTGACTGAGACGTACAATTATGCAAAAAAGATCGTCATAAAATTGCATCACTAGAATGTAAAGACATAACATGATGTAGACCACATTCTATATAACTTGTAGTTGTGTAGCCAACTACACATATTTCTGTCTCCAAAGCAAATGCGCAACTCTTGCATACCATTCAGATATCCCATTACATCCTTATGCCAGAACAAGAACCAACAACAGATGCATAAGGAATCTTGGCCATCATTGCTCTCTTCTCATTAAATCTGGGACAATCCTTGTGGCCAAATTTTGCATATGGAGGCAATGTAGTAAAACTTATATTCTCTCCTCCATTTTGAAACAATTCAGTCCATAATAAACCTACTATTTTTGTAAGTAGTAAAGAATTCTTTTCCGATGTGTCCCACATAATGTGCATGCCAAGAATATGGTTTGCTTCACCCAATCCTTCATGTTAAAGTTCTCAAGCAACTTTAACTTAATGCATCAATTTCTAGACTATTCTTCCCAACAATGAACATATCAACCACTTATTGGATCAACATCAAAAGAGTACTAGTTTTAGCTTTCTTTGTATGGAGGCAATGATCAATCTCACTTTGCCTATAATCTTGAGACATCATAAAAGTATCAACTCATGATACCATTTCCATGGTGCCTGCTTCAAAGCATAAAGGCTTCTCTTAAGCTTACACACTAACTTCTCTTTGCCATCCTCAACAAAACACTCTTGCTTTTGCATGAAAATATATGCGTGAATATCACCGTGGTAAAACATCCATTTGGACAAACTTCATGTTCTCTTTGACAACCAAGGCAAGTGCTTTCTGCAAAGTAGTGATTCCAACAATTGACAAGAAAACTCTGTCATCTCTGTCTTGTTTTTGTTCATCTTTGGCACTAAGCTAGCCTTGTATTATAGCTTACCATCATTGGATATAAGCTTGAACTTGTAGACCCATCTATAGAGAAAATATCTTGCAAATTGATTGAAATTTGTTAAGTGATGCTATCCTCTTCAAATGTTGTTGCTACTAGTGCTACACCATTACACATTCATCCACAAACCTTTACAGAAGGCAAACTTGATAGCACAAATGCCAGCTTATGGAGCATTGAAATCTATGCAATTTCAGATGCTACAAATTGTTGGATATACTGTTGGGGCAATGGTGCATACCCTCAATCCATTTTGATAATTGATCCACACAATTCAATCCAATCAATTCCTCATGATGCAACCCTTCTAAATGCATGGAAGAGAAGAAGTGGGGATGCTCTTTGCACCATTTTCATGTGTAAGTGATTTTGTTGTCGTTTTGATTGGGCACACCACCAAAGCCCATGAATATTGGAGGATATTGGCTCACCAATATCACGCTCACAATGATACACAAATTCAAAATCTGGAAAATCATCTTGCTATGCTGAAAATATTTATGAAGAAAAGAAAAGAAAGTGCATAAAGACCTCCAAGACCAATTGGCTACTAATGGTGTGGCTATCTCTCCTGAGGATTTGACAAAATGCTACATTCATATACTTTTGGCTAAGTATGATGGCCTTGTTACAACACTTAACACTTAGGTTCATCCGACCCCTCTTAATTTTGAAGAATTAAGTGCAATGTTTCTTAAGGAAGAGCTGTGACTCAACACTAGGCAAGGCGTGGATGATGATGTATTCACAACAAATGCAAAAGGAAAGGGGTCATCGTCTTTGGATGGCCCAAAGAAGAAGACAAAGAAGAGGCATTTCACTAGTAATTTTTCTTGCTGTGACAAAAAGGGTCACATTATTAAAGATTGTAGAAAAAAGAAAGCGTATGAAAAGGATAACACCTTGAGAGAATCTTGAAAAAAGAATCATCCAACAACGTTGAAGTAGATATTGAATTGTGCTTCTCCACCAAAGAGGCATGCTTATCTTGGATTTTAGATAATGGAGTATCTTGACATATAAACATTGAGAAAGATTTGTATAATTCATGGAAGCCTTTGCAGGAACCTATCAATATAATATTTGAGTAAGGAGTGTGTCTTCTTGGGATATAGTGAAGAATTTAAAGCATATAGACTCTACGACCCTAAGGCAAAGAAGATAATTATGAGTCAAAATGTGGTTTTTGACCTAATAGTCCCCCAAGATATTTTGGTGGCACCTATCACTTGCGTACTTCCCTTGAAAGATTCTCGTTAAATTCAACCTGAATTGTGGAAAGATATAATGCAAACAAGCCCAATGATAAAAAACTACATGAACCATGGCATGGATCGAGTTCCTTAAACCTACCCCTAGACCCTATAAGGATGATGACTCCACAAAGAGAATTAATACTGTGCCAGTGGAGTATAAAGACCATAGATTTTTGGTGATTTTGGATATAGGGAGTAGAAACGAGCATATAAATTAAAACCACATGGGAAAAATGGGGAAGACTATCTTTTTGAAAAGTTAGGATGGTCCTCCAACTAGTAGAGGGAAGGCTAGAAAACCCTTTGCAAATGTGGAAGACTAGCAAATGAAGAGACTCCAATTACCATGTCATATCTACTACCTCCTTTCATGCAAAAACTCATGATGGTGCAAGATTGGGACTATGGTTACCTTTACTTATGACATGAAGGGGTAACAATAAGGGACAATCTTACAAATATTTGGTTATAGGCCATAGTGCGCATAGCATCAAAAAATTTTGAATTAGCTACTACATTGCTTATAAGGACAAAAAGTGACGACTATGAAGGTGAGAAAAATCTTTTACTTTTCCAAGAGGAGGATAGCTATCAACGGTTCAAATGAAAAAAATGGATGCAATGATCTTTGCAATTGACAACCATGTCTATTAGGATCTCCATGATTCTAATTTGATCAATCAAGAATGGATACATATCCTAGCCAATATAGACACATGTGCCCTAAAGTCACAAACACAATTGTGCAATGAAGATAGCTATGACATAGTCTTGATAAGGGGGGTGTCCTTTAGTGAAGATATCAAAGAAATGGAAATGGAAGAAAACTTATGCTAGTGAGTGCAATTTACGTAAGCTAGATTAGAAGGAAATATCTTACAGTGGATATGAAAGCTCATTTGGCCTAGACAGCTCAAACAAGGAGACAATCGTCAATAATGAGGTTACCCAAATGAAAAACCTCTTTATAGTGGGTTTTGTGCCTAATGAGGACAAGCGCCTCAAAGAGTGACAAAGACATAGTTAGAAATGGATGCTCTTGAAAGAGCTCAAAATCCAAGAGAGTTCAATTTTTTTTTGGAGTAGCTACTTCATGTGGAAGCCTATGAATGCGTTAAAAAATGGTTGAAAAATTGCTTTTGATTTGGCAAAAAAAGAGATTGATCACGTTTGGCTAAAATGAATGCAACCTCTACAAAGAGATTTGGAACCTCCAAAAAGAACAGTACAAACCCACCTAAGTGGAAAGAATGATTGTATAAAAAACCGGAGACAAATTTTGAAGGAGGCTTGGGAAAAACTTGGAGAGAGAAGTACTAGTGAAGAAGAGAAAAACCCTAATTTTCTTGCAAACTATAAATGCTATACCATGAAAGACCAAAAGATTGTCTTAGAAAATCCAAAAAGAGAACCAACAAGATATGTAGGTGAATACAATAATGGGCTGGAAATGGCCAAGCAAGTAAACCTAGGAGGACCAAATGAACCACCAAAATAATATGGATAGCCACTGACCAAAATGAAGGGGGGGGAGGGGACACTTTGTTGGTTTCCACTCTCAAAGAATATATAGATGTCTTTGCATGGTCTAACAAAGATTCAAAATGGGTGGATCTCTCTTATGCCAAAATACCATCTTTGTCAACGATGATGCCTGCTCCGACTTCACATTATCTTCCATTTGAATAGCCTCTTGGTAGCAAGTAGGCTCTTTATAGGTAGTAACTAGCAAATGATCTAACCCTGGCTAAAAATGCTTAGGGGCATGAGAGACTCGCGTAGCTATCCTCATTGCATGACTATTGGACTTTGCTCTCTCTGGAGCACTACTACTAGTGATAGGAACATCACTAGGAGTCTGAGCTGTTTGTTTGATCTCACTTGAGGCCACATCCTTGAATTTGACCTTGTGATACTCAACCTCACTGATAGGGTGTCCATGCATCTTTGACTCATTGAAAATAACTTGTGAGTTGCGAATGAATTTTCTAAATTCTAGGTGCCAAAGATGATAGCCCATCTCTCCATTGTCAATGAATATGTATTTGTGTGATTTGGGATAGCTTCTTGCATAGCTCTTTAGGGACATGTGAGAATGGCTCACACCCAAACACATATAATTTCTCATAGTTTGGCTTCTTGCCAATCCACATCTCTTGTAGAATCTTATAGTCCAATGGCATACTAGGCGATTGATTGATGACATAAATTGCTACCATAAATAGCCTCTCCCTAAAACTCTGGAGGTAAGTTTGCCATAGACAACATGGCTGTGACTCTCTCTTGGATTTTCCTATTCATACGCTCAACAATGCCATTTTTGAGCTGGTATGTACGGTCTAGTAAACTATCTTCTAATGCCTCTTTTGCTACAAAAATTCTTGGAACTCAATAGATACATACTCTCCCTTGTTGTTTCTGTGAAAGGCCTTCGATTTTTTGCCTGACTGGTTCTCTACCATTACAAGAAATTTTTGAAATGTAGTTAAAACTTTGTCTTTCCTCTTCAAGAGGTAGACCCACCCACACCTTCCAATATATGGCATAGGCCCACATAGATCACCATGTACCAAGTCTGGAAGATTCCCTAACTTTCTATTCAATGGCAAAGTGGTGACCCTAGTTTGTTTTCCATAAATACAATGCACACACAAACTAAATTCAAAATAGTTTAAGTCAGAAAGTAGACCAAACGATAAAGTTGTTTAATTCCTTTTTGACCCATATACCAAGCTAGCTATGCCATAACTCAGTAGAAGGAAGCTTGGTAACATAAATGGAATTCTGTTTCATAGAAGAGGCATACAAAGAGTATAATGAGCCAAAATTTTGGCCTTTCAAAATGATGAAATTCCCTTTGTGAATCTTCCAAGAAGCACTGCCAAAATCTGTAGTATATCCCAAATCATCAAGCTCACCAACTCACACCAAGCTCTTAGTCAACTTTGGCACATGCCTGGCATCTTGAAGCATAACTTCAATGCCGTTACACATGCATAGCTTCACATCTCTAATGCCACAAATGTCAAGCTGATGTGTCTCACCAACCATGACAAAACCATGCATAGAAGCATACCTAGAGAACCATTCTCTATGGGGAGTAGCATGGAAACTGGCCTCAACTACGACTATGACCACTTTGTCTTTGATGACCATCACCAACCATACATGCATCACCATGCCCACTAGTGTCAAGAAACTGACATCTAATTTATTTTGTGAGCAAAGCACTAGTAACATTACTCAAAACAAGCGTGCCCTTACCTGCAGAGTTACTAATGGCAACGTTAAACGTTGGAAAGGGGGAATGGGGAACACACCGAACACGCACAAAAATGCCTCTCTATAGCCCAAGGTATTCACAACACCCATGTCCTCTCAAAAACACCTTCAAAAGATACAACATGCACAAACAGATCGTCGCTTGCATACCTCTCAACACACACATGCTTGGGAAGATCACCATTCAACACAGACACACGAAAATTGCTCGTTCCATCACTTCCAACACCCACTGCACCTCAATTTCACTCTCTTTGTAAATTACAAAATAGTATGCGGGCACACACACAAAGAGCAGTAGAAAAGAGAGGGCAAAAGGGGAAAATGACACCAAAAAGGGGGGAAAGGCTTGATCTTGCTTAGTAGAATACTTTAACAAACACGACGACACCAAAATGACAAGCATTACAAAAAAATCCCCTAAGGTTTCTCATTTGGATTCCACAGGTCACAACTGTGCAAAAAAGCCCCTAAAAAAGATAAAAAATTTTGTTTTATAGAGGCCACTGCCCATTTTTGAAAACATTGACTCTATTGGTCCTTTTAGGTGCTTCATTTGGCAATTAGGACAAGCTTTGAGGCCTCCTTGGTCAACCCTTCAACTCTCTCTCTCTCTATATATATATATATATATATATATATATATCCCCCCCCCCCCCCCCTGCCACACTCACACATGACTTTGGGGAGGGCGGGGCACTAGCGCTAACATTAGTGCTCCCATGTTGCCTTCAATAAAATAGTGCCTCAATGGCTGTGTGAACTCGTGCTAGTGGCTATGCCACATCATCACTCCACATTGCCTCGTGATGGTGTCCTCCATTGCCACCACATCACTGCACCATCGCGAGCGCCCTTGACCTCAACAACAACCTCCACACAGCCCCTACAGGGCCCGCAAGCAGTGCCATGAAGCTCTCCATATGGCCACACCTTGAGAGTTCTCTCTCTCTTCTCATGCACTAAGGGAGGGGCGCCCTGTAGCCCATATATCCTGCACCAAGGTCTTGTACCATTGCATACGGGTTTAATGCGGGTCATGTGGCACCCTCTAGGCCTTGCTTCCCAAAAAGACCTCATAAAACTCCATTTGACCTTCAAAAACCTGCTTATGGCACCAACTTGGGAATACCGCCAGCTCCTTCTCACAAGCCCAGTGCCCGAACTATAAAAACCGGCCAAAAGCCCTTCTTCTTGGCTTCAATTTGTAAGAACCCCACTGCATCTCAACTCTATCAAGGCCTCAAACGACACTTTCAAAGTTGAAAAAAAACACCTGTGCACACTTTCCCGACAACTGCTCCTAGCTTTGACTAGCAATATCTCGGCAACTGAGAACTCGATGGTCAAGCCGTCAGTTCCTACTGACCCCCACATATCACATACTACCTCTGAAAACTTTGGCAAAGTCACAAAAACTCTAGATGGCATATCTATCGAGCCGGTCAAAGTGCCCCATAACTGGCCTTGACAAATCTTCGACCAACCATAACTTGCCCATTCAAAATTTGATTGATGATCCGAAAAGACCAACATGCTCCCCATCTTGAGCACTTCAATCCCATCCCCTGACATCAGTTCTAAACACATGTCTACACTTGCCCTATCCATCGGGGATCAACAAAGCATTCCATCTTTGAACTGCCATAACTTTCACATTGTGACTCCACTTGAGGAGCCGTTTGGATCACCTTGTAAAGTCACATAACGTTCACCCTGTGCCTAAGAGTTTGCCATTTTCTCTCACCACCTGATTGGTCTCATCTAGAAAAGCCTTATGCACCTTATATGGACTCGTCCACTTCTTCTTGAAATTCTTTTGGAAAGTGAGATCCACGTAGCTTCAATACTTCATCACCAGGTCTCCCTGTTGTATCTTCTTGTCTCTCAAACTTTGATTGATCTTTGCATCCCACTTATCACGTTGCTTCACATAATAGTACGTTGTTGCATCCCTATCCATCTGCAAGGCCTCAAGACTAACAATCCGGTCCTGCAAAACCTCTTGTTGAATGACATTAATGCGTCTTAGACCCTTCAAAGCACCTAGCTCTGCATGCCCTGATAGTACTGCCTCTTTACCATAGACCAGCTCAAACGGAGTGAAATTTGTAGCCACCTTATAAGATGTCATGTACTCCCATGAGCACTTCTCTAGATTGTCCTTCCACTCTATCTCCTACTTATATAAATATTTTGTCATCATCTTGATGATCTATCCATTGGCACTCTTCACTAGACCATTGCATTGAGGTTGACGGGCAAATAAAACTGATGCTGAATGCTCAATTTTTCCACTAATGCCTACACTAGCTTGCTTCTAAACCCTTGAACTCTATCAGAATGAGTACCCAAGGCACTCCAAAATGGCAAAAAATGCAATCAAAGACAAACTAGGCCACGACATGAGCAATTACCCCTTAACTGTTTTGGCCTCAACCCACCTGGTGAGGTAGTCAATGGCTACCACAATGTATCTCTTATCACTGATTGACTCAGGGAGTGGACCGATGGCATCCAAACCCCACTTCTCAAAAGAGCTCTGGGCTATGTTGGCCCCCTGTGACTCGGCTACGAGTCGTCTTTCACCCATGGGGTCTTGCACTCGTGGCACGTCTTGCACCAATATTGCACATCTCGTACTATAGACGACCACCAAAAACCTTCTCTAAGCACTCAAAACAACACCTTGTCTCTACCTTGATGTGTGCTTTCTTCATGGCATTGCTCCAGCACCATGCCAATCTCTTCTTTATGAAGAACCCTCCTTAGAATTCCATCTCGACCATAGGTCATCAAGTCTTCACCTACCAACGTAAACTTGCAAGCCTTTTGCACTATCCTTCTCCTTTACAGCTTGGACAAACCTTTTAGACACTGCTTTGTACCCAAAATGTCTTCTATATCCTTCAAGGACTCCCTACTTGTGTAAGTGTCTAGTGCTACATGTAAGCATGTACCATGCATTTGTACCCTACTACTAGCTAGTTGGTCTGCCTCTTGATTTTGTTCTCTCTTGACATGCTTGAATTGAACCGTTTCAAAAAACTTCAACAACTTTTTAATGGCAAAAGACCAATGCCTCAAGGAAACTTGTTTTACTTGCCATTGGCCTAGCAATTGCTTGATGACCAACAATGCATCACCTTTCACCACCAACCTCAAAATTCCAAATTCCACGCATTGCTTCAAGCCTAAATGAAGGGTGAGGTACTCTACCTCATTGTTGGTGTGGATGTCCTCTAGCTTGTAGGCCTTTGAGAAGCTTACTTTTTCCTGTGGTCCTGTATCACCACCACCTCCTGCCTTCTATACTACCCTTCGATATGCACCTTTAAACCACATATTGCATGCTCATTCCAAGTCCGTCTCTTCTCTTGCTTCATCAAGCACCTCCCTTAGATAAACTGGCAAATCAACACCCTTGTTGACCAAACTATCTACCAAGTGAAACTGACTAGTGTGGTCAATCTGAAGCTAAAACTCAAACTCTTGTAGCTCTAGCACTCACTTCATAAGTCAATTCTTTGGCTTTAAATGCAACACCACTTATGGCAATAGATTGTTAGATGTCAACACATAAAACTTATGCACAATGAGATGCACTTTGAACTTCCCTCATGCAAAAACTAATGCCATCACCCACTACCCCGCTTTGGTGTAGGTCGCCTCCTAGGGATTTGTCACCCTACTTTCAAAGTGGATGGGCTTGTAGCTTCTCCCTACCTTGCAACAACATTGCTCCAATAGCCACAATACCTACTATCATGGCAATGTAGAAATCATCCTCACGATTGGGAGGACACATCATTGGAAACTGACACAAGATTTCTTTTTACCCTATGAAAGGCATCTTGAGCTTCTTCATCCCACTTGAAACCATGCACCTGCTGAGCCCTCTTCTAAAGTGACAACATCCAAAAAATCCGGGACAAATATTTTTCTAACCTTGAGCACTTGAGGGAGGCTCCATCAGAACTAGAGCCTTGAATTTCTCTAGATCAGCTTCTATTACATTTTGCAACACCACATGACCCAACAAATGCGCTCAAGGCTGTGCCAACTTGTACTTCTTGGGGTTTAATTGACTACCTTCTTCATCAAGCCTTTGAAAATATAACTGCAACTTTGATAGGTGCTCCAACCTAGAGCTCTAGCATCCTAAATGTTCCATAAACACCCTAATGAACCTACCCAAATACGGCCCAAATACCCTATTCATCCAATCCTGGAAGGTAGCATAGAAATTCACCAACCCAAATGGCATACTACGATAGGCAAAACAACCCCATGGAGAGATAAAGGTAGTTTTCAGTTGGTCTTCAAGAATGATCCCTATTGGGAAGTAGCCCAAAAAACCATCCATGATTGAATAACTTTCATGACCTACTACCTGGTTTAAGATCTCATCCTGGAATGGAAATGGATAGTGATTCCGCTTGGTAGCTGCATTCAAAGGTCTATAGTCGACACACACTCTCCCTCTCCCATTCTTCTTAGGAGTAATAACCATTGGGGAAACCCACTCCGACCGTTTCATAGTGTATATGAATACTTGTATCCAATAGCTCGTTGATCTCTTGCCAAAGGGCTTCCTTAAGAATTTTCCTAGCCTTCTCAGCTTCTGTGCTTTTGGCTTGTACCCCTGTTTGAGTACAATCTTGTGCTCTATGCCCTTTGCTCATCGCCAATCCTTGAACTTCATTGCAAATAGATTAGAATATGAGGCACACAATTGAACATAGATCTCCTTCTCTTGCTTGGTCAGGTCTTCGCTCAACCTACTGGCTACTTTCCCTGCACCTATTCCATGAACATGGGATTGTACCTCCTCTTTCGTATGAGAGCCCTCTATGGTGACACCAAACAAATCAACATCAATCTTTAGCATGTTTTCCTCACTCTATTCCTCCTCTATGTCAGTGTAGCATTCATAATAATCAGTCTCAATCTCGTATTTGTAGCTCATCGTCGCATCATATTTGTCTTTTATCACCATAGGATAAAATGGCTCTCTTTAGTCTTTAGATCCAACACTATATGTCTCCCTTTCTCTTTGTCAAACAAGGTAAACACCTTGCTTTCCCAATCTTGTTTGGCCCCAATTCCCAAAACCCATGGCCTCCCCAATATGATAGGGTAAGCGTTATCACCTACTTTCATCACAAAGAAGACGATTAGGCACTCGATGCCCAACACCTTAACTTTTACATCATGAGCCATTCCTAGACACCTTGCTTTGGCATGGTTGGCCATCCTCATGAGCACATTTGACTTAACTACTACCTTGAACGTGTCTCCCTCATGGCTTTTTTCCGTCATGATGCATAACTATGCTCCACTATTTATGTAGGCCTGTATCTGCATCCTTATCCTCAAGACCATGTTTTACACTGCATGCACATTTCCCTTAGCTCTTGGCAATCTTGTGCCAACACTCATGGACCACTGCCTCCTCAGCTTGGGATTCAAAGTCAACAACTACCCAAAAGTAATGTTAGCTTTTTTATTCTGAACATCACTTACCAAGTCATACTCGGGGTAGGCGCATCCCAATTGAAAGTCCACATGTTTGATATTGCGACTCCTTCTCCTTTTTCTAGTTTTGGCAGCTCTTTGCCTTCGTATTCTTTCTCCTTACCTTTACAAGATCTAGTCTATCGTTCAATTTCTATTTCCCTTTCTTCTCTTGCCCTTTTATTGCCAAAACCTCCACATCCTTCTTGTCCACTCCAATGATGTTGACTCTAGGGACTTCACCACCATTTGGTAGAGCTGGTTGCACTGAATTCTTGACTTCCTGCTCCCTTTGGCCATTAAATTACCCTTGACCTCTTCCTCTACCAAACAATGGATGCATACCTCCTCTCTCTCTCTAGACGGATGGGGGAATCCCGTGCATAATGACCCTCTTCTCCATAGTTATAACACCTACCAAGAAATGGCCTCACACTGCCCCTTGCTCCTCTTGGCTGACATCTATCCATCACATTTAGCCTCAATTCCTGCATCTTCTTAGAAAAATCTTTGAAAATATGCACCCAATTTTGTGGGACTAGTGCTATGCCTTGGTATGATTCTCCTCTTGAACAGCATCTCGGGGGCTCTAAGTTTGGGTAGAAACCACCACTTTGTAGCCCACACACACACCCTGCAGGCTCAACCTTCTTTTTTATTTTCCTACTCTTTGCTTTTGCAATGGCCCACTGCACCATTGTAATTCTCTGGGCTTTCAAAATCTACCTTCTCCTGAACCTTAGTGTGTAGGCATGCCATGAACTTATCCATCTTGAAGTAGTCGCCAATAGCCAGTTGCATGGTTGCCGCTAATTCTGCCCAACATTCTTCAAAACGATCCAAAAAAATATTGAAATATTCACATACATCTTGCTTTAGAGATATAAGCTTCACATCAATCTCGACTAGGGATGCTCCCGAACATCATGCAGAACCCTCGTAGAGATGGCCACGCATGCCTTGGCTCACCTTCCAGAGTTTTGTACCACATTTTCACTGTACCCTAGCATCACCAACAAAAAGGTCTGCATCTTACTATCCTCGTTAGGCATACATAGTGAGAACAATACAACTCAAAATTTTCAATCTACTCGTCTAGATTCTCCTCGCCTTTGAAAATCAGCCCATAGCTTCACATTGCCATGCTCACCAACACAAAAACTTGTGCCTTCTTGTCTACCTCAGAGCAATCAATGTGCTCCTCCATGGGGGAACCAAAATATGGAGAGGGGGAATGGAGAACACACCCAAAATGCACACAAATGCCTCTTTATAGCCCAAGTATTCACAACACGCCTATCCTCTTAGAAATACCTTCAAAAGATACAACACGCACTAGCAAACTGCCGCTTGCACACCTCTCATAATGCACATGCTTAGAAAGATCACCATTCAACACAGACACACAAAAATTGCGCATTCCATCACTTTTGACATACACCAAACCTCAAATTCACTCTTTTTATAAACCACAAAATGGTTCGCGAACACACACATCCGTTGGCACCGACACACACATAATAGAAAAGAGAGGGGGGAAGGATAAAACAACACCAAAAGGGGGGAAAAAGGATTGATCTTGCTTAGTAGGACAATTTTGCAAACACCAGGATGCTAAAATGACAAGCATTACAAAAAAGAACCCCTAAGGCTCCTCACTTGGCTTCCACAAGTCAAAATTGTGCAACAAAGCCCCTAAAAAAGTCTTAATTTTTTTTTTAATAGGGGCCATTACCTATTTTTGAAAATTTTGATTCTATTGACCCTTTTGAATGATCGCGCAAAATATCCGAGTGCTCATCACGTTGAAAAGAATCCGAAGTACCCTCTAGCTTGATGATCTGCGAACAGAAGATGAACTGCAAAGGAGAGTGCTTTTTTAATTTTATTCACTTGGTAGCTATTCACGGTAGAGTTTTTTTTAGAGCTTTTCATGGCAGCAATGTTTATTTAATAAAAAAATATAATGCCACGTGGTGGCTTTTGCGTTGAGATACTGCAAAAAGAGCCTTTGTAACTATGCACTTATGGAAAAAATTTGCAAAAATTTCACCAAAGTCTCCTTGTTTAGAGGTTAAAATCTCAAGCTAAAAACAATGCATAAACTATAAAAGAGTGCTAACAAGGCATCAATTGGCATGTACTACTCAAAAGAACTATTAAAAGACTACCAACTTGGTGTCAAAGCACATATACCCTTCTATACATACCCTATGGCGATACCACAAGTGTTGGGTTTTCCAAGCCCAAGAGGTGTCTAGCTCGTGGGAACACTGCTTATCACATGTAGACAGATTCAGTTCGAGTTTTAGTTTGCATGGCAAGAAGCATTGCTTTATATGTAAGGTTATTTTTTTTAACACAAAATGAGAATCAAGCATAGAGTATCCTTTTTTGTTTTTTACTGAGGATCGAGTCTCTCTCTCTCTCTCTCTCTCTCTCTCTCTCTCTCTCTCTCTCTCTCTCTCTCTCTCTCTCTCTCTCTCTCTCTCTCTCTCTCTCTCCCCCCATCTTGCTCTCGTTTCTCTAGAGGCCGAGCTCCTCACCATGGCTCTTCTTCTTCATCGACTACATCCTCCATAGACCTACAACCTATCATATGGTATCAGAGCCCAGGTGGGTCGCCAAAGTAAGGAGGTGTTTGTGCAAGCATGGAGTGACGCTGCAACATACACGCTAGTCTGATGTAAAACGCTGCAGGTGGCAACAATTATTCCTAGCACATGTTTGTGCTAGCGTTCCAAAGTGATGTTTAGGCAGTTTAGGTAACAAACGACGCTACAGAGCTTCCTAATTTCCCATCTGCACAATTTCTCAGCATTCAAGAGCACACACACAATCAACCAAAGCGCCCTGGCATGCTGATGAACTGTCGACACTGATGAACCCTCCAACTCGGCCTCTACAAGCTACACAGAAGAGTGTTTGCCATCATGCACTGTCTGCTATAGAACCCGTCAACTTGTTTTTTATTTTCCACTTTCTTTTAAATTAGCCAACCTAATGAACCCTTTAAACCAGTGGACAGAAACACGCTCCGGTGCCGAGCTCGATGCTCCTTCAAGACGGCCATGGTACTGGTGTGCACACGCAACATAATGGCAGCCCTCTACGTTTTGCGCTTGCTGAGACCTATCTACTTCTTCTTGGTGTCCTCTAGCTCAACCCTTATTCTCTTCCAAAGCTCCTTCTTCCTAGGCTATGGAGGATCTTAGAGCCGATGTGATCACTGAACTTGTCAAAAGGTTGGAGGATCTTAGGACAGCTGGGAATGCGTCCCGACAACAGCAAAAAGACATGTATGCCAAATCCGTCTATTTATCGATTGGGGATATAGTTAGCAATGAGGCAAAGTGATGTAGAGTATCCAAACTATTTTTATATAATGTCATAGTTTTGTCAGTTTTTGTCTATTGTCAAAACCATCATAAACTTTCCAATCAAAGCCTCCTTTTACATTATCTGTTGTCAGTTATTGTCATGCTTGTCAATTGTCATCATATCAAAATTGTACGGGTTCTAGACACTATCACATATGAGTGGTAAGACCTCCCAATTTATCAGTTTTTTGTTCTCGAGTCCCATTGTTTGTCCTGCTTCTCATGAGGTTATTAGGTACACCTTAAACCCAGGGTTTGGAAGTGAACCAAAAATTCTAGCTCATTGGTAGCTAATTTTTTGACTTACACCCTATCTGTTCAAGGGGAGGTTCTACTATCATAGCACCAGGTTATGGATACACCAAAAATCCTTGGTTGTGAGAGAACCTAAAACTCACGGTTGACGAGTACACAAAAAACTTGAGGTATCATGAGTTTCCTGTCTAGTTCGGGTTTAAGGGGGGGATTGTTGGAGTTTCCAAGCCCAAGAGGTGTCTAGCCCATGGGAACACTGCTTATCACATGCAGGCAGGTTCAGTTTGAGTTTTAGTTTGCATAGCAAGAAGCATTGCTTTATATGTAAGGTTATTTTTTTTACACAAAATGAGAATCAAGCATAGCGTATCCTTTTTTGTTTTTTACTGAGGATCGACTCTCTCTCTCTCTCCATCTCACTCTTGTTTCTCTGCAAGCCGAGCTCCTCACCATGGCTCTTCTTCCCCATCGACTACATCCTCCATAGACCTGCAACCTATCAACAAGTAGGGATCTCCAGCAACCTAATCCACCTCACACTGGGTAACCCGATCCCCCGTGCTTGGCTTCAAAAAACCTCATGCAATGACCCTCACAAAAGGCTACAGAGACACGACTAGCCATAGTCTTAGAAAGGGCTCTTTTGAATCAAGTTTTAGAAACGGTTGAGACTACTACACCAAGCCAAAATTGGCTCCGCACAGACGTATAGAGATAGTATCGGGCAAATAAATGTCCATGAACCATAACAAGAACTTCTAAGTGCAAGGCATGTACTCAAACAGGTGCCACCAAGCGTGAAAGCAAAGATCAAAGAACTCACATCCTTGTGGGGAGTAAAATGCTCTCAGTAGTGCTGACAACACAAAATATATGCCAACATATGCATAAAACTCCCACCGGGACCAAATCCCTGTAAACACATGTCATTGTCAAAGATACTCATAGATCGGTTGTGTCATAAGAACGTGTGACTATCTATGTGCATTTGTAAAGTGTCTCTGAGAAGCCGTCAACTTCCATGCATAAGTAGTACCAAAAAACATACATCATGGCCAAAGATGCATTTGGCAATCCAAAATTTCTCTCAAAATGCATGGAGAGAACAATACACCTGTGTATGGAAAAAAGTAGTTATACTTCACAAGTAAACTCCACTTTGTAAAGGCGTTGCTAAAATCTACGCCTCAACTGGAATGGAGACCTTAGTTGGAACTCAAATGCTAACACCACTTGTGATGCCGATGCAAAAGACTCCACCTTTGAGAAATGTGCTCAAGAAAATAGTCTCTTCGGAGAATCTGTGAGAGAAAAAGGTACGCTCCCACCACACGACTACACCATGGTAGCCCTCAAACTATCCTAGCACTCTCTCGCCGATGTTGAAGAGTGTGTGTGTATGTCAAAATAGACTGTGGGAGTGTTGATACGGAGAATATTTGCAAGTTTGATGTCAATGTCCTATGATGACCGTCAAAGGTAGATAGTGAATGATGAGGACATGAGGGATGCTGAAGGTCAATAATATGCAAGAAGATCAATTGTCAAAACACCAAATTAATGTTGTAAGCTGAAAAGCATCAAAAGTCAAATGCGATGCCAAAAATGCCAGCTAAAAACTACCTCTTTTTATGCTATTCAAATGGAGATTCTAAGAGAATAAAATGTTTTGCAAAGAAGGTAAAATCATAGAATATCTCCTAGAAATACTCCCAACACAACAAAATAGTTGCAACAACAATTGAAACCAAAATTTGGCCTAAAACAGTACACCATGGATGTGAATTGTAGCTCTCTCTTACCTGCTTTAAGCTCTCCACAAGACCTCTTCTCTAAGCTTTGATACCACTTTGTAGAGTGCATGGTGCATATGGAATGTGAGGGAGAAGAAGAGCAGACGTACAGAGTGGGTGGAGCATAAAGAGGATAATGATGCCTCATAACTCCTTATTCTATTGACTATAAAGAATAAGGTTAGTGATGGGTTAGTAACTTAGTGGGCATCCAACCAACTAGCCTAACCCCCAACAAGCCATATTATGTCAAAACACAGAATTAACACTAACCTTGATAAAATCTCTGTCATTGTCAATTTGCCAAAGCCTACTAGCCCAAGGTATGTTGAAGTCTTCACATGCCATTGTGGCTATAATTGAAGATGTAAGATCCCCAAAATTTAGGTCTCTTTTGAAAATAACAAAAATAGATTCCAATGTTCATTTTGTCAAATTTTGATTCAAGATGCTTGATTCACATCATTGTAAGGTTCTAAAGTAAAAAGCAAGGTCGTTTCCATGTTTCGATAGGTCAGACAGACGTTTGGTTTAGTTTTGAGAAAATTCACTATTTTTAGCTTTTTAATGCTTTAAGGTACTTTTTTGCAAAAAGCAGGGTCGGATCCTTAATCTACGTGTTCCGCGAAAGCTAGGTTCAATTTTGTAAAAATATGATTTTCGAGTGATTTTCACTCTATTTTTAGCTTTTCATGATTTTTAGTGCTTTTTAGTGAAAAGCGAATCTGCTTTCTTATTTCAGTGGACAAGGAGAACCCGTGGTTCAATTTTAGATTTTTTTTTTTGCTTTTTATGATATTTTGAGCTTTTTATGTTTTTTTTGACGTTTTAAAAAAGCAATGTGCTTTTTAGGATGACCTGAGCATAAAAATATTAATTTTAGTCTCCGTCGGATTTAAAAATGATCACCTAGAGGAACTATGGGACTAAGCAAAACTTTTATGGAAATTATTTTTATAAAAAACAGTATCGTGTATATGCCGGGGTAGTATGGGAAATTCGTAGTTATGTTGGGACAACATAGTGCGGGATAGTCTAGTCAAGGTTCCATTAGTTGGCCAGATACTGTTCAATTGATCAATTTTAGTGTAAAAATTGGATGGTAAGTGGGAGAGTTCACCACCAAAAGCAAAGGTATGTTTTTAGCAAATTTCACAAAAAGCTGCAGCTATTCTTGGGCCAAAAACTAGCGCTAGATTTTGCCTTGGGAGTCACTCCGGTCTTGCACAATGCCTATAAATTCACTTGGAGTGCTCAATTTTTAGTGCTGCCTGTTGCGTCTACTACCGCAAGGCAAACCTACCTATTATATGGAGTGGTGCAAGCTCTTCCTCACCATCTCCATAAGCTCTTCTCTCTCGTATACGGGAAGAAGAAGAAGAAGGATATTCTCTCTCTACATGCTTACTATGTCCTCTCTTGTTTCACAATGTACGCGCTCTCCGAAAGCTCTCATGGTGAATACCTCTACGAAGCTCTTATCACGGCTCTCTTGCAACAAAGCAAGAAGCCTTTTCGACATCCCCTAATCAAATCTAAAGACGGTGAGAAGCTCTAAACTCCATAGACATTATCATTTCGGTGATTTTTTTTCATATACGAGTGCATGTATGGATTTGCCAACTACGTATGAAGTTTCCCCATGATTATTTCATCATGTTTAACACACTGATTTATGTGCATAATGTGTTTATGATCACGTGCATGCATAAAAGGTGCTTTTCGTTTCACGTCATATAAGTGGTAGGAACAGTGTTTTGGTCATAACTCACAAACCGTTATGAATCAGCCCAAACCCTTTAAACCAGCGATAAAACACATCATTTAAAACATTTTCTCTCTTTGCACGCACGAGCTAAGAGATACGGTCAAAAAATAACTTGCTTCACTTAATCAAAATTTTGGACCCAGGCTCCTTTGAGAACCACTATATAGATTCACCGGATGGGCAAACCCACTTAATCAATCAAATCTTGATTAAAATTGATGATAAATGTATTTAAGTCTCCGTTATCACCTTGAGTATGCGAGTTATTGATCATTCCATAACTGATTTTACCTACGCGTGGAGGGGTGCTACCAAGGGGGAGTACCATATGACGTCATGAGTTAACCGAGCCGCTTGAAAGGTGGGCATGGGAACTCCTTCGCAACCTAGTTCAATTTTTTATGTGACACATATTACATATATGTGTGTAGCCTTTTGAAAAGGCACCTAGAGATATGAGCGGCCAGATACTGGCTATGAAACTTTTTGTACATAAACAATTCCTTTTGTATATGAATGATAATAATATATGTTGTAAATATATTGTATGTACACTATGGTCTATTGAGTGTGAGTCTCTCTCTTTTCTCTCTCTCTCTCTCTACTGTGTATAGCCATGGTTTTTCCAAGCTTCAAACCACCTTGAGCTCATTGCATACACCACCCAATCCCTACAACTGGTATCAACCTTTGGTGGGCTTCCCGCTTCCCGCTTCCATCTCGAGTGTGTATCCCTCCTTGAACATTTGAAGCTTTTGAGTTTGAAGCTGCAGGAGAAATTGAGCAACTCATCAAGCAAGATCAAATAGAAAATCGAAGCATTTGGTAGATCTCGGCAATATAGGAAAGAATCGAGACTAAGGAGGTTGCAAAGTAAATCGGGAAGGCAAGGTGTGTGTTGGCCAAGCAGCTCTATTGAGTGAGAAGGGAGGAGCATTCAAAATGCCGCAGATGGAATTGATTTAGTGCTAGGAAAGGGCTTGCAAAGAGAACTCTACAAATCGGGAGCAAAGTTGAGCAGCAAATCCACGCTTCAAAGGCTTAATTGCAAGAAAATAGAAGCAATAGAAATAGTCCACAGAACTACGAGCCTAGTTGGGGGAAATTTCCTTGATCAAGGCCAAAGTCAGGCAGCGCCATTCCAAGGCGGGGGAGCACACACAGTGTACAGCAGAGCAGGGCAATTTGAAGGAGAAACCGGGCAAAGAGGTTGTGAGACAGGGGCAACGTTGGGTGAATAAAAGCGCTGTGAGCAAGATCCCAAGCATGATCAAACACACACACACACACACACACACACACACACACACACACACACACACACACACACGAGTGCATCATCATCTTGCTCAACAAAAGGCTTGATCAGCCCCCACAGATCCAATCATAAGGCCAAGGCGACCCGTTATGCATTGTTAGTGCACGCAGAGCATTAGGCCTCCATCATTGCAACATTGGATGGCCCCTGCTCTTTTTAAAAGTGTTAACATAACTTCGCCATTTCGTTTGTTTTGTTTTTATCTCTTTATTAAGCCTTGAACTTTAATAAATTGAACATAAATCCTTGTTCCCGCCCCCCAATGTCACTTGAACACATTGTTGTTAGGTTTATGCTGGCCATGTCAGGCCGCCCATCTAACTGCTACTAACCCAAGTGTATAGTTATACACACTTGAGCCACTTATTATATATGTGCATACTAATAATTGGGGGCGAACAATCTTTTGGGCTCTCCCCCTTCCAAATATCGTACTCATTCTCTCTCTCTCTCTCTCTCTCTCTCTCTCTCTCTCTCTCTCTCTCTCTCTCTCTCTCTGCTTGCTCTCTGGCTCCTGCATCGCACTGCTTGCATCTTCTCTTTCAACTGGTATCAGAGCACAGGGACAGTGCAATGGAGCTTGTGATAGAGAGCTGAGCTATGGAGCTTTCCATTAGAGCTTGGAGCTCTTGTGGCTACTGTGTAGATGGCCAGAATCAGCAGTTTGCAGCAGGACAACAAGAAGTTGAGGCAACGTCAAAAATAGGTGAACCTATACTCTATTTTACCAAAATCGGCCGCTTTGAACAAAAAGACCGATTTCGCTTATTTCGGCTGCAAAATTTGCGTTTTAAAATTTCCTGTAGATCTTCGAGGGTTGTTTCCCTCTCATGTTTACTGCAAGTGTAGCTTCACTGTGTGAGAGCTATGTGGGCTGAATTTTCATCCAAGGAGATGTATGTATATTGTGGACATCTCGAACATAGTCGAGACGCATAGCAAGTAGGAGTTTGCAGGTGATTTTCTAGAGGTATTTTCAGCTGCGTATACTTGAGAGATTATAAGAGTTCCGCATCGACACACAGGGCATGAGTTTAGGTTACGGCTTCGACATTGTATTCCGCTTCTGTTTCGGCATCGACACATACGACTGCACTTTGTCATAGACATCCACACACAGGATTTCGTAGTGAGTTTTGACATCGGCATCGACACACAAAGTACAGATTGCAGCATTTATGCCAGTCATGGTTCTAGTGGGAGTGTTTTTATGCGCATATGCATATGTTGACACTTGTTACAGTGTCTGAGCTCTTTTGAGAGCAATTTGACTCCCAGCAGGGATATTTTTCTGGCATGCATATGCTTTTGGCGCTTGTTTGTGCGCAGTGATACATATGTACGTCTTTGTGGATATTGCCAGTGTACGTCTTTTGTGGAGCCATCTTTTGGCTAGTACGGCATTCCCGACCATTTTTTAGACTTGGTCCAGAAGATAGCCATTTTTGAGACTTGGCTACACGCTTTGCTGCATTACCTACATTGTGAGGGTCGATAGCATGAGGTTTTCTTTGAGTTGGAGATACCTTCGGTGATACAGGTAGCTGGAGTTACCCTTCGTGACCTCGCCATAGGACATGTATAGATTGGTATAGGTGCTTTTGATGTCGAGTTGGTGGTCTATGGTTATATTGATAGTTGATGCACCTCAGTGGGTTCTATACAGTCTGCTTTTGAGTGACATAGTACTCTTTGTTACTTTGTGAGTGATATTTTGGTCTCTTATTGTCTCGTATTTTGGTTGACAAAGTCCCAAATACAAAAGAGACTCTCCAGAATTTTTTCTAGAATCTTTTGGTCATTTTGTCACAATGACTATCAGCAAAGACCGTGACATTTATGCCAGTGTTGCCAGTCATATTAATGACTTTGATTCTCTATTTGCCCAGATTCGTGCACAACGGATCAATATTGATGATGAGATGAAAGAAATTTTCTTGCTTTGTTCGTTGCCACCCTCATGGGATATCTTTTGCACAGCTGTCAGTAACTCTGCTCCTAATGGTACGCTAGTGAACATTGATGTCAATAGTTCTCTTTTGTCAGAGGAAATGCGCCGCAAGGCTATGGGTACCTTGCATCATGGTGAAGCTCATTATGTGGAAAAGGATGGAAAACAATGTAAAGGTCGTTCTTGGAATCGTGAATCCAAGAAAGAGGGCAATAGAGATGCGTCAAAGGGTTGATCAAAGTCTCTTGGTCGTCGCAATGTTCAATGCCATTATTGTGATAAGTTTGGTCACATAAAGAAGGATTGTTATGCTTGGAAGCGTGACAAAGATAAAGGCAAAGGCAAAGACAAAGACAAATATGATAAAGAGGAGAAACCAAAGAGTTCGGTTAAGATTGAAGAACTGAACATAGTGCAAGATGATTGTGATGCACAAGACATCAATATGTTGACTGAAAATAATGATGTATTTTATGATGCACAAGAAACTCTATCTTTGCAGAGTTCTATGCCAGCAGAGCTACTTGTTAGTGGCGAAGTGTCCCATACATGGATTCTTGATTCGGGCGCTTCGTTGCAAGTCACACCTCATAGGCATTGGTTTACTACATATGAGGAAACCATTGGCACTGTTACGCTAGGTGATAGCTACTCTTGTGACATTGTGGGCATAGGTGATATTGCTATGGTTATGGCAAATGGGGTGAGGTTTACCATACATAATGTGCATCATTTTCCAGCTTTGACACAAAATTTGATTTCGGTTGGACGTCTTGATGACTTGGGTTACAAAGTCACTTTTCATCAGCAGTCTGTAACCGAGCTACCAACTGTTGCTTTGTGGCATAGCCGGTTAGGTCATATGTCAAAGACGGGAATGGAAACTCTTTCTCGTTTGGGCTGCTTATCGTCTTTATCATTTTTTGATTTTCCCTTTTGTGAACACTGTCAATATGGTAAGCAAACACTAGCACATCGTACACAATCTTTTGACAAAGAAAGAAAGCCCTTAGAGCTTGTGCATAGTGATTTATGTGGGCCTATGCCTTCTAAATCCCATGGTGGTGCGTCTTATTATGTTGCATTCATTGACGATGCAACACAACATGTTTGGGTTTATGCCATGAAGTCTAAAGATGAGACTTTTTCTTGTTTCAAAAAGTTCTTATCTAGTGTGGAAACTCAGTCTGAACATAAGTTGAAAGATTTACGCTCAGACAATGGTGGAGAATATGTCTCCAAAGAGTTTGCTGACTTCTGTTCAAGTAGGGGAATTAAGTGCGAGTTTACAGCTACTTATACCCCTGCACAAAATGGTGTTGCTGAACGAATGAATAGGACCATCCAAGAGAGGATTATGTCTATGCTATCACAGGCTAATTTATCGCAAGCGTTTTGGGCTGAAGCATTATACACTGTTGTGTATTTGATCAATAGATCACCACATGCTTCATTACAGTTTTGTGTACCTTTGGATTTATGGTCAGGACATAAGTTGTCTTATGAAAAACTACGTACATTTGGCTGCGAAGCTTATGCACATGTACCCAAGGAGTTGCGTGCTAACTTTACCCTAAGTCCATGAAATGCATCTTTCTTGGCTATGGTGTAGATGGTCAATTTGGCTATCGTTTATGGGATCCGAAAAGTCGATCAGTAATCTGTAGCAGTGATGTTGTCTTCAATGAGACCAAGATGCATAGGCAACCAACGAAAGAGGTTGAATTCCGAAAAGTGACGTTTTTCGATGTATCACCTCCTACACAGATAGCTCCAGAGCCAATTACTACACAGGCTAGTACAAGCTCTGATCAGCCGAGGAGATCTCAAAGAGTCTCACATCCGCCTGAACGATTTGTTCCAGGCGTGGAATTTGTGTAGTTGACAGATAGTAGTGAGACTTCTTGTTACAAAGAGGCTATGCTAGCCAATGATAAGGTTCAATGTGAACATGCTATGAAGAGGGAGCTATCCAGTATTGCAAAGAGCAAAACATGGGAACTTGTTCCATTGCCAAAAGGTAGGAAAGATTTGCCTTGTAAATGGGTTTACAAGAAGAAGATTGCATCCAATGTTGAGAATTACAAATCTTGTTTAGTGGCCAAAGGTTTCAAGCAAGAATATGGTGTAGATTTCCAGGAAATCTTCTCTCTAGTGGTCAAGATGACGACACTGAGAATGTTGCTTGCTTTGGTTGCCACTGAAGATATGGAGCTTGATCAAATGGATGTTATTACCGCTTTCTTACATGGTGATCTTGAGGAAGAGATTTATATGCAGCAACCTGAAGGGTTTGTGCAAAAGGGCAAGGAAATTTGGTCTGTAAGCTTCTAAAAAGTCTCTATGGCTTGAAGCAATCATCCAGACAATGGTATCACAAGTTTGATACATTCATGCGTTCCCTTGACTATAAACGCAGTAATGAGGATCCATGTCTTTCTGTGAAAAGACAACCCAATGGACAGCTTATTATGCTTGTACTTTATGTGGATGACATGCTCATTGTTGGTCATTCCAAGAAAGACATTGATGACTTGAAAACCAAGCTGAAGAGTAAATTTGACATGAAAGATTTGGGTGAAGCCAATCACATTTTGGGTATGCGCGTTACTCATGAACGTAAGAAGAGGTTGTTATACCTTTCTCAGAAGGAGTATGTGCACAAGGTTCTTGATCGTTTCAACATGCAGAAGAGGAAGGGATTGAGTACCCCATTGCCTGCATATTTGAAACTTAGCAAGAACGATTGTCCCAAATCTGTTGAGGAAAAAGCTGAGATGGCTAAAATTCCTTATGCTTCAGCTTGTGGTAGTCTTATGGATTCCATGGTGGCTACGGGACCTGACATTGCACATGCAGTGGGAGTTGTCAGCAGATTTATGTCTAACCCTGGTAAAAAGCATTAGGATGCTGTCAAGTCGATTCTCAGATACTTGAGTGGCACAACAGATAGTTAGTTATGCTATGGTGGTGGAGAGTTATCCATTAAAGAATATGTAGACAGTGATTATGCAGGCTGTGTTGACAATCGTAAATCCACAACAGGTTGGATTTACACATTTGTTGGTTCTGCTATTTCTTGGAGATCAGTACTTCAAGACTGTACATCCATTTCCACTACAGAGGCAGAGTATGTTGCATTGAGTGAAGCATGCAAAGAAGCTATTTGGCTTGCTCGCCTAGTGAAGGATCTTGGACTAGAGCAGTGTTTACCAGTTCTTCATTGTGACAGTCAGAGTGCTATTGCCTTGGCTAAGAATCCAATGTTTCATTCTATAATGAAACACATTGATGTGCATTATCACTTCAGTCGGGAATGCTTGGCAAACAAGAGCATTGACTTAGTGAAGATTCCTACGTTAGAAAACACAGTGGATGCACTCACCAAGAGTCTCTCCAGCCATCAGTTTCAACAATGTCGTGAGTTGATGGGAATTGGGTGAGAAGTATACTTCCTCACTCATTTTTCTTTTGGCCTCCCACATTGGCCATCAAGTGGGAGATTGTTAGGTTTATGCTGGCCATGTCCGACCGCCCATCTAACTGCTACTAACCCAAGTGTATAGTTATACACACTTGAGCCACTTATTATATATGTGCATTATAATAATTGGGAGGGAATAATATTTTGGGCTCTCCCCCTTCCAAACAGCGTACTCATTCTCTCTCTCTCTCTCTCTCTCTCTCTACTCGCTCTCTGGCTCCTGCATCGCACTGCTTGCATCTTCTCTTTCAATTGTCACCCAAATGGGTTTCCCACAAGCAAGAGCTACATAAGAGCTTTGGGCTCAGTCCTACTTATCCGAAGCTTGCAAAACATCATTGCTTCAAGAGGCCCTTCCCTCGGCTTCACTGCCTAACAAGGTTTCCTAAACCAAGGGCTCTTTTCAATACTTTGCAAGCTTGAGTTACTCAAGAGGGTAATCTCGTTAGCTGAAAGGAAGCTTGGCTAAGCAAAGCACCACATCAAGCTATCAACATTATTCTTGTATGAATCCAACGCGTACTTTTTTGTTTCTTCAGGGCTTTAGTGAAGAGGAGCTTCTCCGGAGAGAAGAGTGACTTTACAAATCAAAATTATTAAACGCTCGTACCTGCACTATTTTGTGAAATTGGGCAAGAGACTGCCATAGAGAGAGTCTCTCTATTGGTAAGACCAAGTCCTTGGTAGCTTTCACGAGCGCTTGCACCATGGAAGAGAAAGGAATCATAAGATTTAATGGGGAGGGTTTCCATACCTGGAAAACTAAGCTGACCTAAAGGTCGGAGCTGTTTTGCATCATGTTTATGGTGATGGAATGTTATCATATGATGTATGGAACCTTATGGGTTGATGTGGATGCCTCATGTGCATGGATATGATTGCTTTCCACCTTTCTAGGTCAAAACTAGCCCTATGTGCTAGAGGGGTGAAGTGCATATATGATGCATCAACTTTGCATGGTTGGATGTTGTCAAAATTGGATTTTTGTATCATGTTTAGTTGTTGGTTGGACTTATTTTATGCATAAAAGGCTCATGTCTTAAGAGTACTATGTGTGTGAACTTTGATCGACTACAGTGGATATGTCAAACTCCAAGTGTGGGAGTTGGTTCATGTGGATATGATTTGTGGCTAAGGACCGAGATTCACTCATGGATTATGGTTGTGATTTTATGGTGGAAGACAATGTGGCTCTTGGAATTTTTTTTTAATAGATATGGTTATGCCGCCAAAATTTTTGCAACCATGTTATGTTCTAAAGTGGTTATTCAAGATTGGTTGTGCCTCATCGGATTTGGGTGGAGTGCTCACCCTTGTGATGTGATTGGATTATGGTTTCTGTTTTTGGGATTGTATCATGAAGTGATCTAAATGGTTTACGGTTGACGTGTAAGGGTAAAGACCATGTACAATCTAGCTGCTTGGAAAAGATTGTTTGTGCATATGGAAAGTGTTGTTGTGATTGGACTCACGTGTTATGTTTCTTTTGGCAACGTCGCTACAAGACTAGGATCACCTACATCGCTTAGCCTTAGACAAAAGGGTCATTGACCTGGGACTTTGCTGGATCGGGGGTGTTTCCTAAGTCTTGTTTTTTTGTTTTGTTAGGCTCATCTACAAGGTTAGTGCGTTGGGGGTTGAATGACCTACATGGCTAATGCATCGGGGATTTTGCCTTGGCTTTGCCTAAACACCCAATGTTGGGCATCGAAGAGGCATGGCGCCTAAACTGGTATGGTTGGTGTTGATACCCTACCACCTACTAGTACTTGGGATCCTGTCAGATCGCGGGTTTATGGGGGAGGTGAAGCATGCTCAGCTTATGTCTAGCTTAGGTAGGTTGGAGGTGTTCTAGATCACTCTTGACAAAGTGATATTTTCTTTGTCCGTAGTAGAGCGGAAGTGGATGGGTGGACCGGTTGATCCCTACCTAGGGTCCGGTGCTCTGCTAGTTATTTTGTCATGAACATTTTGATGTTATGGTATACCCATATTTTGTCATTGCATTAATATATGGTTTCCTGTTTCATTTAGATGGGGCATTTAAAGATTCTCTGTTGTCATTCTCTCATGTCTCTGTGCACTCTATTTCATCCTCCACTATACTCTCTCTCTTTTGCCACAATGCGGTGTACACATATATTCACCCTCCACAATGTTATATTTTCTTGAGTGCGCTTTCATTCATAACACCCATTCAGGGGTAGCACTAGTTGCTAGGTGCCTCTGGATGCAGTCCGGCTCATGGCCTAAACTCCATGCTTAGCCAGGCGTTGAGAACTCCTCCGCTATGCAAACGCTTTTAAAACTTTGATGTATATTAAAATTGTATGAAAGTGTAAATTTTATATTTTGTGCATAGACCCCTGGGGAGGGGTCTATGCAAAAAAATAGACCCCTAGAATCAGAGCCTATGCTTAAGGGTATGGGAATAGCCTAAAGCTTGATACTAGTTGGGTTAGTTATGCATCGTGCACGCATTCATGCATGCTATTTGGAAAAGGATATTGTATTCATGATGCACATATAAGTGACAGTGGTTGGTGGTACCTGCTTGATTTGTCTTCTTCGATGGAAGTATTTGGTTTGAGTTATGGTAAAGTGGTTGAAGTGTTCAACAACAGCATTGTAATTTCCTTGAATGTTCGTTTTGTAGTAACAAAGAGCTCCTAGAGTGACGTCTGAATGCTCTAGCCAGGGGAATGAGGTCTTGGCCATATTGTTCAACAATATGGCAACATGGTTATCAAGAGATGAAAGGTAACTCTTTTACTTAGAAATCAGGACCAAATTCTTTGGCATGCCAGGAAGCACAACTTGTTGGAAGAGTGTTGACCGTAGTTACCTTACCCATCACCAAGAACCCTTTTGTCAATTCTTTATTTACATTGACAATAGTCCAAGAGGCTGGTTTGCCAACCTCAGGTTGCTTCAACTCCAAATGTGGTTAGCCTAGAAGACATGTTCTATTACTTGGCAATGTGCTCCCAAATGTTAAGGATTGTCGAAGTTGCTAAGAAGTGTGAAGCTCTTGCAACTGTCGTAGGGAAAGAAAAACTAGAAGATAACTACAGACCATGTTGTCGCGTGGGAGGTATGAAGAATACCCTCTCATGAGAGTTAAAGAAATATTTAGAGAATTGGCTTTGAGGCATCCATAATATTGTAATGAAATCATAAAAATCAAATTTTGATGAATAAAAGAAGCATATACTTAATTTTGGTTCACATGTGTACTAAATCTTCTCTCTCTCTATCTTGTTTTTAGATGGATCTTTTTAATTGTCTAGATGAACTCCCGCAAGTGATTTTGCACAAAGGGTTTGAGCTTCAAGTGGAACTAGAGACTACCTTGTTTTGAACACTTACGTAGCATGGGAGTTATATGTTGAAGCCCAACGTGAACATCGGACACAAGTGCATGATAGATTTATAACCGATCCACAACTTTGGGTCAAGAAAAGATCCAAGAAGGCAACGTTAAAGTACAAATATATGTTCTTTACCTTAACTTGTGTTCGCTTCGGGGCATACCAAATTGAGAGCTCATTCTTAGTAAGAAGGCCCTCATGTTAAACCAAAGATACGGCTTTTATGAGAAGGTCATAATCATTGTATAAAGAAGTCAAATGGTGGAAACCGATTCTATTATGTACCCCAGGATTGGTTTAATAGAGTCTATGGGCCTATTCTCAAATACAATCCTTACAATGTCACTATTACCTTTGATGACTACGAGAATCCACGTGCATTAGTGACTTTGCTCAAGTGCAACCAATGGCAATAAACTCGAGTAGATATTTCTACAAAGATGATGTAAATGAACGCATATAAATTGATTTAATGGGATACCACCCATGGATGTATCACTAGGAGAGGAATGTTCCGAAAAGCAAGACGTGAATTTTAATGCACAAGTTGAAGTTCTAAACTTTGAAGCTTGAGATGTGAACAAATATAGGGGTAGAATCTCGGTTGTAGGAACCAAGAATTGGTTCATAGGACCCTTTCGTATTCATGTATCTTCCTAAAGACACTATATATCTTTTTGGTTTTCTAAGGTTAAAAAATTTGATTTTGATATGACCCATATTGTTTTGAGGTGAGAATATTTGAGTTTGGATCTTGGTTTTATCATTTTAACTAACTTGAGTGATGGGATGAGTGTGTAGATGACTAATATCTTACCTTGAGGGACATAGGCGGATATACTCTCCCGCCTTATGGTGGAGGAGCATCTTCAGACTGGAGTGGAAGTGCAACGACTTGTCAGTACTACGCATAATGGGAAAGAGAAGAAAAGGATTCTATCCACTGATTGTATTGTACCTGATGCATTCCAAGCTTGGTACCATTACGCTGCAGAAACCTCAAGTTTAGACCACTTGAACATAAACCCTCGCCCATTGGGAGTATCGAATGGATACAATCCAAGCTGGAAAAGGAAATCATTGTCACTAACCAAGTGTTGTACATAAATGCTTATGAACTTACCTTGAGACCGACAAAAGAAAGATGGATAGCTAGAAACATACTTCCCTTAATAATGGCTACAAGATGTTTCAACATTGTTATGTTCAATGTATGGGGCCGTCAATGCCAAACCACTGACCAACATTCCTTTAGCCCGTACCTTGGAAGTTGCTCTTTGACTTGTTTGGGAAGTCACTAATCCACAATCCTCGCCATGTACAAGTTTTATGCAATGCCTATAGCAGACCCCAGTGCCTTGCAGATTGTGAAAATATACACAACTCTGATGGGTAGGACACACCAGATGTGTTTCCAAAAGAATCTGCTTACTTCAATGATTATTTTGGGTACAAGAAGGCAATCAATAGTTCACAGCAAGATGAGAGTACATGTAACTAATTGATCTCTTATACAATAATGGTATGATTCACACGCTAATGAAGAAAATTTTCAACCAAAGATAAAAAAAGATTATTGGGATCGCCCATCTAATATACTCAAGAAATGGGATAACTATGCTCCATTGGTTGAAGGATGTCACAATGGCTACTACCGGGTGCATTATGTCAGAGTCATTAGGATTTATTAAAAACTTTCAAGGCACCTTGTATATTTTTTGGATCCCCAAGTTTTGTGATATAGAAATTGAATTAATTATTCAGTATTCTTTCTCCTATTCTTTCTCTCATCTTATTCTCAGTCGTCCATTTTATTTGGCTTAAAGGATTTTGAGTGAATTAAAATATTGTACTAAGTGTGACCTTGGTTTGATATGGTGCAGTAAGTTACCATGCCTCCTAGAGGAAATATGGTTTCTACTAACATAAATGCACCTACTGTTCCTCAACACACCATCATTGATAGAGACATCGATGCTATGCTTTGCAAGTCTCAACCTGGAAACTTTGGCAGAGAAGACAAGGATATAGGCAAGGTCCTTGAAGATTGGATTGAGCATATGGATGACTACTTTGATTTGGCTCATTAACCTACAATAAACAAAGCTATTATTGTCAAGTTCAAACTAGAGAAAATAACCAAGCATTGGTGGAGAGACCATTGCACATAAAACAATGTTGATCCTAATGCGACAACTTGGGATTATCTTAAAACCGAGCTCAAGAAGAACTAAGACCATATTAGGTATTTTGGTAAAAATCTCACATTATGGGAATCTCCAAATCGACTAAATTCATGTAATTTGGGAATTTTCCACTTAAAGTGGGAAAAATTGAGGTGTGTGGTTAGTAAATAAAGTGAAAATCTCATAAGATTGTGGTGTTGATAAACACCAAAAGTCAAGAGGATGTACAACACATGGATTTGAATAATAACTATAAATTACATAAAACAAAGGAAGATACAAAGAAGATTTTGTTTACAAACTGACTAGTACAGTCACAATAGAAGCTCCACATAATTCTACTCCACATTTGATACCATATCTGAACTTTGATCCAAGTGTGGTTGATGTGCACGAGTGAGGCCTTCTTTGGCTTTTATAGCATGCCTTTCTGGAATCTTTATTCTAGAAAATGGTCCTTCTTTGTTGGGTCTCCAGGACCAAACAATTGCATCTACAGTTTCCCACACTTGTGGGTCCTTATAGTTGACAGCCCAATAACCCTTCCAACAATTACTGTAAGCTTGAGTATCTGTCATCCCACTTTTTCTCGCGCAAGGTGCCCAATATTGAATCAAGAGTTTTCTGTAGTTTGGTGATGTAGGCTCATTATCAATGTCAGATAAAGCCATTGCAAGCCACACTGGATAGATTTCTGTGTCACTCGGAACAAGCATAAGAAAGTCACCTTGGTGCACATCAGACATAGGGTCAAACTCTTCCCTTGGCCTATCTCGTTGAGGCCCACAAAAATGATCGTTCAACTCTTCAAGGCCTAGGAATCTTTCTGCTCCTTGTTGCAAATTCATTGTACTGCTTTGTAGGTGAGAATATTATTGAGTTTTTGGCCAAAACATTTCATACAAGACTCCCTCTGATATGATTGCTTTTCCAATCTCTTCAATTACCTTACTCCAATAATCTATCACGGGTCTATAATATCGCGGAATACTTGAACCATTCCCTAAATTTTTCCAAAATTTTATATAGTTCTTTAGCCCCAAAATGACTTCTTCGTGGGCCTTGACATACTCCGCCATTTGTACTAGAGGTGGATCTCCATGTGGTAACATTGGCTTGCCTTCTGTGTCTGTTTTCCAAAGGCGAATACTTCCACTCCAACTTGATACACCTACATGTGCCTTATATTGCATCATTGGTGTCTCATCCTGCATAAAGAACCTGAACTGAAGCGGTTTGGAATGTCCAACAAGTATGTCTTGTCCATCACAAAGATAGCCATCACAATATTGCTTGAAATCGGGGATCTTTGTGAGAAAAAATGGAGCTGGAGATGAAGATGAGGTGTTTCGTAATGTATCTATCAAATGTGGCAAAGTATAGGTTTGTGTAACTCTCAGCTTCTCTGAAAACCTACTAAACATGGCGTCTATGTCCTCATGTGTATGCCCAACCATTAAAAATCCCAGCTGGATGGTTTTGAAAACACCCCTTGCAACAAGCATTGACAAATAGGCAAATAAGTATCGATTTTTGTTTTCCCCTGCACAATTATCCAATTGTAGCAACAAGTTCTCTGGCAATCTGCGAAATGTTGACCCCAATTCCTCTTCTGCAATTTCTGACGACTGCACAATGGGCTCTTTTCCATCACTCAAGTTATGGTAGTCCAAAGCATCCCTTGAGTTCAAAGCATGTAGTAGTGAAATATTGCTCCTTGGAAGTCCATTTGTTACTAGATCACCAAGAAGATGCTTATCTATCCTCTCTAGGTTATGTAAACAATTAGCAATTGAGCCAATTGTAAGATTTGGATCAGCTGGCCACAAACCATTCAAGACAAAGTGTCCGTAATGACCTTCTCCATGTCCATGAGTGATCATGCCAATCAATGCCACCTGCAGATTATATCCTGAATCCACACCCTTGGGAACAATGCGTAATCTAGGAATGGCAGTCTTCTTTTGATCCATCTTATCATGGATTATGCATACATATTTTTGTGGTTGAGTTTCTGAATACGTGCGCCATGCATAATATAGGCTTCTGCAACTCTTTTTTTGTGCCATATGAACTTCTCTCTCCCTCAAGAGAAGAGCTCTCTCTTCAAGAGAAGGTTTAGCTTCTAACCTTGCCTTGATTGAGCTACAAATATTGCACTTAGAGAACTCACTCGTCTTTGTTAAAGTGACATGTGGGTACTCTTTGTTCCAAATTCTACCAAAAGAAGATTGGGATAGCTTCTTCTCATAGCCCATTTGGTCAAGTGTCGTGTTGATTTCACATAAAATATCCACTTGTTTGTATGTTGATGGAATCACCAATTGAGTCGCTCTTGAGCCATCTAGCAGTGTTCTACTTCTATGTGGCATCTTCTCAGAGTTGTTTTCCACAAACTCATTTAGTAGTGCTCTTGCTAAACTAGTATGTTGAAGTCCCCTTCTCAATGTACATGTGTTCCCATGTACATATTGGCGCACACCATTTTCAAAGTTCTCCTTGTATCGATAAAATGATGTCTTTGGTATTCCATGTAGCTCATACCATGCTCTACAACAAACAATAGAGCCATTTAGCATGAATTGGTATCGTGACTTCTCATCTTTCTGATAACATATAGAAAGAACATCATAAACATAATTAGTGCGTGATTTTTGAGACTCTCCCCAAAATTGTTGTCGTAACCTTGTCACCATATCACGATCTACAAACTGGCAACATTTTTGTGCACAACAATCAATGCATGATACCCTTTGAATTGATTTGTTTGAAAGGTAAAAAGTCGAAGCTGGTGCTGCTTTTGATTTTTGAGTCCTGTTCATGAAAGTGTATCGTCTCTTCCTTGACAACTGGACAACATTACTCCCATCAAGTTTTTTTCCAACATTGTCATCGTTGGATACATCCTCATATGTAGAATGCATGCCATCAACAGGAACAAATTGTTGTAATGGGCTCCCATTCAACATTGTTGTCTGCTTGATGGGCCACTTTAGCAAAGTGATGCTACCCACTTCAACCACATCATCAATGCTTGCATTTTCTCTTTCAATACCCACACCCACACAATCAGGACCAAGTTCCTGAAAGTTGACATAATCATGTGGAAATACATATAAGATGGTCCCTTCATTCATGGTTTGCACCATTGTGTCATCTTTTAAAAGGACCCTCTGATTTCTCCAAGACTCTCGAATCATTGCTTCAAATTCTGGGCTTGTCATAGGTATTGCATCTGTAACTAGAGGATCAGAATGATCATGTTCTTCATCACCATTGTAGCTTTCCTGTGGATCAATTAAGTTCCCATTTAATACAAAAGATTGCAAAAGAAGCTTTGACCATCGAACAACACTCCATAATGAGCCTTGGAGAGATGAAGTATCCATTGTAGGAAAAGGTAGGACCACATCCTTCAAGCATTCCTCCACTAGTATGGAGACATTTCCTTGCCCTATCTTTGTACCACCACAAGTGGAATCTGGATCTGTTCTACACACACAGCCAATACCAACAATTTCATTGTCAAGTATCATATGTACTTTCTCCCCAGATTCAAAGTCCATCCTGTAAGTGAAAAAGATTACATTGTTAAATCCATAGTTATAGAAAAATACTCTTCAAACAAAAAATCATGCTACAACATGGAAAAGGTTTGTATAGGTTGGACAAGTGGTGAACCTTGAGACCAAATACTCCTTGCTATATTAATGGAAGCAAGGTTGGAAATTATGGTGGATCTTGAAACCAAAGCATCCTTGCTATATTAGAGCATAGGTTGGACAAGTGGTGGACCTAGTTGTAATACCCACTGCCACCTATCAACTTCTATAGGACTATGCTTTCCAATGTCCAAGTATCCCTTGAGGCTTTCAAGGTTGAACACGTGGTGGACCTTGAAACGAAAATCCCCTTTCTATATCAGAGCATAGCTTGGACAAGTGGTGGACCTAGTTATAATGCCCAATATCCAAGGTGAAATACCTTAGGACCTTGCTACCTTGCTTGCCAATGTTTACGTAGCCCCTCATTTCTTTAATGGAAGCAAGGTTGGACAAGTGGTGGACCTTGAAACCAAAGCCTCTTTGCTATATGAGAGCATAGGTTGGACCTAGTTGTAATACCCACTGCCACCTATCAACTACTATAGGACTATGCTTTCCAATGTCCAAGTATCCCTTGAGTCTTGCAAGGTTGAACATGTGGTGGACCTTGAAACGAAAATGCCCTTTCTATATCAGAGCATAGCTTTGACAAGTGGTGGACCTAGTTATAATGCCCAATATCCAAGGTGAAATACCTTAGGACCTTTCTACCTTGCTTGCCAATGTTTACGTAGCCCCTCATTTCTTTAATGGAAGCAAGGACCTTGAAACCAAAGCCTATTTGCTATATGAGAGCATAGGTTGGACCTAGTTGTTATACCCACTGCCACCTATCAACTACTATAGGACTATGCTTTCCAATGTCCAAGTATCCCTTGAGTCTTGCAAGGTTGAACACGTGGTGGATTATTGAAACCAAAATCCCCTTTCTATATCAGAGCATATCTTGGACAATTGGTGGATCTAGTTATAATGCCCCTCCTTTCTTTAATGGAAGAAAGGTTGGAAAAGTGGTGAATCTTGAAACCCAAACCCTTTGGCTATATATAGAGGATAGCTTGGACAAGTGGTGGGCTTAGTTGTAGTATCCAATGTCCAAGGTCCAAGGTGAACTATGTAAAGACCTTACTTCCAAAAACAAAGTCGTACAAGTGGTTCTCCTTCAAACCAAAACCTCCTTAGTGTATTAGAACATAGCTTGGAGAAGTGGTGGACTTAGCTGTAATGGTGAATGTCCAAAGCAAACTATTATAGGACCTTGCTTCCCAAATCAAGTTTGGACAAGTGGTGGATTTTGAAACCAAAACCCCCTTACTGTATTAGAGCATAGCTTAGATAAGTGCTAGACCTAGCTGCCATGGAAAATGTTCAATGTGAACTGCTACAGGACCTTGCTATTAAATGTCTAAGTAGAGCTAGCTTCTTTAATGGAATCAAGGTTGGGAAAGTGGTGCATCTTGAAACCAAAAGCCCTTTATTGTATTAGAGCATAGCTTGGACAAGTGAGGGACCTAGTTTTAATGTGTGATGTCCAAAGAAAAGTATTACAAGACCTTGCTTTCCAATATTTGAATTGGTCAAGTGGTTAAAACAAAGTATAAAACTTTGACCATTTTCTTCTCGAATTGCCAAAAAGCTAGTTTTAGACATCCCTAAATGAAAATGGTTTAGGGTGGCCTTAAACAACGTTTTTTCAAAGACTTGAACAAAAGGGTTGCCGAAGAGTAATGAAAATTTATTATGGCTTGAAGTGCCTGAGTATGTGAAAACAAGCCTAGGTTTTCCACGAGGCAAAAGGTGACATAATAAGAACATTGGAAACTTAGGATTGACCATGTGGCCTAAACTTTGGCAAGTGAAGTGGTGGCCAAGTTTTGTGGCACAGTGTGCACTTGGTCCTATATGTGTTGACCACTTGGCTAAATCAAGGACCATAAGGCCAAACCTTTGGCACCTTAAATATAGTATGGGACATAATCTAGAACTGCTATAGTAAATTAGTAGTATAGTTAATATGTTAATATTTGTATTATATTTAAGTATATGCTAAATATAATTTATGTTCAAAATTTCACTAATGAAGAATGTTCCCATTTAGCACTCCAGATGCGGGGTCTTAGGGCAATGCCACAATGGGGTGACAAGGCAGCGCTTCCACGTGAGGTTTGGGGGTAGCGCTCTTGATGGGGATGTGGAATATAGCGCTCTCGATGGTGGGGCTTGGGAGGCTGATTTTGGGATATCGTTCCGGGCAGGGTCCTAAGGAAGCGCCCCAGGCGGGGTCCGGGGCAGCGCCCCGGGCCGGGTCAAGGGGCGGCAGTCCCTTGTCGCCTCCCGGTTCAGGGTCAGCGAGGGGCAGCGCCCCGCGGGGCTAGGGGCAGCGCCCAAAGATTAAAAAAAAAGAAGTAAATTCATAGTATAGAGCTACGCATGTTTTGCATATTTTCAACCATGATTTCTTTAATTTTGACTGTGTGAATTGGTTAATGTTTTATATTGCTTTTGTTTTTTTTAATCCTATGATAAAACATGGACTTGTAGCATACGTGGCATTCTAATAAACCCTATCAAGATTAGGCACAGAGAGAGCGCACGAGCAACGCACACAGAGAAAGCAGGCGAGCAGCAAACACACAGAAAGCGCACACGGATCGCACACAGTTGGAGTATACGCGCACGTAGAGGAGCAAGCCCGGCATCGTACACAACACACAGGTGGAGCGCACAGGATTGAAAGTTCGCGCACAAGATAAAGAAACAGCAACGTACGCAACACTTTCTAGAAGGGCAGGATCGGGCATAGCTTCTTCTCAGGAGACATTGCACACCTCACGAATAGAGAAAAAACAGGTATTTCTCTCTCTCTCACTCTCTGTCTTTCTCCATATAGAGAAGATGGTTCTCTGTAACTCTTCTTGCACACACACTCTCTCGTCAAAAGACAGAGATACGTAGTTTAAAAATATCCCCGCACACATACACATATTCCCACACATCGTCTTCCTCTCTTCCACATACATAACCACAGTGAAATCTGTTATCTTGTTGTCTCTCTCTTGAAAATACATGCACATATTCCCACACATCGTCTTCCTCACTTCCACATACATAACCACAGTGAAATCTGTTATCTTGTTGTCTCTCTCTTGAAAATACGTGCACATATTCCCATACATCGTCTTCCTCTCTTCCACATACATAAACACAGTGAAATCTGTTATCTTTCTCTCTCTCCTCTCTCTAGAAAACAAGTATTTCTCTCTCTCTCTCTCTCTCTCTCTATCTATCTCTGTATCTTGCTATCTCTCTCTTGAAAATACATGCTCATGTATGTGTGCGTCTGTGTTATCTATGTGTATGTATGTATATTTGTGTTATTTCATTGTAATACTCATACATAATGCGGATACACAATTACACTTAATTACGATATGCACACATAGTATATATACATACATAAATATCACAAATAACTAACACATTGTAATACTAGTAAACTTGAATGGAAGACTTACTTGCATGATCTGTTAAAGTCGATTCTTGTAGCGAGTTCTGGATGTATGCTGAGCTGATTTTCCTCTAATCCATTTGTAGATATGATTGTAACTTATGTTTCTCAAAAATAGTAGTGTTGTTTAGTGATACACCTAATGGACATAAATGGTTGAAACTAGGACATGTAGACCAAAAATACGTGTATTTCTTTGGATGAATATATACACTTTTTGGTGACCCTTACCACAAGTGGTGGACCTTGAGACCAGTGGACTATAAGGACCTCCAAACAATACCTTGTACACTCAATCCTTCTTGGTATCTATGTTGGACAAGTGGTGGACCTTGATCAGTTTAGGCTTGTTAATTTGAATTTGTTTGAATTTATGTACAATATAATGATTTGAGGTTTGCATATTTGAATTTAGGTGGTATAATGATATCTTTTTGTGGTAAACTTGAATTTAAAATCAATTTCGCGTGGAATATTTTAAATTTAAGTGGTAAAATTTAAATTTTTATAAAAAAGTTTGAATTTTAAAATTTGGGCGGGATATTTTAAAATTTAGGCGGGATGTTTAAAATTTGGGAGGGATATTTTAAATTTAGGCGATCATATTTTGAATTTAAAATTTAGGCGGGAAGGTTTTGAATTTATAGCGAGATCTCCCTTACATAAGAGAGTATAGGTTGGACAAGTGGTGGACCTTAAAGCTAGAGCATCCATGCTACTGGACATGATAGGTAGGGAATCTAGTTGAATATTGTATGTATAATATATATGTAATAGACCTAGCTTGGACAAGTGGTGGACCTTGGAACAAAACCCCATGTAAAACATATCATGCACATTCCAAGTGGTGAGAAAAAATATCATTTAAGATATAGCCTTATAGGTTGGACAAGTGGTGAACCTTAACACCAAGATATTCTTAATGTAATGACATAGAGTGGAAAACTGGTGAATCTTGAGACCAAACCATGCTACTAGCGATAATAGCTTGGACAAGTGGTGGACCTTGAAAGTAATCCCCCCATCTACGAAATATCGTGGGTTTAAGGTATTTTGATGGAGCCTAGCATCTTGGAGACATGGTGCAGCTTGCTTCTCTTCATGTTTCAATGGAGCCTATCTTGGACAAATGGTGGAGCATCCTTCTCTCCATGTTTCAATGGAGCCTAGCTTGGACAAGTGGTGGACCTTTGCTTCTCTCTATGATTCAAGTGGTGGACCTTTGAACCAAACCCCCATGTAAAACCTATCATGGTCACTCCAAGTGGTGAGAAAGAATAACCTTTAAGATATAGCCTTATAGGTTGGACAAGTGGTGGACCTTAACACCCAAATATTCTTAATATATTTAAGATATAGCCTTATAGGTTGGACAAGTGGTGGACCTTAACACCCAAATATTCTTAATATAATGACATACAGTGAAAAAGTGGTGAATCTTGAGACAAAACCACTCATGATAATAGCTTGGACAAGTGGTGGACCTTGAACGTAAACCCCCCATGTTTCAATAGACTTAGCTTCGACAAATGGTGGAGCATCGTTCTCTCCATGTTTCAATGGAGCCTAGCTTGGACAAGTGGTGGATCTTTGTTTCTCTCTATGTTTCAATAGAGTTAGCTTGGATAAGTGGTGGACCTTGGAACCAAACCCCATGTAAAACCTATCATGGTCACTCCAAGTGGTGAGAAAGAATAACCTTAATGATATATCCTTATAGGTTGGACAAGTGGTGGACCTTAACACCCAGATATTCTTAATATAATGGCATAGAGTGGAAAAGTGGTGAATCTTGAGATCAAACCACTCAGGCTACTAACAATAATAGCTTGGACAAGTGTTGGACCTTGAATGTAAACCCCTCATCTACTACATATCGTGGGTTTAATGTTTTTCGATGGAGCTTAGCATCTTGGAGATATGGTGCAGCTTGCTTCTCGTCATGTTTCAATGGAGCCTATCTTGGACAAATGGTGGAGCATCCTTCTCTCTATGTTTCAATGGAGCCTAGCTTGGACAAGTGGTGGACCTTTTCTTCTCTCTCTGTTTCAATAGAGTTAGCTTGGACAAGTGGTGGACCTTGGAACCAAATCCCCATGTAAAACCTATCATGGTCACTCCAAGTGGTAAGAAAGAATAACCTTTAAGATATAGACTTATAAGTTGGACAAGTGGTGGACCTTAACACCCACATATTCTTAATATAATGACATAGAGTGGAAAAGTGGTGAATCTTGAGACAAAACCACTCATGCTACTAGTGATAATAGCTTGGACAAGTGGTGGCCCTTGAATGTAAACCCCCCATGTACAAAATATCGTGGGTTTAAGGTATTTCGATGAAGCCTAGCATCTTCGAGACATGGTGCAGCTTGCATCTCTTCATGTTTCAATGGAGTTTATCTTGGACAAATAGTGGAGCATCCTTCTCTCCATGTTTCAATGGACCCTAGCTTGGACAAGTGGTGGACCTTTGCTGATCTCTATGATTCAATAGAGTTAGCTTGGACAAGTGGTGGACCTTGGAACCAAACCCCCATGTAAAATCTATCATGGTCACTCCAAGTGGTGAGAAAGAATAACCTTTAAGATATAGCCTTATAGGTTGGACAAGTGGTGGACCTTAACATCCAAATATTCTTAATATAATGACATAGAGTGAAAAAGTGGTGAATGTTGAGATAAAACCAATCAGGCTACTAGCGATAATAGCTTGGACAAGTGGTGGACCTTGAACGTAAACCCCCCATGTTTCAATAGACTTAGCTTCGACAAATGGTGGAGCATTGTTCTCTCCATGTTTCAATGGAGCCTAGCTTGGAGAAGTGGTGGACCTTTGTTTCTCTCTATGTTTCAATAGAGTTAGCTTGGACAAGTGGTGGACCTTGGAACCAAACCCCCATGTAAAACCTATCATGGTCACTCCAAGTGGTAAGAAAGAATAAACTTTAAGATGTAGCCTTATAGGTTGGACAAGTGGTGGACCTTAACATCCACATATTCTTAATAAAAGTGGTGAATCTTGAGACCAAACCACTGAGGCTACTAGCAATAATAGCTTAGATAAGTGGTGGACCTTGAATGTAAACCCCTCATCTACAAAATATCGTGGGTTTAATGTATTTCGATGGAGCCTAGCATCTTGGAGACATGGTGCAGCGTGCTTCTTGTCATGTTTCAATGGAGCCTAACTTGGACAAATGGTGGAGCATCCTTCTCTCCATGTTTCAATGGAGCCTAGCTTGGACAAGTGGTGGACCTTTGTTTCTCTCTATGTTTCAATAGAGTTAGCTTGGACAAGTGGTGGAGCTTGGAACCAAACCCCCATGTAAAACCTATCATGGTCACTCCAAGTGGTAAGAAAGAATAACCTTTAAGATGTAGCCTTATAGGTTGGACAAGTGGTGGACTTTAACACCCACATATTCTTAATAAAAGTGGTGAATCTTGAGACCAAACCACTCAGGCTACTAGCAATAATAGCTTGGACAAGTGGTGGACCTTGAATGTAAACTCCTCATCTACGAAATATCGTGGGTTTAATGTATTTCGATGGAGCCTAGCATCTTGGAGACATGGTGCAGCGTGCTTCTTGTCATGTTTCAATGGAGCCTAACTTGGACAAATGGTGGAGCATCCTTCTCTCCATGTTTCAATGGAGCCTAGCTTGGACAAGTGGTGGACCTTTGTTTCTCTCTATGTTTCAATAGAGTTAGCTTGGACAAGTGGTGGAGCTTGGAACCAAACCCCCATGTAAAACCTATCATGGTCACTCCAAGTGGTAAGAAAGAATAACCTTTAAGATGTAGCCTTATAGGTTGGACAAGTGGTGGACTTTAACACCCACATATTCTTAATAAAAGTGGTGAATCTTGAGACCAAACCACTCAGGCTACTAGCAATAATAGCTTGGACAAGTGGTGGACCTTGAATGTAAACTCCTCATCTACGAAATATCGTGGGTTTAATGTATTTCGATGGAGCCTAGCATCATGGAGACATGGTGCACCTTGCTTCTGGTCATGTTTCAATGGAGCCTATCTTGTACAAATGGTGGAGCATCCTTCTCTCCATGTTTCAATGGAGCCTAGCTTGGACAAGTGGTGGACCTTTGTTTCTCTCTATGTTTCAATAGAGTTAGCTTGGACAAGTGGTGGACCTTGGAACCAAACCCCCATGTAAAACCTATCATGGTCACTCCAAGTGGTAAGAAAGAATAACCTTGAAGATGTAGCCTTATAGGTTGGACAAGTGGTGGACCTTAACACCCACATATTCTTAAGATAATGACATAGAGTGGAAAAGTGGTGAATCTTGAGACCAAACCACTCAGGCTACTACAATTAATAGCTTGGACAAGCGTTGGACCTTGAATGTAAACCCCTCATCTACGAAATATCGTGGGTTTAATGTTTTTCAATGGAGCCTAGCATCTTGGAGACATGGTGCAGCTTGCTTCTCATCATGTTTCAATGGAGCCTATCTTTGACAAATGGTGGAGCATCCTTCTCTCCATGTTTCAATAGACCCTAGCTTGGACAAGGCAATGCATTTGAAGACCTGAGAAGAAGATCAGAGGAACATCCCATGCCAATTGATTGTTCTCTTCTTCAAGTAGCAGATAACGATATGTCAGATTTGCAATATTTGGAGGCCAAAAAAAGAGCTTTGGTCAAGCACTACATTCGTACATATTGTTTTGAAGACTGCAAGCTTGTTGATGTTTTTGGTGATGGCTCCTTGATTGCACAAGAAGTAATACAACAGAAAAAAGAAGTTATCTGCTTAATTGATAGTGTGGAGGAGGCAAAAAGCGTGGAGACCATGCTGCTAGACTTTGTTAAGTCTCATGAAGATATAGAAAAATGGGCTGGACTTCAACAATCCACTTCGCAATCAGGCGACATTGTGCCTGTTACAGAGGAGTGCTCTCCACAAAGAGAAGAAGAACAACAACAACACCATCCTCTGTCAATGGAGGACTTTTTGGAAATGGAGACACGTATGTTTTGAGTTTCTTGTGCATGTTAGTGTTTCTTGTTACTGATTTGATACTCTTAATGTTAGATTTTGCTTTATATAGTATTGATTGAGTTTGTATTTTTTATCTCAATCATTCAAGGTTTGAATGTAAATAGTAAATTACTTGAGTTTTTGAATGGTGGATCTGTAGACTAAAACTATAACATTTAATACTCACAAAGACTTAATTACTTAAGAGCTTGAACTCAATAAGTTTTGGACCTTTTATCAATACCCCCTTGATATGATACATTAGATCGTAGCATGGTTAAATGGTGATGCTTCATAAATTGAACCTAGCTTAGACAGGTGTTGGAGCTTAAATTTAAACTAACCTTGCTAGAAGGGAGCTTATGTTTGGACCTTGAGAACTAGCATAAGTAATCAATTAGAGCATAGATTAGACATGTGGTGGTGGCCGGCCTTAGAGACCAAAATCTTAATGAGCTTGGAAAGGTATTTAAGTACTGCAATTTACTTAGTTTTAGTACTCATTAAATGCATAGCTTGACAAAAGGTGGACCTTATGGATCCTAATTTCAAGAGGTGTGGTAGACCTTCAAAACAAGCTCATATAGCTTGGACACATGGTAGACCTTGCATGAAGACTAGTTTAGACAAGTGTGGTACACCTTGTAACCAACACCCATTTGTTATATTAGCTTGGACAAGTGGTGGACCTTGCTTTTATGTTTCAATGGAGCATATTTTGGACAGGTGGTAGACCTTGTTTCTCTCCATGCTTCAATGGAGAGAAACATTAGCTTGGACAAGTGGTGGACCTTGCTTTTATGTTTTAAAGGAGCATATTTCAGACAAGTGGTAGACATTGTTTCTCTCCATGGTTCAATGGAACCCACCTTAGACAAGTGAAGTACCTTGAAACCAAACCCCCATAATACAACCTACTAAATAGGTTGGAAAATTGGTGGTATATGAAACCATCCATGATAGAGCATAGTATAGGTGAAAACGTAGTGGTCCTTATATCAATTACCCATGCATAGCTTGGACAAGTGGTGGACCTTGATTCTCTCTATGTTTCAATGGATCCTATCTTGGACTATAGATATATCTTACTTATTTCCATGCTTCAATGGATTGTAGCTTGGATAAGGAGTGGACCTTCAAACAAAACTCCACAGCATAGCATATATTAACAATTCATGGGTTTTATAGAGATTTTCTTGCCTATTTTGGAGAGTTGGTACACCTTTATTCTCCATTCTTCAATGGATCTGAGGTTGGACAAGCGGAGCTGGAGAAGTGGTCAACCTTAAAATGAAACCTCCCATGCTACAACCCATCATAGATCGTATATGTAGTGGACCTTGAAACTCTTTTATGTCCCTAGCTTAGAGAAGCATTGCACTCTTTATTATCTCCATACATGAAGGCAAGGTTGGACAAGTGGTGGACCTTCAAACCAGAATCTCTATGCAATAATAGGCAAGTGGTGGAGCTTGTTTTCTCCATGTTCCAATGGAGCCTAGCTTAGACAAACAATGGAGCTTGCTTCTCTCCATGTTTCAATGGATCCTAGCTTAGAAAAGTGGTGGAGATTTGATTCTCTCCATGTTCCAATGGACCATAGCTTAGACAAGTGGTAGACCGTGAAAAAACCCCCCGTATACAACATATTATGGGGTTTTCATGTTTCAATGGCACCTAGCTTGGACAAATGGTAGAGCTTGCTTCTCTTTATGTTTCAATGGATCCAACCTTAGCCAAGTGGTGGACCTTGAAACAAGAATCCCCCCCCCCCCCCCCCCCCATGTACAACGTATTATGGGTTTTGAAAGCACTGGGAGAAAATAATAGCTTTGATAAGTGGTGGACCTTGCTTCTCTCCATGCTTCAATGGAGCCGAGGTTGGACACATGTTGGAGAGAAGATGGTTGCCCATGAAATAAAACCATGCATGCTATAATCAATCATATGTTGTACACATGGTGGACCTTGCAATTGTTTTATATGCCTAACTTGGACAAGTGGAGGACCCTTGATTACCTCCAGATATCAACAACAAGCCAAGTTTGGACAAGTGTAGTACCACCAAACCAGAATCTCTATGCTACAATAGAGTATAGGTAGGACACACAGTGAACCTTGATATCAAACCATCCATGCTACTAGAGATGATAGGTTTCACATGTGGTGGAACCTTGTATCAATGTTCTATGTGTAGTTTTTGACTAGTGATAGACCTTGAAACTAATCCCTCTAGGCTACAAGAAAAAAGAGATGGATAAGGAGGCTAGACTACTTTTTTTGCATCAATGCATCCCATGTTACCACATATACTATAGGGTTCTTGGATAAGTGTTGGATCTTGTGTCAATGCTCCATGTCTAGCTTGGACAAGTGGTGGACCTTGGTTCTCCCTATGCTTCAAATGGGCAATAGATTGGAGACACTGTGGCCTTTTTTTTCCAATGATTTTATTTTTTGGAAACCTTGGAGGCACCATGTAAGAGGCACTCTAAGTCTTCCATACAATGGACCTATTGGACTATAAAATAATGATATCTTTCTTTGATATTGTCATTATTTTATGCATAATATTTTCTTCTTTTTGCAGACACAAAGGAGTTAAGTGATATAAAAACTAGATGTATTTCACACTATGATTGGCATGAAGATCCTTTTGGGACACCAACTTTTCCTATTCCCAAAGATGTAATTTTCCATATTAACGGTGTGGATTTTGAAGTGCGACTTTCATGTATTGAAGGAGCTGGTTATGGGCTATTTGTGCATACTACCTTGGAAAGTGGTTTGACTATTCTAAACTATGGAGGGCATAAGTATAGATTTCAAGACTGGAAAAAGATATGCAAAATATTTCCAAGAGCTTATAAATTTTCTCTTCTAGAGGATCCAAACATAGAAGAAGAGGAAGATCAATCATGCATTATTGGTTGTGTAGAAGAAGGAAACGTGTCGGGCTATATAAATAGTTCTCACAGTACAAATGTCTGTCCCAACGTACGCTATACATTTGATCCAAATTTTCCACCTTGGCATAAATGCACCTCTTCACACATCAAGTCAGAAGAATATGGCCATGTATGCATTGAGACTATTTGTCAAGTTGAAGCAGGAGAAGAGTTGTTTGCTGACTACAACTTTACTTGACATTGTAAAGTATTGTACATGGATGGAAATCTCAAGTACATGCATCATTTTCATTTTTCATGGATGAAATCTCAAGTGAATATAACATTTGATTATTATGCTCAACGAGAATCTAGAGTGCTCTTATGCTTTGTGTGTTGTCTAACTTATTTGACTACCTTGGCCATAGAATCTTGATTCTACTCTAGATTTGTGATAAATCTTACCAAAATTTAATCAATGTCTAGGTTGGACAAGTGGTGGGGCTTCAAACATTACTGTCTTAAACAAGTGGAGTTATCTTACTTGAATAAGTGGTGGCCTTTGAATCCAAATCTAAGCCAAATCTCTAATTGTTTTCTTGTAGTCTAGGTTGGACATTTGGTGGACCTTGTATCCATGTTTCCTCAACAAGGGTGGATTTTAGTTTTCACTTTAAGTACTCATCTTTAATAAAGTGTAGGATGGAAAATGTTGAGTTAGTAGATTGTATTTTAGACAAGTGGTGTTTGGTGTACGAATGCTGAAAATGGTTGCAAGGATTCTAACAACGACTTTACCTTAAATAAATTTCTTACTAGGAGTTCTACATATAAATATGGTGAATAAAATTCTAGTGGTTTTGAGATACCATTTGTGTGTGTGTTTTCTTAGATTCACAAACTGGGATGGATAATGCTCCTATGGTTCAGTCAACAACTATAGAATCCATAGATTCTATGGTTTCTAAAGTGCCCAAGATGGATGATATTTCCATACTAGAGTATAGTGTTGTGCAACTTGAGCAAGCTTCCAATAATGAGAACCAAGAAATCGATGCTTCAAAAATGCAACATACATCAAAAGAGACTGAAAATTCCACTCACGAGTTATTGCCAATTGGTACTACGTCATGTAGCGTAGATGTTGAGAAATCCATGCTTACAATTATATTGGATTTAAATGGTCTATTGTTGAAACGTTCCCCTCAACCATCCTCACACCACAACTCAGTGCAAATGGATTCAAAAAGATATATTATACTCAGGCCAGGTTGCATCCAATTCTTGAAGACTATTTTACAGAGGTTTAATGTTGCAATTTGGTCGACAGCTACTAGGAATAATGTGTATCAAATCCTTGCAGCACTAAACAACTTAGCTGAGGATACATTGCCTTTCTTTGCAATTTGGTCGCAAGATGTTTGCTACACCACTCAAACTCAAAAATTGTTTAGACCCAACAATCCAAACATTGAGGCAATGTTCAAGCCTCTAGCCAAAATTGCCATGGGGTTTGAATGTGATCCACAAAGAACAGTGCTTATTGATGACTCTCCTTACAAGGGATGTATTTCACCAGCAAACAATTTCATTTTTCCACCACAATTTGATGCTGAGAAGATGGTTGACAATATGCTCTTGGAGGAGCTACTGCCATACTTGATTCAGCTTGATGAGAGAAGGGATGTGCGTGATTTAATTGCTTCTAATCGTTATGGACAACCTATAGTGACAAATGATAGTGAATACAAACAAATCATGGAGTATTGGAAGCAAAAAAATGATGTTTGGTCAGCTAAGGTGTTCTTTACAAGAAGAATACCACCTGCAAAAGGTGACAGGGATGAAACTATCATTGAAAATGCAAGTGACACAAGCCACCGCAATGAAATGAGAAGAGCCCAAATACAAGAGATCAGCAAAGGAGCGTACACCCATTGAAAGCATGAAGGCGTCACAATTGACCACTTTAGCTAGGCAATTGGGTTGTAACACAAAAGGAGTTTTGAAGGCAACCATAGAAAAGGCTTATATAAATAAGGTGAAAGCTGAGAACAATCTTCTAAGGCTGGATAGAAAGCAACCCTAAGGTACTAGTGACATGTCATATATTCTTGATACACATACTTGAACACTCATGTACATGGTATCTAACAAATCTTTCTTTTTATTCCTTCCTTCAGGATCTTACAAAGGATACTACTAGATAGAGCTCAATCAATAGAGATTTTGATATGTTTGCTCAAAATAATGAAGCAGTCACCTATATTTTTTGTTTATCAATTTCTTGAGAGACTTTCTTTTAGTTTGTAATCATCAAATGAAATGAAAAGTATACTTCTTATAAGATTGCTGATATTTTTCTCGTTCAAAACTTTCAATTGTGATTTATAGTTTTGTTAGCATGAGATTGTGATTTTTTAGTTTGAAAAAAACTGTCAAAGATCCAAGTCTTTTTGGCTTTACTTAAGTTATTAATTGTGAAAGATCCAAGTCTTTTTGCTTTACTTAAGTTATTGATTGTCTATGTAATAGTCCTTAAAACAATATCGGATGGCTTTCTTGCTCCCATGTCTCACATTGGTCTTTAGGTAAGACAAGTGGTGACCTTGAAAGTATGGTCTCATATCTCGATCAAGTGAAGAGACATGAAGCTTAAATATCACTACTATGTATCTAGTGTTAAAATCCATCAAGACAAAGATACTAGAGTGCCAAATTGCAGTCTAGTTTAAGTGAAAATCCATTTGAGCTAAGGTAAAACTTATAGTGCCTCATTTTTCTAGGATTCCACCCCATCAAGGAAGTTAGAATCTAGCACAAACCAATTAAGACTCTTTTGGAGCCTAGATAGGACAATGCGTGGAACTTAAGAGACTTATTGTTGAGTTAGAGTTTAGTTTAGATAAGCAAAAGATCTTCAAACCAGCACTTGACTTTCTTACTATTCAATATTCAAAGTCCCTTGAGGCTAACAAATTACATACCTACTTGTAACCTAACTAATGAGTAATTATATAGATCTAAGCAAGTATATATAATGAGTCTTCAAACTAATAAACCAAGGGAAGAGAGTAGAAAGGTCCACTACTTGTCCAAGCTCAGCTCTAGACAACATAGAAAGATGCTAGTTCTACTAATTGTCTAATTATAGGCATGGAGAAATGATAGAAGGTTGACCACTTGTCCAACCTATCATCTCTAGTAAGATGGGAGGTTTGGCCTTAAGATTCACCATGTAACCAACCTATACATCATTGTATTATGAAGAGTAGAAAAGCAAAGCTCCACCACTTGTCCAAGCTAGTTCTAAAATCCACATGGAGATAAGCAAGCTCCACCATTTGTCAAATCTCTCTTCCATTAAAACATGAAAAAACTCAGCTATGTTGTACAGGGGGGACTTTTTTCCAAGGTCCACCACTTGTCCAAGCTAGGATCCATTAAAACATGGAAATAAACAAAGCTCCACCACTCGTCCAACCTTTAGAGTTGCAAAGTGTATGGGTTGTCTAAACTAGGTATGGGAAAATAATTGAAGGTCCACCACTTGAAACATGGAGCGAAGCAAGCTCCACCATGTCTCCAATATGCTAAACTCCATTGAAACACCCTAAACCCATGATATTTTGTACATAGGGGATGTACATTCAAGATCCACCACTCTTCCAACCTAGTATCCCTAGTAGCTTGATAGCTTTGGTCTCAAGATTCACCACTTGTCCACTCTATGTCATTGTATTAATAATGATTGGGTGTTAAGGTCCACCACTTGTCCAACCTATAAGGTTATATTTTAAATGGTTTTTTTTCTCACAACTTGAACTACCCATGATATGTTTTACATGGGAGTTTTGTTTCAATGTCCGCCACTTGTCCAAGCTAACTCTATTGAAACATAAAGAGAACCAAATATCCACCACTTGTCCAAGCTAAGCTATATTGAAACATGGAGAGAAGGATGCTCCACCATTTCTCCAAGATAGGCTTCATTGAAACATGGAGAGAAGAAAGCTCCACCATGTCTCCAAGCTAGGATCCATTAAAATTCCCTAAACCCATTTTATTTTGTACATGGGGGGTTTTATTTCAAGGCCCACCACTTGTCTAACCTATTATCCCTAGTAGCACGAGTGGTTTGGTCTCAAGATACACCACTTGTACACTATATGTCATTATATTAGGAAGAACTATGTATTAAGGTCCACCACTTGTCCAACCTATAAGGTTATATCTTAAATGGCATCTTTTCTCACCACTTGAAATTCCCATGATATGTTTTACATGGGGGTTTCATTCCAAGGTCCACCACTTGTTCAAGCTAACTCTATTCAAACATAGAGAGAAGCAAAGGTCCACCACTTGTCCAAGCGAACTCTATTCAAACATAGAGAGAAGTAAAGGTTCACCACTTGTCAAAGCTAGGCTCCATTGAAGCATGGAGAGAAGTAACCTCCATCATTTTTCCAAGATAGGTGCCATTCAAACATGGAAAGAATCAACATCTACCATGTCTCCAAGATTCTAGGCTCCATTGAAACACCCTAAAACCATGATATTTTGTACATGGGATGTTTACATTCAAGGTCTACCACTTCTCTAACGTATTATACCTAGTAGAATGAGTGGTTTGGTCTTAAGATTCACCACTTATCCACTCTATGTCATTATATTAAGAATAACTGGGTGTTAAGGTCCACCACTTGTCCAACCTATAAGGGTATATCTTAAATGGTATCCTTCACCACTTGTCAAGGTCCATCACCACTTTTCCAACCTGTAAGGTTATATCTTGAATGATATTTTTCCTCATCACTTGTAATGTCCATGCTATGTTTTACAAAGGGGTTTTGTTCCAAGACCCACCACTTATCCAAGCTAACTCTATTGAAACATAGAGAGAAGCAAAGGTCCACCACTTGTCCAAGGTAGGCTCCATTGAAACATGGAGAGAAGGATGATCCACCATTTCTCCAAGATAGGTTCCATTGAAACATTGAGAGAAGCAATCTCCATCATGTCTCCAAGCTAGGATCCATTGAAATACCCTAAACCCATAATTTTGTACATGAGGGGTTTACATTCAAGGTCCACCACTTGTCCAACCTATTATCCCTAGTAGCACGAGTGGTTTGGTCTCAAGATTCACCACTTGTACACTCTATGTCATTATATTAAGAAGAACTATGTGTTAAGGTCCACCACTTGTCCAACCTATAAGGTTATATTTTAAATGGTATCCTTTCTCACCACTTGAAATGCCCATGATATGTTTTACATGGGGGTTTCATTCCAAGGTCCACCACTTGTCCAAGCTAACTCTATTAAAATATATAGAGAAAGAAAGGTCCACCACTTGTCCAAGCTAGGCTCATTGAAACATGGAGAGAAGGAACCTCCAATGTTTCTCCTAGATAGGCTCCATTGAAACATGGAGAGAAATAAGCTCCACCATGTCTCCAAGTTGCTAGGCTCCATTGAAATAGCCAATACCCATAATATTTTGTACATGGGGGGTTTACATTCAAGGTTCACCACTTGTCCAACCTATTATCCCTAGTAGGTTTGGTCTCATGATTCACCACTTGTCCACTCTATGTCATTATATTAAGAGGAATTGGGTGTTAAGGTCCACCACTTGTCCAACCTATAATGTTATAGCTTGAATGGTATTTTTTCTCACCACTTGTAATGCCCATGACATGATTTACATGGGGGTTTTGTTCCAAGGTCCACCACTTGTCCAAGCTAAATCTATTGAAACATAGAGAGAAACAAAGGCCCACCACTTTTCCAAGTTAGGTTGCATTGAAACATGGACCTTAATACCAAATTATTTATAGTAGCATGAGTGATATTTTGTACATGGGGGGTTTACATTCAAGGTCCACCACTTGTCGAACCTATTTCCCTAGTAGGTTTGGTCCCAAGTTCACCACTTATCCACTCTATGTCATTATATTAAGAATAATTGGGTGTTAAGGTCCACCACTTGTCCAACCTATAAGGTTATATTTTAAATGGTATTTTTTCTCACCACTTGTAATGCCCATGATATGTTTTACATGGGGGTTTTGTTCCAAGGTCCACCACTTTTCCAAGATAACTCTATTCAAACATAGAGATAAATAAAGGTCCACCACTTGTCCAAGCTAGGCTCCATCGAAACATGGAGAGAATGATGCTCCACCATTTATCCAAGATAGGCTGCATTGAAACATGGAGAGAAGCAAGCTTTACCATGTTTCCAAGCTAGGCTCCATTGAAACACTATAGGGGGTTTTATTTCAAGGCCCACCACTTGTTTAACCTATTATCCCTAGTAGCATGAGTGGTTTGGTTTCAAGATTCACCACTTGTACACTCTATGTCATTATATTGTGTTAAGGTCCACCACTTGTCCAACCTATAAGGTTATATCTTAAATGGTATCCTTTCTCGCCACTTGAAATGCCCATGATATGTTTTACATGGGAGTTTCATTCCAAGATCCACCACTTGTCCAAGCTAACCATATTTAAACATAGAGAGAAACAAAGGTCCACGACTTGTCCAAGCTAGGCTCCATTGAAACATGGAGAGAAGGAACCTTCACCATTTCTCCTAGATAGGCTCCATTAAAACATGGACATAAGTAAGTTCCACCATGTCTCCTAGATGCTAGGCTCCATTGAAATACGCAAAACCCATGATATTTTGTACATGGATGATTTACATTCAAGGTCAACCATTTGTCCACCCTATTATCCCTAGTAGGTTTGGTCTCACAATTCACCACTTTTCCACTCTATGTCATTATAATAAGAGGAATTGGGTGCTAAGGTCCACCACTTGTCCAGCCTATAAGGTTATATCTTGAATGGTATTTTTTCTCACCACTTGTAATGCCCATGACATGCTTTACATGGGGGTTTTGTTCCAAGGTTCACCACTTGTCCAAGCTAATTCTATTGAAACATAGAGAGAAACAAAGGTCCACCACTTTTCCAAGCTAGGCTCCATTGAAACATGGACCTTAATACCAAATTATTCCTAGTAGCATGAGTGATATTTTGTACTTGGGGGGTTTGCATTCAAGGTCCACCACTTGTCCAACCTACTTTTCCTAGTAGGTTTGGTCGCAAAATTCACCACTTGTCCACTCTATGTCATTATATTAATAATAATTGGGTGTTAAGGTCCACCACTTGTCCAACCTATAAGGTTATATATTGAATGGTATTTTTTCTCACCACTTGTAATGTCCATGATATGTTTTACATGGGGATTTTGTTCCAAGGTCCACCACTTGTCCAAGCTAAATCTGTTCAAACATAGAGAGAAACAAACGTCCCCCACTTGTCCAAGCTAGGCTCCATTGAAACATGGAGAGAATGATGCTCCACCATTTATCCAAGATAGACTCCATTGAAACATGGAGAGAAGTAAGCTCCACCATGTCTCGAAGATGCTAGAGTCGATTGAAATACCCAAAACCCCTGATACTTTGTACATGGGGGGTTTACATTCAAGGTCCACCATTTGTCCAACCTATTATCCCTAGTAGCATGAGTGGTTTGGTCTCAGGATTCACCACTTGTCCACTCTATATCATTATATTAAGAAAAATTGGGTTTCCATATCTAAATGGATCTTTGCTTGGATAAGTGGTAGACCTTGAGACCTAAATACCCATTTTACACTAGAGCATTGGTTAAGCCTTATGCACTTCAAGCATACCTTTAACAACAAGTAGTAGTTATTAGTTGACTTAAGTCTAGTTGAACTCCATGGTATTGAGACTAAGAGAGAGTGTAGCATAAAAAAGAGTCAGGATTTTAATTTGACTTTCTTCTATTAATGAGTAGATCATAGATGGATTTTGGTATCTAATAAAACCTTAGGGTAGACAATGTAAAACTCATGTCTATTGTTGTGTTTGCATTAAGTGTTCTTGTTCTTTAATTTTAGAACCATTACAGAAAAATGGATTGGCTATATGCTGGCATAAATTGAAGAAAACTATTGAATTACCCATCCAACCTCCTCCAAGACCTTGTCCAAGGAATGAATCACCTCCTTATCACCTACCACTTGCTTTCAAGGACATCAAAAGAGTACTTATCTTGGATCTAGAGGGGTTACTTCTCAAGACAATTGAAATGAAACATGGAGATTCTATGCCATCTTGGGCTCAACACATGCAACTTGTGGAGGATAAAGATGAAGTTTATCATGTGGTGCGACCAGACGCACAAAGTTTTTGGAATTTTTGTGCTGATTACTTTGAGCTATGGATATGGAGTTGCTATAACTTAACAAGGGTGCAACGCATCACACAAAAATGTTTTCCTGAGCAGTATACCAAGTTCAAGGGTGTTTATGAGTAACAAAAATTGCTAAAATCCAAATATCATGTTAGGATTTACAAGGGTTTATCACAAAAATTTGAGTGATATTTGGAAGATATTTGAGGATTTGGTTACAAACAATACCTTAATTTTTTATGACACTCCATATAGGGTGATGTGGAACATGCCAGGGACATATCTTATATTTCCAAAGATGTGGAGGCAAACTTCCGAGCAACTTCAAAACTTCTTGCAAAGAACCATAATTCCATGGTTGGTAGGATGGTTGTATGCAAGAGATAAGAGAGTCTATACATACAACACAATTGTAAATCAGTATAGTGATTCTGAGACAAATTATGTCCTTGGTGTGTACTTGTCAACACGAAAGCATTGAATAAATATTGCCATAAGATGCTTTTTTTATTCTAGTGTGTATCTTTCAACATTTGTATAATTTGATATAGTCTTTTTTATAAAAAAAACAAAGGTGTGTCAATTTTATGAACACTTGAATGGAGTTCACCCTACTCTAAGGGGACTTCAATGTACTATTGGAGTGCATCCTATTGTAAGGGGACTCTGATGTATTGCTAGAGTGCACCCAAATTTTTGGGGACTCATTTTTTATTTGATTGGGGCCTATGTTGGGTCATATAGTAAAAGAAATTCATTTTTTGTCAATTCATATCGAGGTTGCATTTATTTGTAACTATGAGAGAATTGATGTTTGATGTCAAAATAGAACTTGTAAGTATGGATCAGACAATTCATGGACTTTAAATATGTGAGAGGGATCTTTTTCTTGGGCACAAATGTTTGCTTCAAGAATTTTGTCATTACATACTTTATGTGAAAGAGTTTTAGAACCTAAAAGACTTTGAAAACAAAACTATGGAATCTAAATGCATGTATTCTTGAATGGCTTGAAAGTTGATGTATACATGCATGTCGCCTTGATGAAGATTTAGATCTGACAAGATGCAAAGCTAGAATTCTTGGACGTTACCTTTGTCAATTTGGTAATAACATATTTAACTTTCTTTTATTATGGGTGGAAAATATATTATTATGTGCATTTGGAACCTAATTGCTTGACCTTCAAACCAAGATTCCTATGTTATTTTTTCTTATACTTTTTTGTAATGAATTAAGATTGTGGATACAAGGTCCACCACTTGTTCAAGCTAGATCTAAGAAAGTATATATACTGAGTCTTCAAACTAGTAAACCAAGGGAAGAGAGAAGCAGGGTCCATCACTTGTCCAAGCTTATCTCTAGACAACATAGAGAGATGTTAGGTCTACTAATTGTCCAATATAGTCATGGAGAAATGATAGAAGGTTGATCCACTTGTCCAACCTATCATCTCTAGTAAAATGGGAGGTTTGGCCTTAAGATTCACCATGTAACCAACCTATACTTCATTGTATTATGAAGAGTAGAAAAGAAAAGCTCCACCACTTGTCTAAGGTAGTTCCAAAATCAACATGGAGAGAAGCAAGCTTCACCATTTGTCCAAGATAGGTTCCATTAAAACATGGAAAACCTCATATATGTTGTACATGGAAGCTTTTTTCCAAGGTCCACCACTTGTCCAAGCTAGGATCCATTAAAACATGGATAGAAACAAGTCTCCACAACTCGTCCAACCTTTATAGCTGCAAAGTGTACCGGTAGTCTAAACTAGGCATGGGAAAATAATAGAAGGTCCACCACTTATCCAATATATTATCTCTAATAGCATGGGAGGTTTGGTCTCAAGATTTAGGAATTGGCTAACCTGTATTTCATTGTATTATGATGAATTTGGTTTTAAAGTCAACTACTTATCCAAGCTATAAGTTTATATCTTGAATGGTATTCCTTTCCATCACTTAGAAAACCAATGATATGTTGTACATGGGGGGTTTTGTTACAAGGTCCACCACTTGTCCAAGCTAGTCTCATTGAAACATGGATGAAGACAAGCTCCACCATTTGTTAAATCTAGACTCCATTGAAATCTAGAAAATCCATTCTATGTTGTACATGGAGTTTTTGTTTTAAGGTCCAACACTTGTCCAAGCTAAGATCCATTGAAACATGGAGTAGAGAAACACTCCACCACTTGTCCAAGCTAGGAAACATTGATAGTAGTTGGCTTAGTTTGAAGATCCACCACGTGTCTAAGCTAACTCTATTGAAACATAGAGAGAAGCAAAGGTCACCAACTGTTCAAGCTAGGCTCCATTGAAACATGGACAGAAGCAAGCTCCACCATTTCTCCAAGATAGGCTCCATTGAAACATGGAGAGAATCAAAGGTCCACCATTTCTCTAAGCCAAGCTCCATTTGTCCAACCTATAAGGTTATATCTTAAATGGTAATCTTTCTAATCACTTGGAATACCCATGATATGTTTTACATGGGGGTTTTGTTCCAAAATCACCACTTGTCCAAGCTAACTCTATTGAAACATAGAGAGAATCAAAGGTCCACCACTTGTCCAAGCTAGTCTCCATTGAAACAAGAAGAGAAGCAAGCTCCATCATTTCTCCAAGATAGGCTAGCATGGATAAGTGCACCTTGAAACCAACCATCCTATGAGGCAATAGAGCATATGCTACATATTTTATGTATGCCCCATGCCTCAAATTAAGAAGTTATAGATTAGAAGTGGACCTTGCTTGAATGTCACATGCAATAAATTAAGAAAAAATAGCCAAGTGGATTGTATTCCTCAATGGATCCTTGCTTTCACAAGTTGTGAACCTTGAGTCACTTTTACATTAACTTGGACAAGTGGTGGACCTAGAAACCAAGCTCTCCATGTTGAGATAAGTTGTAGGTAGGACAGTTTAACATAGACAACGATAATGGATGCAATATACTCGTCTCCTAATAATCCAATTGATTGAAACCATGGTATTTTAGTTGTTTTCATTGTGTATTGTATGTGCATAAAGTGGAATGAGACCTTAAGAAAACTCAAATTTTTGACAAAATCTCTATATTTTGTACATGATATATTGAAAGTTGTCCAACCTGGGAATTGGGATTTTCCCACTTTACCTAATATGGTCTTAACTATCAAAGCAAGGTTTATCATTCAGATTGTATGAATGAATTTCTTGATTGTACTCAAGGAACCAAAGATCTGGAATCATACTATCAACATTTCTTGACCCTTGTCAAGTATACTGCAGTAGGGATGACTCAAGAGGTCAAGGTAGCTCGATTCGTGTCAGGGCTACATAATCCTATGAATACTAGACTCCAGAGTCTTTGTCTTACCAATTTTATAGATGTCCTTGATGCATGCAAAAGCAAACCCATTGAACTAAAATTATCCAATAGCACAAGAGGAAACCATAACCTACTCTTGTTTGTGAAATCAAAAGGAATCGTTCCAAGGAGGAACAATGGTCTGGAAATCCACAGCAAAGAAGAGAAAGCTTATTATGTATAAAGGCGAGACAGGATCATTTTTGCTAGACTTGTCTTGATCCTAGCCATCAATCCAGTGATTGTCTATTTAACATTTCAAGCTTCACAGGATTGGTGGACAATTATGAGTGTAGAAACTTCAACCCAGATCAAAATTTTGGAAATTTTAGACCCAAACCATCTACAATTCAGAGGAACTTCAATCAGCAAAAATTTAACCAAAATCAGAGACGACCTCAAAACCAAGGGAACTTTAGACCAGGCAGTCCACTTTTTGTTTGGAATGGACCGCCTGCCAACAATAACAACAGTGGATAAGTTAACCGTCAACCTCATCTAGGAGGAGGGGGAAATCAAAGACCTCAAGGAAGACCTCAAGCTAACAGAGCTCAAGGGGGTAGAGGTGAAGGAAATTAGGCAAACGCGTATGTTCATGTTGCAATTGAACATCAAGGAGTGAATGAACAATTTTCAATAATTCAAACCCCAGCAGAATATCACGGTAACCATTTTACCTTATTGATTGATTCATGGAATACACATTCTTTCATATCTCCTAAGTGCATCGAAAATCTCATTTTGCTTGAACACACTGATATAGACCTTACATTGGAATTAGCTACGGGTAGAAAGGTTAGATCTTCTACTTCAGTGGGTAACTTGAATTTTATTTTGGATGGTCACAATACTTCTGCAAACTTCAGAGTCTTACCCATAGGAATCTATGATGGAATCCTAGGAATAAATTGGCTTAAAGCCAATGATGCTCACATACATTGTAAAGACGCTTCCTTGACTTTTGAAAATGACCAAAACTCTAGGGTTATAGCTATAAGGAAATGGGGAAAGCCTAAACTCAGACTAGTGAACTTTACCAAACTTATGAAGAGCCATAGGAAGAATAAAATAATTTATGTAGTAAAGCTTAACCCTAAGGAGAAGAAGTTAGATTCACCTGAACCCGAATGGATAACAGAATTTGATGATGTATTTCTCAAAGAACTTTCATAGTTATCTCCAAAGCATGATATTGATCATGCAATAGATATTACTCTAGGAGCTCAACCAATTGTTTGTAGACCATACAAAATGTTGGCACCTGAATTTGCGAAACTCAAGGAGCAACTAACTCAACTTCTTGAACAAGGCTTCATTTGAACCAGCATTTCTCCATGGAGTACTCTTGTTCTCTTTAATCAAAAGGAGGATGGTAATCTATGTCTTTGTATTGATTATCATGGATTGAATCAGGTAACATTTAAGAATAAGTATGCAATACCCAGGATTGATGAGTTGCTTGATCGATTACACGGAGTGTTTATCTTCACAAAGATTGATCTTAAGTCAGGGTATTACCAAATCCAAATCAAGGAGGAGGACATACCAAAGACAAGATTTAATACTTGTTTTGGACATTATGAATTTACAGTTATGCCTTTTGGACTTACCAATGCTCCTGCAACTTTTAATTTGTCTCATGACCTATGTGTTTCGAGAGCATCTTGATGATTTTGTTCTTGTCTTCTTTGATGATATCCTAGTTTACTCAAGAAACACAAAAGAACATGAACAACATGTACAAAAAGTACTTGAACTTCTCCGTCAAAATCAACTTTATGCTAAATGTATCAAATGCACCTTCTTTGATGACAAGGTGGAATATCTGGGATTTATTGTATCCAAGGATGGTGTTTCTACTGATCCAAGTAAGATCAAAGCTGTTATAGCTTGGCCTACACCAAAATTAGTACGAGAAGTACATGGCTTTCTTGGTTTAACAGGATGGTATCGTACATTTATTCAAGGCTACGCTAAGATTGTATCTCCATTGACTAATACACTTAAGAAGACTAAAGTGTTTACTTGGAATGAACGTACTCAAGTTAGTTTTAAGAAACTCAAAGAAGCTTTGGTGAATGCTCCAATACTATAGCTTCCAGACTTCTCAAAGACAGTCACTGTGCTCACTGATGCAATTGGACAAGCAATAGGTGGCGTTCCATCTCAAGAAGGAAATCCAGTAGCTTATGAATCTTGTAAGTTACATATACATGAGTTAAATTATTCTACGCATGACTTGAGTTACTGGCCATTGTGCATGCTCTTAATGTCCTTATCTTCTTGGAAGTATATTTGAACTACACACCGACCATAAAATCCTGAAGTGGATCTACACCCAACCTGACCTTAATATGCGGCAACAAAGATGGATGGAGTTACTATGCAAATATGATTTTGGAATCGAATATAAACCTGGGAAGGAAAATCTTGTCGCTGATGCCTTAAGCAAGAAGAGTATTGTAGCGGCTGTCACAACCTCTACTACTTCTTTAATTGACCTTATTTGAAAAGGTATGACTCATGACCCGTATTACATAAGAATCGAGTACTTGATGAACTTAAATAATTGCACGGAGAAGCAAGAGAGGCAACTCAAAGGCTTCCACGTTGAAGGCGGCGATCTTTACTTCAGTAACTGTCTTTGTATCCCAAATCAAGGTGAGATCAAACTTCAGTATTACAGGAAGCTCATGATATACCTATAGCGGGACACCCATGATATTTTAAGACTTACTCTAGTAGTGTAAGGAAGAATTCCTTTTGGCTAGGACTAAAGCGTGATATGTTGAACTATGCTACAAGATGTTTAATATGTCAATGTATTAAAGCTGAATGTGTTTGATACCCCGGTAAGCTTCAACCTATTAATGCACCACAAATGAAATGGAAATGCATATCGATGGATTTTATTACGGGACTTCCTACATCTCTGGGATATGACTCTATTTTTGTGGTTGTTGATATGCTTACAAAGATGACACATTTGTTCCCAGTCAAGACAACGTTTATGGCTATGGATATAGCTCAGGTCTTCATGAAAGATGTTTTCATGTATCATGGTTTACCTCTAAGGATAATTTTTTATTGCGATGTGAAGTTCACCTCAAACTTTTGGAAAGCCTTATTCTCAGCTATAAGAACCGAGTTGGCCTTTAGTATTGCTTATCACCCTCAAATTGATGGGAAGACAGAAAGAACCAATCAAATCATTGAAGACATGTTGAGAGATTATTGTATGCATGAGCATAGTAAATAGACTAGATATTTATATTTGGTTGAATTTGCGTATAATTCCTCATTCCAACGCTCAATTGGGATGTCTCCTTTTCAAGCATTGTATGGACAAGAGTGTCTTGCTCCACTCAAATGGACAGACCCTCTGATACGAGTTCAAACATTCAAAGAAATGTTGGATAAAATGCAACTACATACCGATCTTATACGGTAGGATATTAAGACTGCTCAAGATAGACAGAAGAGTTATGCTGACCCTAAACGATCTACCATATTTTTTGAAGAGGGTGATATGGTATTTTTGAGAGTAAAACCCAAACGTAGTTCCTTATCAATGGGAAAGTTTAAGAAGCTCAGTGCCAGATATTGTGGGCCTTTTGTAATCATAGAGCGGATTAATGATCAAGCTTACAGACACTTGTTACCACCACACATAAAAGTACATGATGTTTTTCACGTCATCTTACTCAACAAGTATGTACCTGATCCATAATACATTCTTGATGATTCTTTATTATCTATCTCTACCGATGGAATTTTTGAGGTATACCTCGAAGTGATACTTCAAAGTAGAACTAAGCCTCTACATAATGGGACCACTATTGAACACCTTGTTAAATGGTCAATGTATCCTAAGGAAGATGCCACTTGGGAACGTGATGATGTAATGAGACGAAATTACCCAGATTTCATGTCGAGGACATCTCAAATTTTTTCAAGTGTGGGAGGATGTAAGATCCCTAAAATTTGGGTCTCTTTTGAAAATAAGAAAAATAGATTTCAGTGTCCGTTTTTAAAAAAATTGATTTAAGATGCTTGATTGACAGTATTGTAAGGTTCTAAAGTAAAAAGCAAGGTTGTTTCCATGCTCCAGTAGGTGAGACAAACGTTTGGTTAAGTTTTAACAAAATCCGCTATTTTTAGCTTTTTCACGTTTTTTATGCTTTTAGATGCTTTTTTGCAAAAAGCAGGGTCCAATGCGTAATTTATGTGTTCCGCGGAAGCTATAATTCAATTTTATCAAAATCTGCTTTTCGAGTGCTTTTCACGCTATTTTTATGCTTTTCATGATTTTTAGTGCTTTTAAGTGAAAAGCGAGTCCGCTTTCTTATTCCAATGGACAAGGGAAACCCGTGGTTCACTTTTAGCTTTTTTTCTTTCTTTTTACTCTATTTTTAGCTTTTCATAATTTTTGGCGTTTTTGAAAAAGCAATGTGCTTTTTAGGATGACCTAAACATAAAAATATTAATTTTAGTCTCCATCGGATTTAAAAATGATCACCCGGAGGAACTACGGGACTAAACGAGATTTTTACAGAAATTATTTTTATCAAAAGCAGTACCATATATACAGCAGGGCAATACGAGAAATTCATAATTATGTCGAGACAACACAATGTGGCATAGTCTAGTCAAGCTTCCATTAGTTGGCTGGATATTATTCAATTGATCAATTTTACTGTAAAAATTGGATGGTAAGTGGAAGAGTTGACCACCAAAAGCAAAGGCATGTCTTTAGCAAAGTTCACAAAAAGCTGCACCTATTCTTGGGCCAAAAACTAGTGCTAGATTTTGCCTTGGGAGTCACTCCGGTCTTTGCACAATGCCTATAAATTCACCTGTAGTGCTCAGTTTTCAGTGCCGTCTGTTGCGTCTACTACTGCAAGGCAATACTTACCTATTATATGGAGTGGTGCAAGCTCTTTGTCACCATGTTCATAAGCTTTTCTCTCTCGTATGCGGGAAGAAGAAGAAGAAGGAGGATATTCTCTCTCTACTTGATTACTATCTCCTCTCTTGTTTCACGGTGTACGCGCTCTCCAAAAGCTCTCGTGGTGAATACCTCTACGTAGCTCTTATCACCGCTCTCTTGCAGCAAAGCAAGAAGCCTTTCGGAAGCCCCTTATCAAATCTAAAGACGGTGAGAAGCTCTAAACTCCATAGCCATCAGCATCTCTCGCTCTATGACGATTTTCTAGTAGTCACCCTCTCGGTAATTGCTTTTTGATATACAAGTGCATGTATGGATTTTCCGAGTACATATGCAGTTTCCCCATGATTATTTCATAATGTTTAACACGTTGATTTATGCACGCAATGTGTTTATGATCACATGCGTGCATAAAAATCGCTTTTTGTTTCACGTCATAGAAGCAGTAGGAACATTGTTTTGGTCATAACTCACAAACCGTTATGAATCAACCCAAACCCTTTAAACCAGAGATAAAACACCTCATTTAAGTCAAAATTTTGGACCCCATGCTTCTTGAAGAACCGGTTTAGGTCTCTGTTATCACCTTGGGTATGCAAGTTATTAATCATTCCATAACCGGTTTTACCTACGTGTGTAGGGGTGCTACCAAGGGGGAGTACCATATGACGTCGTGAGTTAAACGAGCCACTTATGTATGATTTATGGTTTGTTTTGATGAGTTGATTTCAATTATTACATGCCCATAAACTTATGTGAGGGTATATGGTTAGTCAATTCGAACCGCATAGGCAGATATGATTGAAGTGCCTTTTTTGGGGTTACCGTTTGTTGTGTGAGTATTATATAGGTAAAAGTGATGTGATAGAGTGCTATTCTACATTATGGAACTGAGATTGATGCATTGGGTTGAGGTCAAATATCTTCATTTGCATGTTATGCATGCTCCTGTAAATGACAAAAAGTGTTTATTTGCATATGTGTGAAGTTATGGTTTATGGATGACCTAAAGGTCGGAGCTATTTTGCATCATGTTTGTGGTGATGGAATGTTATCATATGATGTATTTTTAAAACCTTATGGGTTGATGTGGATGCATCATGTGCATGGGTCTAGTCCTATGTGCTAGAGGGATGAAGTGCATATATGATGCAATTCTATAGATGAATAAAGGACCGTTAGCGTAGACTATGTGCCCACGAGTATAAATATCTTCCTATCTTGGAACAAGCACATGTTGGTCTTGGAAGGGGTCATTTCTCCCATGAAACCATGACTAGAGCTATATTGATGGTCGGTATCTGGTGGCCAACTCTATTTGTTCAATGATGCGACTCTTGTCAACAACAGGAAAAAATGTCAACTAGAATTGACAACATGCCATTGCAACTTATGATGGGAGCACACACATTTGTTAAGTGGGGTATAGACTTTGTCGGTCCAATACAACCACTTGCAACCAAGACTCAGGAGCAACACATTATTGTGGCCACATATGATTTGACTAAATGGGCCAAAGAAAAAGGCACTAGGAAGAACGATGCTTGAACCACTACATCATTCCTATATGAGTGCATATTTACGTTGTACTGACTTCCTATTGAGCTTGTGAATGATTGAGGAAAGGAACACACTTTCTCAAAGAGGTGATAGAACATTTCTTAAGTGAGTTTATGGTAATCCATTGGCAAATCTGCACCCTATCATCCTCAAGAAAATGGCCAAACCAAATATACAAACAATATTTTGAGCTTAGTGCTTACTAAGATTGTAAGCTCAAGAAGAATTGATTGGGAAATGAATATTCATTCAGCTTTTTGGGCTTATAGAGTGTCATTCAAAATGGATTTGAACACCACTCCTTTAACTTGGTCTATGGACTTCATGCTATATTGCCAATGGAATTTTTATTGCCAACCCTTAGAGTTGCACATGAGCTAGAATGGAAAGGTCATGAGTCGTTAGAACGATTGAGGACTTTGAATGGTTAGATGAGCAAAGACTAGCGGCCATAGCACATATATATGCCGTGAAACAAAACCTTCACATGTGTTGATGAAGGTCTTCAAACAAGGCAATTTGGTATTGGTTTACTCATTAAAACAACATACCCCTAAATTCAAGAAAAAGGGACATAGTTATTTTATAATCGAGAATGCTTTGCCAAGTGGGGTAGTAAAACTAGCCACCTTAGATGGTAAAATTATGGAGAAGTGGATTAGTGGATGTGGTCTTCAAAAATACCATCTGCCATTGACTAATGATCTCTTCAAAGAATGCAAGCAACAAAAGAAAAAAGCCTTAAACAATACCAAGTGATTCAGGAGGCTTAAGAGGAATCACACATTTGAATTTTGAAGAGAAAAGATGCAATGTGACCAATTCTTGAAGTTTTTCATCAATACCCTTCAAATTCACCATCACTAATTTACTCAGTTTTTAGCAAAAGATGAAGTGGAAATAGATGATGAATGGCCTAATGGATCGGACATGAGGATCACAGCTACCTTGAAAGATGGGTTCAAAGTTAAAGCACTAGCCAACATAGGTGTGTGACTCAATGCAATAAACTATTCGACTTACAAAAGAGCGACAACCCAACCATTGGAATATTGTAGAGCTAAAGTGAAGGGCTATCATAAGGAATTCACACCGACATTAGGATTGATCAATCTCATTATCTTTGTGCATGGATTTCTATGCCCACACATATTTATCTACACTTTTGATGAGCATATGAACAAAGATATTGTCCTAGGAGTTCCATGGATGAGAACGTATAAAGCTATCTAGGAATGGGATGAAAAGGTTTTTGAGTTAACACTCAAAGGTGGACAATTTAGAGTACCATTTTCTCACAGCCTTAGAGAGTGGAAGGACACCCTCAAAACTACAAAGCTACCAGACAATAGGATCAAATAGGTACCTATGTGCATTAGTCAACACCAAATCCATCCTCATAATATCGGCATACAAAGAACCAGGCAATTTTGGGTACCAAAAGCTCAGATTGCCAACAATTCAAAGCAGATTTGGGTACCTAGACAACTGTTGAATACTCAAAAGAGACCACAACTAGCACCTCCCCATCAGCCACAACACATGTCACCAAAGTTACACTGGACTAAATGATATGGAAACCAAAGAAGCAACTTGAAGCCAAACCCCAACCAAAGTTGGTGTACAAATGGCAACCAAAGGCAACATCAAGCAAAGTGACATACAAATGGGTACCAAATATTTATTCATTACCAAAAAATCCACCTACTACATTGCCAAATGATTCCAAGACCATTAACAATTATACACCAAGCACTATTAAGGAATGAGTGCAATTGCTTCAAAATCTATTGTTCAAGAGATTCAGCCAATAGAATGCTTTGTCATCAACAACCCTTGAGCTCACTGCTCAAGACCCACCTTTTGCACCCCGTAGTGTTTTAAATTGTATTGACCTCAATAGCATGGTAGAGCCAACCTTGGCTATGCATAGACACAACTTGACTGCCCATGCTCTGCACTACTCGGGTTACACTCTGTCATCTCGAAGCACTTAGGCAAGGAGGGGGGGAGGCATTCTAAATGCGGACCCAACTAATTGAAGTAGACTAGAAAAGGGTTGTGTTTTGAAGTATTTGTATATTAATGTGTGAGTGTTTGCAACTCAAAAGTAAAATGCCCTTGTAAGTAAATAGAATGGGGACTATGTAATATGATAAACCCTAAGTGTGTGAAAATAGTGTAAATATCGCCAAAAAAAGTCAAAAACATTGCATTGTAAGTTAGAAAAAATAAAACTTTGCAACGCTAGATAATAAGCTCGCTTATCATCACATGACCCCAAACTGACCCATTTTCACTTTTTTTTCTCATGCACACTATCCTCATGATGCATCTAAGCCCTGAATCCCCTCACAAGTCAGAAATCACTCACTTCATACTCACATCATAAAAAAATACACTAAAGCTTCCAAATCCCAAAATTTGACTTAAGGAAACTACTTTCAAGTTCAAAAAGTGCAAAGAACACATTCAAAGCATTGGAACACCTTCTAGAACCTGCCCAAGCTTAAAAAAAGTGCAAAAAAGCTGAAAAATGGCACAATAGATAGTAACCGCGCTTATTATCTGTTGTGGCCAAATGACCTCAAAATGGGAAATTCTTGATACCATGTATTATATCATGCTGTCACAAGCCTACACACAAAGTTTGGTTCAATTTGGACACCCAAATTTTTTGCACCAACACTTAGTGATTTTCAGAGCCTTCAAGCCAATAAATGACCCCAACCAGGCATCCATGCATCCAAATCCATCCAAACTTCAAATCCTATCCATTTTCATTGTCTATAACCCATGTGCACAAGCAAAATCCAATTTTGATGCCAAATTTAATCCCTAGATATTAAGTGTGCTTATTATCTCGAATGTAAATTTTTTGTCGAATCAACTTTTTGATGTTCATACTTTTCTTTTATGGGTCAATGTAGTAATTATTTGGCTTTATATATGAAATTTACTTGCAAAGTCTCAATTCCAACTTAAAAAGCAATTTTTTCGCTCTAATTGCACCTAATGCCTATATATGGTGTGCTTGCACCAAGATCAATGCAGAAACAACCCTCCACCCCCAAGAAGAAAACTCATAAGCAAAGATTGTGACATCTTCTAGAGTACCATCTGGAGGAGGAATCCATCCATGAAGCTAAGAAAACCTTTGCTGGAGATCTCCTACTCTTAACCCTCACGGCTCACGGACACCCTATCACCTACGAGACGGACGTTGTAACCTACGACGGACATTGTATTACTTATTTGGTAGAGTCTGGTATCGGGCTTGTCGGTCCAATAGGAAAAGGGTAAGAGTGATCGCCGATGAGAGGCGCACTCTAACTGGAACATTCAAGGGATTAGTTGGCTAAGCATGGGCGCCCAAGTGTGAATGGGGCGAACTCATATAAAAGTCAACTAAACCTAAAATTCACTCATTCTCTCATTTTTGCAATTGAAGAGTGCTCTTGCTCCATCTCCTTCTTCTTCTTCTTCACCTCTGTGTGTGTGTATGCGTGAGAGGGAGTGAGAGAGGGAGAGAGAGGGAGTGTGTGGGCGATCGAGCATTATGAAGGCACGACGGCGGTGAAGCGGTTGAGCGCGGCGTAGCGGCGTCTCCTTCTTCTTCGCGGCGAGGAATCCTCCACGAAGCAAGCGTAGAGCGGTGAGTGACACACCATCGCCTTCTTCGAGCTTACTAGTTTAGGCTTGTTGTGTGCTTGGATCCATTTGTGGCTCACACACGGTGTATCCGCAAGTTCCTTGCATTGGCGCGTGCGACATACGCACACATTTTTGGCGCCGTTGCTGGGGAGTGCCATACATGAAGCTCGAGTAGCACTTTGTGCTTCTCCGTGGTGCAATTTCTATTGTAGGAAAGGTAAGGAAGGAGTGTGTGTGTTGAGAAGAGGGATTTGGTGTTATACTGTGTGTTTTTTTTATTAATGGAGTTTTCAAAGGTTCTGTGTTTATTCTCTGTGTATTAAGGTAGTTAGTTTTCTTTGTTAATAGAGATTTCAAAGGTTCTGTGTTTATTCTCTTTGTATTAAGGTAGTTAGTTTTCTGTGTACAATAAGTAGGAAGTAGATTAGTGAGAGTTAATAGAGTGTGTTAGTGTGTAAGAGTAGGTGTATTAGTTAGAAGTAGGTAGAGAGAGTGTGTGTGTGCTCTCGCGCAGGCAACGGCGGCCTTATCCTTTAAAAAAAATAAAAAAAGTAAAAATTAAAAATAAAAAAAATTAAAGGTAGGACTGGGATCGGGAATATCTCCCAGATCCAAGCCCAGACCCAAGCCCAAGCTCATGCTCAGACCTAGGCCTCAGTCGCCTTTTTAAAATAAAAAAAAGAATTTTAGCTTCACACGTAGCTAAAAATCAATTTTTTGAGGACCAACGGAACGTCAGATGCCCTAAAATTGTGTTGTAAAGCACACAGCGACCCTCTTAAGTGATACGCTCATTTCGAGCTATCACACACTTTAATCAAAAAAATCAAACATTAAAAAACATTCAACAAACATCAAAAACAAGAAAAATCCAAGTAGAAATTGGGGTGCAAAACACCCACAAAACAAAGCAAGTAACCTTTGAGGGTACTGCCGACACTTGTAGGGCACCCAAAGCACATGTATCTACACTCTGGTCGTGTGCTAGAGTCCGAACAACTAGCTTGTGCTTCGATTTACGGGGCTACTCACTATCCTTCCACGCTAGGGCCTACGCCCTCGACGGGGACCCAAGGTAGTGCAGCCCAAGACCCAAATATAGCGACTAGCGACTCTTTCTCTGACTACGATATTATGGAAGAGCATCTTACACAAAGCCCCAGGGGAACAAATGAAACCGTGCCTAGCTGGGCCCAACAACCTGGAACTAGTGTTTTTAACCGTTTGATGGAAACTTTTAGTAGAGCTACGCGCTCTGAACCTACGGCTAGTGAAGTAAACGAAGGGGGTGGGGAAGTCTATAGAATCACCATTCACATCTCCTGTAGACTCCACACTCCCTCAGAGTGTCCACGTGGACATTCTACCTACCTCATTTAATGAGGGCCCTACCGAGCTACCACCTTCCAAAGTCGCCTCTAAGGTAGCGGTGACTACAAGTCAAAACACGGGAAGCAACATTGCATCCACCTCACGACAACCCTCTAGTACACCAAGTTTGGACGGGGTATTTCTCAATGAAAATTGGGAATATGACCTACACACAGAGACTTTGACCAACCTATACATGGGCTACACATACCATGTGGGTTGGTTAGAAGTTGTACAATCCACATCTAGTGCCACTAGTCTGGAGGAACAACAACACATGATCTGCAATGTCATCCATAGGATTATCCAGTCCGAGAGGCAAAATCAAGCAATAAACATACATTCGACGGGTCCTATGCAATTTTTAGACACGGGCAAAGGGAAACAACCCACTCTATCACAAATGGAGACTCCCCCAGTGAGTCCCATCGATCCCCCATATGTTGTTTCGCCAAGGGTCTCAATGCAATCTGAGCCCACAAGTGATAGCTTTACTTTTCCAAGTCTAGCTCATCTTTCCCTAGATGACACCACGGATACCATGCCTACCCCAATGATGGGCATGCCAAGAAACACACCATGGACCTCGTTTGTTAGTAAAGCACAGCTACATGGTAGCTCAATGCCTGCAATAGTACCTACAAGTGTGTACCAATCGTATGCACCTATGGGTCCACGTACTCATGTAGTCCCTACCCCTCCCATTGTTTCAACTACCTATGATCCACAACCACAATACACAAGTTCTTATTTCCATGGGACTATACCGGCTAGCATTAGCATGTCACATCTGACATCTGCTATGCCTAGGGCCACTCATATGAACTATGGACCACCACATGGCACAACATCGTACCCAACGTGGAACCTAAGGGCTTCCTATGCGCCAAGCCCAATGCCAATACCTACTCCACATGTAGTCTCTGGAGCGCCTTCACCCACGGTGCCTGCTCACTTAGGTGACTTGGCAACATTTGCTCAAGCTATTGGTCGATCTATTGCTGAGAATATGTGTAACACGCCTGATAGAGAGCCTAGAAGTAAGGCAGTACAAATAACCAAGCTCACACAAAAATTTAGTGGAGATGGGGATGTGAGAAAGCATATCAAAGTGTTTGAACGAATATGCGATTCTCTAGGAGAACACAATGACCTACATAAGAGCAATGCTTTAAGCCTAACCTTAAGTGGAAAGGCAGGGAATTGGTATAGAACCCTAAGGGTGGAAGAAAAAACGATTTACCCTACTCTTAGGAGACTGTTCTTAAAAGAATACATACGAGAGGGAGTGCTTTGGGGTGTAGCCTCTCAGCTCCAGAAAGCCCAACGAGAGGAAGGAGAGTCGGTGAGAGACTTTATAAGTCGCTTAAAGCATTTGAATTCTCGTTGTAATCCAAATGAGCGCTTCAACAATAACCAATTGCTTGATAGATTCATTAGGGGATTACGGCATGAGGATATCTACAATGGCCTAGTCATTAGAGGTATCACCACTTGGAAAAGGAGTCACCACCAATGTGATCCAATTGGAGGATAATTTAATGATTCAAGGAGAAAGAGTGTCTGTTGAGCCTAAATCTATTAGCTCACAAGCATCAGGGCATCAGCCAATGACTCTAAAGCCTATTGCTAAGGAGCCAAAGATATCTGAGATGACTTTAGTAGATCTCACGAAGGCTATTCAAGAGAGTCTTAGAGACAATCGTGCTCCGCAGAACAATCATATGTATCCAAGAAGGGAGCAACAATGGTGCTCAAGGAAGGGGGGAGTGTTTGCTGACAATCATCATTCACTCACTCCCCTCTCAACCTTGTTTCCCTGACCTCTTAATCTCCAATCTTAGGGAATGTATATATATAGCCTTATACTCATAAAAACAAAAAAAATAATAAAGAGAAAGAGCAATTAGCAAACGAGTATGCACAATAAAAGTCAAAACATTGACCCAGACCTACACATTTACATCCGGTACACTGAAACAGAAACCTATGTCATCAAACACCTTTGATCCTCAGCACTCAAGTGATGGAGGGTACGTAAGATTAGTACGATAGGAGTGTTTCTGTTTTAGACTTGAGTGATTAGCAAAGTTCTCTTTTCCCACTGATGTGCCTTCTAGAGGTATTCTTTGTGTTTCCTTGTGTGTACAGGAACGTGTTGCTGTGGTTAGGATTTGGACCTTCATAGAATCTTTCTCTCTTTCACTTTTCAAATCAAGCGGGACCATCGACACAAACAGGTGTTTCTTGTCCATTAGCATTGCCCCTTATCTTTTTGCATCCATGTTTGTCTGCTTTGATTGTGATTGGTAGCATAATATTCAGCGCATTTGCTTAGTACCAAACATTAAATTCAATGAATTTTTTGTCATAATCACTTATCTAGATTTAAAAATCAAGCAGTCCGACTAAGCTAGTTTGACCAAGTTAGGTGTTAGAGATCTTCTCTTAATACCATGGGAAATGCCTTCCTAATAATCAATGGTTACTTAGGTTCTTAATCCGATTTAGATAGCATTGTGTGAAATGTACTAGGGCTTGCTAGTGGGCTTGACCCTATTGACCTTTAGCTTAAGTATTATAAAGGGAGTTTACTACTGTGATGAGCCTGGGGAGGGTAACAGTGTTATATGACCCCCCAAAGTTACAAAATTAAAATGTTGAAAATGAACAAACAAAAAATCAAAGTGCCACAATGTAAAATCTTAAGCTGGAAGAGAAATCTCAGCTCGATTGGGTACTTCACTCACATGTATTGCCTATGGTACTAGAGCCCTAGAGGTTCCCAGTGTGGGCGTTTTTCCTTGAAAAGCAAAAAACCCAAGGCATACAAAATAAGCACACACATCAAAATTGAATCACTGTGAAAAGAATTTGGGGGGTCAAAGAAAAGGTAATCAGTCAGGCGATGATTTCATGAGAAATTCCTTTTATGGTAGCTTAACTACAAGGTCTTCTAGGTATAGCGTCTAGTCAGCCCTCGAACATGAAATACTTGGCTCTCGCGATTAAACAACTTAATTGACCAGAGAAAACCAAGAAGCTTACCCATGGTATTAATAGTCGATCTCTAGTGCCTTTCGACCGTTAAATTAGCGACCCCAGACTTGTTTAATTTTTTACCTTTACATCTGTTTATGCATTTGATTACATTGCAATTTAATGTTTATTGCTGACAAATTGTTTAAAATTCTGTTACCAATCAATTTGTCTACCTAACATTGCATATTCTTTTTAATCGCTTATAAGAATGCAATTACTGTGCCAATGTTGTTTGATTTTGCAGTGACTGAAGAAGGCTAAGGACATTCATCTCAAATGCTCTTCCACCTCGACGAACGAGCTTCAACTCAATAGCTTCCGAGGACGGAATCTACATCAGGAAAGGGGGCATGTTAACCCTCACGGCTCACGGACACCCTATCACATACGAGACGGACGTTGTAACCTATGACGGACATTGTATTACTTATTTGGTAGAGTTAGGTACTGGGCTTGTCGATCCAATAGGAAAAGGGTAAGAGTGATCGCCGATGAGAGGCGCACTCTAACTGGAACATTCAAGGGATTAGTTGGATAAGCATGGGCGCCCAAGTGTGAATGGGGCGAGCTCATATAAAAGTCAACTAAACCTAAAATTCACTCATTCTCTCATTTGTGCAATTGAAGAGTGCTCTTGCTCCATCTCCTTCTTCTTCTTCTTCAGCTCTGTGTGTGTGTGTGTGTGTGTGTGTGTGTGTGTGTGTGTGTGTGTGTGTGTGTGTGTGTGTGTGTGTGTGTGTGTGTGTATGCGTGAGAGAGAGTGAGAGAGGGAGAGAGAGGGAGTGTGTGGGCGATCAAGCATTACGAACGCACGATGGCGGTGAAGCGGTTGAGCGCGGCATAGCGGCGTCTCCTTCTTCTTCGCGGCGAGGAATCCTCCACGAAGCAAGCGTAGAGTGGTGAGTGACACACCATCGCCTTCTTTGAGCTTACTAGTTTAGGCTTGTTGTGTGCTTGGAGCCATTTGTGGCTCGCACACGGTGTATCGGCAAGTTCCTTGCATTGACACGTGCGACATACACGCACACCTACAAAAGAACCATGTCACAATCTCCCAAGGGAGATTTTTTACAACGGTTTCCCCAAAGAAATTCACAATGTGCCCCAAGCACAGGAGTTACAAGTGGCTCATATAGGAATCTTAGACTCCAAGAGTTCTACCAAATGGAGCCATGCCGAGTAGATTTGCAAAGAGCCTATGAGTTTCTTAACTCTATCAAGGAAGATGGCATGACATAGATTATAGATGCAACTGGTCAACCAAGTGAAGTTAACATTTTGAAAGAAATAGTAGCCGAGGCACTCAAGTTTCCTATAGAAGGAGAATCAATACCCTCTAAAGAGAAAAAAAGAACATGGATTTTGACTAGGAACACCGCTACTGCAATCTTCTAGGATATGATTCATAAGCCGACAGAGGAACCTACAAGGCTGTTCCACCAGCAATTTCATTTTTCTACAAAGTGGCCACCACACTATACATGTATAAACCATGCAGTGGCCTCTACATTCACAACTACCTTGAAGACCAGGCTACCAAGGCCTATAGATCATGGATCCTATGTGTTGAACACACTCAAGAGCACAAAGAAAAATAAAGGGATCAAGTACCTGGGTGCACCCGAAGCTCTCACAAGAATTGCATACCATGTGATGGGGATGATAGACAACGTGCCACCGACTCTTGAGAAAAACCTATGGTTAGAAGAAAGCCTGAAAAATGAATAAAGAGAGGAGGAGGATGAAGACAAGGAGGATCCACCACCATTTCTCAAAAGATCTAAAAAGCAAACCTAGACTGTTCCAGTGGAAAGCAAAGAGGAAAGTGATGTTGGGCCGATGGAGGATCCAAAAAACAAGGAATCTAAAGAAAGCAAAGAGGATCCAGAGTTAGAGGGCGAAAAGATAAAGAAAGAAAAAAGCAAGAAAAAGATAGAATGAAAACTATAGAAAAAGTGTAAGACTAATTCCTTCAAGTCCAATCTACAAATCATTCATCCTCACATTGGTTAAACCACTAATTACAAGAATAAAAATCAAATATAAACAAACCCAACTATTACGTGATGATGCTAAACCACACCAACATGATGATTTTTCATACATCCCAAGTCAATTGCTGAAGAGGGCAAACAAAATCAAAACATCCTTCTCACCAAGGATAGAAACTATCCTCATATACTCAATATTAAATCAACTAGCCAATGAATCATGAAAAGTGGAGACAAGGTCAAGAAAAACAAAAAAATATCTTGAGCATCTAGTGAGTATCTTCTCTAGGGTGACCTTTAATTTTCAAGAGATATCTATTTTAAATTATTCCACTGCAAGTAGTGGTAGTTTCACGATCCACTATAGTATCAACAAGAAACATTTCTTCTTGGTCAATGAGTAATGGTGGGGGCTCATCATAAATTGGATGAGATAATAGGGGCCCTTTAACTAGTTTTAATAGACTAATGTGAAAGGTATTGTGTATGTACTAGTGAGAAGGCAAAATGGTCCATAAAAACAAGGAGTAAGTTAAGCAAAAGCACTAGTATCAACGCTTTGAATCCTATGCCTTTTAATTCTCAACATAACATAATCTCCTTCTTTGAAAACATGATTCCTATGGTGTTTTTTGCATGTTTAATGTATTGTTCTTGTGAGTGTTTTATGGAAGGATGAGCATTATCAATGGGTCCCCACAATTGGACGTCTATAGCATAGCTATCTGGCACTAACATAATGTAAATACTCATGGAAGTGACTTGGATGGGGCACGGAGACCCTTTGAGGGTGCCAACCTCAAGAAGTGAACCTAGCAAGCTAACCAATCAACACAACCAGCAAACCATCACTCTCTGATTTGAAAACCTGCCTATGTCCTATCTTGCCGCTCTAGGTCATCATGCCATTTTGTCGACCAAACGAACTCGGATCACAATGAAACTCTACGGAAAGCTCTATAAGGTCTAGGGGGACTATTCTACAAAGTCTAGAGGTCATCCAACAAGGTATCAAAATCTCAATCCATCATAGTTGAAGTCATAAAAATTGCAACATAATAGTCCAAATAGGTCGCCCTGAGGTCTAACAACACTTTCCTATGGTCAAAATGTCAAAAAACAACCATTTAGGCACTCAAAATTACAAATATAGCTCACAAACACGTAGTTGTCAAGAGAGAAAAATTGGAAATGATTATACTTAAATGAAAGAGCACAAGGAGCACAAAGAACTTCACAGATCGTCTTTTGATTACCAGATCTTCAGAAAAATTGATTACAAATTGCTGCAGAGTAGTCACTCACAGCTATACACACAAAATCTCTTCAAAAACTTGAAGCCAAGTCCACCTGAAACTCTGCTACCGGCCATTGAATTCGGTCATCGGCCAAACACTTCTGACCGTTGGCCATCGGCCATTGACTATCGGCCACCGGCCATTGTTTGACCACTTTGTGACCGTTGTCCGGGCATAGTATTTTGGCAAAAAGGCATATTTTGATGAATGAATTTTTGGCTTTCCGATGAGTGATTTTCCCTCATGCACGATGGCTTCTCCTCATAGTGGGGGCTTACAAATGTGCATTTTTTAAACTAAAAATTACAAGGGGTGAATTAAGCTCCATACTTTACAGTCAACTAGGAGGGGCCCTGTCAACTGCATTGACCAAACACTCCCCCCTTCCTAGCCATTGCACCTCCTCATGCAAGTCTTTGGTGCGTTTTTGTAATCAAATTGTCATTTTTCAAGGGTCTTTGTAATCCTGTTGAATTTGGCGGCTCTGGCAATGATGTCGGCCTAGATTGATAATTCCTTGAATGGACTGTTCATCAATGTACTCTAATACGCTATGTGCCTAGCTTGCAGATCCTTTGTAAGAGGGTTCAAGATGGTGAACCCTGTCATGAAAGCTTCCTCAAAGGTCTGCATGTAATGGGATGGGAGGAACATCAGCCTGGCATACATCCCCATGGTTAAATTCCTCGAGGGTCCTTCAGTTTCTAAGTTCCAGCTAATGCCCTTAGTGCCTTCAAGGAACACCTGCCACGGGTGTTCCGCTGCATCAATATCTTCAAATGATTTGATGCATGTAGTGATCTTATTTTCAATCTAGCACATCATTTGGCCAGTGAGATTTGGTACATCTCTCATCATAGTGATCATCACCATTGGAGAATGAACCATATAAGCTTTTGTTGGTTTGTTGTTGTAGGCAAGCTTGGAGATTTTTGGGGTAGTTCAAAACTAAAGGCCTTATGCTCCTCCATGAGTAGTATGTTTCCTAGGATCATCGTCTTGGGATTGGGCAGTAGGTTCAGTTGATCATGAGGTGTTGTGGAGCATTTTGGTATGTCGTCTCATCCTAGGGCCATTTTTTGAACCACTTCTTCCTCCATAATGGCTAGCTCTCCAAGATGAGGAGCACTTGATCAGCGGTGACCGGTACATCTTTATAAGTGCCCTTGGCATTTGATCCTAGTTCTGGTAGAAGCTTTCTTTTCCATAGGAGTGCTTCCTGATTCATGAGAGAGAGGGCCACAATCTCATGGCCAAAGTTCTTGACGACCTTATCTGGTTTGATCATTAGAAGTATCACTGACTCAAGCACTTTAAGCTCATATTTCATGTATTCTTTATGTAATCCCTCTGGCATGTCTTCAATCCATCTCTTGAGTTCATCTCCGACATCTGTATATTCTTTCTCTTCTTCAGTGGCTGGCATATCTCCCCTAGATGATGTGCTTGGAATGCCCCCTAAGGGTAAATCTCTACTCTCAAATTCAACTAGCTATTGTGTCTGAGTGATTGGTACTATAGCCTTCAACTGTAAAGCACAATTCTCTGGAGCTTTGTCTTGTAATTCTTCTTGGCTAGTGAGATCATCTTGTGCTTTGGCCAATTGTTCTTTAAGCTCTTTAATTTCTTGATCCCTTTGGGAGTTGGTTGCCATCAGTCTAGCCATGACTAGCTCTCGCTACAACTTCTCATGTTCTAGATCAGTCTTTAAGGCCTTGATCTCCTTAGTGGTTGTGGTAGGTGCTTGAAAGGTTGAGGCTGGTACAAGAACTTCTTGAAGGCTAAGGAGGGTGGAGAGGGTGTGCTTTACCAAGTTGTAAGACTCGCACACATTGGAATACTTTATTTTCTCCCCCTCCAAAGCCTCTTCTAGGGCTTGTTGTTGCACTTGCACCTCAATGTTGGCTTCTATCTATCTCTCTAAATCTAATTAGATGCTAGTAGCATCTTCTTTTTCTCTTTTTAGATCGGCTTCTAGCTGTTCTTTGTCTGGTAATAGACTTGTGACCTGCTGCTTCAATCTCTCTATCTCTTGATTAGCTTTTAGAGTCTCAAACTTGTCATCCTCTACATCTTGTTCTCACAGCTTGGAGATCACTTTTTGGCATCTAAAATGTCACTCAAACATTTTGAGATGCTCCTTCAAATCAAAATCCCGTAAAACTTGCTATGCGGCAGTTGCATCATCTTGTGAGAGAGGTGGTACCTATTGTCATACTTGTGTTACTTGTTGTTGCAAAGTCTCAATAACTTGCTCCCTCTTTGAATAATCTTCTTTACATTGCTCTTCATGTTGCCTTTGTTCATCTTGTTGCTTACTTTGATCTTTTTTGTCGGCCTAAGATTCTTTCTTTCCACTTCACACTCTCTCTTTTCCACTTGATCTTCAATCTTTCTTGATTTTGATATGTAGGAGGAGGGGATGGCGGTTTGGGAGAGACATGCTACTCTGTCTCTCTCTCCTTCTCCTCATTCTTGGTTGTTGCGGCCGTATCCTTTTTAGTTTTTTCATGGAAAGACCGTTGGCTTCTTGGAGAATCCATGGGAGAATCCAGATTCATCATCTTTTGTCTTTTTGAATCCTCCTCCTCCCTTTGGTTGTCCTTCCTCTTTAGAACATCCTGGATTTTTTTATGGAAAGACCCCGCCAGTCTAACTTTTTGTTGTCACTTTCTGGCATCTTTCGTATTTAATCTTTTCAAGCTTTTGATCAAGCTCAACTTCATCTTCATCTTCATCAGAGGAAGGTGGACTTTGCTTGGCTTCTCAGATATCTTAGCTAGTCTCTCCTCTCAAAGCCATTGGGCTTCTTCCATGGACTGTTGTGCCTGGGACTTTGGCATCTGATCAATTTGCTGTGATCTTTTTCTGATCAAAGGTACTTCCACGTCTTCTTGCTCTTCTAAGGACTAGTACTCTAAGGGTATATCCTCTTTGCCTTTGATTTCTTTGCCCACCTCATATTCTGAGTTTGTGCCCTTGCTATTAGGAGTGCGCGCTCTTGAGCTCTGGCCCCTTGTTCTTCTCTTTTTTGGCATGGTCGATGACCTTCCCACCGATCTCTTTGCATGATTTGCTTTGTGAAGTAAGTTTAGCTGCAACTTTGCCTTGGGCAAGTCATCAATCATTCCCAATGCTTGACAAGCAATTTTTCATTCATATACACCTTGTTGCGATCGGTCCCCTTCAAGTTTGCTTCCACTACGTTCTCCAAAATATGGTTTTCAAGATCACACTTTATGATTCTTCTATCTGCTGCCTAGCCAATGGCCATTACTACCGCCACATGGAGGATGAGCTTTGTGTACCTTGGTGGCTTATGGACCTTTAAGTGTTGGGAGATTAGCCTAAGGGGCAACTTTGTTTTTTAATAGATAAAGTCCTTGTACGTGAGTTTGTACCCTTGATACTTCACAGATACTTTGTCATTGTCAATAGCTTTTGTCTTGTGAAGAAGATTGTGGCTTCCACCAGGCAGGTGGAGAGCTTGGTTGATGAGCTCATCGGTGATTTTTACTTTGACGGTCTCCCCATCATTTTCAATATGTGTGGCTTCTTTGTTGTATTGGTTGGAGCTCATTAATTTGTGGGCTCTTTGGGAATCAGTTCCCCATGGTGGTACCCTAAAGAAACTATGTAGCTGGAGTCATCAAGCATTGTCCACCACTTTAGGCTTTTGATGCAAGGTCTAGAGTTCCAATCAAGTTTTCAAAAACCCAAGGAATCCATTTGAAATGGTCTCTAGAGCCAATTTGTAAGTTAGAGACATACCCTATTGCCAATGTCATTGATAACCAAACATGGATATGAGCCCGCTTATTTTGTTGACTTCATGGTGGTTGATGAAGTGCAAGAAACTTGGAATGCAATGTGTCTTGTTTTCAATGGTGGCAAGGGAAATGTGATGGATTGCATGGAGAAATTCTACCTATTTCACTTGAAATAAAGCATGATACAACACACAACAAAGTAAATAATCATATCATCTCAAATGATTCACAAGGAGATGTGTGAAAAATAGAGACAAGCACCATCTAAATAAGCAACGTTAGTTGAGGCCCATCTAATACATAATTGGTGGCACAACAAAAATTTTATGGACAAAAACGTTTCATATATAGACTTATGGATGAGTTGGTGGGACACCTTCATTATCCATTGGAGTGGCATCATGATTCCAATTGAAAAGAGCATGGAAGGCCCAACACTCCACGGACAAACCTTGTTGAAAGCATGCATGATTGTTGGCTGGGAGAGAAGAATTCAAGAGATGGATATCACTATACCTGAGTGCACCATGGATTTAGTAAATGCTCTTCTACGAAGCACTAAAGCTATTTCATACATGTAGAACAAGCATTTGGGAAAGGTTCATCATTGCAATGTTTTTTTGGCAAGTGATTGGTTCTAGTCACAAGGACGGTCAATGAAGCCAATGAGGGCATGCCATAGTACAAGGTGCCATCTATGTTGTCAGGTGATAAGGAAACCTCTTGAAGGAAGAGATAGCCAGCTGAGGTGATCAATGTAGAGGATGAGTCAACTCATTGTTCAAAGTACGATTGAGTCACTATTGATCATCGTTGGGGTGGATTGACAAAAAAAAATGGACCACACGTGAAGGATCTTCAAACACAACTAAGAGGAAAAAGGAGGAGGTGTTCCTCTTTTAGCAAGATCAATGAAGCAATGTGGGCAATTTGTTGCATGCACATGGTAAGCTTATTGCATAGTCAATGGTGGGAGTTTTAGCTCCATCATTCAAAGGATATCAATGACATCCAAGAGGTTTGTCTCAACAATCGTTTTGGTTTTTTCTAGATCATGTGTTTCATTGCTATGTTTTGGATAGCAATATTGACACATGGTTCAACGCAACATTGCCCATTTGGCATGTATAAGTTGGCACACAACTCACTATAGAAGTGTTTCAAAAGTTGCTAGAAGGAAGATATCATGTGAAGGCAATTGCAGTAGATTCCTCTCCACCATCAATGCATACACCTAGGGGCAATGCTAGTGTAGTGACGACCTCCAAAACACTACAGATTACGGGGAGTTCTAGTAGTCAAAATGGTGTGTAAGATAAGTATCACACCTCAATTTCCATTTGGGCTAAGTATCAGACCTCGATTTCCATAGAAGCATGACAAAAAATTGGATTGGATTTGGCTATGAAGGCAAGGGTGACACATGATATTTCTTGCACCGAAGGAGTCTATGAGATTTTTAAGGTCAAGGGTCCATGGAGTAGATGGCCATGTGAGAACTTACAAAGTGCAAATTTGCAAGGATCCATCATGCACATGTAAGGACTTCTCAAAGGGCATGGCATGAAGATGACCATATTTTGCATGTAAACACATATATTCTGAGTTCCTACGTGTCGTAAGATTAAGTCAGAAGAATGAAAATATGTTTATCCACTTGCCAATTATTGGCAAAGCATAGGTTTTTAGTGCTTTGTCTAAAGAAATAATCTATCTTAGTAGTGACACGTAAGCCTATTAGAAGGATGGCTATCAAGCAAAATCCTAAACTTAGGACATCTTATATGCCTTTGTAAATGCATGGTTTATTATGGTAACGATCGTATGATTATTTTGTATTAAAGTGGGAATCTCTCACCACCACCCAATGGTTTGATGTTTTGACAATAAATGTCTTTTTTGTGATTAGTAACAATAGCCTCCCCCAAAAAAATGATTGCTTTCCCTTTATTTTTGAAATCTACATTGTGCATGCAACGTGGTTGTTGATGTTGATAGCGACAAAAGACTTGGGGACTTTAAATCGCCAAATGAATGCCCATTAATTTCTTAACGGTTGACTTGCATTTTATTACTCATTCCTCTTAGTCTCCCTAACTCTAAATCTCCCTCTCACAGTCACTAAACTCTCTCTCTCTCTCTCTCTCTCTCTCTCTCTCTCTCTCTCTCTCTCTCTCTCTCTCTCTCTCTCGCTCTCGTGCACGTGCGTGTGCACGCAATGCATCATGTCTCAACTAGATATGACCTTCCACAACCTCGAGGTGCCCTTCTTGCAGCATATGAATGTCAAAACATTGATCGAAGGGCCACATGACAAGGAGATTGATGAGTGCGCACGTGCGTGTACGGAGTGTGTGCAAGAGAGGGGAAGAAGAGAAATGGGGAAGGGGAAGATACACAGGCAGCCACTGTGTGGGTTAGTGGAGAAGAAAGAGAAGAAGTCAAACCTTCCTCTTTCTCTCCCTATATTGAATAGGGGAAATTAAGTTGTACAAGGGTGGTTTCCCACGGCCACCTGGCCTACACCCCAACAACCTCCCACTTGAAGGTCATGGTGGCCAATAGTGGCATTATTATAGTTAGTCTATACAAAATTGATGAAGCATTGCCGAGGCTTCATCCTACACCCAAAAGTTCTATACAATGTGTAAATCGCTCCGAGGCTAGGCTCTTTGTGAGAGCATCTGCGGGGTTGTCGTCAGTGTGAACCTTGACAAGATCGATACGCTTGCCAGCCAATGCATCTCGTATGACATGGTATCTGACCTCTATGTGTTTCGACTTTGAGTGAAACACTGGATTCTTTGCCAAAGCAATGGCACTCTGACTATCACAATGTAGTACTGGAACCTCGTGAATGCCCAAATCTCCCACTAGACGAGCCAACCATATGGCTTCCTTGCTGGCATCAGACGCAGCAACATATTCTGCCTCAGTGGTAGATGAAGACGTGCAATCTTGGAGACACGATCTCCAAGAGATAGCTGCTCCAGCAAACATGAACACATTGCCACATGTGGATCTTCTACGTTCCACGCAACCCGCATAATCCGCATCCGTGTAACCTACAATAGATGCATCACTGTTTCCGAAACGTAAACACTTGCTAGCTGTACCTTTCAAGTATCTGAGGATTTTCTTGACTGCTTCCCAATGCTTCTTGCCAGGGTTTTCCATGTACCTACTAACCACTCCCACTACATGTGCAATGTCTGGTCTTGCAGCTACTATAGCGTACATCAAACTGCCAACTGCTGAAGAATATGGTACGTTCACCATTTCCTCTTTCTCAGCCACTGTCTTGGGAGAGTCTTCCTTGCTAAGTTTGGAGTATGCTTGCATTGGGGTACTCAATGACTTCCCCCCCTGCATACTAAAACGTTGCAAGACTTTGTGAATGTACTTTTCTTGAGATAATTCAAGAATTCCACATTGCCTATCTCTCTTGATGTGCATACCAAGAAAGTGATTGGCATCTCCCAAATCCTTCATGGAAAACTGAGTGCTTAGCATCTTTTTCAACCGATTGATTTCATCAATTGATTTGCCTGCGATAAGCATATCATCTACATACAAGATCAAGATGATTAAAGAACCATCGTTCAACCTTTTTGTGTATAAGCAGTGATCCTCTTGACTTCTAATGTAACCCTGAGACTGCATGAATTTGTCGAATTTTTGATACCATTGCCTTGAACCTTGCTTGAGGCCATAGAGTGCCTTTTTCAGTCTACAAACCAATTTTGTCCTCGTTGGTTTTTGGGTTTCACATACGAATCCCTTTGGTTGTTTCATGTAGACATCTTCATCTAGATCCCCGTGAAGAAATGCTGTGTTCACATCCATTTGGACAAGTTCCATGTCCTGGATAGCAACCAAGCCAACCACGGTGCGAAGTGTAGTCATCTTGACTACTGGAGAGAAAATCTCATCAAAATCCACACCTTTTTGTTGCTTGAAACCCTTGGCAACTAGACGAGCCTTGTATCTAGAGTGGGATCTTCCACTGTATACTTCTTCTTGTATACCCACTTGCAAGGTAAAGCATTTTTGCCTTTTGGTAATTCAACCAAATCCCATGTCTCATTAGCCACAATCGAATTGTATTCTAATTGCATAGCCTGCTCCCACTTAACGCTATCCTCCATTTGTATAGCTTCTTTGTAGCAGGTTGGCTCTCCACTGTCAGTGACCAAAATGTGGTGTATACCCGGCTCAAACCGCTCGGGCGCACGTGATACTCTCTCAGAGCGTCTCAGTGCCTGACTGCTGGACTCCGCTCTCTCCAGAGCAATAGTAGTATCTTGCACTTGAGGAGTGGTTGCAACACTACTGAACTGAGTTGGTTCGGAGGCTACATCCTCAAAACGAACACGTCTGTACTCAACATCTTTGATAGGTTTCTTGTGCATTTTTGATTCATTGAAAATCACATGTGAGCTACGAATGACTTTGTTTGATTCTGGGTGCCAGAGACGATATCCCATCTCTCCGTTTGCACCATAGCCAATAAAGATGCATTTGTGTGATCTGGGATCTAACTTTCGACGAAGTTCTTTGGGCACATGTGCATATGCCTCGCATCCAAATACACGTAATGCTCATAGCTTGGCCTTTTGCCAGTCCATAATTCCTCTGGAATTTTGAAATTCAAAGGAGAACTAGGTGACCTGTTGATGATGTGCACTGCTGTCAGAACAGCTTCCCCCCAAAACTCTGGAGTAAGCTTCGCCATAGACATCATAGAGACAACTCGCTCTTGACTCGTACGATTCATTCTTTCAGCTATCCCATTTGTGCAGGTGTGTATGGAGCAGTAAACTGCCGCCGAATGCCTCTTCTATTGCAAAAATCCTTGAACTCTGTGGAGACGTATTCTCCACCATTGTCCATGCGAAAAGCTTTGAGCTTTGTTCCTGATTGGTTCTCAACCATGGCGAGGAATTTTTGGAATGTTGAAAAGACTTCTTCCATACGCTTAAGGAGATACACCCACACCTTTCTAGTAGAATCATCTATGAACGTGAGAAAGTAGTTTGCCCCCCCTAGAGTTTTATGTGGCATTGGACCACACAAATCACTGTGTACCAAGTCTAGAGGTTCGCCTAGTTTCTTATTCAATGGCGAAGATGTCAATCTAGTCTGTTTGCCATACAGACAATGCTCACACAATGGAAAGTCCGTGTAATCTAACACGGGTAAGTAGCCAAAACGCTGAAGTGTTTTCATTGCCTTTTGGCTAATATGCCCTAGCCGGCTATGCCACAATTCAAGAGACGGCAGCTCGGCAACATAGATAGAGTGTTCATCGACACTCAAAACAAACAAAGAGTACAGGGATCCGTTTTTATTGCCTTTCATCATGATAAGGTTATTCTTGCGGATCATCCAAGAACGATTACCAAAAACTGTAGTGTAGCCAAGATCATCCAATTGCCCTATAGAAAGCAAGCTTTTTGTAAGCTTGGGCACATGTCTGACATTCTGCAGCACAAAAGTAGTGCCATTATGCATCTGAAGTTTCACATCACCAATGCCAATAATGTCAAGCTCATAGGAATTACCAAGCTTGACTATTCCATGCATGGATGCATAAGAGGAAAACCACTCCCTATGCGGTATGACATGAAAACTTGCACCAGAATCAAGGATCCAATTCTGTGCATAACCCTCATCCTGTGCAACCAAAGCATCTGGGGTGAGATCTGAAGTGAAAATGAGAACATCTGAGACATATGTTGTCACCTCGGCATGAATCTCCGTGGGCATAATGAGCGTCACTGGAGGAGGAGCATCCTCTACTGCAATGGTAGGCATGGGAGACTCAACAATGTTGAGCTCCTCAATCTTTACTGTACTTTTGCCTTTGCCAGAATTATTCTTTTGCATGTTTTCTGATCTCTTAGGAAACTGCGACAATCCTTTTTGTAATGACCCTTCTTAGCAATAGTAACACTCGACATTTTTGGCATTGCGGTCTCTACTTTGGTTCCTGTGTCTGCTAGGACTACGAGGATTTCGCTCTCTACTTTTGCTTTTGTATTTGTTCCTGTCACGTCCTCTTGGCTTTGTTGAACTGCCAGCCATATATGCATCTCCATGACTAGCATTATCGAGAGATTTACGACGAATCTCTTCAGTGAGCAACGCATCTGTGACAGCATTGAATTCTAACTTGCCATTCGGAGCCAAATAGCTAATGGCTGTGCAAAAGATATCCCATGAACTGGGTAGAGAGCATAATAAGAAGATAGACTTGAGTTCATCGTCAAACTCCTTAAAGCCCTGAGATGTCAGCTAACTGAACAAGGAGTTGAACTCATTTAAATGACTGGAAACTGTGCTACCTTCTTTCATGTTGAGCTTCATAAGCTTTTTCATGAGAAAAACTTTGTTGGATGCACTTTTGCTCTCCCATGCTGAACATAAGCTATCCCAAAGTTCCTTGGTTGTTTTCTTCCCTATGATAGTGAAGAAGACTGACTCGGCTAGATGTAGATGTATCGTAGCCATGGCTTTTGCATCCAAAAGCTCCCATTGAGCTTGTGTATAATCATCATCCTCTGCGCGCTCTTTCAACGGTTCTGAGAGTCCTTTGTTTATCAAAACATCTTTCATGCGCTCTTTCCACATGGTGAAGTTGCTACCATCGAACTTCCGAATGAAATACTCCTCCTTTTCTGAAGAAGAAGCCATCGCTGATAAGAGGGTTTGAGAGGTGCCACACTATGGCGAGAAGCTGTAGAAATTTGGACAGAGTAACCTTTGTATCGGGAGTAAAATCTCAACCAAAATAGACTCGAAAGTGCCAACAATGGAAGTCACAACTCGCGGGAAGTAAATCCGGCAGAGTTTCCTTTGTATGAGGAGTCAAAACTCAACTCAAAATGCATATAAATGTGCCAACTGCACTAGCTGGGCATCTGCTACACAAAACCACTGCTATGTGAGTGCCAACTCGACGTCAAAAGCATAAATAACCGTTCAGATACATATCCTATGGCGAGGGTACCGTAAAGGGAAACTCCAGCTACCTGTATCACCGAAGGTGTCTCAACATTCGAGCACACCCCAGCTCAAAGAAAACCTCACCCTATCGACCCTCCAAAAGGCTAATGCAGACACAAATGGACTAGCCACAATCTCAGAAAGGGCTCTTCCGGTCCGAGTCTCATAAACGGCCGGGAAAAACTGCCAAAACAGCCAAAAAATGGCTCCACACGTAGTACAGTGGGCAGTGTCCGCAACTCAACGTACATGAGTAAAACCGCGCTCAAACAGGCGCCAAGAACTGCTGCATGCAGTGAAAGTGATCCCTGCGAGGATATCTGCTCTCAAAAGAGCTCAGTAGCACTATGTGTGCTCACAACAAAATGCATCTGTCAACGCATGTGTCCGCAGAGAATCTGCTGTCGAAATGACTGCCAAATCGCTTGTGAAAGCGTTGTGTCTGGTAACCTGGAGAATCTGTGAGTGAATGGGTTGAAAAAGCCCTCCGTAGCCTGTAACCTGCGTGTCGGTGTCGCTATGTGCCGATTTCTGCCGCCGGGCAGAAATATGCTAGTCGAATAGCCGCCAAAGGTGTCGTATCCGTAAACTGTGTCGTACAGGGCGATCGGTGTGCTAGGTGCCGATGCCGGGTGTCACTCCTCTATGATAGAGGTACCTCACTCGTGCATGTCGCAAGCACGGTCGTCGATCGCGGGAACACACTCGTGTGGGGAAACGCCCGGTGTCTGGGTCGGATGTCAAAGATCTACCGCAATGAGTAAGTAATGCCGACCCGATGCGCTAGAAATGGTGTCATAAAATGATGCCAATAGCCGGTGCTCGAAGTCGTGGAGGAGAAATGCTAGGAAATCGTCAAATCAGTGTCGAAAACTGATGCCGATGTCGCCTTCCGCTGCCGGGCGAGAGTTTCTGGTGTCGAGAAATGCCGAGGAAATGGGCAGATGTCGGGGGATGTCCGGGCTTAGTCGCCGCCTGTAGCCGAACACAATGTGTCCGCTCTATCTCAAGGTCTCTCTCTCTCTCTCTCTCAAGCTCTTTGGCAGTGAGGTTGTCGAGGGCTCTGTGGGAATGAGCCCTTGCACACAAAAGAGTTTTAAGCCTTTAAATAATAAAAAAATTACTGAGTATTTCCTGTGCCAGCCCTGATGAACTAGAGGATGAGACTGTGTGTGTGTGTGTGTGTGTATGGTATGGCTTTGCTCGTGCTCGTTCTTGTCTGTTGCTGCATCTCGTTCAATGGCAAGCACACACACAGTGTGTGTGTGTGTGATACCATGCTCGGACTGCCCGCCGACTGCAATCCCCCAAGTCTGTGATTCGATGCTGCCTGAATCTGCTGCATCAATTCCCCAATGAGCTTCTCTCTCTATGATAAGCTACTCGGTACTTCTCGGCCCTACTGCTATAAGGCTGTACACAATATCAAGCTTGCAATATTTTCAAATTGCAATGCTCTTCAATGCTCGAGCTGTGTGTGGATTCCAGCGCTGCCAAGCAACTGCTCACGGTCCTGAATGGTGCTGCGTATCTCCTGATGAGTTCGACTCTGCCCGATTGAGTAGCAATCCTCTCCCTACCTACTCTGTGTGTGTGTGTGTGTAAACACACACAAGCTCACCAAGTTCTTCCACTTGCTGTCTTACAAGCTTGCTGCTCCCGCTTGAGTGTGTGTGTTGCTTGAGATTTGCCTTGAATCTCTGTGTCAAGACTCTGCTTTGCTTGATTTGCACTGCCCACATTGGCTTCAACTGCTCGACCTCCAATCTCCTACTCTCTGAGACCTCAATGCCAATTCTGCCTCCCTGCTCGGTTTTTGACTACCGACTTGCTACTCAATTGACTTTGCTGCCGATTCAGCTCCAGGTCGCAAGCTTTGCTTGATACTCTCAGCAGCTGCCTTGCTCGAGAGCTCGAGCTCACATGCCAAATTTTGTAGCTCGTTTTCCTATTTGCAATGCCGCTTTGAGATCCACCTTGATTCCACCTGCTGCTTGATTGCCTCAGCTTGATTCAAGCCTGCCTCGGATGCTCGCTCTCAAGCCGTTGCATACAAGGCTTCATTCCTTCAACCGCTGTCAATCAAGCCTTGTTGCTTCAAGGCTTGCAATCCTACTGCTCCTTGCAAATCCGATTGCCGAGCTTCAAGCTCACATGCTTCCTTGGGGTTGCTGCGTGCACGATTAGCCGAGGCTCGGGAGTCGGGTACCGGAGCTCTGATACCAATTGATGAGTGTGCGCGTGCGTGTACGGAGTGTGTGCAAGAGAGGGGAAGAAGAGAAATGGGGAAGGGGAAGATACACAGGCAGCCACTGTGTGGGTTAGTGGAGAAGAAAGAGAAGAAGTCAACCCTTTCTCTTTCTCTCCCTATATTGAATAGGGGAAATTAAGTTGTACAAGGGTGGTTTCCCACGGCCACCTGGCCTACACCCCAACAGAGATCACTACGGGTCTTGTGGGCTTGTATTCTTTTTCCACAGCACATGTCAAAGGATGTTTGTAGTATGTTAAAGCTGAGTGAGAAGGGCCAACAAGCTATAAGCATATGAAAAAGCTGGAAATGTAATCTCAAAGGAGTAGGCAACCACATATGCAAACAAGTCGCACAAGTGGTGGAAACATAAATGCTATGAATTATGCATCACAAATAATGTTGCAAGTACTTGACTTTATGGTCCATATGTAGATATATAGACAATAACTTTAAATGTACACATCCAGCCTCATCTTTATGGATGTGTTAGACCATCCCATCTCTCACCCTAAACCATCTCTTAGTTTTTATTTTTGTTGGTTTTACAAAACTTTGTTTTATTTGTAGATTGTATTGTCTACTTAAACCTTACAACTCTTCCTTTATGTACTAATGGCGTTGAAATTACATGTCTGTGCGCGTGCGTGCGTGCGTGCGCGCATGCTATAGTATTAATCTATATACTTTATTCACAATTTGAACAATACATTCAAAAAGAGACATGACAAAGATAAATAAAAGTGATTACATATATATTTCTTTTAGAAACAATTTATGTACATTTGAAATGGAATTTTGATGTTTTATTACATCTAAGAAATAAAAATGAAGTAGCAGCAGTAGAAGAAGTATCCCTGCCCAAAATTGTTCGACTTGAATTCAGCTATAAAAGAAGTCGGAATCCTTACATGCACCCATCATGCAAACAAAAAAATCATCAGTATTTTTGTTTAGTCATGGAATGCAACAATAGAACGGACCCGACAGTTGTCATCCATGACACCTTTATCCACACATTTAGAACTGTCTGAATTTCTATCGAGAGCTCTGTTTGCTTATGGCAGCAAGGATGATTTCTCTAGACTGGTTAAAATGTGATAGAGGGGATTCTTAGAGCATTGCAAATAGTAGACAAAAAATTATAATAAAGTAAATGTTTTTCCTCCCATAGCTTAGCTAAGTATAGGGTAAGAAATGTTCCTATCCCTCCTGTCAAAGAGAAAGCATGTGCATCATAGTGTCTAGCAGAGGTTTTTCTAAAAAAACCGCTATTATCACATATATTTTAGGATTTAACAACTACTCTTGACGAGTTACATTAATGCAAGGAGATATGATATTCTCATGGGTTAGTTTTATTTATGCAGCACTATTTTTGGAAAAAAGGATGCCTTTATACTCTTTATGTAGAGTAATAGTAGCAAAAATATCGTGTTAATAATAGTAAGCAAAAAGTTCTTTCTCTATAAAACTAGCTGTTATAACCATTTGTAAGCAAAAATGAGTTAAAACCACATTGTATTTTATGTCACAAAATACTAAATACCTCCCGGAATAGTGTAATTCAATCAGAATTATACACTTAATTCAATTAACTTACTTCCTTAGACCTGAGAAGAACAAAAATTTATGCAAAAAATACGCATCCGTCCACTTAATTAAAGGACGAAGAAATCACGGCTTCGGAATCCATTTGTATTTCCGCCATGAGAGCCGGCATATATTGTATTTTGCATGCTCCAAAGATTGTGTGCCTACCAGCAATTTTGCTAAGTTTTAAAGACACAGTGTATACAACTATTGGGTGAGCAAAGTAATACTTTCTTATTTTTTGCATAGAGAATTGAACCGGAAAATGGCTGACTGTTTTTGAAGCGAAACTTCTTTGAGTATCAAGAGCTATAAAAGATTATTGAGTGTGTAAACGGGTATAAAGAATGATGCTAAACTTGCAGCCTAGTAGGCAAGTTGAATTGTGTGTAGCATGGGATTATCAATAGCAGGTGTGATACATAGTGTGTCTTCTGTATGGACTGCAACACAGACAACCCTTGAGTACGCGGAGTTTGTGTGTGTCTAGAGAGATGAAGCATGGCGCCAAATTCCCTTTTAGCTAGGCCCGTACCGTTTTGTTTTGTTAGTCTAGACAAGAAGCCTCGAAAAAGTGGGTAGGTTGTGTGTGTGTGTGTGTGTGTGTGTGTGTAAAACACCAGTTTCTTCCTTCTTTTTTACAAAAATTTTTGTCCTTACTACGCATGTTGCAGGCCCACCAAAACAGTATTGCAGAGGGACACGTTAGCAAAAAAACTTAACCATTAAGAGATAGTTCATCTCTAAGGTAGCGCAACCCTTCTTGGTAATATGAAATTTTCTTAGTCATTGGATCGCCATTTGAAATATTTTCTAGTGGTACCATACAGCTTGTGTAATTTATGCACTTTTTTGAAGGCAGGAAAATTTTAACTGAGCATTCATAATTTTATCGATTAAATGATACAAGGCCTCTTTTTTTTAAACAAAAACTCATGATCCATGGTGGGTCATTGTGTGTGTGTGTGTGTGTGTGTGTGTGTGTGTGTGTGTGTGTGTGTGTGTGTCTCCAAGTTCAAAGTTCATAGAAAAATTAGCAATAAGAGCTATTAGTCAATGAAGATGTGTGTGTGTGTGTGTGTGTGTGTGTGTGTGTGTGTGTGTGTGTGTGTGTGTGTGTGTGTGTGTGTGTGTGTTCCCACCCAAACCCAGGCACACTCACTCTATGAGGCAGTAGACCCATAGAGTGGGGTCTACTGCCTCATTAGATTGATGATAGTATTTGTATTGGCCTTAGTTCTAGGCTATTAATTTTTATTAAGAGATTAAATAACGGTATTTAGTATTTTATGCTTTCAAAACCCATTGTGCATAAATTTGTTTACAAGTTTAGAGACTTCTTCAAATGCAATGAAGGAATCACTAGAAGAGTACATAATAAGGTATAAAATTCCTAAGCAGATATTAATTGTGTTTTTATCTGGGCGATTACTTTTTTCTTTGATAGATTCAACAGTAGTAAATTGAAACTTATCTCTTTTCCAACTATATCTCGGTTTAAACTCCCATGTCAATGGTTCAAGTAATGTGAATGTTTTTGTATGATAAGTTGTACTAATTGTAAACGCTTTTCCTTTAAATGATATATTGGTGTCCCAAGTATCTTCTATTTTAAGCACATTTAAGGGATAGATTTTAATAAGTTTCTCTTACATGATGCTACGAAAACATTCTTGTTTTTGGACCTTATGGTTTATTCTCAGTCTTAAAAGAGATGATTAATCTAGCCTTTAGAAATAGAGCAAAAGCCCATTATTTTGCTATCTCCCTCATCAAAGAACCAACATGGGTTAAAAAATATACGCACGCTACCCCTCTTCATTGGCTACGCAACAATAGTTTTATCCAACTAGGAACAAACTATTTTAAACAACAAAAAGGGATTCCTATGGGATTCTCTTGTTTTCACCAGTACTATGTAATCTTTATTTAGCTTATTTTGAATACAAATGGTATATCAATAACTCAGAGACACAAAAATATGGACGATATTCCATATAGACATGTTTAATATGTTCTGAGAGGTTTAGAAATAGCTCGGTACTATTCTTAATAATCCAAAATGGATTGTAATTGATCCCCAAAAACTTGCAAGTGGTCTTTTGTTTAGTTGCACGATTGAGTTCTAGTTCAATTAGGAATTAAGACATTTGGTTAGGCAGTCCATAATTTCTGTTTAGATTCCATCGGAAGCATCTTCTGAGATCCATCTAAACTTATGTTTATGTGCTTTGTAAGTGGGAAAAAGTACAAGTAGTTTTTTGTTATCCGTATTATAACCAATTTCTTGAACTTGAGATATAAGTAGATTCCCGATATCAACAGGGTTAAGGACAAAGATGGAGAATTCATCACCATTCAATCTTCCAAGTGCATCTAAATGCACCAGTTGTTTACAAATAATTGAAGTTGTGTTACCAGGCTTGTCTAGTCCCACAATAAACAATTTAGATGCTATCTCTGATTTTTGTGATTATATCAAGAGTAAACCAAGTAGTGTCCGTACTAAGCCACGGTGGGTTCAAGTTACCTACTTTGTTTGAAAAGTTATGAAAAAGTAGTTGAGAGAGGGATTGGATCACCTATGACTCCAGCTGGAGTTTATTAACCAAGTCGATTAAGCAATTAAGAAGGGCAGCAAAGGCTAAGTGAGGGTTGAGTGGTGGTAAGGGAATGTGATTCAATCCTTTGATCATTAATGTGCAAATCTCATGATCCTCGCAAATCTCTAAGTTTGAAGTACAAATGTGTGAGCCAAATTTGTCAAAATGTAACGTAAACTCTGTATAATCAACACAATTACAGGTAGATATGTTGTGTAATCTTAAAAAGTCAGTATTGTGAAACCAATTTTTTAGTGGATAAGTGTATTTCCATCCAAACAAAACTCAATTAAGTAAAGAAGTATTACCAAAGTGTTGATGAAATATTTCCATAAAAATGGACTTAGGTGGGTATAATTCTAGAATTTTGTTAACAAAAAGACAATGCACAAAAATCTGGTTCTAAGCCTCCTTCATTTTATTCAAGATCTTCTTTGCCCGCCATATTGGTAGTAACCTAAAAATATTACAATCACATATCAAAAAGATGTTTTACAAGAAGATTTTTGGCTCTAACTCTACTGGTATAGCATTTAGTTTTACCTCTGTGAAAGTTAGAACTAGAAGTAACAAAGAGAGTTCAAAAAGAAGTATGCAAATTAGTGTAAAGAATGAGGATGCAAGAGAGCTACACAAGACAAGCACAAAGCACACAGAGATGGAAAGCTTCTTCTTCTTCTTCACAGAAAAGAGAGTACAAAATGACTAAGTGCTAAAGCTGAAAAGTAGCACATATGTACATGCGGTCACTGAGTGTGAACTCGCTAGAAGCGTACTAGGCTGGCACTATAAGTGTAGTCCAGCTCTAGAATCACTGGCAGAGATCCTCCGTGTCGATCACCTAACGCGCCTGTGAGTAAATGCCGTAAGCGGCCAAGACCCGTAGTGGATGCCAGCTCAAGGTGTAGAGCTCGACATCTCAACACTCCCCCTCGAGCTCTGCATGTCGCAGAGTCCAAGCATAGTCCGGAAACGTCGAAGCTTCTCAGCTCCGAGGGCCTTGGTAAAGATATCCGCTATCTGCTCCTCTGTGCTGACGTAGACCAAGTCGATGTCGCCCGCCAACACTCGCTCTCGAACGTAGTGGTAATGGACCTCTATGTGTTTGGTCCTGGCATGGAACACTGGGTTCCTAGCCAACTGCATGCTGCTGAGGTTGTCACAATGGATGAAAATCTGCTGGTCCACCTGCACTCCCAAGTCCTCAAGTAATGTGCGTAGCCAAGCTACCTCGCACTCCGCAACTGCTGCACCTCTGTACTCGGCCTCTATGCTCGATAAAGCAATCGTAGGCTGCTTTTTGCTGCTCCAAGTAACAGCAGCACTCCCAAAAGATAACATGAAGCCACTTGTAGATCTCCTATCAACAATGCTACCTGCCCAATCTGCATCTGTATACCCATACAATGCTAATGGTGCATCTGCTGCATAGAACAATGCGTAGTCAAGAGTACCTTGCACATACCTAAGTGTGTGTCGTACTCCATCCAAATGTGGCTTCCTCAGAAGTTGCATGAACTGACTCTCCAAGCCTATTGTGTAGCTCAAGTCTGGCCTTGTGATAGTCAAGTAGATTAGACTACCCACAATCTTCCTGTACATGTTGACATCCTCAACAACATCACCCTTCTCTGCACTCAGCTTTGCATTTACATCCAAGGGAATAGAAATTGGCTTACAATCAGCCATACCATACTTTGACAACATGTCCAAAGCATACTGTCTCTGTGATAGCCATACACCCTCTGGAGTCCTGATCACCTCAATGCCAAGAAAGTAGCGCAACTCGCCTAAATCTTTCATTTCAAACTCCTGTTTGAGAAGACCCTTCACATGGTCAATCTCCATAGCATTGTCACCAACAATAATAAGGTCATCTACATATATGGTAATGACCACAATCCCCACATAACTCTCACGTACATAGAGTGAATGATCAGCATGAGCTCTCCTAAAACCAATACTGACAAGATCCTTGGCAATCCTGTCATACCATGCTCTAGAGCCCTGCTTCAAACCATACAAAGCTTTGAGAAGTCTGCATACATAATCTGGGTAACCTGGATCGACATAACCAGGTGGCTGATCCATATACACTTCCTCTTGCAACTCACCATTCAAGAAGGCATTCTTTACATTCATTTGATGCATAATCCATCCTCTAGATGCAGCCACTGCTATGACAGCTCTCACTGTCGTCATCTTTGCCACTGGAGCAAAGGTCTCCTCATAGTCTATGCCATACGTCTGTGCATAACCCTTTGCGACCAGCCTTGCCTTGTGACGCTCAATGTTACCATCAGCCTTATGCTTGGTTTTATACACCCATTTACAGCCAATAGCTTTCTTACCACTTGGCAATGGCACCAACTCCCATGTGTCATTTGCTTCCAATGCAGCCATCTCTTCATTCATTGCATCATCCCAATGCACATTTCCAACTGCATCCTCAAAACATGTGGGCTCCACATCCTGTATCACCTTAGCCATGTAGGCTTGGTGATGCGCTAGATACCCATCATAAGTCAATTTCTGAACTGGATTTTTGACTCTATTAGATCTGCGCGGTCCTGGGTCACTCCTTTGCCCTCTAGCATCTTCTTGTACTTTCCTTACACCAGGTGTCCTGACAGCCGGAATTCCAAATTCCTCATCAAGACTTTGTTCAAAACCATCTGAATCCATGTCTACATGTGAAAAACCTGATGATGCATCAACCATAAACGGAGGTTCATCAACCTTTTCCTTTCCTTTTCGTGATACATTCCTTGTACCTGTTGGTGGAGTAACCTGCGTACGTAGTCTACCATTCCATGGTTTCTCAACAGAGCCACGAGAAGAGGACTCTTGTGGTCCACTCAAAACCTGTGACTGTGGCCTCACATTTTGTACAACCACATCATCTTTTACATCAGCCCCAATAGTGCCATGTGCATTACTGTACCAGCTGCTCATCTCATCAAAGACTACATCTCTGCTCACTCGTAATTCTCGTGTAGTAGGATTGTAGCACCTGTACCCCTTTTGTTCAAGGGAATATCCCACAAGAATACATTTCTCTGCTTTAGGATCCAATTTCCTACGCAACTCATCTGGTACATGCACGTAAGCTATGCAGCCAAACACTTTCAAGTGTGCCAAATCAGGCTTTGTACCTATAAACTTTTCCTCAGGTGTTACATCATGCACCGCAGCTGTAGGTGTCCTGTTCATAATGTACACAGGTGTATTTACAGCTTCAGCCCAGAAATGATGAGGCATGTTCTTCTCATTCATCAATGCACGTGCAACCTCTGCAATGTGCCTGTTTTTCCTTTCTGCGACCCCATTCTGCTGTGGAGTATATCTGCATGTAAACTGCCTGTGTATACCATGCATTCGCAGAAAATCTGAAAAATCATTGGAGAAGTACTCTCCCCCTCCATCTGACCTCAATGTCTTGATTTGCATATCTGTCTCCTTCTCAATCATGACTTTGAAGTCTTGAAAGTGACCAAACACTTCACTTTTGTTACGCATGAAGTAGACCCATACTTTCCTTGTATGGTCATCAATGAAAGAGACATAATACCTGCAACCATGTATACTTGCAGTATCGGTTGGACCCCAAACATCTGTGTGCACCACCTCAAGTGGCTTTTTACATACATTGCGCTCATGTGGAAATGAGCCCTTTGACTGTTTTCCAAACTGGCATGCTGCACACACTTTATGCATACCATCCACCTTGAATTTGGGCAAACCTTTTACAATCTGTTTTGATTGCATGCTGCGCAATCTCTGCTCATTGACATGGCCAATGCGTTTGTGCCAAATGTCAACATCAGCCACAACACCTGTGCCCTGTGCAAATAATGCAGCTTTCACCTCAGGCATGTCTACATTCAGCGTAAACATTCTGCCCACACATTTGCCCTCTGTGATCAGCTTACAGCCATTCTGGAAATCTTCTACATAACAGCCATTTGGATTGAAGCGAACCTGCAAACCCTGCTCAACCATTTGTCCAACAGAAACAAGATTCTTTGTAATGTTTGGGACATGAAGTACATCTGCTAAGTACTTTGATTTCCCACTCTTCGTATTTAGAGGTATGTCCCCTACATGAGCAATGGGGTGAGCTGTGTCATCTCCTGTCTGCACATAGCCTGACCTGGTTTGCGCATATCTCTAAACCACTCTCCACGAGACGTCATGTGATTAGAGGCACCTGAATCCACATACCAAACATCATCTTGGGTGGAATTCTCTGCAGTCATTGTATTCATTACATGTTGCATAACAAACATGCGCTCGTTTTTGTTGTCATCTGCATCTCTGCTAGTAGATGCATAGTTGCCCTGTTCTCTCTTTCTACTTGCTTTTCCCTTTGGACAGTCACGTGACATGTGACCTCTTTCACCACAAGTCCAACATTCTCTACTATCTGGAGTATGTTGCTGCCTGCTTGATCCTGCACCACGACCTCTTTGACTCCCCCTGCCTTGAGACTGGTTTCCCCTGCCACTTGTATTGTTTTGATTTGATTGACCTTCCAGAAATTGGCCCCTGCAACCCCTTGGGCCTCGACCACGACCTCTACCTCTACCTCTGTTGGAGTTAGAATAGAAGGCTTATTCAGAATTATTTCTACCATGAGAAGAAGATGTGTCAAGGTTCTTCTCCTCAAGAATAAGCATAGAAATCAAATCTTGGAACACGGGGATGTCGTCTCTTGTATTCATGGAAGACCTAAAATGTACATACTCATCTCCTAGACCATCCAAACATGCACGGACAATGTCATCGTCTTCCACTGAGACTTTAATAGATCCAAGAGCCTCAATGATACTCTTGATCTTCAAAGCATAATCATTGATGGAGAGGTTGTTCCTCTTAACCTGATTTAGCTCCGACTTTAGTTGAAGCTTCGAGGCCTTTGTGTTCACCTCGAACACTCTGCCTAAGTTTTTCCATGCAATGGCGGGGGTTTCAGCATCCTGTAGATAGCCCATCATGCCATCTGTGATGCTCATAGAAAGCCAATACATCACTTTGCTCTGGCCTTGTTGCCAGTCCCTCAAAGCTTTCCTTTCTTCTGTTGTAGCATTTGCCTCGGGAATCTCTGGTTCCTTTTCATTGTCTCCTTCTACATAGTCCCAATAACCTTTTTCTTTTAGGGCATTTGTTATTCTGAACTTCCATGCAGGGTAGTTATTTTTTTCAAGCTTCTCAGTAACAATCTGACTGAAACCGTCAGACATCTTGAAGCACTAAGACAAAATAGCTACAATCTGCAAAAACCTGCAAATCTACTGAACCTGCTATCGTGGTTCCTGTAACGCTTTCTATACTCAACGAGTGTCCACAATCAAGCGTACATACAACCACTGTACTTGTACAGTAAATCTCTGTATACTGCACTTTGGAGACCTGTTCAGAAACTTGTTCAGAAACTCGGCATCTGGTCGTGGATTGCGAATGAAGGGATTGTGATGCTCTTGCTCTCTTAGCCTCTCTTGACTGCACCAGGCTCTGATACCATGTAAAGAATGAGGATGCAAGAGAGCTACACAAGACAAGCACAAAGCACACAGAGATGGAAAGCTTCTTCTTCTTCTTCACAGAAAAGAGAGTACAAAATGACTAAGTGCTAAAGCTGAAAAGTAGCACATATGTACATGCGGTCACTGAGTGTGAACTCGCTAGAAGCGTACTAGGCTGGCACTATAAGTGTAGTCCAGCTGTAGAATCACTGGCAGAGATCCTCCGTGTCGGTCACCTAACGCGCCAGTGAGTAAATGCCGTAAGCGGCCAAGACCCGTAGTGGATGCCAGCTCAAGGTGTAGAGCTCGACATCTCAACAATTAGGAGTGTTAGTTAAAGAAATAGGTCTTTTTAGGGATGGGGTAGATTCTCCTTCCGTATTAGATTTAGGCAGACTAAGAAGAGTATTTACTCCATGTCAAAAAAGTTGGATGTCAAAGAAATAGGTCTTTTTAGGGATGGGGTAGATTCTCCTTCCGTATTAGATTTAGGCAGACTAAGAAGAGTATTTACTCCATTGTAGTTGCTATAGGATATCAAAAAAGTTCCAGGTTCATCTTCTTTAAGCTCTTTGAGAACTTCTAGCATCAGGTTGCGGAAGTGAATGAAAGCAATTTGAGATAAAACCAAGTTACAAGCTTGTCTACCCAACCATGAACCTATTAGTGATAAGTGAGATTTTGCAGCTTTGTCAGGGAATAATAACTCCACGTGATAAACCAAATGATGCTTGATTTACATGTTGCTTTATTGTCGAGGAACTTGCAAGCACATTTGATGCAAGGCCTGTAAATGTTCCAAATAGAATCTAAATAGTAGTCTGCATTTGGCTTGGAGAAATCCATAATATCCTTTGTGCACCCATAAATCCCAATACTAGTAGAGCATTATGCAGGATCCAAAAAGTTCATGGTAAAGGGAGCATTGATTAACTCTCCTTTATCCAAGAATTGGGTACCTTTAAGAATATGAACCCTACATTCATCCATGCAGGCAACAAACAAATTGGCTAAGAATATCCATGATTCAAGTGAGATAGGTGCTAGAAAGCCTTTGTTGGAAAGGGTCCAAAGTTGATTGTCCACACTTGCACCTTCAACCTCTACTTGTTTTTAAGGAAGAAATGGGAAACATTTTGACACTTTAGGAACCATTTCTAGAAGAGTGGACTTACTAAGCGAGCATAAGTCATGTTGAAAATTCTTAATAGCTTCAAGTACCGCTAGATTGCACCTGAGTATATTGCTTGTCACATTGATAGTAGGAGCACCCTGTGTAGTAATGAAAGCCGAGTTGAGTCCGCATAACTTTTTAAGAAAATTTGTTAACTCTGCACTAGAGGAGGAAAAGGTATAAATTGACTGTGTGTGAATTTTTGAATGAGAGGAAGTTGTTTTTATTCCTCTTCTAAGAATTTCAGTCCTTCCTTCTTGTTTTTAACAAGAGCTGCTAAGAGTTTGATCCAATTGTTAAATGAAAGAAGTTGCAGTAAAGAACCATGAGGATAATTCACTAAATTTGTTGATCAAAATGGCATAGGCCATTCTCAATTTTTTATTGATAGCTTCTATATTTTTTGGGGAATTAAGAATCCACATTCAGGAATTGTATTTGTAGAGTTGAGATACCTGACAAAATGTGAATGAAAAAATTAAATAGGTAATACATACAACCTTTAAACCAGTCAATCCGAGGATATAATGTCTTTGTGTATGTATCCCAACTACATAATTCGGTCAAAACCTAATAATCTAATTTTTGTATGTATCTTTGCCATACTCCTAGCCATAAATTGTCAGAGCAATTTATGCCCTTGTGCATTAGTCTTTATACTTTATTCACAATTTGAACAATACATTCAAAAAGAGACATGACAAAGATAAATAAAAGTGAGTACATACATCTTTTAAAAAAAAAACTTATGTACATTTGAAATGGAATTTTGATGTTTTATGACATCTAAGAAATAAAAAATGAAGTAGCAGCACTAGAAGAAGTATCCCTGCTAAAAATAGTTTGAACAACACTTGAATTCAACTATAAAAGAAGTTGGAATCCTTACCTGTAGCCATCATGCAACAAAAAAATCATCAGTATTTTTGTTTAGTCATGGAATGCAAGTATAGAACGACCCGACAATTGTCATCCATGTCCCCTTTATCCATGCATTCAGAAATGTTCAAATTTCTATCTAGACCTCTGTTTGCTTATGGCAACAAGGATGATCTATCTTGACCGGTTAAAATGGGATAGAGAGGATTCTTAGAGCACTGCAAATAGTATACAAAAAAGTATAATAAAATAAATTTTTCTCCTTCCATAGATTAGCTAAGTATAGGGTAAAAAATGTTTCTATCTCTCCTGTCAAAGAGAAACTCATGTGTGTCATAGTAGAGTTTTTCCACAAAAAAAAGCTATTATCACATATATTTTAGGATTTAACAACTACTCTTGATGATGAGTTACATTAATGCAAGAAGATATGATATTCTCATGGGTTAGTTCTATTTATGCAACACTATCTTTGGAAAAAAGGATGCTTTTATACTCTTTCTGTAGAGTATTAGTAACAAAAATATATTGTTAATAATAGTAAGCAAAAAGTTCTTTCTTTACAAAACTAGTTATTGTGACTATATGTAAGCAAAAACCAGTTAAAAGACACTTTGTATTTTATGTCACAAAATACTAAATACCTCTCAATTGTGTAATTCAATTAGAACTATACACTTAAGTCAATTAACTTACTTCCTCAAACCTGAGAAGAACAAAAAATTTTGCACAAAATACGCATCCGTCTACCTAATTAAAGGAGGAAGAAATCACCGCTTCGGAATCCATTCGTATTTCTACCATGAGAGTCGGTGTGAATTGTATTTTGCACGCTCCAAGACTGTGTGCCCACCATCAATTTTGCTAAATTTTAAAGACAGGGTGTATACGACTATTGGGTGAGCAAAGTAATGCTTTCTTAGTGTCTGCACATAGAATTGAACCTAAAAATGGCTGGTTGTTTTGGAAGCAAAACTTTTGTGAGTATCGAGAGCCATAAAAGATTATTCAGTGTGTAAACGGGTGTAGGGAATGATGTTGGACATGCAGGCCAGTAGGCGAGCTGAACTATGTGTAGCATGGGATTACCATTAGCAGGTGTGAGTCATAGTGTGTCTACCGTATGTATTGCAATGCAAACAACCCTTAAGTATGCGGAGTTTGTGTGTGTCTAGAGAGATGAAGCATGGCGCCAAATTTTGTTTTAGCCAAGCCGGTACCACCGTATTTTGTCAAGCTAGATAAGAAGCTTCGAACAAGTGGCTAGGTTGTGTATGTGAGTGAGTGAGTGAGTGAGTGTGTGTGTGAGTGTGTATGTGTGCGTGTGTGTGTGTAGATAAAAAATCGTATCGCATTATTTTGGGTGAGCAGATCACAGCGCGAGTAGCAGCCTTTGGTAATAGTGATTGCGCACCCAGATTCATTTTGCAAGCTCCAAACCAGTCTTGTTTCTCAGCCAGCATCACGACGTCTCCATAGTAGGGTAGTTGTGTGTGTGTGTGTGTGTGTGTGTGTGTGTGTGTGTGTGTGTAAAAACAAGTTTCTTCATCGATTTCTACAAAAAGTTTCGTCCTTATTGTGCATGTTCCAAGCCCGCCAAAACAGTATTGCAGAGGGACACGTTAGCAAAAAAGCTTAGGCATTAAGAGATCGTGCATCTCTAAGTAAAGCAAGCCTTGTTGGTAATATGAAATTGGATCACCATTTGAAATATTTTCTAGTGGTACCATACAGCTTGTGTAACTTATCCAGTTTTCTGAAGGCAGGAAAATTTTAATCGAGATTTCATAAGTTTAATCGGTTAAATGATACAAGGCCTCGTTTCTTTTGACAAAAAACTCAAGATCCATGGTGGGTTTTGACTATTAAGGATCGAATCTTTCATACACCTAAAGTTAGGTGTTGATCACATAGTTAAGAAGAAGAAGAAAAAGAGAATTTTATCGTTGAAACAGACTATCCCAAGAGACCTAAAAGATATATCCGACAAGGAGAGTTGAAATCAAGATCTACTCATTCAGAGCAGTATTATATGAAGTTTGGGTGTAAAAAAAATTCTCCTATATCTGTTAAAGCCAATAATTATGTGTGTGTGTTTTGTATTTAAAGCCGAGTATTTGAAGTTACCTAGTGAGATAACCCAAGAATGGAAAAAACCCTTTTGAGTTGTCACAATCCATGACGCAAAGACTAAGTCTTCTTTGGCTATAGAGTAGTATCCATATCTGTAAGATTCCCAATTTTTGGGTCTCTTTTAACAATAAGGAAAATAGCTTTCAATATCTATTTTGTCAAATTTTGATTTAAGATGCTTGATTGAAAGTATTGTAAGGTTTTAAAGTAAAAAGCGAAGCTGTTTCCATCTTCCACTAGGTTAGACGGATGTTTGATTCAGTTTTGAAAAAATCTGCTTTATCTTTTTCATGCTTTTAGGTGCTTTTTTTTCAAAAAGCAAGGCTTGATCCTTTATATAGGTGTTCTGAGGACGCTATGATTCAAGTTTGTAAAAAATTGCTTTTCGAGTGCTTTTCACGCTATTTTGTGTTTTTTAGTGAAAAGAGAGTCCGCTTTCTTATTCTAGTGGACAAGGGGAACTTGTGGTTCAATTTTAGAAAAATTTTCTTTGTTTGCTTTTTACGCTATTTTTAGCTTTTCGTGCTTTTCGGCGTTTTTGAAAAACAATGTGCTTTTTAGGATGACCTATGCATAAAAATATTAATCTTAGTCTCTATCCGATTTAAAAATGATCACCCGAGGAAAAACGGATCCAAACGGGATTTTTATGGGAATTATGTTTTAAAAAAGCTGTACCGTAAAGACGTCGGGGTAGTACAGGAAAGTCATAATTATGTCCAGACATTGGTGCGGCACAGTCTAACCATGGTTTCATTAGTTGGTCGGATACTATTCAATTGGTCAGTTTTACTGTAAAAATTGAATGGTAAGTGGGAGAGTTGACCACCAAAAGCAAAGTCATATTTTTAGAAAAGTTCCAAAAAGCATGAAGCTATTCCTAGCTGAGAAGGGAGCGCTAATAGCTAGCTTGGGGCTCACTCCAGCTTTTTGAAGTGCCTATAAAATCACTTGCAAGCCTTAGTTTTAGGACCGTCTGTTGTATCTACTACCGCAAGGCTATACGTACCTATTATATGGAGTGGTGCAAGCTCTTAATCACCATCTCCATAAGCTCTTCTCTCTCATATACAAGAAGAAGAAGAAGAAGAAGAAGGATATTCTCTCTCTACTTGCTTACTATCTCCCATCTTGTTTCACGGTGTACGCGCTCTTCAAAATCTCTCATGGTGAATACATCTACGTAGCTCTCATCACCGCTCTCTTGCGGCAAAGAAAGAAGCCTTTTGAAATCCCCTAATCGATTCTAAAGCACGGTGAGAAGCTCTAAACTCCATAGCCATCATCATCTCTCTCTCTCTATGTCATTTTTTTAAGTAGTCACCCCTTGGTGATTGTTTTTCGTGTACAAGTGTATGTATGGATTAACTGAGTACGTATGAAGTTGCCCCGTGATTATTTCATCATGTTTAACACGCTGATTTATGCACACGATATGTTTATAATCACATGCATGCATAAAAAGCGCTTTTTGTTTCACATAATAGCGGTAGGAACATTGTTTTGGTCATAATTCACAAACTGTTACGAATCACTTCGAAACCCTTTATGCTAGAGGTAAAACACATCATTTAGAATATTTTCTTTCTTTGGTGTCATGTGAAAATCACGCACGAACTAAGAGATATGGTCAAAAAACAACTTGTTGCCCATTGTACAGTCATACTTGATGATAAATGTACTAACGTCTCTGTTATCACCTCGGGTATGCGAGTTATTAATCATTCCATAACCGGTCTTACCTACGCGTGTAGGGGTGCTACCAAGGGGCATAACCATATGACGTCGTGAGTTAACCAAGATGCTTATATATGATTTAGGTTTGTTTTGATGAGTTGATTTCAGTTATTAGATGCCCATAAACTTATGAGAGGGTATATGGTTAGTCAACCCGAACCGCATAGGCAGATATGATTAAAGTGGCTTTCTTTTTGTGTTACCGTTTGTTATGTGAGTATCATATGGAGAAAGTGATGTGATAAGAGTGCTAGTCTACATTATGGAGCTGAGCTTGATGCATTGGTTTAAAGTCAAATACTTTCATTTCCATGTTATGCATGCTCCCAAAAATATCAAAAAGTTGTATTTTGCATATGTGTGAAGTTATGGTTTATGGTTGACCTAAAGTCAGAGCTGTTTTGCATCATGTTTATGGTGATGGAATGTTATTATATGATGTATGGAACCTTATGGATTGATGTGGATGCCTCATGTGCATGGTTATGGTTGATTTCCACCTTTCTATGTCAAAACTAGCCATATGTGCTAGAGGGGTGAAGTGCAGATGTGATGCACCAACTTTGCATGGTTGGATGTTGTCAAAATTGGATTTTTATATCATGTTTAGTTTCTGATCAGACTTCTTTTATGCATGAAAAACTCGTGTCTTAAAAGTCATATGTGTTTGGACTTCGATTGACTGCAGGGGATATGTCAAACTCCAAGTGTGAAAGTTCATTCATTATGAATATGATTTTGGCTAAGGGTTGAGATTCCCTCATGGATTATGGTTGTGATTCTATGGTGGAAGTCAGTGTGGCTCTTGGTTTTTTTTTTCTAGATATGCTTATGCTGCCAAAATTTTTGCAGCCATGTTATGTTCTAAAGTGGTTATACAGGATTGGTTGTGCCGCACCCGAGTTGGGTGGAATGCTCACCCGTGTGATGTGATTGGATTATGGTTTATGATTTTGGAATTAGGTAATGAACTGATCTGGATGGTTTATGATAGACGTGTAAGGGTAGAGACCCTATACAGTCTAACTGCTTGGAAAAGATTGTTTGTGCATATGGAAATTTCTATTGTGATTGGACTCACGTGTTATTTTTCTCATGGTAGCGTCACTACAAGACTAGGACCACTTACATCGCTTAGCCTAAGACAAAAGAGTCATTGACCTGGGGCTTTGCTGGATTGGGGGTGTTGCCTAGGTGTTCTTCTTTTTGTTAGGCTCATCTACACTGTTAGTGCATTGGGGGTTGAATGACCAACATGGCTAGCGCGTCGGGGATTTTGCATTGGCTTTGCCTAAACACTTGGTGTTGGGCATCAAAGAGACGTGGCACCTAAACTGGTATGGTTGTGTTGATACCCTACCACCTATCAGTACTTGGGATCCTTTCAAAGCTCAGGTTCATGGAGGGAGGTAAAGCGGCCTCAGCTTATGTTTTGCTCAGGTAGGTTGGAGGTTCATGTTTGCTCCCAATGAAGTGAAATTCTCTTTGTCCGTAGTAGAGCGGAGTGGATGGGTGGATCGGTCAATCCCTACACAAGGTCTGGTGCTCTGCTAGTTATTTTGTCATAAACTTTTTGATGTTATGGTATACCCAGATTTTGTCATTGCATTAATATATGGTTGCTTGTTTCATTTAGTTGGGGCATTTAAAAATTCTCTGTTGTCATTCTCTCATGTCTCTGTGCACTTCACACTCCACTATACTCTCTCTCTCTCTCTCTCTCTCTCTCTCTCTCTCTCTCTCTTCCTGCAACACGATGTACACATATATTCACCCTCCACAATGTTATACTTTTCTTGAGTATGCTTTCATTCCTAACACCCATTAAGGGGTAGCACTAGTCTAGGTGCCTCTTGATGCAGTCCGGCTCATGGCCTAAACTCCATGCTTGGTTGGACGCTGAGAACTCCTCCCCTATGCAAATGCTTCCACAACTCTAATGTATATTGAAAATTTTATAAAGGTTTAAACTGTATATTTTGTGCATAGACCCCCGGGGAGGGGTATCTCATCACCTGGTATTAGAGCCTATGCTTGAGGCTATGGGGATAGCCTAAAGCCTGATACTAGTTCTCTCTCTCATCTTATCTTCAACTGTCTACTTTGGCTCTCATCTTATCTTTAACTATCTACTTTGGCTTAAAGGACTTTGAGCGGATTAGAATATTGTACTAAGTGTGACCTTGGTTGATATGGTGCAGTAAGTTACCATGCCTCCTAGGGAAAATGTGGTTGTTGATAAATGTGGGATGCATGTCTAACCTCACCATCCTATCTTATTGCAGTATTAGCGAGAACCACGATTAATTTGTCAATCCATGGGACAAAGCTGACTCGACTAGTGCATAGAGGCTACAAGAGGTTGTCAATCTCTTGGAAAACAACTAACAACTTGCATCTAACTCAAGCTACACTCAAGTGACTGAAATCACCAAAAGCCAATCGCTCATCGGCAAACAAATCACATCCATTACAGCATCAAATGACATCCACGTAATGAAACTTCTAGGACAAGTTTATAAGACCTAAGCACACATGCTTATGGCCTCAAATCCCACTTTAGGTCAAGTTCCAAAATGTGATTATTAAAAGCGGCGGTGGATTTTTGACCTAGTCATTTTTTACCCTGAATGCATCTAAATGCTTAGCAATGATGCCCCAATATCCCGCTTATGCTTAGTTTTTGATTTGAAAGTGTAAATTCCTAGTTATGATGAAATTAGGCCACAGGTCGGCAACACCAAAAGCTACAAAATACTATGAACTACTTACGTCAATGCGTAGAGCTCTTACCTGCGGTTGCAATGCAACAAACGCGACTGCAATGTGATAACCGGGGAGGGACTAGGAAGCACGAGAAGGAGAGGAGTGAGCGTCGTTAGCTCACGCTGTGTATTTCTTATCCAAAAACTTATAAAAAACTTACAAAAATTGGCTTTTATACCTTAGCCAAGGTTTTTGGGTGGTCAAAACTAATAATCTAGAGTTCTACCAAAGCTGGGAAATGTCTGGCTGATAAAATCTGGAAGCTTGTAGCCCTAGCTCATTAATTACAGAGCTTATCCAAGAAAATAGGAGTTACAATATTCTCGATTATCAAAATAATAAATGTTTTACAAAGAGAACTCTGAAAAATGGTATCCATGTTAGCTTGCTGCTAACATTCCCCCCCTTCTCGCATGTGTCGTCCCTTGACACAGCTTTATGGGCTGAATAATCTTTGCATTGACGGCTGGCGAGGCAGTCTTTAAGCGCATCTAGTGCCTTCTGGTATCTGATTTTTCTTTCTTTGTCTGGCACTTGCAGAAATTGCATGGTCACTCTGTTCTTCAGCTCCACCGCTGAGTAGCCTACAAATCTAGATGTGAGGTTGCTAATCCCTGGCGCAAAGATCTTCATTCACCAAGTGAAGAATCGAGTGTAGAAAGCTTCCTAGAATGCCAACATATTGCTTGATGGTAAAAACATACATCTGGCATAGAAGCCGTAAAGTACTTCTTCGGAAGGCTGACTACTTAGATCATAGCATAACCCCTTATTTCCCTAGAGGAATGACATCCATAGGTGCCTGCTTACTCTGGCTCATGAAATACTTCAATACAAGTGAGTAGCATTCGGCATATTTTATATAACATGGCGCAGGAGAGGTTTGGAAGACTCTTGAAGAAAGACATGGTGCCCGTTAGGGTTTTCACCATGTATTCCTTTGTTGCTTGTCCTTTCTCTGGAGCTGGTAGTCTTGGGTAGTTTAGCCAGGTTGGCCTCTTCTTTGTCAGTGCCTCGTGCTCTTGCCATGCCCTTACTCTAGGCACAAGACAAAATGTTGGATCTCTTTGAAGGGTTGCAGATGCTCTTGTGAACATAATCAAATACCATGAATTCTTGTTCAGGAAGCTTAACCTCCACTTTGGGTGGTCTTTATCTGCGCCATCTTCTTGCATGTCTTTGTAGAGCCTCTCTTTTACCTGTAGTAGTTCCACTTTGATGAGAGGGTACGGCAGGGATTGCTGATGCCATTGCACATTGATCTGATTGGGAGTGAGTTGAGTAATGTTGACAGAGTGTAGAACTCTCAACTCCCAATCCATTCAGCTTTTCACTGCTCATCCACCTCTTGGGTGATCTTCTCTTTCAGTGTGTCTTCTTTAGCTTTTGACAGTTGGACCATAGGCACTGTGTCTGCATCTATGATGTTAATCTGAAAATCCTCTTCGCCACTCGGCTCTGTCGTGTTTCCAACTCAGCAAATCCGAGGGTATGTCTATCTGTGGTGGCTCTGAAGTGCCTACCTCTTCCTGTGTATCCGGCCTTCCTTCCCCTAGGAGCTGGTTAACTCTCTTGAGCTCAGCTATTCCTTTAAGGAGATCTTCTTCTCGCTGGACCCGCATCAAAGCCAGGTCCCTGCGTTGTGATTGCTCTAGCTTTAATTCTAACTCAAGGTCCTTGTTCTTCTTTTCGAGTGCCTTGTATACTTCGTCAGTCCCCTTGATCAAGGCCACGGCTGGATTTTCTCTTATTTGTTGTAAGAAGATTGCCTTATCATTGATTCGCTGTTCAGAGTACTGTAAAGAGGCATTTGCAACATCCAATTGCACTTGAATTTTTTGAGCTGGCAGGAATGTCGTAAGAAGTTCATTTGTAATGTCAATTGTTCGTCTTTTGTCTTGCAAGCATCGGATAACTTGGTGAGCAGATCACCTAACTCCTTCATTTCTTTCTGCTCTCTATCTCTAGCTAGCTAATGTTGTTCAGCTTCTGCTTTCATCACCTGCACTTGCCTCTGAAGATCGGGGATGACAGTCATCTTGTCTTCTACCTCTCCTTTGAGAGCGTCAATCACCATCTCGAGCTCTTTAGCCTTGGTACTACGGCTAAGTGCTTTTGATCGAATTCTCTCCGTCATATCTTGCATCTGCCTTGCATATTTGTTTACTTGCAATATGACCTCGTCATTTGACTGCCAATCCTCCTGTCTTCCCAACTGAGTGGATGTGCCTGTAGCCTCATGTGTGTCTTTCTGCTGCGTCGTAGCTACTGGTTCTTCTTGCGTGGAGGTAGAGGGTTGGTTTTTTTCTTTATCATTCTGAGGCCTTCTTGCCTCGGTGGTTTCTTGCTGAGTGGAAGTAGAGGGTGCTGGACCAGGCTATGTAGTTTCTTCAGGTGCATAGCTCACTTCCTTCTTTGGCTCAGGTTCTTTCTATTGTTGCTACTCTTGTGTAGTAGTGGCCTCTTGTGCAGATTCACTTGCCTTTTGCTCTTCAGGCTTTTGAGTAGCGTCGATGACTTTCTCTTGTTCCGGCTCTGCTTCTTTCTCTTTTTGTTTCTTGTGCTGGTCACCCTCGCATAGATTCTATTTCTTTGGTGGACTCAAATTCTGTCTCTTTCTCAGGCTCTGTTTCTTTATTGATGTCTTTGCCTACAGGTGATGGTGGTGGGCTTGGCATAGGGTGGTCTTGTAGCTCTGTAGGTGGTGAGGTTGTTCTAGGAGACTCGTAGCCCTGTTCTTGTGCTTCTTCCCTTGCCGTTTGTTCAGCTCATCTCTGTTCCTCTGCCTCTTTGGCTTTCCTAGCTGCTTCTTCTGCTTCCTTCAACTTGAGGGCTTCAGCTTCTTGGTACATTTTCTCCGAAGTCTCAGTGGGGTCTTCAGCCTCTTTTCTTGTGTGATGCTTCGTTCTTGGGCCTTTAAGTCTGCTCAGCACCCATTTCTTTGGGTCCTTCCCTTGTGCTTGTCGGCTACACTGGTAGGCCTGTTTCTCTCTTTCAAAACGAGCTTGTTTTTGCGCGGGCTCTTCTTGGTGGGCGGCCACAGCTTTTCTCTTCATTTCTTCTCTTCTCACCCTCTTCTCGTCATTATCAAAGCTCTCGCTGCTGTGCCTTTCTGGCGAGCTATCAGGTGATTCTTCATCGGATTTATAAAATCTTTTTCTTGACCTTGTAGCTCTCGGAGATGGTTGTGCTACCAATATCCATGTATGTTGATCAGGAGCAAGTGGTAGATTGTCAACCATGCCAATGTCATGGTATGCTATCCTTGTCAAAACTTCTAGCACACCAAAGTAAGTGATCTTGCCTTCTTTCTTGGTGCCCTTCAAGGTGGTCAGGACATACTGGGTGTGGTCCACTAGTTGCCTGTTGTTGATTTTAGAACTTGGGTAAATGTGGTGGCAACCGCGTGATTTGACGTAGTGTACCTTGGTGGCCTTTTTGCCAAAAAATGAAAGTGCTGATGGTATAATCTGGCTGGCTCTTCCACCTATTTGTGAATCAAATCTGCAAAGGTAGCCACGGCGGTCTCTTTGGTAAAAGTCCCTCTATTTTCCTATCCCTTGCTCTCATGGTCATTCCTTCTGTAGGCAGTTTGAGTGCCTCTGCCACTATATCTTTGGTTATGACTACCTCGACCTTGTTTCTGTGAGTGTCAGATATTTGGGCCGTTCCATCTTCTTTAATTGTGGATAGAAACTCGTAAGCTTTCTGAAAATCCACTCCGCAAGGCTCCCGTTCGTAGAAGTCTCTGAGTCCTAGCCTGCAGTTCGCTTCTTTGGTCTCTGGCTTCGTAGCAACATCATATACTTTCTTAGGTAGGAGTTGCAACTCCACCTGATGCCCCTCTTCACTCTTGAATTTATCGGTGAAGACTCTAGTGTGATGCTCTTCTAGCTATTCTCTGGAGAGATATGCTGCCTTGGCTGCTTTGACTGAATCACGGTCTAGTAGATAAGCGGGCAGTTTTTGCAACTTCTCCTTCTGGTTGATCTTTTTCTTGGCCCTCTCTGCTGCTTGCATGGCTCCTGTTCAGTGAAGAGAGTGCAAAGTTAGCAGATTTGTCGGAATTTTCTCTAAAATGTCCTTTAGTCTGAAATGCTGACAATTTTGGTCCAATTTGCTTCAAATCAATTTTTGAACAAGCATGGATGCATAAAAACATGCAAGGAACAAAACTATAAAGTCAAAAAAAATTTTGCAACCAAAGTAAATAATCGCGATTATTTATAGCTGAGCAAATTTTTCAACTTTTTGCAAACTTGGCTTCATATGCTTGAAGTATATACCAAATACATGCTCTGAGTGAAATATGGGCTCATTTGGATGCATAGGGTGAAAATGGTACCAGATTTTGGCTTTAGGTCTCTGAAACGATATATATATAGGAAATTTGAGATTTTGAGCTCCAAATTGGTTCAAACTTGGCTAGTGGGATTAACATATCATGTAATTCGGATGTATGATGGCAAAATATCAAAATTCCTCAATTTTGGCTAAAAAGTAAATAATCGTGATTATTAACTTTTCTTCTAAAATTAACATTTTTCTATGCAAACTGGTTCTAGGCATTGTATAGACCATGTATATGAGATATAAGGTGATTTGGATCAAGAAATGTTGTCCATAATCCAAAAATTGGCTTGCAAAGACTTCTTTGCGTTTTTTGACAATTTTCCAAGTAATGGGTGCTCATTTTGGCTCATACTTGATTTTTGGCATACATGTAATAGGTGTGTACACATGATAGGTGAGGAGATGTGACAATTTCCAAGCAAAAGTGATGCAAAAGTAAATAATCACAATTATTTACAACAGTGACAAATTCTTTGCAAAACTTACAACTTTTGACCTAGACATATTCTATACACCTAAAACAAGTCCTAAATTGAATTTGGTCAAGTTTGGTCATGCCGGCATCACTTTGTGCTTTGTCGACTCTGAAATCACCGTTTTCTATGACTACACTACCTGTTAGGTTGGTCGGTTTTTGCTTTAGCCTTGTCCGCAACATAGTCGTGAACCAACTTGTCCATTTCTGGCTCATTTGGAGTCAGTTTGACCTCATATGTTGAATATGACGCTTTGTAGCCTTCGAGCCGTTTTTCTCTTTTCGAGGGCTTTACTTGATTGATTTCACCAAACCAATCATATACATTGTATATGGACTTCATAAGCAAGCCATCTGTGGAGTCAAATCGGAATTTAGGTATTTGCCAAAAACCTAGATTTTCTACTGGGGACCCTCTCGACCCCTGCCGAATGGTCAACTGATGATATAGAAAGGTTCTATTATGTTAGGGCATGCTAAGGTTCAAATCCCATCTAATTTAGTTGAGCTGACATACCGCTATGGTCAGTTTTTTGTCATAGGTCTTCGTGTACTGCTCGATTTCTAGTGTTTTTTCTAGGGCTTTAGACTAGCTACCGACCGTACAAAATGGATCATTAACGAGTAAAGAACTTACCCCCCATCTCTCGTATGAGACGGCGCTGAAAACGATCAACTGTGGACTCCAGAAAAGTCGCGCGAAAGAGGTCGAAATCCCTCTCTATAAAGGTTGCGAGTGGAAATGAGGTGGTTTTAGCCTACCTTGGATATCTATACCCAGACTTCCCGAATCAATTTTCCCCAGATTCCCCTGTTAGTCCTACTAGGCCGTGAAATCTATGTTACTCAAAAATTTCCTTGATCAGATTCCTGTAGCTCATTCTGCAAGAATTTTGCAAAAGTAGGCGTGGCCGCCTAATTTAGGCTTCCCGCTTCCATCTTCTAATTTCATTGAAAATTTTTGCATATGTTAGCCTTGTCTTTCTGATCCATATCGTGTCTTCCGTTTTTCCATCTGAGCTTCCCTGCTATATATTATTAATTTTTGATCTGTTTATTTGAAAAAATCAAAGAAAATAGCAAAATGCTCTAAAAAGTAAAGTCAAAATCCAATAATTAAGAGAATCCATTGAAAAACACAGCTTTATTGTTTTTGTTGGATTTTTCTTTTTTTTAAGCCTCATTATCAATAGATATGATGAAAAATATCCAAAAAATTACTATTTTTTATGATTTTTTGATAGTATATACACTATTTACACTCATTGGGAAGATATTATCAATGAATTTTTCCTTAATGATGAATTATAAGGGCATTATTAGGTAATTTTGCAAAAAATCACACGTTAACATCAAACTTTTTCCTCCCTCTTCAAACATTGCCCTTAATTACTTAGTACTTAGTGCCCTTCCACCCCTCCTATGACGTACTTCGGGACAACTGTGTGCATCGATTGAATAATTGTGTCTATGCATAGCCGTGGTTGGCTCTACCATGCTATGAAGATCAATGCAATTCAAACCAATATGTTGTGCAAGAACTGGGTCTTGAGTAATTAACTCAAGGGTTTCCGATGTCGAGGTTTGCTGATGATGTCTTCCAAAGAGCAAATCTTGTAGCTTGTGTGCTCTCTTTTTAATTGTACCATCAGGATGCTTTAGCACACTGATTGCTTGAGCTGTTGGTAGCACTTTTGAGTGTTGTCGAGCTTTTTCTCACCATTGGTAGCTTGGTCTGCTTGGTGCTGTATGGTGTGGTGGAGTCTTTTGAGACTTAACTCGCCATCGGTTGATTGGTTTTACAATTTGTGGAGAAGATAAGTGCTCCTTTTTCTTCCAAACCATTTCCATGTTAGGCTCCTTGCTCGGAGATGCTCGTCTCTATGTTTTAACCCTTGGAACCTTCTTTTGTTTTGTCGATGAATTTTTAGGCGCCCAGACCTGAATCGGTTTATCCTTAAGCTGTGCTTTTGGTACCCAAATTTTCCTGACTCCTTGCATGCTACTTGTAGCATTTGATTTTCAAGGGGATAGAGAAGATTGACCACTTCATGGTTTGGTCTATTGGTTGCTTCTTTTCCATTTCTCCTTGCTTGCTGCAATTGGAACAATGAGTTGCCCTCCTTTAGGTGATAGCTTTAGTTGATTTGTATCCCAATCTAGTACTGCTTTGTATGTTCGCATCCAAGGAATTCCAAGAATCATCGTCTCATTCATGTGTTCATCTCGTAAACATACAAACTGATGAGGACAAGAGCATCCATGTACTATCACGTTCAAGTTGACTACTCCCAATGTTGGAGTTGGGTTCTTGTTGCATCCTTTGATTGTCGCTATTCCGGCTGTCAATGCTTGACTTATTGCCTTTTTGTACATGGAATAACTTACTGCATTTACTGTAGCTCCTGTGTCGATCAAAGCATTGGTGCTATGATTGTTGAGTTGTACTTTGATGTGTAGGTCCATTCCGTCTAACCAGTCATCATTTGTTGAAACTGCATCTTTAGGTAATTCCCATTGTCGGTCATCTATTTCCAGAGTGTTGATGGGAATTAGTATCTATTGATTCTTGAGAGCAGCTTTTTGCTTGAGTACCCGAAGCCGAGATTCCTCTTGGGCTTCATCAATAACCTGCTATTGTTTAATATTTCTATGCTTGGCTGCCTGCATTCTTTCTAGCAATTCATTGGTTAGTGGCAAATTGTATTTCTTTAAACCACATCCACTAATCCAATTAGCCATTGGTTCACCATCTAGGGTGGACAATATTACTGCTCCACTTGGAGATACATCTTCAATGATAAACGGTCCGTTTCCCTTTTTCTTAAACTTGGGAATGTGTTGCTTAAGGGAATAGACTAAAACTAAGTCCCCTTTCTTGAAGATTTTTGTGACTAAGTGGAAATCAAAAAACTGTTTTTGTTTCCACTTTTGTGCATAGATGTGAGCTACAACAGTTAGCCTTTGCTCATCTAGCTTTTCCAAATCTTCAAGTCTTTCTGACAATTCATGTCCAGTCCACTCAAGATTCTGTGCTACCCTTAATGTCGGCAATAGAAATTCTATTGAAAGTATGGTATCAAGACCATAAACAAGGTTAAAGAGTGTAGCATTTAAAGTTGTTTTGAATGAAACTCGATAAGCCCATAGTGCAGCATGGAGATTCATTTCCTACTCCGTCCTTCCTGAACTAACCACTTTAGTCAGTACCAAGCTAAGAATTTTATTCGTATGCTCAACTTGTCCGTTTGCTTGTGGGTGATAGGGAGTTGATTTCTTATGGATGACCATAAACTCATTAAGCAAATACTCGATTACCTCATTGAGGAAATGAGTTTCCCGATCACAGACAATTTCTATTGGCATTCCATATCTCGTGAATACATATTCATATAAGAATGCAACAGTGGTTCTAGCATCATTCTTTTGAGTTGCTTTAGCCTCGGTCCACTTGGTCAAATAGTCCGTAGCTACAATGATATATTGAGCTTGGGTTTTATAAGCAGGTGGCTGTATTGGTCCAACAAAATCTATACCCCATTTTGGTTTTAAGGGCATGCTATCTACTCGTGTTGGCATTTTTGCTCGTTGACAAGCATCACACCTTCGAACATATTCTTTGGCATCTGCAAAAAGTGTTGGCCACCATATTCCTACTATCAAGATTGCTCTTGCGGTGGTCTCACTTGAAAAGTGACTTCCAGCTAATCCAACATGTGCTTGTTCTGTAATTGGAATATACTTGTTTTCATTTGTACAAAGACGCAAATGTTGATATTTATCTCTCCGATACAATTGGTTCCCAATAAGAGCATAGTCTCTTGCTTCAGTTTCAATTGCTCTTTGACGACGTTTACTCATATCCTCAGGAAATGTTCGGCTCAATAAGTAAGTAGCCAGATAATTACTCCACTTAGGAACAAGTGACATTTGAAACAATGTTACATGAGGTATGGGTGTCTGTTTTTGACATTGAGGGCAATCCTTTACAACAGATCAAACATGTCTCCTCATAGTCGGTCAAAATACTCCAAGTCTCAAGATTCATTGCATAGTTTGGTCTTCCGCAAAGTGAAGTCCTACTATGGTAATATGTGCTTGACTTAGGCACTATTCTTTTTCTTCAGGATTAATGTATAAAATCAATATCATGTCCTGATTTCTTTTGTATAGCCTACCAGATAGTAATTGATACATAGCCGATTGCTCGATTAATCTGATCATGATAGGAAGTGGTATTTGTGAATCCATTTGAGTTATTGTCATCAATGACACAATGTTTTCCGACCATCGAGGTATCATTTCCACGGAGAACAAATAGGCATCTAGTAGATTATCGTCTACCCCTTTAGGTGGTTCTCCTGAAACAATCCTTGAAAAAATGATCGGCTCGTTGATGTGTAGTGCCTTTTTTTACAACCATAGTGAAATCAAATTCCAGAAGAATGATAAACCATTTCACTATTCTCCCTGTGCTGCATGGCTTGTTGACCAAATACAACAAAGCTTGGTGGTCCACAAAGAACACAAACTTGTTGGCTAATAGGTAATGTCTATACTTTTTAACGGCATAGATCATTCCTAATCCATCTCTTTCGGTGGTGGTGTAATTCTTTTCTGCCATGTTCAATTGTCGGCTAGCATAAGAAATAGGAAAGTCAATTTTCCCATCTCCTGGCTTAGCTATTATACAATCGATAGCAAAATTGGAAGCATCTACATGTACGTGGAATACCTTATTCCAATCTAGTGCTTTCAATATTGGAGCTTAGGTGAGAGCTTGCTAAGCTTCATGAAGGATTATTCACATACTTCGGTCCATTCAAAGTGTGTAATCAAGCTATACATGGATTTTGCAATTATAGAGTACAAGTAGATGAACCGTTGGTAATATCCACAATGCCCCATGAAGGCTTGTACCCCCTTGACTGTTGTTGGTCTAGGCAAATCAGCAATGACATGAATCTTCTCAATATCAGTAGCTGTGCCATTTTTAGACACTATATGTCCAAGAATTTTCCCTTGTCTACCCATGAATATGCACTTTTCAGGATTTAAGCAAATCCTATAATGTCTACATTTTTTGAATACCTTTTTGAGGTGTTCAAAATGATCAGCCCGGATTGATGAATGTACGCATAGATCATCCATATATACTTCTAAGAATTTCCTAAGATATTCTTTGAAAGCATGGCTCATCAATCTTTGAAACGTGGCTGGAGCATTAGTTAACCCAAACGGCATAACCCGATAGGCAAATATATCCCATTCTGTTGCAAAAGCAGTTTTATGCTGATCTTTTGGGTCAACCAAAAGCTCATTGTATCCCGAAAAGCCGTTTAAGAAGTTGTAAGCTTCTTTTCCTGCAAATCGTTCTAAAACATGCTCAGTTATCGGAAGAGGAAAGTTGTCTCTAATGGTAGCTGCATTCACGGATGTGTGTATGTGTGTGTGTGTGTGTGTGTGTGTGTGTGTGTGTGTGTGTAGCTGTTTTTAAATAATAAGACATAATTGAACTTTTACATTCAAAAGATAGTTGGCTCCAAAGAAAGGGAAATGATAAGTACAAAAACAAATCAGTCTTAGAATTATCTTTGTACAATGCTTATAAGAATGAAGCCTCATTCCAGTATACAGATATTAGAAGTACTTCCCCACAGTAGGTGTAAGTGTAATCATGTGTAGACAATTGCTTTAAGCCAAAAAAACTTCCAAGATGAGATAGAGTCCTAACTTGCATCCATCCAAACAAGACAACAGATACGTTAGCCTTGGATGTGTTTTACAGGTATCAATGGACTATACTAGTTGTTATCCCCATGTCCATCTTACAACTTTTTAAACTTAAAAGCACATCCAAAGCACTCATGCGTTCCAGATTTTATGTTTTACTATCCCAAAGTTTATATTTCTCAATTTTTAATCATAATAGAATACATAGTATTCTGATCAGAAGGCCACTAACCCTTCTAAACCAAGTCTCTCATCCCTATTAAAGCTTATCACTCTTTTGAGTTTTTTCTTTGCCAGATTAGTCAAGCTCCACTTCCATTTGCTATATGAAGCCATAAAGTAACATAAAGTTCCATTAATATTTTTAAGAATATCAAACTTGTTTCTATTTATTTAGGACATGCTTTGAATAATATATGCTCATTAGGGTTCAAGGAACCCTACGCTTGTATGCCAAATGGGAAGAATACACTAACTATACTTCCTCTTAGTTTCAAACCAAAATCTTACACCTTGTTGTTTAGCTTAAAAAGTGGCCAAACTCCTAATATAAACGTGGTATTTAGCAAGAACGAAGGTTTAAACCTTGAAGCAAAAAAGAGAAGTCGCCCTGTGGGGCTTTTTTTTCTTTTCAACCATATCCGAACTAGTCAATGCTAAAAAAGTGTAATGTAACAACCCATCAAAACAGCGTATAGATTTCTAACAAGCAACATCAAGCACCAGAGTTGCTACCAAACCATCCTAAAATGGTACACCCTTCTAGGAGAGCCAGTTAAATACTGCACGACCTGTATCATGTTTGAAGACAATAGCTAGTAACAGTCCAGCAACAGTAAGCAATCGGGGCATACCTTCCATCTAAAGAAAAAAATTAATGAAGAGTATGCATACGCAACAGTCATCCCATCATCTAATACATCAACAGAGTAGTGTTTTATCACGCCAGTCAATCAACAAATATAACATACCTCAATTTCTAAGGTTGAACCTAAAACCAAAAAAACCAATGAGCTGTTTTCGCAGAGTTACTTAGAACCGAGTAGCAAAATCCAAATATCATATAAGTGTTATACCATACAACCAGTAATGCCACATATTGTCGAGCAAAGTCAACCCACATAGTGGGCCTTACCAGGCTAAGCGACAGGGTACACCAACCCATAAGCCCGCGTGCATATATCATCCAAATCTAAATATGTAAACAAGGAGAGAGAAAACCAAAATACCAAGCTTAGTAAACAGTAGCCAACTTGTGTCGGTTGTGTTGTAAGCTCCATGATTGGTGCAACAGAAAGTGAACACACACACACAATTCAAATTTTTTATGCAAGTAGAACACACATAAGGTTAAGTGAGAGGCAAAATGCACCCTCACCTCTTTAAATAGAAGAAGGTAGATCACGATCACTCATGGCATGTAGCGTGCAGAATCCTTATCACCCCAAGCATTGAGTAGGCCAGGTGTTGTTTCTCCTGGGGAAACCAAAAAGCATAGCCACCTCTGATGCAGTCCGGCCATAGTAAAGCAGAGCAGCCATAGCGCCTTTAGCATGGGAAACTAGGTGAGGCCCAGTTACAGAGTAAACAATTTTCAACCACGTTAATAGCTGCCAACAACTAAAAGACTTCCAACCATCATAACCCTATAGGGGTTCCTTCCCACGGTGGATACCGACTTAGTGTAGCTAGGAAAGATATAAAGCCATATTTTAAGCGGAAATACATAGCCAAGATGACTGCAGTAGGGGGTAGTATAGTCTTTTTTTTAAATTCATAAACAGAGAGATAAGTACCAATGTGTGTGTGTGTGTGTGTGTGTGTGTGTGTGTGTGTGTGTGTGTGTGTGTGTGTGTGTGTGTGTGTGTGTGTGTGTGTGTGTGTGTGTGTGTGTGTGTGTGTGTGTGTGTGTGTGTGTACCCACCCTGTCCCAGGCACCAAGCACAATGGGTCGATAGTAGGCCTATTGTGAATGGGCCTACTACCTTATTAGAGAGATGAGAATATCATGGTTAAAGTGTAACCCAGGCCAATCATGCTAAGAGAGTGACAATATAAAATGTTATTTGTAGCTCAAACTCCATGAAATCTTTATCCACAAGAATGTAAACTTCTATGTCAAAGAAAAAGATGTGTGTTTAACTTATAAACTTTTAAAACTTCAACTCTAATTCTGCAATTATTTCCAACAAACAAAGAAAGGTACCATCATGCTGCATCACTAAAGCTTCTAGAGCATCTCCTTCGGTCAACGGATAAATTTTCAAAATTTTAGTCGTTGCCATCTCTGTTGAGACCCTCACATGAGGTTTTAAGGCTTTAGCAACCATTCGAAAGTAGAAAAAAACTTTGCCAACACTCCTGTGCTTATTCAATTGTGTCAACACTTCTCAGTAGATTTTAGCTACCTGTATTAGTCAAGGTTAGAACACCCAATATCCTCATATGAATACATGGTCAATTCCAGATCAAAAAGCTAATCAAAAAACAGATTTAAGCTAGGAGTTCATCTGAGTCGAAAAAGCAAACCCTTCTATACTGAGTGGAACTCAATTTTTCTTCTCAATTCAGCTTAGTGTGTTATAGTTTAAATGGTAAACACTTATCCTATTCATCATTTCCCAATATAACTTATCAAAAAGAAATGTTACTAAGTCCAATTTAATTCCTGCTTTAAAAATATCAAAATTAACCAAGGTTTTACTGAGTAGATGCAAGGGCACCTACTTGTCCCGTTGTTGACGATAGAACAGTCAATTGGATCGTAAGTGAAGTATTTTGAGAATCTGCTTATACCATCTAGCTTATGAGGTCAAGATTATGCTATATTAGCTACCGAGTTGCAGACGAATGTGAGCACGAATGCATGTATGGGTTATAGCAGAGAGAGAGTAAGACTAAGATTGAGTATGACAGGCATGCCTAGCATTTGAGGCTTGTTTTCCATTCTAGAGTCAGTGTGTGTGTGTGTGTGTGTGTGTGTGTGTGTGTGTGTGTGTGTGTGTGTGTGTGTGTGTGTGTGTGGGTGCATGCATCATCTTGTAGGAGCCACGACCAAGCGAGGGCAGATGAAGACGTCAGTAATGCAAGTCAAATCTGTGAGGGCAAAGTATACAAGAGAACAAGCATACGACAGGTTGCAATCTACGAGACCAATCCTGTGAGGGAGATGAAACAACTCGTTATGGCATTTTTATGCAGGATCTACACACCATCATGGTGGGCAAAACATAACCAGTATATCAACATCATAGAGAAGGTCTCCATGAGTGTGTGTGTGTGTGTGTGTGTGTGTGTGTGTGAGAGAGAGAGAGAGAGAGAGAGAGAGCCTCATCCGTCCGCATATGCAATACACAAAAGGAATCATTATGCAGATGTGTGCATGTTTGCGCTTGCGACAAAAGGAGTAGTTTGTTCTACATACCTTGCAAGGCAGAGACTTTGTGTGTGTACTGCACACCATTGAGAAGGGCGGGCAACACCAGGATGTATCGCCAAGCCAAGGGATCCCACAAGGACTTCCAAAATGCCGTCATAGCGTAGATATAGGAATCGACACTGTCAGCTCATAGAGTGAGACAAAGGTCGTGATTGGAGAAGGGACGAAATAGAGAATAGTATCTATATTTAATAAGCAAGTGTGTGTGTGGGTGTGGTATACATCTAGTAGAGATTTGGTACCATGAGCAATTACAAGTGGTCTTCATTAAAAGAGAGCGTGTGGGCTAGCGCACCTACCAACCAAAAAAAAAATTAAGTGGTCATTTATTGAGAGTGGCCGATGTCACATATGATGTCCGAACATAGTTGTATATAGCAAAGATGGTCGCAAGCAGATCCAAGGTTATAGAGCATTTTAGATAGATCGAGATAATGAAACAGTCTCATGTTTAGATGTGTGCGTGTGTGTGTATGTGTGGGGCAAGAGGAGTAGATAACAAGATATACCTTTGCCAACTGTGTCATATTATACACAGGTGGAAATGAGCATGGAACATGAACGGGGATTAGTATAAGCTACCAAACCTTGACAGAGATACATGATAGGGATTCTGAATGAGAAGAGACAGACAACTCTCATCTATTAAGTGTAAAACCATACTGTCATGTTTAAATGTGTGTGTGCGTATGTGTGTGTGTGTGTGTGTATGTGTGGGGCCAAGGGTTAGCCAAAGAATTGTCAGCTAGATAAGTGTGTGTGTGTGTGTGTGTGTGTGTGTGTGTGTGTGTGTGTGTGTGTGTGTGTGTGTGTGTGTGTGTGTGTGTGTGTGTGTGTGTGTGTGTGTGTGTGTGTGTGTGTGTCTGTGTGTGTGTGTACCCTCCTTGTCCCAGGCACCAAACACAATGGGTCGATAGTAGGCCCATTGTGAATGGGCCTACTACCTTATTAGAGAGATGAGAATATCATGGTTAAAGTGTAACCCAGGCCAATCATGCTGAGAGAGTGACAGTATAATTTTATCAATTATGTCACACCTTTTGAAACCATTAAGGCAATACTTGTGTATTAGTAACTTAATATCTTCCCAAGCAAGGAGGTAGTTGTAGGAGCAGTATATAATTAAGTAAAGCAGGCTGACACACGTGCTAAGGGCCACTTTGTGGGGTCTATTACTATTCCTTTTTATGAATTCAAAAGGTGGAAGCTTCAAGAGATCTCTTTTCCACAAAAATCTTTGGTCGTACTCTCCAACACAAGGTACATGAAGAGAAACAAAAAGTTAAGGAATTTTATTGAAGTGCAGAAAAATCCATTGGATATAGTGAACCCTTGTACAGAAGTTGGTTCAATTTTTAAGCAGTCAGGATATATATTGATCTCTTCTAAAAAAGACCTATTGTTGATGCTTGGTATGTCAGCCATATACCTATAAGTATGTCTAAATAATGAAAAGTTTATCATATTTATGTCCCATGGCTTTGAGAAACCATTTGTATTCAAAGAAGGCAAGTTATATATTACACATAAGCGGGGAGCTAGAGAAGCCCATGGGGATGCCTAGGATTTGGTTAAACAATGTCCTCCACAGAAAATGGTGCAGTTATCAAGTAACCATGATATGTTTAAACATAGCTTCTCTTCATTGAAGTGCAAGGGGTGGGATGAATGTGTTTTTTAACCCATCTAGGTTTTTTGGAAAGAGAAATGTAGAAGAAACCCTTCTTCCTAGCATTAATAGAAGCTAGTTTGAGAACCTGTGATAGTGCATCTTTAAACCCAAGATCTCCTTTTAAGGGAATATTCTCATAACACTGAGTAATATCTACTATAAAAAGATGAAAAATCTATTTAGGGAGGTTAAGAGTAACCTCTGTAGAGTTTTTTGTTATCCAAAAGGGGCCGTAGTGTATTTGCAGAAAGTTATAGCAAATTTTTTGTTTGGTGGCACATATTAATTCAAACTCTGCTAGTATAAGGTCAAGACAAAGAGTAATATCTTTGGTAACATTCGTAAATATGCTATTCGAGGCATCAGATATCCATCTCGATTTATGTTTATGAATCTTTTAGGTGGGAAAAAGTACTGGTAGTTTATTATCATGAAGAGAATAACCTAGATTTCCTAAGTGTCTCGAGATGTTATTGGTAACCTCTTGTAGGGATGTGTTAAGTATTGTGAATTCCTTCGCAGATACCCAAGAATGTGATGCTATCCAAGCTAGGTTTTTGCAAATTAGAGTGGGACAATTAGGGCTTTTATCCAGACCTACTATGAACCAACTTTTTTGATAGTTTTTGAAATTCAAGAGCCAGTTGTGGTGTAATCCAAGAGCCATCTCTAGACAACCATTTACCAAGTACATGTGAGATTTTTTGGAAGAAACATTTTTCCACTAGTTTTGCTAAGTTCATTAGGACTGTCTTCTCTAGTCGGAGAGAATTGACAAGGCCAATTAAGCAGCTAAGTAAAACTGATAAAGCGAGATATGGGTTTTTGGGAAAGTTAGGTATGTGATAAAGCCCTTAGTCAGGATTTTCTAGACTATAATATTTTCAATGATGCTAAGATCACAAGTACATACATGCATAGCATATGTATCAAAGTCTTTGCAAAATGTGCTAAATTGGTTACAGACACATTCAAGAATGGAGTTGTGTCAAAGAAAATCATTACTGTAGACCAAAATTTTTAATAGGTTGTTGATACTTCCAGTCGATAAGTACATTGTCAAGTAATTTGTGGTTACCCAAAAGTAAGTCAAAAAACTCACAAAAAAGTATCATAGGGTGTATCCAATTGAGAAGCTCATTTTGAAAGAGACAGTGTATGTAAATATAATCTTTTTATAGAGTTTTTTTGTTGAGATACTGCCTTCCACATGACTCACAGCAACTTGCAGGTTCATCAATGATTATAAATTTAGAAGGTGCCTGATTGGGGCGTTTTTGCCTCTTCCTCTAGTGTAACTACAAGATTTACCTCGATTAGAGGAAGAGATAGGTGTCAAAAGTGAAGCAAAAGAGCTGGAAGTAGTAAGAGAATAAGGTCTTTTTAGTGAGGGGGAGTCATCATCATCGATACAAGGCTTGAGTAAACTAGTGATAATCTTCACTCCTTTATAATTAGCATAAGGCTATGACTACTTATGGTAGTAAGTAACACAACATTTGGCCTTTCTTGCCAAGAAAGGTCGAGTTCTAAATGCCAAGGCATTTTTTGGAGTTTGGTCTTTTAGGTAAAACTTAATCTGCTCTAGAATCCTTATATGATTCTCTAGGTTGTATTTTACTTTCATGCGAGCAGTCATTCTAAAATGTTTGTGATCTTGAAAGGAAACATATAAACATAAGTATAATTAGTCTTGTAGATTGGGCTTGCAATCCTTAAACCGGTAAAGTCAAAGACTATAATAGCCGTGAGTAGGTAACCAAAAAATTAGTCTATGAGGGACCTCCTAACACCATCCAACCAGTCAAGGGATTATCGATTGTGGGTCCAACTTAGAACTAAGATTCAAAATTAGTTTCTAAAGCCAACATCCTGATTTATCCAAAAGAATGGAAAAACCTTATGTATAGGACGTGTGCATAGTTGTTTTTAAATAATAAGACATAATTGAACTTTTACATTCAAAACACAGCTGGCTCCAGAGAAAGGGAAATGATAAGTATAAAAAAAACTCAGTCTTAGAATTATCTTTGTACAATGCTTATAAGAGTGAAGCCTCATTCCAGTATACAGATATCAAAAGTACTTCCCCAATAGTAGGTGTAACTGTAATCATATATAGACAATTGCTTTAAGCCAAAAAAACTTCCAAGATGAGATAGAGTCCTTACGTGCATCCATCCAAATAGGACAACAGATACATTAGCCGTGAATGTGTTTTACAGGTATCAATGAACTATACCAGTTGTTATCCATGTCCATCTTACAACTTTTTTGACTCAAAAGCACAGTCCAAAGTACTCATGTGTTCCATATTTTATGTTTTATTATCCCAAAGTTTATATTTCTCAAATTTTTATCATAATAGCATACATATTATTCTTATCAGAAGACCACTACCCCTTCTGATCCAAGTGTCTCATCCCTATTAAAAGCTTATCAGTCTTTTGAGTTTTTTTATTTGCCAGATTAGTCAAGCTCCACTCCCATTTGCTATATGAAGCCATAAAATTCCATTAATATTTTTGAAGAATATCAAACTTGTTTCTGTTTATTTAGGACAGGCTTTGAATAGTATATGCTCATTAGGGTTCAAGGAATCCAACCATTTTATTCTTGTCTGCCAAATGAAAAGAATACACTAACTACACTTCTTCTTAGTTTCAAAACAAAATCTTGTGCCTTGTTGTTTAGCCCACCAAGTGGCCAAACTCCTAATATAAACATGGTATTTAGCCAGAACGAAGGTTTAAACCTTGAAGCAAAAAAGAGCAGTCGCTCTGTGGGGCTTTTTTTTCTTTTCAACAATATCCAAACTAGTCGATGCCAAAAAAGTGTAAATGTAATAACCCATCAAAACAACATATAGATTTCTAACAAGAAACATCAAGCACCAAAGTTGCTACCAAACCATCCCGAAATGGTACACCCTTCTAGGAGAGCCAGTTAAATATTGCACGACATGTATCATGTTTAGAGGCAATAGCTAGTAACATTACAGTGACAGTAAGCAACCATGGCATACCTCCTATCTAAAAAAATATATTAATGAACAGTATGCATACACAACAAGTCATCCCATCATCTAATACATCAACAAAGTAGTGTTTTATCATGCCAATCAATCAACAAATATAAATACCTCAATCTCTAAGGTTCAACCTAAAAACAAAAAAAACCAGTGAGCTTTTTTTGCGGAGTTACTCAGAACCGAGTCGCAGAATCCAAATATCATATAAGTGTTATATCATACAACCAGTAATGCCACATACTGTCAAGAAAAGCCAACCCACACAGTGGGCCTTACCAGGCTAAGCGACAGGGTAAACCAACCCATAAGCCCGGGTGCATATATCATCCAAAGCTAAATATGTAAACAAGGAGAGAAAAAGTCAAAATACCAAGCTCAATAAACAATAGACAACCTATGTCGGTTGTGTTGCAAGCTCCATGATTGGTGCAGCAGAAAGTGAACACACACACACACAGTTCAAACTTTTTATGCAAGTAGAACACACACAACGCTAAGTGAGAGGCAGAATGCGCCCTCACCTCTTTAAGTAGAAGAAGGTAGATCACAATCAATCATGGCATGTAGCATGCAGAATCCTTATCACCCCAAGCATTGAGTAGGCCAAGTGTTGTTTCTCCTGGGGAAACCAAAAAACGTAGCCGCCTCTAATGCAATCCGCCGGCCACAGTAGAGCAGAGCAGCCATAGCGCCTTTAGCATGGTAGGGTAGGTGAGGCCCAATTATAGAGTAAACAATCTTTAGCCACGTTAATAGCTACCAACTAAAAGACTTCCAACCAACATAACCCTATAGGGGTTCCTTCCCACGGTGGATACCGACTTAGTGTAGCTAGGAAAGATATAAAGCCATATTTTGAGTGGAAATACATAGCCAGGATGACTGCAGTAGGGGGTAGTATATTAAAAAAAAAAGACCATAAACAGAAAGATAAGTACCAATGTGTGTGTGTGTGTAGAAGAAAAAATTGTATCGCATTATTTTGTGTGAGCAGATCACAGCGCGAGTAGCAGCCTTTGGTAATAGTGATTGTGTGCCAAAATTTGTTTTGCAAGCTCCAAACGAGTCTTGTTTCTTAGCCAACATCATGACGTCTCCACAGTAGGGTAGTTGTGTGTGTGTGTGTGTGTGTGTGTGTGTGTGTGTAAAACGAGTTTCTTCATCGTTTTCTACAGAAAGTTTTGTCCTTACTGCGCATGTTGTAGGCCCGCCAAAACTGTATTGCAAAGGGACACGTTAGCAAAAAAAACTTAACCACTAAGAGATCGTTCATCTCTAAGGTAAAGCAACCTTGTTGGTAATATGAAATTTTCTTAGTAATTGGATGTCATAAAAACTAATATCTAATTCTCCCAAATGAATTTGCTCACATTAAACTGATCATTTAATATGGGGAAGTACCAAGGGAGTAAAAGCTAGAATATTGGTAAGCCTGCCAGACTGGTCTCAACAGGGATCCAAAGGAGGGAAAATAGGGATCCAAAGAGAGAAAGTTTGCAAAAGAGCGTTGTGCTTCAATGGGGCTTCAAATACCTAAGGTTCAGCTCCATTAAGACTTCCATAGGCTAAGGTACCAAAAATTAACTAATAAGTCCAATGGCCAAAGGTGGAAAATATTGGATGGTTATGGGAAGACTAAAAAGTCTTCCCACATCCCTAGGAAGGAGGGGGCGAGCCCTAATGGTAGGGGATGAGAGAGAAACACACACACACACACACACACACACACACACACACACACACTCCCAAGCTCTACCCAAAGGGAAGAATGGACACATGGCAGACTCTCCTAGCCCAATTGCCCCCAATCTGCCCTCAAATCCTATTGGATGGCCATAGAGGTGGACCAATGACGATTAGGCTAGAGTAAAATTAATATAATCAATTTAAAAATGCTTGATAAAAGAACCAATAGAAATTAAGCTCCCTAGAAGACTATTGGACAGTCTACCACGGGGTCCAATGAGCATCTAGCAGCCTAATGGCTTGCTTGGTTCCAATTGGCCATAAGACTAGTCTTCCTATTGGCCATAATACTAAAAGGTCTAATGAGAGTTTGAATAAATTATTTAATTACCTAAAGCTCTCAAAAAATGGGAAAGGGGGACACATGTCACAAGGCTATCAATTATGCTTCTAATTTGTGATTGGCTAAGGTTTACAAGAGCCAATGGGAAGCCAGCAAGAGCAAAAAGCAAGAGGGGTCGACCAAGTAGAGAGAGACTTGGCATTTTTAGTCTAACTCGCTTTGCTACACACACACACACACACACACACACACACACAAACTTATGTGTTGAGCAAGAACTCCATGTCCTTCTCCAAGCATTGAGAAGTGGAGGCATACACCAACAACTCTTGGCTATGGAATGCAAATCCAATTAAGAGCTAAGCTTCAATGGCAAGCTCATCTCCTCTACCATGCTAATTACTAAGCTAAGCTATGCTATTAGAGTAATTATGTGAGGAGAATACCTCTTTCTCATAAGACACATCTTCTTCCTCTCAATCTTTCCTTATTTCCTGCTAGCTCACTCTCACCATTTTTGAAGGTGTGTGAGGTCTTGGGACTGAGGCTAGGGACACTAGGTCTGTTTTTCAAGCATATTTTGGTGCATGAAGCTTCCATCTTCATTGCACCAACGATTTTTGTTAAGGAGCACAAAGATTGTATTGTAAAAAAGCCTCCTTTGCTTGGAGAAGCTATAATACAAAGCCTTTTTGGAGGGGGGATTGGCTCCATGAAAATCCGGTCCTCAACTGTTGTCAATTGTTCTATATCTCTCTCTTTTCAAGTATTGTCTATGCTAAACTAGCTAGGTGTAAATTGATGTGTTGCTTAATCAAATTAAGTACTCTCTCTATGCTCATTAGGGACTTGTTCTTAATGAAATGCTCACCATGTTATCAATTTTCGCTACACAAAAGTTACTAGTGCATTGAATGTTACATTGGTTTCAGAGCTATTGGTTTCTCTTTTCTTGCTCAAGAAGAGAGGTCCTCAAGTTTGCTACAAATGGTTGGTGTTATTAACTACAAAAGAGTAAGTAGAGTAGGGATTTTTCATCCTTGAAGCACGCCTGCTTTATGCAATTAACGGGGATACCGTCGAGAGCTATGGTCTTAATAATGGACTCTTATGGGGCTTAACCATTATTGAGCTATTAGAAGCTTGCCAAGAACCGGTATTGTCTTGGATCTATTAAACCCTCTCTTCTATTCCTTGCAATTATTAATATTCAAGTCACGAGTATAGATGCTTGAGTGCTTATCTTTGAAGGTAAAGAGGAGTAGAACCTAGGGCTTGAAGTGCCAAAGTACAAGTAAAAATTTACACCTTAAATTTGCTAGTATGGCTGACAAGGGAAAAGAGATTGAAATGACTGTTGATAGCTTTGATTTTGCTAATGAAAGAGCAACTAATGATGCCCCTATGCTTGTAAACTATCTTGTTTCTAGGCTTCAACAAGCCCTGGGCAATCCATCCCTCCAAGGTGAAGTGCTACAGCAATTGCGCACCCATGGTATTCTCCAAACTCGCCACCAAGAAGAGAGAGTATCTAAGAAAGCTCCTGGTGAGACATCCAAAAGAGGACTCTCTTCGATAATGGAAGAAGAGGAGGATCCATACAAAGGGCTCAAAAACTTACTACTTGATGACTCATCCCCCTCTCAAAGGAGTACCCAAGTTTCAATGGTAGAGCCCCCACCAAAAGAGCGAGAAAGAAGTGAGTCTCCTCCCACCTCGATGGAGATGGCTCCATAAAGACGACAGGAAAAACGCTCTCCAACACCCCCTTAACAGAGAAGACCATCGCATACTCCTCTTCACCATAATTCAAAGAGGAAAGAGAGAAAACAAGAGAAGAAAAAGGCGAGAAAGAGGTCACCCTCTTCTCCATCTTCTTCATCCTTTTCCTCTTCTAACGAAAGTGATGGTGTAGACAAGGAGGAACAAGGGAATAAAAAGGTGAGAAAGAGGTCACCCTCTTCTCCATCCTCCTCATACTCTCCCTCTTATGAAGAAAGTGATGGTGCAGCTCTCAAACCACCCAAAAGAAGAGGCCATAGGAAATCCTATGCTGCATGGAAAAGGTCGTCCAAACTCAAAAAAGTTCAAAGAGGAGGAAAGAACATCTCTTTCATTACCTACAATGGCACCTTTGGTGCTACGGACAAAGTCTTGGCCTTTATCCAACAATTCAATGCGTTGTTTGGAGATGAGGGCTTCACGGAGTCCTCTAAGCTACATCATGTAGCTAAGCATTTTCAAAAGTTTGCCAATCAATGGTGGTCTAGCCTATGAGAAAACGTTGAAGCTCCACAAACATGGAAAGATTTAAGAGCTTCCATCATGAAGTAGTTTTTGGCTACCGATGACAAAGACAAACTACTCACAGAATGGCAAAGCTTGAAGCTCTCTCCCTACGAATCTATTCAAAAATATGTCGACAAGTTTTGAGATTTACATCTCAAAGCCACTGTCTACAAAAAGATGGATTTTGGAGAGCAAAAACAACAATTTTGTGCGGGTTTATCTGAGGATATGACGGAGTATGTTAACTCTTAAAGTGCATGCACCATATCTGCAATCATACACCATACCATGGTGGCTTCAAGAATCAACTTCCAACAAGGGGCTAAGAGAAATCTTAAGCCCATGGAAAACAAGGACCGTAATGAGCCTAAGGGGAAGGACAACGTGCAAAAGTCTCCCAAAGGCAACGCCAACAACAACAAAGCTAAGGAGAAGGGAGTTTATAAATGCAAAAATAAACTATCTCTTGAAGAGCTAGAGCGTCATTAAAAAGATAACCGTTGTTTCAAGTGCAGGGAGCAAGGGCATGCCTATCGTGCTTGCCCCCACAAGAATACATGTAATGAGCCTCTTAGAGCTACCTTGGTCAAAATTCAAGAAGAGGATGCTCATCACAAAGGATCTCGTCTATGTCATGCTTGGGGAAAGGTAAGAGAACATGATGATTTCATTCTCTTTGACCCTGGTTCTACTCACAATTTCATATCCACAGAGTTAACTACCAAGCTAGATATCCAAGCCTATGAGATGGGAGATGTCCTACGTGCCAATGGTGCTTTCAAGGGGCAAGAAGCCTTAGTCACTCCCTTAATTGGTAAATTGAGGCTCCATGTCCAAAGCTATGTGAACAAGGAGGATTTCTTCATCTCTCCTCTCAAGCATCAGGATGTAATCCTAGGGGCACCATGGTTTGATCGCATGGCTACCAATGTTAAATTTCCTGAAAGACAAATCTACTTAGGTTCAGGGAAAAAGATATGACATAGATGCTAAGGAGTTGGGTAGTACCATACCCATTGTACATAAGCAAGCTTTCAATAAGTCAATAAAGAGCTCTATTTTCGTGTACATGATTTTTGTTAAAGGTTCTCAAAATGAACCTAATGTTTTAGCAAAAGAAGATATAACCAATCAAAAGGAATTAGAGTTATCCAAGTTCCTCAAGGGATTCCACGATGTTTTTATTGATGATATCCCTTGTAAGCTACCGCCCAAATGAGGGGATGACGACCATGCAATTGAACTTCTTCCAGGAATCTCGCCGCCTAATAAACCTCCTTATCAAGTTTCCCAAGCTCAACAAGAGGAGATTATGCGGCAAGTGCATGAGTTGGTTGAGAAAGGCATGGCTAGGCCTACCTCATCTCCATTTTGTTCACCAATGTTATTAGTGCAAAAGAAATATGGCACATATCGTATGTGTGTTGACTATAGAGCACTAAATAGGATCACTATCAAGAATAGGTCTCCCGCTCCACGGGTAGAAGACCTATTTGATAAGCTACATGGGTCGACCTACTTCAACAGGATTGACCTAAAACGTGGCTACCATCAAATAAGGATAGTTGATCAAGACATTGTAAAGACCGCATTTTGCACTACATTTGGTCTTTACGAGTACGTTGTCATGCCTTTTGGCTTGACCAATGCACCAGACACATTCAAATTCCTGATGGAGAAGCTATTCATGCCTCACCAAACCTTTACTGGAGTGTTCTTTGATTATATAATCATCTACTCTAATTCATTAGATGAACACAAGAAACACCTCCAGGTAATATTTCAAGTTTTACAAGAGAATGAACTTTATATTAATCGAAAGAAAAGTGAACTTTTCTTACAAGAGATTTAGTATTTAGGTCACATTATCTCTCAAGATGGCATCCAAATAGATCCATCAAAGTTAGAGGTAATAAAAGGATGGCCTAATCCAAGGAATCTGCACAAACTAAGAAGCTTTATAGGTATGTGTGCATACTATAGATGCTTCATAGAAAAGTTCTCACAAATCGCGGGACCATTACATGACCTAACAAAGAAAAATGTTAGGTATATATGGTCCACCAAGGAGAACAATGCTTTCGAAAAGATTAAAGAGAAGCTTATCTCTCAACTTGTCCTTACACTATCGGATCTCTCAAAGCCATTTGAGTCCAATGCGACGCCTGTGGTGATTTCCTCGGAGTAGTTTTGCTACAAGAAGGGCACGCACATAGTTCAACACATCACGCTTTAGTCCTGGCCAAAAGAAACTCCTCCTTACAGTAGAGTAAGTCTTAATGTATCCTCGGTGTCCTTCTATCGGTATGTCATGAGCTTCCTGTAATATCTGAAGTTTGATTCCACCTTGATTTTGAATACAAAGACGGTTACTGAAGTAAAGGTCATCTCCTTCAACATGGAAGCCTTTGATTTGCCTCTCTTGCTTCTCCGTGCAATTATTTAAGTTCATCAAGTACTGAATTTTTATGTAATATGGGATTGTACCCATTCTTGTTGATGAGTGACATATTATACAAATATTTTAATAACTTTAAGCAAACCACAATATTGAGGAGTAGTTTCAAAAGTGGCCCCGTCTTTAGAGTTTTGGAATGTCTTGGAACACATAGAAAAACTTGGTCACCTTTTTCAAAGGTGATCAATCGTCAAAATTAATTTGAGTTTTTGGTTGAATTAGTATACAAGACCTCCTTACCATAGCTATGTGTGAAATGAAGAATGAGTCATACCTTCTCAAATAAGGTCAATTAAAGAAGGAGCAGAGGTTGTGACAGCCGCTACAGTACTCTTCATGCTTAAGGCATCGACCACAAGATTTTTCTTTGCAGGTTTATATTCAATTCCAAAATCTAACAACTCCATCCATCTTTGTTGCTGCATATTAAGGTCAGGTTGGGTGTAGATCCACTTCAGGCTTTTATGGTTGGTATGTAGTTCAAATCTCCTTCCAAGAAGATAATGTCATTATACTTTAAGAGCATGCACAACGGCCAATAATTCCAAGTCATGTGTAGGATAATTAACCTCATGTATATGTAACTTACGTGACTCATAAGCTACTGGTTTTCTTTCTTGAGACAGAATGTCACCGATTGCTTGTCCACTTGCATCAGTGAGCAGAGTGAATGTCTTTGAGAAGTCTAGAAGCTGTAGTATTGGAGCATTCACCAAAGCTTCTTTGAGTTTCTCAAAACAAGCTTGAGCACGTTCATTCCAAGCAAACACTTTAGCCTTCTTAAGTGTGTTAGTTAATGGAGATGCAATCTTAGCGTAGCCTTCAATAAATGTACGATACCATCCTGTTAAACCAAGAAAGCCACCTACTTCTTGTATTGATTTTAGTGTAGAACAAGCTATAACAGCTTCGATCTTACTTGGATCAATAAACACCATCCTTGGATACAATAAATCCCAAATATTCCACCTTGTCAATGAAGAAGGTGCATTTGCTACGTTTGGCATAAAGTTGATTTTGACGGAGAAGTTCAAGTACTCACTGCATATGTTGTTTGTGTTCTTCTATGTTTCTTGAGTAAACCAGGATATCATCAAAGAAGACAAGAACAAAATCATCAAGATGCTTTCAAAACACGTCGGTCATGAGACGATTAAAAGTCGCAGGAGCATTGGTAAGTCCAAAAGGCATAACTGTAAATTTATAATGTCCAAGACGAGTATTAAATCCTCCTGTCTTTGGCATGTCCTTCTCCTTAGGGTTAAGCTTTACAGCGTAAATTATTTCATTTTTCCTATGACTCTTCATAAGTTTGGTAAAGTTCACTAGTCCGAGTTTAGGCTTTTCCCATTTCCCATTAACTGTAACCCTAGAGTTTTGGTCATTTTCAAAAGCCAATGAAGCATCTTTACAATGTATGTGAGCATCATTGGCTTTCAGCCAATCCATTCCTAAGATTCCATCGTAGATTCTTATGGGTAAGACTCTGAAGTTTGCAAAAATATTGTGACCATCCAAACCAAAATTCAAGTTACCCACTGAAGTAGAAGATTTAACCTTCCTACCCATAGCTAATTCCATTATAATGTCTATATCAGGGTGTTCAAGCAAAATGAGATTTCTCATGCACTTAGGAGATATGAAAGAATATGTACTCCCTGAATTAATCCATAAGGTAAAATGGTTACCTTGATATTCCGTTGTGGTTTGACTTTTTGAAAATTGTTCATTCACTCCCTAATGTTGAATTGCAGCATGAACATACGTGTTTGCATGATTTTCTTCAGCTCTAGCCCCTTGAGCTCTGTTAACTTTTGAGGTCTTTCATTTCCTCCTCCTCTTGGACGAGGTTGACGGTTAACATTTCCATTGTTGTTATTGTTGGCAAGCGGTCCATTCTGGACAAAAGGTGGATTGCCTGGTCTAAAGTTCCCTTGGTTTTGAGGTTGTCTCTAGCTTTGGTTAAAGTTTTGATGATTGAAGTTCCTTTGAATTGTCCACGGTCTAGGTCTAAAATTTCTAAAATTCCGATTCGGGTTGAAGTTTCTACGTTCATAATTGTCCACCAATCCTGTGAAGCCTGAATTGTTAAATGGATAATCCCTGGACTGATGACCAGGATAAAGATAAGTGTAGCACAAATGATCCTGTCTGTACTTCATACGTAATAAGTTCTCTCTTCTTTGTTGTGGATTTAAAGACCTTTGTTCCGCCTTGGAACGAGGCCTTTTGATTTCACAAAACAGGAGCATGTCTGGTTTCCTCTTTCCCATAGTGGATAACTCTATTTCAATGGGTTTGCTTGCATGAAGGGCATCTACAAAATTGGTAAGACGAAGACTCTAGAGTCTAGCCTTCATAGGATTATGTAACCTCGATACGAATTGAGCTACCTTGACCTCTTGAGTCATCCCTGCTGGAGCATACTTGACAAGGGTTAAGAAATGTTGATAATATGATTCTAGATCTCTGGTTCCTTCAGTGTAATCAAGAAACTCATTCATACGGTCTGAATGATAGACTTTGTTTTGATAGTTCTTCTTGAGCTGGGTTTTAAGGTAATCCAAGTTGCAGCATTAGGATCAACATTGGTTTCTGTGCAATGGTCTCTCCACCAACGCTTGGATGTTTTCTCTAGTTTGAACTTAGCAATGATAACTTTGTTTCCTGCAAACAAATGAGACAAATCAAAGTAGTCATCCATGCGCTCAGTCCAATCTTCAAGAACCTTGCCTGTACCTTTGCCTTCCCTACTAAAGTTTCCAGGTTGAGACTTGCAAAGCATAACATCGATGTCTCTATGAATGATGGTGTGTTGAGGAACAATAGGTGCATTTGCGTTAGTGTTGCAGCAAGCTAACATGGATACCATTTTTCGGAGTTCTCTTTGTAAAACATTTGTTATTTTGATAAATCAAGAATATTGTAACTCCTATTTTCTTGGATAAACTTTGTAATTAACGAGCCAGGGCTACAAGCTTCCAGATTGTATCAGCCAGTCATTTCTCAGCTTTGGTAGAACTCCAGATTATTAGTTTTGACCACCCAAAAACCTTGGCTAAGGTATAAAAGTAAATTTTTGTAAGTTTTTGGATAAGAAATACATAGCGTGAGCTAACAACGCTCACTCCTCTCCTTCTCGCACTTCCTACTCCCTCCCCGATTGTCACATTGCAGTTGTGTTTGTTGCATTGCAACCGCAGGTAAGAGCTCTACGCATTGACGTAAGCACTTCACAGTATTTCGTAGCTTTTGGCATCGCCGACCCGCAGCCTAATTTCATCATAACTAGTAATTTACACTTTCAAATAAAAAACTAAGCATATGCGGGGTATTGGGCTATCATTGCTAAGCATTTAGATGCATTTTGGGTCAAAAACGACTAGGTAAAAAATCCATTGCTGTTAATAATTGCATTTTTGGAACTTGACCTAAAGTGGGGTTTGAAACCATAAGCATGTGTGTTACGTTTAGATGTCATTTGATGTTGTAATGGATGTGATTTGTTTGCCGATGAGCGATTGGCTTTTGGTGATTTCAGTCACTTGAGTGTAGCTTCAGTTAGATGCAAGTTGTAGTTGTTTTCCGAGAGATTGACAACCTCTTGTAGACTCTATGCATTAGTCGAGTCAGCTTTGTCCCATGGATTGACAAATTAATCGTGGTTCTCGCTAATACTGCAATAAGGTAGGATGGTGAGGTTAGACATGTGTCCCGCATTTGGCGCCACTTTCGGGGATCAAAGAGACCTAAACTAGGAACAAACACGAGCATCTTGTGAAGTTATCCTTTAGCTTCCTCTAGGTTCGCTTAGCGTTCAAAACTCTCTCTTTAAAATCGCATAGCTTAAGATTGTCGTCTTTTGCTGTGTAGAGGTAGCTTGGAAGTAATCGTACTTGCTGAGTGCCTAAAGGATTGTAGGATTGCAGAAGTAGATTAGGATTTTGAAAATGATTGGGAGACGAGACAAGTCTTAAGATCAGTGCTTAGAAAAACATAAAAGACAAGAAAATGAGTGTTTGTGAACACTTTCCACAACCCCATTGCATGAGAATCTAAGAGTAGGGTAAGTAAGATCCGAGGTGGATTTCAGAACATTGCTCTTTCTGAAAGAATCAAGTGTGAGTTCTTATTGGAAGTTGTAGAATTTCAGGTCTACGGCTAGAAATAGCTCGGAAAGACTCAAAACCACTCAATTTGACTGGAGAGAAAGCTTAAAAGTTGTATGAACCAGTTGGTAAGCTCAAAGACACTCCGAGGTAAAAATTTCAAGAGTTGGCCAAAACTCATATTATTTACTTTTTCTTGACATTTTAGGCCAAATTAAGTTTTTACTTGATTCATAGGCTTAAAATAGCTCATGTAAAGACTGCCTTTGAAAAAATTGCAAAAACGTTTTCATTTCAAGCCTGAAGTTAATAATCGTGATTATTAACTTTCTGCTCTAAATTGACCAAGGTTCATGCCATTGACTCATTGCATGTGTACAAACAACTTTTGTAAAGGCCAAAGAGATTTGGATCACTAAACTAGCAAAAAACTGGGTAAAAACTAAAGTTTGTATTGACTTTTTGAATCTTGAGTGTAAAGTGGGAAAAAATTTGTCCAAACTTGTTGGAAATTGATTCATAAGCTTATGTTGATGTGATAAACATGTGTACATGCTTAGTTGATGTGATAAACATGTGTACATGCTTAGTTGACCAAAAATTTGCAAAAAGTTATCATATGTAAATAATCGTGATTATTTACATCTGTCCCATTTTTCAACTTTTTTGACCAAGTCAGCATACCACATGTTTTACCATGTTGTAATAAGCCCACAAACCAAATTTGGTAAGATTTGGATCAGTGGATTGAAAATTGTGAACAAATTTGCAAAGTTAGTCTGCAGACAGATAATTGATAACCATTTGACCAAAAATTATCCAAACTTGATGAAACTTGGCTAGTGACCTTAACTTAAGGTGCTTAACAGATCTGTGTCAAAGTTGGGGCAAAAAGTTACAAAATATACATGGAGTAAATAATCATGATTATTTGCATTTGCTTCAAAACTTGAAAAATTTGCAAGTTTGAATATACCACAAGGTCAAGCATACCAAGCGGACTTCACAAATCAATTTTGGTGAATTTTGGATCACAAAAGTGAGACTTAAGCCAGATTCTCGAAATCACAGTCTGCGAACACAAAACAGTTGATAAACTTGATCAAATTTTGTCCAAACTTTTTGAAACTTGTCCAGAGACTTTAACAAGTTGTATACTTGCCAAACCAATCAAAAAAGTGTAAAAACTGACAAAAGTAAATAATCATGATTATTTACTTATGCTATCCAGAGACATCAATTTTGACTTTTGAACTTATACAGTGTTAGACCAACATAATATAAAGCCACAGGGCAATTTTGGGTTCAATCGGATCAAAATTGGTACATATACACTCAGTTTCCAAGTTGCTGATTAAACCTTTGATTTTTGCTAAGTCGAATCTGAAAGTCAAATTTTGACTCCCACAGCTCGATTTGAAGTGATACACAGAGACCAATCATGAGAGTTAGCAAAAACTCTACTGTCTTTATAGAAGAATAGCTAACTTGATCAAATTTGTATAGGAATGAGGTTGCAGACGAGGAATCAGTGGCTTGACAGAAAGTTGCAATTGAATCAAGTGTAAATTGACGACAAGTCAATCCAAAGGAGAGTACTCTATCCAGGGCTTCATAAGTCTATATGAACCTTAGATCTGGTCGTGTACTAGGAAATCAGGGCATACTCGGAGAAATCTCCAGTAGAGTATCCACCGAAGAAAGCATAAATCAAGGCAATTCCTTGCACACAATTCTTGAAGAAGTCTCGGACACTTTTTCAGATTCAACATCCAAAATGTCTTCTTACTCGACTCACTCAGGAACCAAAACAACAATGCGCTATAAGCATATACTATCTTTTTACAAGACTAACCGCCATGGAGCCCATGTTTACTTGGACCCTAACGAGGAGTATGCTATTCGGATTGATGACCATGGTATTGAGTTCGAAGAAGAGGTTAGGACAAACAAACAAGGAAAAATGTACATGGATAGAAACGGAACTCAGTATGTACGAGTCAAAAAACCCTGATGTGATAGACAAATGGGGTTTAAAAGTAAACACCATAATTCTAGATATGTCAGCAAAAGAAGGACCACCAACTTTAGAATTCGAGGGATACGATCAAGTAGATTTGAAGCCTTCGAAACGGCTTAATACGGATAATCCTAGGATCGGGGTCTATTGTTGGAAAGATAGAAACATAAAAGATCTTTTGTGGACTTCACATGCCAAACCAGGACAACTAACGGCCATGAAAATCATCTATATCTTCAAGATCAAAGATGAGGGATCAGTGGACCTACCAACTTACCTGTTTACGGATTTTTATAATGACAACTTTGTTATGATGACTCCTGAGGAGGTAGAACAAACCAAATACCAAGGGTATTCCATACGGGATTGGATATTGGGACAAGGACCAGAGACAATTCCAAGAGATGAACACCGTGAGAGATCATCTGAGAGTAATGTGAAAAAACCATAAACCACCTCATCACGTAGAAAACCGGGTGACACTAAGGCCAGTCTAGGGCTACATGAGTCACTATTTCCAACAGACTGGTTTGAAGGACTTGGAACAGGACCAACTGTCAGAAGACCTGGAGTTGAACCAAACAAACGCGTCAGACCAGCTGATTTTCAGAAATGGTCAGAAAATACAGTGGATCAGGGGATTCATATGACCACTTAGCAAGCTTTAAGCAAGTGCTAAGAGCAGAACGAATATTCAATTTCCATACTCAATTTGAAGGGTTTGGAATGACATTATAAGGAAAAGCATTGACATGGTTTCAAAACATTCCACCAAGGTCAATCATGGACTTGAACACATTAGCTCAAGGATTTGTAGCTGCTTGTTCCAAAACAGGGATCAAACATAATAAGGTAGCTCAAATCTACAGCTTTAAACAGAAACATGGTGAGTCTGTTAGAGATTGTGCAACTCAAATGAAATAATACAGTGCCAGATGCCCAGATCTGAAGATACCTGCAGAAGAACGACTTGTATCTTTGTTTCTGGAGGGACTGCTAAACAAAGAACTTCATGCTATACTCTATCATAAAAAGCATACAACCCTAAAAGCGTGTGTGTCAGATGCTATTGACTTAGGAGACAATTGCGAAATTTTCAACGAAGAAGATGTCCCTAAGGATAACCAAAGCGAGAAAACAACATCCACTGAACCAGCACAAGTGGGAATGGCTGCTGCAGCACCACTCTTCGCCATGGAAGATATGCTAAAAAGGATGAACGACATGATGAATAACATGCAAACAGCACCTATGAGGGGACCAGGACAAGGGATACCTCCACAGGGACAACCAATTAGGCCACAAAAATGGTGTGCAATCGAGGGTAAATGAACCAACCATGAGACCCACGAGTGCTACTTCAAACCAAAGTATGATGCGAATGTTCAGTACGTGCCCATGAGGCCACAAGGGCAACCCATGTACAGCCTAATATGGCCCAAGCTCAAAGACCACCAATGGGTATAGAAAGACCTCAACCTGTGTGGGGACAACAACCTCCGTATCCAGGACATAATGCAGTGCCTGTAAAGTACATGCACTCTGAAGGAGTCATAGATGAACAAGCATTAGTGTCTGTTACACCCTATGCAGAGCCTAGTCCATCTACAGTAATGGTAGAAGGAGATTGGTATAATTCACATCCACCACCAATGGAAAAAACAGTGACTTATGCTCCACCAGAGCTCGTACCAATGTATTATGTAGCTAATCAAGGTGTCAGACCTCCCATGGTAAGACCCATGATGAAGCCAAGAACAAGAAACTGTCATAACCGTGGTGCTGATGATCATTGGAAAAATGAATGTCCAGAGCCTGACAAAAACCTCAAACCAGTTGAAGCTTTTTGCATAAAATGGTTCAAAAAGGGAGGACACTTTCCAAAAGATTGTCCTAAAAATCCCATAAGCAAGGGTAAAACCGTAGTAAATGTAGTCCAAGTGATACCTAGTAGCTCATCAGAGAGTGAATCGATTGTTCCAATCAAGGTAATCACTACAGCCCAAGCAAATAAAAACAAACACAACTCCTCTGATGATTCTGAAAATACAAAAGTTTCCTCTCAAAGAATCAAAAGAAGCAGAAGCAAAAGATATGAGATGAGAAAACAAAAACAACGGGTTAAAATCGAGGAGAAAGCAAAAAAGCTATTCCAAGAAAAGTTGAAAGAAACTGGAAGTGAATTAAAGAAGCAACGTGAAATCTGGAGGATCCATTCTGATTGATAAAATTTTTGAGCCTATTAATGCCGCCTTGGAAGCCTACCAAGTAGGACTTAAAGCATGCCAAAACATGGAAAACAAATGGAAAAACTATCCTTCTCCAGACATGGAAGCAGCAAAGATGGAAGCTTATCAAAATTTGGTAAGAATCACGCAAGTAATGCTGGAAAAACAAAAACCCAAGCTTGAAAGTATCGCAAAACCTAAAGAGCTTGTGGTAAGAGACACTAAAAAAAAATACAATGTGATGCCATAACCCAACCTTGAACCAAAAGAACCAGAGCTTATAGTGCCTGACAACGAGGATGCCTTAGACGGAATTCCATTCACAGAGGAAGACTGGCCAGGACACTTATGGGAAAAAGTGAGAGAGATCAATGATGGGAGCCTAACTCTAAAGTCAGTTCCTATAGAGGAAGTATGGTTGGATAACCTACCTTCTTATATGAACATGGATGTACAATCCTTGTACGGGGATTGCGGATCAGAAGCTTCAGGAATGTCGAAACCATTGACCTTGAAAACATTACCTTCTTACTTGGGAGATAACGAAGATGAATCCATCCTGTGTAAGACCACTCAAGTAAAAAGTGCTGAACAGACCCTAGAAGTAGACAACATTCATTCAATCATGTCTACACCCATCCAATGCACTCTTACCTTGGGAGAACTGTTAAAACTCAGACCATACTTATGGAATGATCTACAAAAAACCCTAGAAAAGGTGGGGATAACGGGATTAATCTCAAAAAATTTAGGAAAATTGAAAAATGAAATGGATAACAAAGAGGTTCAATCAGTTCCCATGAACAAAGTCGGAGAATATTATGAAGGAGAAGAAGGAAACACCACCCTCCCAGTGAAATATAATGACATTGAAACCATGGCAATACTGGATAGTGGAGCTGGCATAGCCATAGCCACTAAAGCAGTATGGGAATCCTGGGGACAACTAGCCATTAGACAAACTCAAATGAAAGTGCAATTGACTGACGGACACATTGAGAGACCTTTAGGGCTGCTTGAAAAGGTGATAGCCAATTCCTGTGGAATTGAATACCAACAAGCTTTTGCCATAGTAGACTTTGGAAAAAAACTCAAATATGAAATCATATTGGGAAGACCTTTCATGCGAAAGGTACAACTTATCCAAGATTGGGGAAACAATTATCTGTACTTGAAGCAAGTGGGATCTATAACAAGAGTCAATCTAAAAGATCACTCTTATAGAGATGTCTTGAAAACACCCATCCAAGAGTTTGATTCAGTCTCTTCGGCTGAAACTAAACTTCTATCCTGGTTAGACAAAGACACTCCTATCTGGATGTGTGGAGCTTCAGAAAACAGAAGCTTAAGATGAGAAGAATATATCCTAGAAAGGGACTGTACATACAAAGCCTATGTACCTTAATCCTTTCCAGAGCATTTGTTTGAGCCATTTGAATGGACTCAAATTTTGGCGACTATGGATGTATGTGTGAATACGTCTATGCCTACTCAATTTTGCAATGAGGATGGCTACGACATAATTCCCATCCAAATGATTTCAATCCTCAACATTGAAGATGAAGATGAGAAACCCAAGGACTTTAATGAAATCTCAACAAGTCTTTTAGACCTCTATTACGATGCAACTGATGAGTTAGATGAACGCTTAGCTACCTCAAAAGATTCAGGGTCAGAAAAAGAGCATATGAGAGCTAAGCTACTTTTAACAGGAGGGGAGAAAAAGTTTTTTGACTTTCCAAACCAGAAATCAAGAACACGAAAATAGTATAGACGAAAGAGAGACACCAGAATTGTGAAAACACGACCTATGCCATCAACCTCTAGTAGAACCCAATTTCTGATATAGATAAATACAAATGATTGTGTCAAGTACAAAATCACTGGCAGATATCCTTCAAACAAAAACTCAAAAATGTCTCAAACATCGAGAAAAAGAAGGAAGGGTACTCAAGTAAACCCACAGGATAAGAAACCACTTATGACTCGAGTCGAGCGGAAAAAGAAATATCAAGAGTTGAAAAAAGCTCTAAAGGAGATATACACAACCAAAACGGAAACCACAGAAGAGGATGGTAAGGATGTAATGCGTGCTCCATCCCATTACAAAAAGTATACTCTCTAAGATCGAAAAATCATAGTCGAAGAACCTATTAGGGAACTACGGAAACAAGGCGAGTCTTACGAAGGGCCTGAAACACTAAAAAAATAGACTTGGCTGAACTAAGAGAAGAGACCTGCTTACATTGCGAATGACATATTAGAAGAAGAAGAAGAGCTCTTGCTGAGCTTGTTAAAGGAATACCGAGATATCTTCAGTTGGTCATACAAGGATCTCAAGGGTGTTGATCCAGAAATCTGTCAACATACCATACCCATGAGAGATGATGTGAAACCCAAGTAGACAAAGGCCATACACGTACAATGAAACTTTTGCCAAGAAGATAAAAGAAGAGATTGAAAAATTAAAGGAAGCTGAATTCATTTATTGCCTGGGTTTGGGTGGGAATACACACACACACACACACATGTATACCTTTATAGCTATTTGATTATATTAAAAAAAAACATATTTTTTACATACACGGATCACTATTTACCTTGTGTATTATTCCTAATTTGAAATCCTAAACTATCGAATAGTCAGTGTTTTTTTTTTCGTTTGTAAAAATAGGGGGTAAACCTCCTCCTTCTAATACCTCATGGGTACCCACACTCTCTCCCTCTCAACTCCCCGTATGCAAGCAAGAGTGGCCATAGAGGCGGCTTGGAAGATTATAGCCACTGAGTGATCGATCGTGGGTGTCTTCTCACCATTGAGCAAGCCATATGTGCTATATATGTTGGAATTAGGGTTGCAGAGAAACACACACAGCTTGGAGAAGACAAAGGAAGCTCAAGGCACACAATAGAGAGTGTGTTACTTAGTGTGCAATGGAAAGATGGATAGCCCTAGAGTGATGGGCGTATATACAATGCACGGGGAAAAAAACCTCCTAAAGAGGGAAAAAATGCCTCGGCGGTCCTAGTGTGTTCACACACATCACTACCACATGTATATGGTAACAAATCCCCCCTGGAGTGATGTGGTGAACGAGAGCTGGCACATGAGTAAAGGGAAGTGCCATGCCCTAAGGACATGATCAGTCCACAAAGGGGAGTAAGCCCAAAGCTTTGCGGAAAGCTTCGAGCTTCTCATGAGACAATGCCTTTGTGAAAAAATCTGCAAGGTTGTCCTATGTTGGCACATAAGCCAAGTTGATCTCTCCTCTAAGAGCCTTCCCTGACATAGTGGTAATGCACCTCGCAACTGCCAATGCGCTCTGACTGCCTGTGTAGATAGTGTTGGCAGTGTCTTGTTCAAAGGGGGGGCAATTGCAAAAGAGAAATGTGCAACAATGGACTTAAAAGACCCTAAGGTTCAGCCCATTAAGACTTCCAAAATGCTAAGGTTCCAAAGTTCAAAGGTTGTGTCCATCACTAGGAAAATTGGATGCTTAGTGTGTGTGCCAAAAAGTCTTCAAAGAGTCCTACTTAGGAGGGGGCGAGCCCTAGAAGTAGGGGATGAGAGACAAACACACACACACAAGCTCCCTTTACACAAAGGGAATGAGGGACACATGTCAGCTCCCTAGCCCAAATGCCCCGAAGATGTACTCAAATCCTATTGGATGGCCATGGAGGTGGACCAATGAGAATTAGGCTAGAGTAAATCTAGTTTAACTAATTTAAAAACACTTAATAAAAGAACCAATAGGATTTAAGCTCTCTAGAAGACTGTTGGATAGTCTCCCAAGGGGTCCAATGAGCATTCAACAGCCCAATGGATTGCCTGATTCCTATTGGCCAGGAGAGAAAGGGGTCCAATGAGAGTTGAGTTGCATTAATTAATTAGCTAAAGCTCTCACAAAAGGGGAAAGGGGGACACATGTCACATGCTCTTGAAATTCCATTGGTTAAGCCTGGGGAGGTTCGATAGGGTGTGAGCATGAGCAAATAGCAAGCGGGGTCGACCAAGAGAGAGAGGGGGCTGATTTTCTCAAGGCATTGTTGCATACACACTCACACTAGTCCATGTGTGGAGTAAGAAGACTCTCTCTCTCCTTCTCAAGATTTAATGGAAAGCTTATCACCTACTTCAAGCATGTGAGAAGGGAGGCCTACACCAACAACTCTTGGCTTTGTGATGCAAATCCAACCAAGAGACAAGCTTCAATGCATGCTCATCTCCTCTACCATGCTAATTACTAAGCTAAGCTATGCTAATACGAGTGATGATGTGAGGAGATGTACATCTTTCTCGTAAGACTACTCCTTCTTCCTCTCAATCTACTCTCATACCCCGCTAGCTCTCACCATCTTCGAAGGTGTGTGAGGTCTTGGGTCTAAGACCATGAGGGAATTGATGTTGTGTTTAATAAGTGTTTTGCTTAGTGCTTGAAGTTTCCATCTTCATTGCACTAGCTAGTATTGAAGGAACACAAAGAATTGTATTGTAAAATGTCTCTCTTGATGGAGGAAACCATAATACAAAGAATTTTGGAGGGGGGACCGGCTCCATGTAAATCCGGTCCTCAACTCTTGTCAATATCTTAATTTCTCTCTATTTTGAAGTATTGTTCATGCTATCTAACTAGGTGTTATACTTTTTGTTGCTCTCTCCACGCAAGCACTCTTGTTATTCTCATTAGGAATCTATTCTAATGAAATTCTCAATATGTTCATGCTATTTTTAGATACACACAAGTTACTATGCCATTAAATGTTACACTCGACACATTAGCCCTGTAGGTCATTCAACCCCCGATGCACTAATCGTGTAGATGAGCCTAGCAAAAAGAAGAAGACCTAAGAAACACCCCCGATCCAACAAAGCCCCAGGTCAACGACCCTTTTGTTTAAGGATAAGCGATGTAGGTGATCCTAGTCTTGTAGCGACAATGCCATGAGAAACATAACACGTGAGTCCAATCACAATAGCACTTTCCATACGCACAAACAAACCTTTCCGAATCAGTTAGACTATACAGGGTCTCTACCCTTACACATCTACCATAAACCATCCATATCACTTCATGATCTAATCCCAAAATCATAAACCATAATCCAATCACATCACACGGGTGAGCACTCCACCCAACTCGGGTGAGGCACAACCAATCCTACATAACCACTTTAGAACATAACATGGTTGCAAAACTTTCGGCAACATTTTAGCAACATAACCATATCCACTAAAAAAAACCCAAGAGCCACACCGGTTTCCACCATAAAATCACAACCATAATCCATGAGGGAATCTCAGCCCTTAGCCACAAATCATATTCACAATGAACCAACTCCCGCACTCTGAGTTTGTGATATATCCCCTGTAGTCAATCGGAGTCCACACACATATGACTCTTAAGACATGAGTTTTTCATGCATAAAAGAAGTCCGACTAGCAACTAAACATGATATAAAAATCCAATTTTGACAACATCCAACCATGCAAAGTTGACGCATCACATCTGCACTTCACCCCTCTAGCACATAGGGCTAGTTTTGACGTAGAAAGGTGGAAAGCTACCATAAGCATGCACATGAGTAATCCACATCAATCCATAAAGTTTCATACATCATATAATAACATTCCATCACCATAAACATGATGCAAAACAGCTCCGACCTTTAGGTCAACCATAAACCATAACTTCACACATATGCAAAATACAACTTTTTGACGTTTTCGGGAGCATGCATAACATGCAAATGAAAATATTTGACCTCAAACCAGTGCATCAGGCTTAGCTTCATAATGTAGACTATCACTCTATCACATCACTCTCCCCATATGATACTCACACAACAAACGGTAACCCAAAAAGAAAGCCACTTTAATCATATTTGCCTATGAGGTTCGGGTTGACTAACCATATTTCCTCACATAAGTTTATGGGCATCTAATAACTAAAATCAACTCATCAAAACAAACCATAAATCATACATAAGTAACTCGATTAACTCACAACGTCATATGGTACTCCCGCTTGGTAGCACCCCTACACGCATAGGTAAAAACGGTTATGGAATGATTAATAACGCGCATACTCGAGGTGATAACGGAGATGTAAATACATTTATCATCAAGTTTCATCAAGATATTTAATTGGTTAAGTGGGTTTGCTCATCCGGTGAATGTATATAGTGGTTATCCAATGAGTCTGGAGTTCAAAAATTTGAATGTGCAGCTGGCAACGAGCTGTTTTTTTACCATATCTCTTAGCTCGTGCGTGATTTTCACATGACACTGAGGAAAGAAAATGTACTAAATGATGTGTTTGATCTTCGGCATCAAGGGTTTGGACTGTTTCATAACGGTTTGTGAGTTATGACCAAAACAATGTTCCTACCGCCTCTATGACGTGAAAAAAAAAGCGCTTTTTATGCACGCATGTGATCATAAACACATCGTGTGCATAGATCAATATGTTAAACTTGGATGAAATAATCATGGGGCAACTTCATACATACTCGATTAATCCATACATGCACTCGTACACGAAAAAATAATCATCGAGAGCGTGACTACTAAAAAAACGACATAGAGAGAGAGAGATTATGATGGTTATATGGAGTTTAGAGCTTCTCAACATGCTTTAGAATCAATTAGGGACTATCGAAAGGCTTTTTGCTTTGCTGCAAGAGAGCGGTGATGAGAGCTACGTAGAAATGTTCACCATGAGAGCTTATGGAGAGCGCGTACACCTTGAAACGAGAAAGGAGATAGTAAGCAAATAGAGAGAGAATATCGTTCTTCTTCTTCTTCTTCCTGTATACAAGAGAGAAGAGCTTATGGAGATGGTGATGAAGAGCTTGCACCACTCCGTATACTAGGTACGTATAACCTTGCGCTAGTAGACGCAACAGACGCCCCTGAAAACTGAGGGCTGCAGGAGATTTTATAGGCACTGCGAAAAGCTGGAGTGAGCCCCAAGCCAGCTACTAGCATCCCTTCTTAGCTAGGAATAGCTCCATGCTTTTTGGAACTTTTCTAAAAATATGCCTTTGCTTTTGGTGGTCAACTCTCCCACTTACCATTCAATTTTTACAATAAAACTGACCAATTGAACAGTATCCGGCCAACTAATGAAATTGTGGCTAGACTGTGTCACACCGATGTCCTGACATAATTATGACTTTCCCGTACTTCCCGGCGTCTTTACGATACCGCTTTTTAAAAAAAATCCGTAAAAATCTCGTTTGGTCCCGTTTTTTCTTCTGGTGATCATTTTTAAATCGGACGGAAACTAGAATTAATATTTTTATGCTTAGGTCATCCTAAAAAGCACATTGCTTTTCAAAAACATTGAAAACCACGAAAAGCTAAAAATAGCGTAAAAAGAAAAAAACAATTTTTTTAAAAATTGAACCACGGGTTTTTGTTGTCCACTGGAATAAGAAAGCGGACTCGCTTTTCACTAAAAAGCACTAAAAAACATGAAAAGCTAAAAATAGCATGAAAAGCACTCGAAAAGCATATTTTTACAAAATTAAACTATAGCTTTCTCGAAAAACGTAGATTAAGGATCCGACCTTGCTTTTTGCAAAAAACCACCTAAAAGCATAAAAAGCATCAAAAATCTAAAAATAGCAATTTTTTCCAAAACTGAACCAAAAATCCGTCTAATCTACTGGAACATGGAAACAACTTTGCTTTTTACTTCATAACCTTACAATACTGTCAATCAAGCATCTTAAATTAAAATTTGACAAAATAGATATTGAAAGCTATTTTTCTTATTGTTAAAAGAGACCCAAAATTTGGGGATCTTACATCCTCCCACACTTGAAAAATTTGAGGTGTCCTCACCTCGACATAAATTCTGAATGATTTAGTCTCATTATTACATCAAAACATTTCCAAGTGGCATCTTTTTGAGGATACATTGACCATTTAACAAGGTTCAATAATGGTCCAATTACGTAGAGGTTTAATTCTACTTTGAAGTATCACTTTGGGATATACTTCAAAAGTTCCATCAGTAGAGGTAGATAATAGAGAATCATCAATGTGTTGCGGATCATGTACATACTTCTTGAGTAAGGTGACGTAAAAAACATTATGCAATTTTAAGTGTGGTGGTAGCAAGAGTCTGTAAGCTTGATCATTAATCTTGTCTGTGATTACAAAAGGTCCACAATATCTGGCACTGCGCTTCTTACACTTATCCATTGATAAAGAACTACGTTTGGATTTTTCTCTCAAAAATACCTTATCGCCCTCTTCAAAAAGTCTGATAGATCGTTTTGGGTCAGCATAACTCTTTTGTCTATCTTGAGAAGTCTTAATATCCTGCCGTATAAGATCGGTTTGTAGTTGCATTTCATCCAACATTTTGTTGGATGCTTGAACTCGTATGAGAGGATCTGTGCATTTGAGTGAAGTAAGACACTCTTGTCCATACAATGCTAAAAAAGGAGAAATCCCAATTGAGCGTTGGAATGAGGAATTATATTCAACCAAATACAAATATTTAGTCCATTTACTCTGCTCATGCATAATAAGCTCTTAACATGTCTTCAATGATTTTATTTGTTCTTTCTGCCTGCCCATCAGTTTGAGGGTGATGAGCAGTACTAAAGGCCAACTGGGTTCCTGTAGCTGAGAATAGGCTTTCCAAAAATTAGAGGTGAACTACGCATCATGATAAAAAATTATCCGACGAGGTAAACCATGATGCATGAGGACACCTTTCATGAAAGCTTGAGCTATATCCTTAGCCATAAAAGTTGTCTTGACTTGAAATAAATGGGTCATTTTTGTAAGCATGTCAACAACCACAAAAAAAGAGTCATATCCCAGAGATGTAGGAAGTCATGTAATAAAATCCATGGATATACATTCGCATTTCGATTGCATGGAAAATATCCAATGTTTTGAATTTTGTGCTTCATCAAAAGACAAAGGCTCCTCAACATCATGTAAGCTAGACACAGCCAAAGCATAACAATCTGATGCATGAGATGCATGGCGAGAGCCTGAACGAGTATGACTAGGCAAAGGTGCATCCAATTTACTATCACGCAAAGTGTGCACCAGCCATTTTGGCATACCTCTAGCCTGCTCATTTTTAGCCCTTTCCTCATCAAGTACACCATGTACATCTGCATCAGTAATAGGCTGATCTGTAACATTTTTAGAAACCCCCATAGGCTGTACATTTTCCTCATTGGAACTTACATTCGTATTTCCACCACTGAAAAGAGGCAACAAAGTGTCATAAATTTCATGTGAGCTTACATTATTGTCTCTAGTGCATGACAGCAAGGGCTGAACAGAATCTTCCAGAAACACCACATCCCGTGAAACCAAAATACGTTTTGTTTGCGGATGATACAACGTGTAACCTTTGCTTTCAGCTCTATAACCAACAAAAATACATTTGACAGCCTTATCCTCCAATTTTCTGTGTTGTGTTTGTGGCACCAAAGCATATGCCAAACAGCCAAAAACATGCATGTGCTCAATAAAAGGCTTTCTATCATGCCATGCTTCATATGGAGTAATAGACTGCAAAGCTTTCATAGGACACCTGTTTAGTACATAAGTGGCACACATGATGGCCTCAAGCCAAAAAGAATGCGGCAAAGCTTGACTTTTGACCATACATCGTGCCATTTCCGTAAGTGACCTGTTTTTTCTCTAATTAACACCATTTTGCTGAGGTGTATAAGGCACTGTACATTGGTGTTTTATCCCACAACTAGCCAGAAATGCATTGAATTCATGAGACATATATTCCCCCCCTCGATCGGAATGGAGGGTGCCCATAGTACATTTCGAGACATTTTCAGCATAGCCAGAAATTGTTTGAAGCACATAAAAACTTTGGACTTCGCTTTAAGCAAAAATACCCATGCATGCCTGGAGTAATCATCAATGTAAGTCACGAAGTAAAGGTAATTGCCCAAGGACGGAGTTTGCATGGACCCACAAACGTCACTATGCACAAGCTACAACCTGTATGTGGCCCTAACTGAACCATCCTTTGGAAACTTAGAATGCTGCATTTTACCCAAAATACAGCCTTCACAGACATGTTTAGCAGGTGCTTCAAGAGGCGGCAAAGAAGCAACCATATCAATTTTTTTGCAAACGCAGCAAACTCGCAAAATTTAGATGACCAAAACATGCATGCCAAAGTTTTGCATCTAAAATAGCCCTTGAATCTGCAATTGCATTTGCAAAATTTTGTCCACACTTGTCATACAAAGTGAGCTTATACAACCCACGACACAAAATCCCCTATGTAACAATTTCATCACCAAAACTGAAATCATGAACTGTACATCTATCATCCACAAATTTGACTACAAGTCCAAGTCTAGCAAGTGCAGATACAAACAAAAGATTCTTCTTGATCCCAGGTACATAAAGTGCATCAGCAAGTGTGAAAGAACTGCCATTAGCAGCAATAAGCACAATCTTTCCAACTCCTTGTACCGGATAAGAGGCATTTGTTGGCACAAGTGACTGAATTCCCATGAGGGACAGACTCGAGAGAGGTGAACAATTCACGATGTGAGGTAATGTGCTTTGTAGCACCACTGTCGGAATACCACACATGTGAATCTACAGCAACTAACATGCATACATCATGGACAGCAGGATTGTAAGTGCACTCTGCACTAAAAGCCCATTCTGCATCAACATCAGCATTACAGTCTCCTTTTACAGAAGACTCAACAATGGCTGCATTTGTAGTGGAACCAGCATTTGCAGTGGAACCACCCTCTTTCTTCTTAGCCTCTTTGGCCTTTAACTTAGGACACTGCTTGATCAAGGGATCATTAGCTTTACAATAATGGCAACGCATCTTCTTTTTGCCCTTATCACCATAATTGCTAGACGATGTGTTGCTAGCAGAAGCACTGGGAACAGAAGTTTTTCCACTCACAACAGAACCATAAGAAGTGGTTGCATTGTTGTTACCACCCTTTCTTTGAGAAGCAATAAAAGCCTGTTCAACTGCACGCTGTCTATTCCTGTTTTTTCTGGAAAGTGAATCTTGCAACAGAAATGTGCATAATGCATCAAACTTGACAGCTTCTAGATTTCCTTGGGTCATAAGTCTCCAAGTACTAGCAAAAGTCTGGTAAGAATCTGGTAAGGCATCAAGAACAATTTGCACAAGGGAACTATCTGAAATGACTTCACCTGCAGAAAAAGTTGCTCATTGATATCCTTGACACTAGCAAGGAAAGTGTCCATATCATCTTCCTCATGCATAATATTTGACTCCAGCACTTTACGCAACAAAGCAATTTTAGCCTCATTGCGACTTGCATAAAGACCAGTCAAAATATCCCAAGCCTGTTTTGCAGATTTTGCTGAACGGATGTGAGGAACAATGGTGTGCTTCACAGACAAACGCAATCAATGCATGAGCCTGCGCATCCTTTACATCCCAACGAGCTTGTTCTGCCTAGGCAAAACAACTCTAATAGTAGCAATCCTTGCAGCAAGACCTGCAACATCCTCAACATCACCTACATCCTCAAAACCAGGACGTACATCAATGCCCTACACAATATTCCAGTCGCCCTTTGACACAAGAACTTGTTGCATCATATAAGCCCATATAGGGTAATTGTCCCCATCCAACTTGTCCTCAGCAGCAGCAAACATCTTGAAGACATCTGTGTTGTTGTCAGCCATGGTAAATGTTGCACCTGATATGAAAACTTCCCAAAAATAAGAGAAATGGAGCGGGAATAACACGTGCTATATAGCACAAACCGTAGAAGACTGTAAGGCACCTGTTATGCAGAAAACGGCACTAACAAAACTTCTGTACAAAATGACAAAATTGCCTGTGCAGACCTGCCTGTAGTGGAAATAGAGGCCGAAATGAGCCCCAAAATATTTATCGACCTGCATATGCTCGCCAAACCTCACTGTAATTGGAGAAAGTGAGCAAGCATGTGTTGTAGTAGCTGGCGACTAAGCCCAGGAGGACGCAACCTGCTCTGATACCAATTGTTGGAATTAGGGTTGCAGAGAAACACACACAGCTTGGAGAAGATGAAGGAAACTCAAGGCACCCAATAGAGAGTGTGTTACTTAGTGTGCAATGGAAAGATAGATAGCCCTAGAGTGATGGGCGTATATACAATGCACGGGGGGGAAAACCTCCTAAAGAGGGAAAAATGCCCCTACAGTCCTAGTGTGTTCAAACACATCACTACCACATGTATATGGTAACAATGAGTCCCCAATAATAGTTCTTCCATGAGTCTAGAGCATGTAGAACTGCTAAGAGTTCCTTCTCATATATCGCTAGAGCTTGATCAACAGGGTCGAGCCTTCGACGTGTGTGCTTATCAAGTGTGCTTAGAGATTCTAGTCTATGGTAAGTCGGACTTCTGTGGGCTTAATGTATGTAGGAGATGCTTGGTTGATGATGTGATTAGAGTTGGTGATTAATGGCTAATCTCTATTGCATTAAATGAGCATTCTCTTTAATCCTCTCATTCGATACATTCGATGCTCGTGCTTCCTTGCCCTAGCCGGGTTGTTGATCCTAGGATTGATAATTTTGTTGGTCTTGGGTTGATTAGGCTATGCTACGATTGTCCCCCGACACTTCCCAATGCTTGCTTGGTCAAGTTCACTCCCAAGCCTTGCTTGAATCAAGCTCATAGATCTCCAATTCTCTCCCTTACTTGCTCTCAACTTGCTAATTGACTCTCTGCTCGATGTTGCAAATCTTGCCCCCGTTTGCTCACTTATCTTCATTCTCAATTCCCTATGTGTCAATTTTCCAAGCTCTTGCCTTGTGCAGACTTTGCCCCATTTCTCTGCAGATTCCCAAACCCCCCTCAAGATTCCCTCTTCTCCGAGGGGGGGAACGCACGTGTCGGGGAAGCCAAGCTCCGCCAGGTTTTCTTCGTGATCTAGCTTCCCCTTGTCAAATCCGGGCCGACGATCCCACGCTGCCAAGTATCAAACTCCATCCGAGCTCCGACGCCACTGAGGGAGCACCATCGTCGATTGTCGCGGCTCTAATACCAGTTGAAAGTGCACGTACTATGGATGTGTGTGTGTGCGGTGCGGTGCACTGTGGGAGAGGGGAAGAGAAAGACGCTTGTTGTGTGTGTAGAGCAAGCCTCATGAAAGTGAGGAGCACCTTATTCTTTTGGTATGTCAAGAGTAAGGTTAGTGTATGTACACACGGTGGACAACCGAACAGTGGACTTTCGCCCTTGGACAAAGGTGCAACGCCTTTACCCCAACACCAGGATCAAAATTGTTTGCTATTAATAATGATCTCACACGTTTTCTTAATTTTAATATTATTTTTGATATTATGGCCAACATGTAGCAACATCTGAAAGCTTTAGAATACTCTCCCGAAGGTCTGCAAAGAGCTACAAGCCAACATCTGTTTTTTAAAGGCTATTTGACTTGTTATATCAAAATGGTTCATCAGGTTAGAGCAACCATGAGAACTGCAAATTGCGAGCTCTATTCATTCATGCTGCACTTCAGTGTTAAGGCATATAACAAATTGAGAGAGAGAGAGAGAGAGAGAGAGAGAGAGAGAGAGAGAGAGAGAGAGAGAGAGAGAGAGAGCTCTTACTGGATGCTTGAGAATTGGTGTTGAGTGCCGAGATGCAAAACATCAGTTGCAGAGGGGAGTGATGATGCAAAATGTTGGTTGCAGAGGCATGTTAGTGTTTATAAACAAACTCAAAAAGCAAGCATGTTGCTTTTTGACGATATGTATTGAAAGCGAGTGAGGTGGCAGTGTTGTTTTTACTTGGTTTTTTTGGGTCAATCTCTAACATTGGATAACCAAGCTTTCCTTATCTAGTCTTATATTTTTTTATTAAAAAACACCTCAATCACCTAGCACTACCATCAGTTGTTGTGTGTTCACAAAGGCACTCTGACTAGGTGATGTGGCATCCTTGCTCTCCTATCACAAGCAAGAATGGGCTTTATTGGCGATGGAGCTAGCGAGCAGATTTTATGTGCACAATAAGCCTAAGCGACGAGGCAGGTGGCAGCAAGACCGTGGTGATGTGCTATGTGGGGGCACCAACAAATAGCTACACATTGGGTAGCAAGTAGTGCCATTTAGAATTGACAAGGCAATGGAGAAAATGAAGGTGATGGAGGGAAGCCATGAGTCAAGCCGCAACCATGACAGCCTCAGGCCTATAAGGCCATGGCGTTTTTGTACACAACAGGACACTGTTGTGTAGTGCCATAGCAGCAGAGGTGTTTATAACACATTCGGCACGGTCGGAGATGGGGGTTGTCATGTGCCTAATAATATACCTAAGACAAGCCGAGACATGGGTGTTGGTAGGCTGTTGACAGAGGTCTATGAGAGCTATGATGGGCAGCAACAAAGGATGAGAGGATGATGGAGGCTGAAGAGGTGCAATTGGCATGGCTCAAGGTGGTAGCCTGTAGTGTGGAACTTGCATATGTCATCAGCTTTGATCTCCATCTCTGCCAATTCCAGCAAGCCTTAAGGCATTCCATTCGCAACTAGATCTCATCAAGGCTTCTTTATACGTTGTTATTGTGGTCCTTGTTTGTAGTTGCATATGAGACTATAGATTTTCTTTCTAGCTTAATGTGGAGCTACCGAGTGAATTAGATCAATGTTAGCAAGGAGGAGGACTTTGGTGCCATAGCTGTTTCTTTTCTGATGATTAACAAAATTGAAGAGTTGGGGTTTGGCGCCAATGTAGTTGCTTGTTGATGATTAGCAATGTCGAATGTGAGGGGGAGCTGCTTGCACAAGTTTGGATTCTACCCTACAGAGGTGATCACATTGTTGCGCAGTTTAGCGCTGGTTTTGGCAACAAAAGGACCTATTGAGCATATTTTCATTGCTAAGATGGGGCAAAGAGAAGAAAGAAAGAGGATATATTGGATATAAAGATCGAGGATTGGCGCTAGTTTGCTGCAAATTTTGCATTCCATGCCTCACTTCATGCTAATTACTATTCTTGCCAAAGCCATTCATGTTGTAAATAGGTTTACAGGGAAACACACATAGCTTGGAGAAGACGAAGAAGCTCAAGGCACACAATAGAGAGTAGATTACTTAGTGTGCAATGAAAATATAAGTTAGCCATAGAGTGATGGGTGTATATAAAATGCACGGGAAAAAAACCTCCTACTGAGGGAAAAATTGCCTCGATGGTCCTAAATATGTTCACACACATTACTACCACATGTATATGGTAGCAAATCCCCCATACGGTGAACGAGAGTTGGGACATAGAATATAGAGAAGTGCCATGCCTTGAGGACATGATCAGTCCACAAAGGGGAGTAAGCCCAATGCTTTGTAGAAAGCTTCAAACTTTTCATGAGGCAATGCCTTTGTGAAAATATCTACAATGTTACCATGTGTTGGCACATAAGCCAAGTTGATTTTTCTTGCAGGGTTGAGATCCCTCATGGATTATGGTTGTGATTTTGATTGTGGAAGCCGGTGTGGCTCTTGGATCTTTTTTTTGGCCCAATCTAATTCCAAAAAAGCATGTAAATATTCTTATACTAACTAATATCTAATTCTCCTAAATGATTTTCTCATGTTAAACTGATCATTTAATATGGGAAGTACCAGGGGAGAAAAAGCTAGAGGATTGGTTAAGCTGGCAGACCGGCCACAGTAGGGATCCAAAGGAGGGAAAATAGGGATCCAAAGGGGGGGCCATCTGCAAAAGAGCAATGTGCAACAATGGGCTTTAAAGACCCTAAGGTTCAGCCCATTAAGACTTCCAAAATGCTAAGGTTCCAAAATTTAAAGGTTGTGTCCAAAGGTCAAACACTAGGGAAATTGGATGCTTTGTGTGTGTACCAAAAAGGTCTTCACTACTCCTACAAAGGAGGGGGCGATCCTTGCAAGTAGGGGATGAGAGAGAAACACACACACACACACACACACACACACTCACAAGCTTCCTTTACACAAAGGAAATGAGGGACACATGTAAGCTCCCTAGCCCAGATGCCCACACGGTGCACTCAAATCCTATTGGATGCCCATGGAGGTGGACCAATGAGAATTAGGCTAGAGTAAATCTAGTTTAATTCATTTAAAAACACTTAATAAAAGGACCAATAAGAATTAAGCTCTCTAGAAGACAATTGGACAGTCCCCCAAGGGGTCCAATGAGAATTCAACAGCCCAATGGCTTGCCCGATTCCTATTGACCAAGAGACAAAGGGGTCCAATGAGAGTTTAGTTGCATTAATTAATTACCTAAATCTCTCACAAAAGGGGAAAGGGGGACACATGTTAGAAGGCTATCACTTATGCTACTTAATTTTCATTGGCTAAGCCTGGTGGGGTCCAATGGGAAGCCAACAAGAGGAAATAGCTGAGGGGTCGACCAAGAGAGAGAGGGGGATGAATTTCTCAAGGCATTATTCCACACATACTCACACTAGATTATATGTGAAGCAAGAAGACTCTCTCTCTCTCCTTCTCAAGCTTTAATGGAAAGCTTATCACCTACTCCAAGCTTGTGAGAAGGGAGGCCTTCACCAACAACTCTTGGCTTTGTGATGCAAATCCAACCAAGAGCCAAGCTTCAATGCATGCTGATCTCCTCTACCATGCTAATTACTAAGCTATGCTATGCTAATATGAGTGATTATGTGAGGAGATGTACATCTTTCTCATAAGACTACTCCTTCTTCCTCTCAATCTACTCTCATACCCCGCTAGCTCTCACCATCTTCGAAGGAGTGTGAGGTTTTGGGTCTGAGACCGTGAGGGAATTGATGTTGTGTTTTGTAAGTGTTTTGCTTGATGCTTGAAGCTTAAATCTTCATTGCGCTAGCTAGTTATTGAAGGAACACAAAGAATTGTATTGTAAAATGTCTCTCTTGATGGGGGGAAACCTATAATACAAAGCCTTTTGGAGGGGGGACCGGCTCCATGTAAATCCGGTCCTCAATTGTTGTCAATAGCTTAATTTCTCTCTCTTTTGAAGTATAGTTAATGTTATCTAACTGGGTGTTATGCTTTTTGTTGCTCTCTCCACCCAAGCACTCTTGTTATGCTCATTAGGAACCTATTATAATGAAATGCTCGCTATGTTCATGTTATTTTCCGCTACACACAAGTTACTAGGCCATTAAATGTTACATTGAAACAAATCACAAGGTTTTTCTTTTCTTGCTCAAGAAGGGAGGTCCTCAAGCTAGCTACGAATGGTTGGTATTATTAATTACAATTGAGTGAGTAGAAAAGGGATTTTTCAGCCTTGCAGTGCGCTTGCCTTCATGCAAATAACGGGGCATCACCGTCGAGAGCTATGGTCTTAATAGTGGAGTCCTATGGAGCTTGCCTACGGCTTAACCACTATTGAGCTATTAAAAGCTTGAAAAGAGCTGGTGCTATTTTGGTGTTGAACGACCCTCTCTTCTATTCCTTGCAATTAATGGTATTCGAGCCACGGGTTCAGTAGCTTGAGTGCTTTTCTAAAGGGGTAAAGAGGAGTAGCAACTAGGGCTTGAAGTGCCAAAGTACACTTAAAAAAGTTTACACCTAAAAGTTGTTAGAATGGCTGACAATAGTAAAGAGAGTGAAATTAATGCTGATAGCTATGATTTTGCTAATGAGCGGGCTACTAATGATGCCCCTATTCTTGTTAACGACCTTGTTTCTAGGCTTCAACAATCCATGGGCAATCCATCCCTCCAAAGTGAGTGCAACGGCACCTTCGTGCTCATGGGATTCTCCAAATTCCCCACCATGACGAGAGAGTACCTAGGAAGCCTCCTTGTGAGACTCCCAAAAGAGGCCTCTCTCCGATTCGGGAAGAAGAAGAGGATCCATACGAAGGGCTCAAAAATTTGCTTCTTGATGATGCATCTCCTTCCCAAAGGAGAACTCAAGAGCCCTGACCGAAGGAACAAGAAAGAAGTGAGTCTCCTACCACCTCGGCGATGATGGCTCCACGAAGACAGTGGGCTAAACGCTCTCCATCACCTCCTAAACGGAGAAGACCATCGCACACTTCTCCACACCATAATTCAAAGAGGGATGATAAAAAGCAAGAGAAGAAAAATGCGAGAAAGAGGTCACCCTCTTCTCCATCTTCTTCATCCTCTACCTCTTATGAAGAAAGTGTTGGTGCGGACAAAGAGAACCAAGGCAAGAAAAAGGTGAGAAAGAGGTCACCCTCTTCTCCATCTTCCTCAAATTATTCATCTTTTGAAGAAAGCGATGGTGCAACTTTTGAACCATCAAAAAGAAGAGGCCGTAGGAAACCCTATGCCATGTGGAAGAGGTCGTCCAAACTCAAGAAGTTCAAAGAGGGAGGAAAGAGCATCTCTTTCCTTACCTACAATGGCACCTTTGGTGCTACGGACAAAGTCTTGGCCTTTATCGAACAATTTGATGTGGAATTTGGAGATGAGGGCTTCACAAAGTCCTCTAAGCTACGCCATGTAGCCATGCACTTTCAAAAGTCTGCCAGGCAATGGTGGTCATGCCTACGGGCAAACGGTGAAGCTCCACGAACATGGAAAGCTTTAAGAGCTTCCATTCTAAAGCAATTTTTGGCCATCGATGCCAAAGACAAAACTCACTGAATGGTAAAGCTTGAAGCTCTCTCCCTACGAATCCATTCACAAATATGTAGACAAGTTTTGGGACTTACATCTCAAAGCCACTGTCTTCAAAAAGATAAATTTTGCAGAGCAAAAACAACAATTTTGTGCGGGCTTAACTGAAGAAATGCGGAGTATGTCAACTCCCAAAGGCCTCGCACCATATCTGCGGTTATATACCATACTATGATGGCTTCTCAAATCAATTTCCAAACAGGGGCTAAGAGAAATTCTAAGCCCACGAAAAACAAGGGTTCCAATGAGCGTAAGGGAAAGACAATGTCCAAAAGTCTCCTAAGGGCAATTCCAATAACAACAAAGCTAAGGAGAAGGGAGTTTACAAAGGCAAAAACAAACTCTCTCTTGAAGAGCTTAAGCGTTATCGCAAGGATAACCGATGTTTCAAGTGCAGAGAGCAAGGGCATGCGTATCGCGCTTGTCCCCAAAAAAACACCCGCCATGAGCCTCCTCGAGCTACCTTGGTCGGAATCCAAGAAGAGGAAGCTCACCACAAAGGATCTCCTCTATGCCATGCTTGGGGAAGAAAGGTAAGAGAACATGATGCTTTTATTCTCTTTGAACCTGGTTCTACTCACAGTTTCATATCCACAGAGTTGGCCACCAAGCTAGGCATCCAAGCCTATGAGATGGGAGATGTCTTACTTGCAAATGGTGCTTTCAAGGGGCAAGAAGTGTCAGTTACTCCCTTAATTGGGAAATTGAGGCTCCATGTCCAAAGCTATGTGGACAAAGAGGACTTCTTTATATCTCCTCTCAAGCACGAGGATGTAATCTTAGGGGCACCATGGTTTGATCGCATGGCTGCCAATGTTAAATTCCCTAAAAGGAAAATCTACTTTAGGTTCAGGGAAAAAGATATGTACATAGATGCTAAGGAAATGGGTAACACCATACCCATTGTACATACGCAAGCTTTCAATAAGTCAATAAAGAGCTCTATTTCCATGTACATGATTTTTGTTAAAGATTCTCAAAATGAACCTAATGTTTTAGCAAAAAAAAACAAACACATACACAAGGATTTAGAGTTATCCAATTTTCTCAAGGGGTTTCACGTTGTCTTTATTGACGACATCCCTTGTGAACTACCTCCGAAACAAGGCGATGATGACCATGCAATTGAACTTCTTCCAGGAAGTTCACCACCTAATAAACCTCCTTATAGAGTTTCTCAAGCTCAACAAGAGGAGATTATGTGGCAAGTGCATGAGTTAGTTGAGAAGAGCATGGTTAGGCCTAGCTCATCTCCATTTTGCTCACCTGTGCTATTAGTGCAAAAGAAAGACGGCACATATCGTATGTGTGTCGACTATAGAGCACTAAATAGGATCACTATCAAGAATAGATTTCCCGTTCCATGGGTAGAAGACCTATTTGATAAACTACAAGGGTCCACCTACTTCAATAGGATTGACCTAAAAAGTGGCTACCATCAAATAAAGATAGTTGATCAAGATTTTGTAAAGACCGCATTTCGCACTACGTTTGGTCTTTACGAATACATTGTCATGCCTTTTGGCTTGACCAATTCACCAGCCACATTCAACCGCTTGATGGAGAAGCTATTCAGGCCTCACCGAACCTTTACTGGAGTGTTCTTTGATGATATTATCATCTACTCTAATTCACTAGATTAACACAAGCAACAACTCCACGTAATATTTCAAGTTCTAAGAGAGAATAAACTTTATGTTAATCGAAAGAAAAGTGATTTTTTCTTGCAAGAGATTTAGTATTTAGGTCACATTATCTCTCAAGATGGCATCCAAATGGATTCATCAAAGTTAGAGGTAATAAAAGGATGGCCTAAACCAAGGAATCTTCATGAATTAAGAAGCTTTATAGGTATATGTGCATACTATAGACGCTTCATAGAAAAGTTCTCATAAATTGCAGGACCATTACATGACCTAACAAAGAAAAACGTTAGGTATACATGGTCTGCCAAGGAGAACAATGCTTTCAAAAAGCTTAAAAAAAAGCTTATCTCTCAACCTATGCTTACATTTCCGGATCTCTCAAAGCCATTTGAGCTCCAATGTGACGCTTGTGGTGATTTCCTTGGAGCTATCTTGCTCCAAGAAGGGCACGCCATAGCTTATAAAAGTCGAAAGATCAACCCTGTTGAGAAATCTCTAGGCATATATGAAAAGGAACTCCTCACAGATTTACATGCCTTAGACTCGTGGAAGCACTATTTACTGGGGACTCCTTTCATTCTGCGAATGGATCACCAAACTCTTAAGTACTTCATGACGTAGACCAAGCTCTCTGACAAACAAATGAGGTGGGCAAATTTCCTTTCGCAATTTCATTTTCATATTGCTCACATTGCTGGCAAGCATAATCAAGTAGCCGATGCACTCTCAAGACGACTGAGAGTGAATGCAGTTTCCATAGCAACTCTCTTCTATGACAGATGAGTATGCTATTGATCCCGATTTTAGAGATGTGATTTCAGCCCTTGCACTAGGGAAGAAAGAGAAACCATTTACTTTACAAGATGGTTATCTTCTCTATGGTAATATTCCCCCCCATCAAGAGAGACATTTTACAATACAATTCTTTGTGTTCCTTCAATAACTAGCTAGTGCAATGAAGATGTAAGCTTCAAGCACTAAGCAAAACACTTACAAAACACAACATCAATTCCCTCACGGTCTCAGACCCAAGACCTCACACACCTTCGAAGATGGTGAGAGCTAGCGGGGTATGAGAGTAGATTGAGAGGAAGAAGGAGTAGTCTTACGAGAAAGATGTACATCTCCTCCTATAATCACTCATATTAGCATAGCATAGCTTAGTAATTAGCATGGTAGAGGAGATGAGCATGCATTGAAGCTTGGCTCTTGGTTGGATTTTCATCATGAAGCCAAGAGTGGTTGGTGTAGGCCTCCCTTCTCACAAGCTTGGAGTAGGTGATAAGCTTTCCATTAAAGCTTGTGAAGGAGAGAGGGAGTCTTCTTGCTTCACATATAATCTAGTGTGAGTGTGTGTGGAATAATGCCTTGAGAAATTCAGCCCCCTCTCTCTCTTGGTCGACCCCTCACCTATTTCCTCTTGTTGGCTTCCCATTGGACCCCACCAGGCTTAGCCAATGAAAATTAAGTAGCATAAGTGATAGCCTTCTGACATGTGTCCCCCTTTCCCCTTCTGTGAGAGATTTAGGTAATTAATTAATGCAACTAAACCCTCATTGGACCCCTTTGTCTCCTGGCCAATAGGAATCAGGCAAGCCATTGGGCTGTTGAATGCTCATTGGACCCCTTGGGAGACTGTCCAATAGTCTTCTAGAGAGCTTAATTCTTATTGGTTCTTTTATCAAGTGTTTTTAAATGAATTAAACTAGATTTACTCTAGCCTAATTCTCATTGGTCCACCTCCATGGCCATCCAATAGGATTTGAGTGCACCTTGTGGGCATCTGGGCTAGGGAGCTGACATATGTCCCTCATTCCCTTTGTGTAAAGGAAGCTTGTGAGTGAGTGTGTGTGTGTGTGTGTGTGTGTGTGTGTGTGTGTGTGTGTGTGTGTGTGTTTCTCTCAAGGCTCGCCCCCTCCTTTGTAGGAGTTGTGGAGACTTTTTTGGTACACACACAAAGCATCCAATTTCCCTAGTGTTTGACCTTTGGACACAACCTTTGAATTTTGGAACCTTAGCATTTTGGAAGTCTTAATGGGCTGAACCTTAGGGTCTTTAAATCCCATTGTTGCACATTGCTCTTTTGCAGATGGCCCCCCCTTTGGATCCCTCTTTTCCCTCCTTTGGATCCCTATTGTGGCCGGTCTGCCAGCTTAACCAATATTCTATCTTTTTCTCCCTTGGTACTTCCCCATATTAAATGATCAGTTTAACATGGGAAAATCATTTAGGAGAATTAGATATTAGTTATTATGACATTACTTCTCTCTTGAAATCGTAGTCGTCGTCGACTATGGAGTAGAGAAGATAAAGCCTATTCATTAGTCCTTTTTCTAGCGGGTAGAGGATCCGTATCTTACCGTACAACATCGTTCTAGAATGGATGACTAGTCCATTTGGAGCTTGAGAGCCTAAGCTGCCGCAAGCATGTCTGCACATTAGTCCTATCAATCTTCCATAGTAGAGTGACAAGCTCTACTTGGTGTTTGGGAGACGTCGCCTCCGCAAACTTGATTCTAAGCATGCATACTACTTCACATTTGTGCACAATAAAGAAAAAGAGAGTCTTATAAGACAAAAACTTTGTTCATTTTAAACATTTGTACATTTGCTTACTCTACGGAAGCATTGTAAGCATTGAGAAGGTTTAGATTATCCTTTAATTGTATGCGTTGCATCCATCTAGCATCTTCAAAAGGATAATTCTTAAACTTAATAAGATATCGGTGGATAGTCTTACCGCCTCTTAATACCTTGTCTTCATGTCGAAAAATGGACTCGGGATGCAGTACCTCTTCTTGGTCCTCGATCTCCGGTGGGTCTTCAATAGTTGGTTCTTGAGGTGGCTCTCCTTTGTAAGGCTTTAGTAGGCTCACATGGAAAGTATTGTGTATGAGCCAATGGCTGGGTAACTTCAGTTGATAGGATATCTTAGTGATTGGCCTAAGAATCTGGAAGGGACCATAGTACCTTTTTGCTAACTTAGCATAGTAATTTTGGTGTCCCGTAGGATTCTTGCCTGTCGTGTGCCTTAATCGAGCCTTGGGAAATTTGAGTATGACCCAATCATTTTCTTTAGAGGCTTGGGCTCTTTTGTGCTTGTCAGCAGCAACCTTTTGCCTTTGCTGTGAGATAGAGATAGCATCCTTAATCTTTTGGAAAGATTCTTGTAGGTCTCGGCTATACTCATCTGCAACGAAGGTCTTCTCGTGTACCTTAAGTAGCAGGAGACTTTTTTATCTTTCCTCAATTACTTCAAAAGGTGCTTTTCCCGTGGAAGTATGTACACTGTTATTGTAAGCATACTCCACTAAGGGTAAGTACTTCTCCCATGGGGACCTTTGATCTACTTCCGTTACATAGGCTTTTAGTAGATAAAGAATTGTTAGGTTAGCTATTTCATTTTGGCCATTCATTTGCGGATGATAGGCCGAAGAGAAATTTAGCCTTGTCCCTAAATTCTCAGAGAGACCCTTTCAGAAATTACTGGTCATTCTAGGATCTCTATCCGACACTATGGACATTGGCAAGCCATGGTACTTGAAGATTTGTGAAATGAAGAGGGTTTCCATTTGATGGGCTTTGATAGTCTTTTTGACAGGTATAAAATGAGCTTGTTTAATGAACCTGTCTACTATCGTCCATATTCCCGTATTCACATGGATAGACTTAGGCAATCCAAAGATAAAATCCATGGATATGCTCTCCCATGGTGAATTAGGGATTGGCAAAGGTTGAAGAAATCCAGGTTGTTTGCGTCTATCGACTTCGTCTTTTGGCATACCACACATTTAGAAACATACTCTTGTATGTTTGCTTTCATGGTAGGCCAATAGAAATATGTTTCAATCCCTTTTAGGGTAGACTGAATCCATCTATGCTCCGCATAAGGAGGAGCATAAGATTCATACATTACTTTCTCACGCCTTTTGGAGGGGGGACCGGCTCCATGTAAATCCGGTTCTCAATTGTTGTCAATAGCTTAATTTCTCTCTCTTTTGAAGTATTGTTAATGCTTTCTAACTAGGTGTTATGCTTTTTGTTGCTCTCTCCGCCCAAGCACTCTTGTTATGCTCATTAGGAACCTATTCTAATGAAATGCTCGCTATGTTCATGTTATTTTCCGCTACACACAAGTTACTAGGCCATTAAATGTTACAAATATGGCATAAATGACCCCCCCTTGGGATAAAACAACCCAAGATGTAAAGTACCGCTCAAGTAGCAAAGAGATCCACTTGAGAGCCTACCAATGCTTAAACCCTGGGCTATGCATAAATCTATTGACCTGTGAGACTGCAAAGTGAATATTCATCCTCGTATTGCATACATAAATAAGGCATCCAACAACAGTTTGGTAAAGAGTGACATTGGCAGGATCACTAGCATCATGAAGACTCAATTTCAAACTTGCTTCCATGGGAATGGCAATAGGTTTGCAATCCTCAAGTCCAAACTTACATAGCAATGTCTCTGTGTAACTTGTCTGACACAAGGCAATACCACCATCACACTGCTTATACTGTATGTCCAAACAATGATGCAACATGCCCAAATATTTCATCTTGAAAGTAGCATTCAAATCAACCTTAAATTCAACAATATATGCCTCATTTGAACCAATAATCATCAAATCATCCACATATAGAACAACGATGAGAAGTACATCGCCCTCACACTTTACATACAAAGTGCTTTCTATTGGACTGTTACAAAAGCCTCATTTAACCAAATGAGTGTCATATTTCTCATACCAAGCACAAGGAGATTGATTCAACCCATCATATATTTTCACATTTTATCTTCCTGCCCTTTAATGACAAAACTGTGAGGCTATGTTACATAAACTTCTTCAAATATGTCGCCATTCAAGAAAGTAGTAACATTATCTGATTGATGTACATCCCATCCAAAATGAGCTATCAATACACATAGAAAATGCACAATAGTCATACGACAAGTGGGAGCAAAAGTCTCTTCTTAATCCATGCCTTTCTGTTGTGCATAACCTTTTGCAACAAGTTGAACCTTATAACGATCAAGCTCACCATCTGGCTTGCGTTTCAACTTGTAAACCCACTTCATACCAATGGCCTTTTTGCCAAGAGGCAAATCACATAAAGTCCATGTGTCATTTTCTATAAGTGCATCATATGTGATTGCATGGTAGCCATCCATTTTTTTGAATTTTGTGCTTCATCAAAAGATAGAGGTTCCTCAACATCACATAAATTGGAGACAGCGAAAGCATAACAATGTGATGCATAAAATGCATGGCGAGAACTTGAACAACTACGACTAGACAAAGGTGCATCTAATTTACTATCACGCAAAGTATGCACCAGCCATTTTGGCATACCTCTAGCATGTTCATTCTCAACCCTTTTTAAATCAAGTACATCATGCACATTTGCATCAGTAATAGGCTAATCCGTAGCCTTTTTTGAAACCCCCATAGGCTATACATCTGCCTCATTTGAATTTACATTCAAATTTTTACCACTGAAAAGAGGCAACAACTATCATAAATGCCTTGTGAGCTTACATTACTGTCTCTTGTAGATGATAGCAAAGGCTGAACAGAATCTTCCATAAATACAACATCCCATGAGAGCAAGATATGCTTTGTTTATAGATCTGGTACAACTTGTAACCTTTGCTTTCACTACTATAATCAACAAAATGCATTTGATAGCCTTATTGTCCAATTTTGTGTGTTGTGTTTGTGGCACCAAAGAATTAGTGAAACAACCAAAAATGTGCATGTGATCAATAGAAGGCTCTCTATTATGCTATGCTTCATATGGAGTTATAGATTGCAAAGCTTTCATAGGACACATGTTAAGTACATAAGTGGCACACATGATAGCCTCAAGCCAAAATGAATGTGGCAAAGCTTGACTTTTGACCATACATCGTGCCATTTTTGTAAGCGACTTGTTTTTTCTCTCAGCAACATCATTTTGTTGAGTTGTATATACGGCACTATACATTGGTGTTTTATCCCACAACCAACCAAAAATGCATAAACTCATGACATATACTTCCCCCCCTCAATCTGAACGGGGGGTGCCTATAGTACATTTAGAAATATTTTCAGTCATAGCCAGCAATTACTTGAAGCACATAAACACTTTGGACTTAGCTTTAAGTAGATACACCCATGCATGTCTGGAGTAACCATCAATGAAAGTCATGAAGTAAAGGTAATTTCCCAATGACGGAGTTTGCATGGGCCCACAAACATTACTATGCACAAGTTGCAATATGCATGTAGCCCTAACTGAACCATCCTTTAACAACTTTGAACGCTGCATTTTACCCAAAATATAGCCTTCACAAACATGGTTCACATGTGCTTAAAGAGAGGACAAAGAAGCAACCATATCAGAGTTTTGCAAATGCAGCAAAGTGGCAAAATTCAGATGCCTAAAACGTGCATGCCAAAGTTTTGCATTTGAAACAGCTGTTGAATCCACGATTGCATTTGCAAAATTCTGGCCACACTTGTCATACAAAGGGAGCTTATACAACCCACGCCATAGAATTCCACATGCAACAACTTTATTACCAAAACTGACTGCATTTGCAAAATTTTGTCCACACTTGTCTTACAAAGTGAGCTTATACAACCCACGACATAGAATGCCAGATGCAACAATTTTATCACCAAAACTGAGATCATGAAATGTAAATTTCACAATAAGACCAAGTCTAGCAAGTCCAGATACTGACAAGAGGTTCTTTTTTATTCCAAGTACATACAATGCATCAACAAGTGTGAAAGAACTACCATTCGTAGCATAAGCACAATCTTTCCAACTCCCTTGACTGGATAAGAGGCATTTGTTGGCACAAGTGACTGTATTCCCATGAGGGACATCCTTGAGAGAGGTAAATAAGTCATGATGAGAGGTAATGTGCTTTGTAGCACCACTATCAAAGTACCACACATGAGCATCTACAACAACTGACATACATGCATCATGGATAGAGGGATCATAAGTGCATTGTGCTCTAAAATCCCATTCTGCATCTACATTAGCATCACAATCTCCTTCACAGAAGACTCTACAATAGCTGCACTTGTAGTGGAACCAACCTCTTTCTACTTAGCCTCTTTTGCCTTCAATTTCGGACACTGCTTGATCAAGTGATCATTAGCTTTACAATAATGGAAATGTATCTTCTTTTTTCTTTTTTCACCAGAATTTTTAGACGAAGTGCTACCAATAGAAGCATTAGGAATAGGTGCCTTTCCACTCGCAGAAGAATCATGGGAGTGGCTACATTATTGTTTTCACTTTTTCTTTGATCACCAATAAAGGCATGTTCAATTGCACGCTATTAAGCCCTGTTTTTCCTTTAAAGTGACTCTTGGAACAACATTGTGTATAATGCATCAAACTTGACAGCTTCAAGAATTCCTTGGGTCATAAGTCTCCAAGTACTAGCAAAAGTTTGGTAAGAATCTGGCAAAGCATCAAGAACAGTCTGCACAAGGGAACAATAAAAAATGACTTCACCGGTAGAAATAAATTGTTCATTGATATCCTTAATAGCAACAAGGAAAGTTTCCATTTCATCTTCCTCGTGCATAATCTTCGACTCTAGCTCTTTACGCAGCAACAATGCAATTTTAGCCACATTGCGACTTGCATAAAGATCATCTAGAATATCCCAAGCATGTTTTGCAGATTTAGATGAACGAATGTGAGAAGTAATAGTGCGCTTCACAAATAATGCAATCAGTGCATGAGCCTACTCATCTCTACGAGCTTGCTCAGCCGTAGAAAAAACAACTCTAGCAACAACAATTCTGCCACCAAAACCTGCAACATCCTCAATATCGCCTGTATCCACAAAACCGGGATGTACACCAGTGCCTTGCACAAGATCTCAAACACTCTTCCACACAAGAACATGTTGCATCATGTAAGCCCACATTGGGTAATTGTCCCCATCCAATCTATCCTCAACAACAAACATCTTGAATACATATGTGTCGTTGTCAGCCATGGCGATTGTCTGTACCTGATTTGAAAACTACCCGAAAAGAGGAGAAACGGAGCTGGAATAATGCCTGCTATATAGCACAACCTGAAGAAGACTGTAATGCAAAAAATGACATTGAGAAATTTTGCACAAAATGACGAAATTGCTTGTGCAACACTGCCTGCAGTGAAAACGGAGCCCGAACGGAAAATATGAGCGGACCAAGCTCTATGAGCTTTATTCGAAGTAATTGTCGAACTATCGACGCTCACCAAAGCTCACTGAAATTAGAGAAAGTGAGCAGGCATGCGCTGGTGACTAATCTCGGGAGGATACAACCTGCTAAATAGGGTTGCAGGAAACACACACATCTTGGAGAAGACGAAGAAGCTCAAGGCACACAACAGAGAGTAGTATTACTTGTGTGCAATGAAAAGATAAGTTATCCTTAGAGTGATGGATGTATATACAATGCACGGGGAAAAAAAACTCCTATGGTCCTAAGTGTGTTCACACATATCACTACCACATGTGTATGGTAACACTTCATCACCAATACCTTCTCAGCCTTCTGTCTCAGCACTTCCCAAAAGCCTGAAGAGAATATCGTGGGATGCCTTCTTCGAGAATCGAAATGATCGCTATCAAAAAATGTATCTAATTACCTTTTTTAAAAAGCTCCTCATGATTGGTCCACCACCCAACCAACCCCGTCATTGTAGATCATGTTTTAAACACGTGCGGATTAGTCAAACTCAAAAATATATGGAAAGAGGGACCTACATGTCATTTTCAGAAGGGCATCCACATATTGATAAGTAGCTCGATTCCTTCAAGGAACAGTTGATGAGAAGAGCCGATTGAAAAGATAGACTAGGTGTTGGGCTACATACAATGGTGAAGTTGTGGGATGCGGATTGTCTCGCTCGCAGATCTGCAGAGCAAGCAAAAACCATTAGCAAGGTAGCCACGTCCTCTGATCAAGCTCTATAGCCCTATGGTGGCTCAACCTACCCCTGCCACCACAGAGTCACCAATAGCATATTATGGTTGTTGGTAAGCTCAATCAAGCTGAAGCTTGTTGCTTTGCTCCCTCCAAATGTCAAGGGATGTCCCTCAATTACAACAACCCATCCATGGTGTGCTGCCCCTCGCCTCAAACAACCTTAGCAGCTCGACAGCTTCATGCAACGAGCACAAATACCAAAAGTTGCGCCTACTGCAATACACATTGTTCTAGAGTCACCTCTCACAACTCTCAACCTAGTCGATAGCTCCTGGACCTGCTAGCAATTGCACCAAAGCAGATAATCATATTCATGATTAGCTCGCCTAATAAAGCTGCAAAATACAAGCTGATCTATAGTGATGATTAGCTTGCCTGGGAGAGCTGCCATCATCAACAAGTGTGTCGGCCCGTGTGGCTCATGAGCATAGAGGTCTAACTCCCCACTATTGCCTCCAAGCGCCAAGATGCTACCTAATCTACCCGAGTTAATGCCTACTTCTACCGTACACTCCTCCAATTCCCCATACTTTAAGGGACACATAAAATCTTCACATCATTACCTTTACCTCCATTCTCTCTCTTAATTGACCACTATCTCATTTAACCAATGGTATACTTTCTACCAAAACCAAAACAAAATAATTTTAACAAACGTCAATAAAAAAACCGTGCATTTAAAACAAGTGATAAAATCACGAGGCCTGCCCATGATAATTAACACAAACCTTGAAAAACAAAAACGTTAATAATACTGTTGTTAAATTAATCACTTCAAATTTCAAAACGAGGCGATTAATTACTAGGCTTACTCTTTAGATTAATTACGAGGTGATTAATTACGTGGTGCCACTAGAAAATGCTAACTTGTGAGTAACATAGGAGTCACACACATTCACTTTTGAAGCAGCACAACTTGTATATTGTAATAGAAACTATTAGATAGGCATTAAAATTTTGTTTAAAGGCCAAACCCAAACTCCTCGAAGCAAAATTTTTGACAATTAACATCCTATGCAATGCACCATTTAAATCCCAGAAACATTCAAAGCCTTGAAATTACTATCCTCAGATTATGAAGAAAAATCCATACCTGACGTTACATGTATAACCCACCACCAAACATCATTAGACAACTAATGTGCTGCTTCTGTTCAATTTTAAGACCAAAAAGTTTGCAGAAGCCGTTGCAGGCTCTACCACACAAGAATCACAAGTTGAGGCAAGTAGCTTGGGTAGTAGTTATCGGCCAGTGGCAATGATTAATGAGGCGATCAATGTTGGCTTGAGTCACTACATCAATATGCTTTGCAGACAACCACAATGACGTGGACCAACGGCAAAGGGGCCAACCATGGTAATTTCACACACCTTATGCAAACATTACTCCAGAGAGAGAGAGAGAGAGAGAGAGAGAGAGAGAGAGAGAGAGAGAGAGAGAGAGAGAGAGAGAGAGAGAGAGAGAGAGAGAGAGAGAGAGAGAACGACCGAATCCCAGATGCACAAGTGAATAAAAACTGCATACATTAATACAAACACAAGATAAGATGCACACTCCTCCGCCACGCCAGCCTTGCTAACTTCCCCTGACGAAGCATATACGATGTCTAACTACAGGTCGTAGTAGTGAGCAAAGCTTCTCATGTCGGCCTTGAAGAGGTAGGGGCATGGAGGATAAAGGAATTTGGTGATAGAGGGAGACCGCTTTAGAGAATGGAGATAGAGAGAGAGAGAGAGAGAGAGAGAGAGATTCCTTCGAGCCCTTCAAAAGGGCTCTTGTACACTCCAGTCACGATCCCGAGGAAAGAGGCAAAATTGGCTGCTCACCGTTTCTGTGTCCTGTTCAAGAAGCACAGAACCTCTACACAATATGAGGTCGGCGCCATCCCCTTGAACGAAGGGCAATTTACCATTGAATGCCTAGCTTCAGCCGTAGACAAGATGATCTTGAGCCATATGTATGTCGCTATGCAAGTGGGCACCGTTGCAAGTGGGCCAGCAGGGCATCGAATGGAACTGGCATATTTGACTGCAATGCTCCAGCACCTGCCTAGTCCCATTCACATCTTCTGGTTGTAGTGCTGCCCTGTCTATAGTGACGAACGTCGTGATGAGCAACTAGCCTATCGGCCATCATCTTCCACGTGCATAATCGGATAAACATGGCCTTGGTTGGAAGTGAGTCAAGAGAACCACACCGCGTGCGCGGCTCATTCATACCCTCTGTCCTATCATCGTTATTCTATGAAATCCAACCTTCGTTATCAGAGTTCATGATTATTCCGATATCCTCTGGTTTAATAAATGTCCACTACCTCTATTAACCAACAATCAAAATTATAATAAAATGTTATAGTTTAAAAATAATAATCTTCTCTTTTTCATTAGCAAAAAAGGAAACCATCACTAAGGCCTCCCCCCTTTGGGGCAGGCCAAAAAAAACCCTCTCCTATTTTTGGGACAGTTTTCGTTGGGTTGAAGCTGGGGGGGGGGCCGGGCGGGCGGGGGAGGCGGAGCCGCGGGGTAAATTTGTCGGTTTTGCCTGAGAACTTTAGAAAGAGGCGACTGAAGGGTTGAGATGGACTTCCGTGTGGTTTAACCACACAGAGAGAGCTGAGGTAGAAGCATCGTCTCCGAACAGCTCACGGGGTGGAAGGAGCAGTTCTGCTGACGCTGTCGGCTCTATTGAGGGATTATTACATTGAGAGGGGAGCTATGGCCTGGATTGCGGCAGCGCGCGGAGATGCTACCACCCCAGCAGGGCCAGTGGCAGCACCTCTACCCCGCTTGCAGCTCGACTCTTTGAGGTCCTGCGAGGATAGCAGCAACCACATTGCCGTTGCTGTCATCGACGCCAATGCACTTATATCATTCGACTCGTCTGCACGCCTTCTTGCCCTTGCCTGCTCCTCATCGTCTTCGCAAAGCACTCGCTTTGTCACTGTCAAGGAGGTTCTTGAAGAGGTTCGCGCGCCTGCGTCCCGCTTTCATCTCGATGTCCTTCCATGTTCACTTGACTGTATAGATCCATCTGATGATGCCCTGCAGAAAGGTAGAAATTCATTTTCTTTTCCATATGAATCATTGCCCCTAATGAATGTTGTGTTGAGTGCAAGGTGCTTAAGGCCTTTGAAAACGGCAGCAGCAAGCAAGGAGGGGGTAGTTTGAAACCATGGCTAGCTAGATGTCATGCTTCTCAGTTTTGTAGACAATTTATATCTGTGTATGCTATTTCATAGCCCTTGGAAAATTTTGGCCAGAGGGAGAACATGCAAGAGATTGAGATTCAACTCTTAAAGCATACGTGTTGATATTTACATACATACATATATACATCATTAAAGGAGATGATAAGGTTAGATCTGTGAGCTAATCAACAATTATGTGCATCTCTGGAACTCTTGGGTACTGATGACGCTAGTGGGGATATTGTAGTATTTTGTTAATATTATATATGTTGGAACTAATTATCATATTGTCTTGTGGATGACTACCATGTCTCGCTACAGCTTGCTCTCTTTCCCTTTATTCACACATAACCTCATACCTTATCAAGGTTCCAGCATTGTTGAAGCCCGCTCTTAGCCTTTAGTTACACACACTCTAAACCTCGACAAGTTTCCGCAGTGGACATGTCTTGTGAAACACTGTGAGAGATCTCATCAGCAGGACCTTTATCGAGGATCATTCATGTTCTAGACTTTGGTAAGTGCTAACTGGTAGAAATTTCCATTGGGTCATTTGTGTCTTCCCGGATTGCTTCTGGTTTAGCTCATTAAAGGTGAGTTCTCTCTTTACCATGGATTCTGATGGGACAACCATTTGAGTGAGAAAGTGGATACACTCAGTGCCATTCACAGGTTAGCAGTCACATTAGAGGCATGTTGTCTGGTATGCAAAGTTGTGGGTAAAAATGAGATTGGCAAATATTTGTGCTAGCCAAATTGTCATAAAAGCAGTTGAGATGGGTGAACATTCTGTCTCAATTTCACTTTCAGACAGAGAACTTGAAGAAAGAAGAATGTGATTGCAGACGCCTTGTCTTGCAAGCCACAAATCTCCAATGGTACAACCATGTATCATTAGGATTTTGATGACATGTAGGAGCAATATGCTACATACCCGGATTTTAGCGAGATCTTCGAGAGGGTGTAGCGTGGAGAGACAATCGTGACTTGGGACCTTCGTTTGGGAGGAGTATTCATCGGCGACTTTATGTTTTTATGTCCTGTACTGGCATGTGTAATCAAATCAACCACTTAATATTTTTAAATTGGGTGAGATTGCTTGGGTATGCGACTTTACTGCATCGAGACACCCCTTTAGAGATTAGGGTGGTCTGGGTGTGATGGCTAACCTTGCTACTCGAGAAAATCAAGAGCTCTGATATGGAATGGGAAAACTGGATGACCCTCGGATTGAGTTTGGCAGATATATTCGTGGACGATTACTCTTCTTGCAAGAGGGGTGTCATGTGCAGCGGAAGGGTTTAAGGATTTCAACTTAGATCTAGTACTTCGCACAAACACATGATTTCTTTACTTCGCTTGAGAGAGAAGCTAAACCGAACACAATGTGTGTGTGAGAGAGAGAGAGAGAGAGAGAGAGAGAGAGAGAGAGAGAGAGAGAGAGAGAGAGAGAGAGAGAGATGATGCCGCATGTTGGGTCCAACCACCCTCAAGGGCCCCCTTGCTCTTTCGCCAGGCAAGTACTTTAGATTACTTGAATGTTGAATACTTTGTGCCAATGATGATATGATGCAAAAAAATGCTCAGGTTGATATGGCGCAAAAACGTTGGGCTAAACTGATGGAAAAACATTGGGCTGATCTGATGCAAAACGCAGGGGCTGAAATGGTGAAAAAACATTGGGCTGAACTGATGCAAAATGCTGGGCTGAAATGGTGCAAAAACATTGGGCTGAACTGATGCAAAATGTTGATGATGTTGGGGTGCTTGCAATGGAAACGCTGGGTGCTGAGGTGCTGTGGGGCGTTGGATGCCCTTGCAGGTATGGTTGTGATATCCATAAAACTGAAGGCCATATGACTCTTTTATAGGTTTTTAGCCATTTGCCCTACCTACTTTTTATAATTGTCACGTCAAAGTCACTTATTAATAAATGACTTAAGTGACTGTTCACATGCCTATATGCTTTAGTGCTTTCTGTACTTTTGATGTTGAATGCTTTCGATACTTGTGGATGCATAGACCGATGGAAACTCTTCCAAACTTACATATATTGCGGATGTAGATATCGTTGTGATGTAAACACCTACCAATTGAGCTACTAGGTAGCCTTACTACTGTCATGTAATATCAGACTTGATGCTGACTCTGCCTTGCGAGCAAAGTGCTACCACCCGAATAGTCGGGTGAAGATGGAAGGTAAGGGTGCTGGGAGATATTTCCAATGGTCCCATGTCGATGAAAGTGGATGCATGCTACATGTTGAATGCGAACTTAGAGGGTTAGGGATCCTCTTTCAAATTCCTTTCATATCGGTATACGATGCGAGCAAATTTTGATACTCAAGATTTGGATCTTTGTGTATCCGATGCTGATCTTTGTTCAAGACATAGTGAGAAGATGGAAGCGCGTCCGATGCGTAATGGACTAAGGGTGGGAGGAGTTGATGAGTCTGGGGCATGGACATGAAACTTCTTTGAGATTTTTTTTTTGTGAGAGGTTCCTTGGGTTCTTGGTTCTTCCCTTGAGTTCACGAAGGCGAAGTACGTCCAAAGCTTTGATACCAGTGTCAGGTGCTGTCACAAACTACTGACGTGTAAGTCATTGAAGAACGGAGCCAACCTTCAGATCCTGGCTGAGGGTCCTTGTCAGGTGCAGCGAAAGAGAGTAAGGATTTTGCTTGGAGCTAGTACTCCGCACAAACACAAGGGGCACTTTACTTCACTTGAAAGAAGTGAATGAGAGAGAGAGAGAGAGAGAGAGAGAGAGAGAGAGAGAGAGAGAGAGAGAGAGATGTCGGGTCCCAACCCTCAAGGACTCCCTTGCTCTGTTGCTAGAGGAAGTACTTTCTTTATTCTTGCAGAGGGTTCTTGATTCTTCCCTTGAGTTCGCGAAGGCGAAGTACGTCCAAAGCTTTGATACTAGTGTGAGGTGCTGTCACAAACTACTGACATGTCAAGTCACCGAAGAACGGAGCCAACCTTCAGATCCTGGCTAAGGGGCCTTGTCAGGTGCAACAAAAGAGAGTAAGGATTTTGCTCGGATCTAGTACTCCACACAAACACAAGGGGCTCTTTGCTTCACTTGAAAGAAGTGAACTGAACTGAAAGAAAGAAAGAGACGAGAGAGAGAAAGAGAGGACACAGGGATGTCGGGTCCCAACCCTCAAGGGCCCCCTTGCTCTGTTGCCAGAGCAAGTACTTTCTTTATTCTTGCACAATGCTGATATAATGACTAAATGCTGAGGTGCTGATGCTAATGGATACTGATGCTACTGATGTTGGTACTGGGTATTGAGGTACTAAAGGGGTACTGAGGCTCTATGTCGATGACGAGGTGCTGATGGTCTATGTCGAAGATGGATACTGGAGGTCTATGTCGAAGACGATGATGATGATGGGTACTGCTGGTCTATGTCGAAGACGATGATGTCGATGATGGGTACTGTTGGTCTATGTCGAAGACTATGATGTCGGCGACGATGATGGTGACTGCGACGAGGACGACGATGGTGTCATCGTCAAGTCTAGGACTACGTTGACGATGACGATGGCGGTGACGATGATGTCGACAACGATGAGATAGGGCTGAGAATGCAAAACGCTAGCGATGCTGTTGGTTGAAAACTGAAATCTCATTTGCTGCGCGGAACTGGGACTATGTCGGCGACGACCACGGCGACGGTGACCAGCAAAATGCTAGGTGCTGAAATCTGAAAATGCTGGCTGAAATCAGAAACGTTGGCTGTTCTGACGGTACGGTGAGGATCTACTAGCGGAAGGGTGTGATATGTGAGGCTAAGGGGCTGATCTGCAAACGCTGAGGCTGATCTGCAAACGCTGGCTGATCAGCTATGCTTGAGGCTGAATCCAAAAACGGTAGGACTGATCTTGGGCTGAAACTGAAAACGCTAGGCTGATCTGAGTGTAGGTGGGTCACAACGAAACCGCGAAACAGTTTCAGTGGGCGTGAAACGCGAAACGGGTGAAATGGTCGAAACGTTTTACATGCAGGGTGAAATGCTTGGAGTGAAACGCCTTTTTAGAAAAAAATCCCTTTCAAGAATTTGGGCATTAAGTAGTTATTCATTTATTATGTATATGCTATTTCAAGGTTAACATAGCATGTGTCTCTACTCACTGCACAGTGAACACCTATTTTGTCTTTAGATAACACTAAATATACACAAAATTGGCGTTTCGGTCAGACATTTCAGTGAGGCCTTAGCCTAGGGTGAAACGTTTTGGTGTGAAACGCCACGTTTCGGGGTGAAATGTTTTGGGTCTGAAACGTTTCGCGGTTACGTTGGCACTGGGTTGATGCGGCAAGGATCTGCAACGGGAGTGCGGGTTCTGGCGGCCTAAGGGCTAAAATTTGAAAACGTTGGTCTTCTTCTTGAGAAACGGTAGGGTTCCTGTTGAGGTGCCGCCTATCTGTTGCTATGCTTGCCTCCTTCTGTGCCCTGGCTCTTCTTCTTCTACTAAGTGGCCGATGGGTTTCTTTTATAGCTCTTTAGCAATTTGCCCTACCTACTTTTCCAACAAAAGTCACTTATCAATAAATAAGTGAAAATTGTGTACTTTGGAAAAAAGGGTTCTATGCTCTGGAAAATGCTCATTCTGAAATGACTGTACTGTGCAAGAGAGGGTATGCAACTATGACCGGTTTGGACATGCACATCGTGCTAGAGGCCCACAAAGTGCCAGGCTCAGTCCTAATCTAAGACTCATGCTAGACTACGATAGAAGCATGTCCACGTGGCGCAAGTGAAGTGCGCATGTGACAAGCCTAAACCCTAAGTGAAGAAGCAGAAGAAGCAGAAGTTCTACCAGCTTGCAAAGTCTTGCGGAGTGGCCTATTTTTGAAGAGAAGTTCCCGCCAACTTATGGGACCCCGTGAAACCGGCCTGTACTTTTAGAAAAGGGCGATAGACCTTAGACTTAAACCTTATTTGCTTTCACCCATTTAATTTGTCGCCCACTTTACCTGTACTTTCAAGACACAACAAAGGGGAGAGGGATACAGGCTGCTAGATTGCACCTGTATGAGAAGACCGACACCAAATTGGCCCCTAACTTAGGCGCCCCTTTCGGTATTTCTTTATTGTTTAAATAAACGCTGTGGTTCCCTACAAGCTGCCCCGCACAAGCTTGGCTGAATTTCAACTGTTCTAGCCCGATTTCGGCAGCATAACTATACTAGGATCCTTCACAGTCAGTATTCCCACGCATTGAATGACTTTCCCGACGCATACGGGCACTTTGCAAAACCTGGCGAGAATCTGCAGCACGCTGAATTCTCTGTTTTCAGCCCCAAAAATGCGCCAGGTCACCTGTACAGCGGTCCCCTCGCGTCCCCGAACCTCCGGGGGGTATTAGGGTCCGTTTAGGGCCAAAACCCTAAACCTGCAAAAATACACAGCAGGCTGTAATTTACTGTTTCGGGCTCCGTTTCGCGTGCCGGTCGCATCCGTAGCAAGTCCTCAAGCTCCTGCACCTGTAGGGCTACTTGCCCTTTGAATCGGACGAGATTTCTGGCGTGAAACCTCTCCGAATTCACCTGTACCTGCGGGGGATTAGCCGCTAGCTAATCCAGTACTTGTGCAAGAGGCTCTTGCCTTGGCAATCGCGCATGAACCCACACAACTGTACATTGGTCAATTGAAAAGCCCACTAGAGGGGCATAACATACTGCCATAGGGGAGAGAGGGCAGTGTGTAGCGTGCAGGGCATCACTCCTGGCACCGCACTGTACATAAGAGGGAAAGGAAGCACTCCATAGCTCTTAACCTGTGACAGAAGGTGCAAATGAGCCCTCCTCCCTTCAAATTCAGCGCCACTTCTTTCTTGAGGAGGCAAGTGCACAGAAATGTGCCACTTGGCGCATTTACAAGCATTTTCCCATTTTGGGTTCGCCGCTTGAAAATATCCTGACCGGTTGCCCAGTTGACTTCGCGGCAGAGTAATAAAATGTTCCCCTTGTCATTCCGGAGGTAATGACGCGAATACATTTTCAGGTCCCAAAATAGCAGTTCCCTAATTTTTAGGAGATGCTGCCATTGTATCTTTCTAGGTCATCCGACCCTCTTTGTACACTGCAGCCACATCAAAAACTGAAATGTAGCTCCTGTAGCAAAGGATTCCACTTTGGCTAGTCAATGACCCCCCTTTGGCTAACCATAGTCCTTGTCCAACCTTAGTGCTCTCTTGCCCTCAGGCCTGGACTCCCTCTGAACAGTTCCACACTAGCTATGCAATGCAGGGCAGTTAGATTTCCAAAAAGTGAGTAAATAAATAATAAGAAAGAAATCAACAAAAAGGATAGATAGTAGTCACACGTTGGTGACACCCCGTGCTATGGGGCCCAAGTGACCTAAAGATGTTAAAATAAAGGAGGACCAACACACACACATACACACAGAGGTTTATTTACGTTTTCAAGCTTTTCATGTAAAAGGCCAAGGGCCTTTAAATAAGTGCAGAGGGCTCAGTCTCTGCACGCTTCGATGAGAAGGCAGAGTGGATTACGAGCATTGCAATGAGTTCAAGTAATATAAAGAAATACAGAAAAGGGCGCCAAGGTTTGGGCCAATACTCTTTGGGGTGGAACTTCGCCACTCCGTGTCGCGTGCGCTCTCTCTTTTTCAGTTCGGTTGTTATTGAAGTGCTAAAAGTCTGTTTAGTCTGTCCTTTTCTATTGGCACGTTGTGCCCGTCTTGTGACAGTGGTGTTAGAGCTTCAGGCGTGTGCTTTTCTCAAAGCATATCGGTCCTACCAAAGAGCAGACAGAGCAGATGGCACTTCCAAAGTTTATTGGAAATTTTATTTGAAAGAATCTTTGTGTCTTGACCCCGGACTTATTAGCCACTCTCACCCTTACTTCATCGCGCATTGGGCGCGCTCTTGTCTTCACCGCTCATGTCTTACAGGGCATAAGCCAAAACGATCACTTGCAAGAGAAGGATCCAAGATTTGTTTGAACTTTCGAGCTGCTGTTTTTCTCAGATGTAGTGCCATGCAGTGGTGAAAGTCTATAGCTACCAAGCGGCACACTCCAAGGACTTGGCAAGCTGTCAATAAAATTTTGCTCAGATGCAGTGCCATGCAGTGGTGGAAGTCTATAGCTACCAAGCCGCACACTCCAAGGACTTGGCAAGTTATATGGTTTCTGACATCTTCCTTTAGAGTGCAACTTTTGGCAGAGTGGGATAATATTTTTGAAATGCTTGCCATGGAAACTCTAGCAGATTATAACTTTGACATCTCTTAGTAGGTGTGTTTTGTCGAGCTCATAATGTTGGAAGTCCGGTGTGATTGCTATGTCTTGGGACTACCATCACTGCCAGAGGAACACTGTCTGTATAAGAGCTTATGGACCATGGTGCAGTCTAACCCTAATTTTTGGTGCAGGTTTCAGGATGGAAAGTCAATTGACTTTGCTCGATTGATGGCAAGAATGCTTTTTAAGTTTGAGTTCTGTTTGAGAACTTGTTTGGTGATCCTGTTTGGAATTTGTTTGAAATGGATGGTGAAACCGGCCTGTCTAATCCAAAAAGGGTGATAGACCTTAGACTTAAACCTTATTTGCTTTCACCCATTTAATTTGTCGCCCACTTTACCTGTACTTTCAAGACACAACAAAGGGGAAAGGGATACATGTTGCTAGATTGCACCTGTATGAGAAGACCGACACCAAACTGGCCCCTAAATTAGGCACCCCTTTCGGTATTTCTTTATTCTTTAACAGAGGGAATAAAAGCTGTGGTTCCCTACAAGCTGCCCCGCACAGTCTTGGCTGAATTTCAAATGTTCTGGCCCGATTTCGGCAGCATAACTGTACTAGGACCCTTCACAGTCAGTATCCCCACGCATTGGATGACTTTCCCGACGCATTCGGACACTTTACAAAACCTGGCGAGAATCTGCAGCACGCTGAATTTTCTGTTTTCTGCCCCGAAAATGCGCCAGATCACCTGTATAGCGGTCCCCTTGCGTCCCCGAACTTCTTGGGGGTATTAGGGTCCGTTTAGGGCCAAAACCCTAAACCTGCAAAAATACACAGCAGGCTGTAATTCACTTTTTCGGGCTCCGTTTTGCGTGCTGGTCGCATCCGTAGCAAGTCCTCGAGCTCCCGCACCTGTAGGGCTACTTGCCCTTTGAATCAGACGAGATTTCGCGCGTGAAACCTCTCCGAATCACTTGTACCTGCGGGGGATTAGCCGCTAGCTAATCCAGTACCTGTGCAAGAGGCTCTTGCCTCGGCAATCGCGCATGAACCCACACAACTGTACATTGGTCAATTGAAAAGCCCACTAGAGGGGCATAACATACTGCCATAGGGGAGAGAGAGGGTAGTGCGTAGTGTGCAGGGCATCACTCCTGGCACCGCACTGTACATAAGAGGGAAAGGAAGCACTCCATAGCTCTCAACCTGTGACAAATTGCAAATGAAGGCCTCTCCCAGCTTAAAAATCAGCGTCCATTTTTCTGCAAGAGGAAAGTTCATGAAAAAAATCGACACTTGGCGCATTTACAAGCATTTGCCCATTTCGGGTTCGCCGCTTAAAAATATCTCAACCGACGCGTCAGTTGACTTCGCGGCAGAGTAATACAATGTTTCCCTTGTCATTCCGGAGATAATGATGCGAACACATTTTCAGGTCCCAAAATAGCATTTCCCTAAATTTTAGGAGATGCTGCCATTGTATCTTTCTAGGTCATCTGACCCCCTTTGTACACTGTAGCCACACCCAGAATTGAAATGTAGCCTCTGTAGCAAAGGATTCCACTTTGGCTAGTCAATGATCCCACTTTGGCTAACCATAGTCCTTGTCCAACCTTAGTGCTCTCTTGCCCTCGGGCCTGGACTCCCTCTAAACAGTTCCACACTAGCTATGCAATGCAGGGCAGTTAGATTTCCAGAGGGGTGTTTCCAAAAAGTGAAAATGAATAAATAATAAGAAAGAAATCAACAAAAAGGATAGATAGTTGTCACATGTTGGTGACATACCCCCCTCTTGAAATCTCAAACGTCCTCGTTTGCATCTATGTCGTACATGCTCACAGTCAACACTGATGTATTCAACACCTGTCGACACATACATGCTCATTGTCAACCTTGGTGTATTCAACACCTTGTCGACACATGTATGAACCCTGTCCCGATGACATAGTGGTAGCTTCGCACTGTGCCATTGCTTCGAGTCATTAACTTTCCAATGACAAAATGGTAAGCTACGCATTTTGCCACTGTCTTTTAGTACACGTTGGATCCAGTAACACTTTCGAGCATACCGAAACCGACAGTTTAAGAATGCAGTTACACATGTACCCTTTAATAGAAGCAATTACTGTATCCTTGACAAACTGACAAGAAATACTCACTTCTATAGCACTAACCAAACTTTTGGACTTTCCATAAGAGCAATTGCCAAACTGATAATCTGTACAGCTCTAACATTGATGTAACATGTACTTGATTTGAGCTCACTTTAAATACCATGTACATCATTTCTTTCAGAAGCCATTGTCACACTGACAATCCATGTAGCTTTGAAACTCAAAGGGTCAAGGTAGGTTGCAAATCGAAGGTTTCAAGGTAGTGATAACACAGTTGGTGACTCTACAAGTTCACCTTCTTCCATCCACTTAGCATCCATTGGTGGATAGTTTCTGAACTTCACCAAGTAACGCCTAGCAACCTTGCCTTCACTTTTCTTTCTTTATGTGCCAAAATCTGTTCCGGGACCAAGATCTCGTCAAGTTCCTGGACTTTCGGCTGATCTTCAGTTTGCATATCCTCTGGCACATCACCCACATAGGGTCTGAGAAGACTCACATGAAACGCATTGTGAATCTTCCAACTCTCAGGCAATTTCAGCCTATATGCAACATCATTGATTATGTCGCATACTTGAAAAGGCCCATAGTAACGCATGCTGAGCTTTGGAAACAGTCTTTCCTTGCCCTTCATCTTCTTTAACCTTGCCTTTTCAAAGCGTAGAAGCACCCAATCACCAAGTGAAAATACCACTTCACGACGGTGACTATCAACTGCTTTCTTTTGCTTTGCCTGAGTCTTTTCTAAGGCCATTTTGACCTTCTTGTACATTTCATCCATGTCCTGAACATACTTATCTGGTTCAAATATCTTGTCCTTTGTATGCAATATCGGAGGAACTTTCTTGCCACCTTCAACTATCTCAAAAGGTGCCTTGCCAGTTGATGAATGCACTGTATTATTGTATGCATACTCCACCAATGGCAAATGCTGCTCCCACTTTCCTTTATGCTCTGACACATAGCACTTCAGCAGATCTAGGAGAGTAGAATTTGCCTCTTTTGACTGCCCATCTGTTTGAGGATGAAATGACGAAGAGAATTTGAGCGTGGTGCCCATATTCTCAAACAAGCCTCTCCAAAACAAACTTGTCATGCGTGGATCACGATCGCTAACAATTGATTGTGGCATGCCATGATACTTGAAAATATTTCTCATAAACAAGCGTGCCATCTGATCTGGCTTTATCTTCTTCCTGATAAGAATAAAATGAGCATGCTTGCTGAATCTGCATATGATGGTCCAAATACCATCATTTCCTGTCTGCGTTCTTGGAAGATCAAAGATAAAATCCATAGCAATACTTTCCCATGGTTTATCTGGAATAGGCAGTGGTTGCAATAACCCCGGTGCCTTTTGTCTGTCAAACTTGACCTTCTGGCATATTAGCCATTCTCGCACAAAGGCATCCACATCTCTTCTCAATGTAGGCTAGTAGAAGAATGTCTCAACTGCTTTAACTGTAGCATCGATACCACGATGCCCTGTATACGGTGGGACATGACTCTCTTCCATAACTTTGCGTCGCAATGGCTTTGTGACACAATCTGCCATGCATCATCATGAACCCATCTTTGAGAAGATTGTGTTCATGACGTTGTCCATCCATTAGCTGCTCGAAGACCCTTGCAAAATCTTCATCATTTGCATACTGTTCCCTCATATCATCAAGTTCATGATGATAAGGAATTGACACAGCTGAAATTTGTGGCTTCCTTGACAAGGCATCAGCCACAACGTTCTTCTTGCCTTCCACATGCACAATCTGAAAATGGAACATGGACAAGATATTTGCCCATCGTATATGCTTCTGAGATAACTTTGCCTGTGTCAAGAAGTATCGCAAGGTTTGATGGTCCGTCTGGACAACAAAGTCTACACCCAACAGGTAGTGTTTCCAACTTAAGAGTGCATGATGATGAGCGCGTGGCGATGTGTGCAAGTGAAAGAGCACGCGAGGAAGTGCAGTGTGTGCAGAGAGGGGAGGCGAAGAGCAACAGGAGAGGAAGCTCTAGCAGAAGAAGAGGGAGAGAGAGAGAGCTCACGTTTTTTGGGGAAAATTCAATAAGTGAGTTTTGGGTTTTCCCACTTTTATTATAAGTGACCTTTAAAAAATGTGTCCAAGTTCAATATGAACTTAGACAAAGTATAAAAATGTACAAAAAGGGGTTATTTAGGCCTTTAACCCAACAACCTCCCACTTAAAGGCATAAATGGCGCTTTTAAGCTACGTGACTCCCACCATCTCTATGCATAGATGATGTTGTGCTTTGGGTAAGCACTTAGTGAGAGCATCGGCTGGATTTTGTGATGTATGGACCTTAACCAATGTAATAAGGCAATCCTCAAGCACTTCTCGTATGAAGTGATACCGCACATCAATATGCTTTGTGCGTGCATGAAACATGGCGTTCTTTGCCAGACATATGGCACTCTGGCTATCACAATCAAGCATAGGTGCCTTGGCAGGCAAACCAAACTCACTGCATAGGCGTGCTAACCAAATAGCTTCTTTGGAAGCCTCAGTGGCTGAAATATATTCAGCCTTTGTCGTAGACAATGCAACAATCTTTTGCAATCTAGAACACCATGAAACAGCACCTCCTGTCACAAAGTGATGACGTGGCGGATAGCAGAAACCCTAATTTCTGCCTGAAACCCTAAAAGTCTTGCAAACCCTAATTTCTGTCAAAAACCCTACTTTCCGGAAATCGCGGAGGCGGAATATTATTATTATTATGTTGGGAAATTTTGAGCGACGCAAATTTCAGCTTTTCGCTTTGATTTGGGAGAAAGAAAGAGAAAAAGAGAACTTGCTTTTTACTGACTCTCATTGAGAGAGAGAGAGAATCTGCTTTTGCTTTGAAGCTTTTGGGGCTCTGCTTTTGGGCATCCCTTGTAACCTTTAAATTAGTGGTGAGGGCCTCACTTCTCAGAGCATCTGGACGCAGAGTCTGAGAGTGAAACCCTAACCGCTCTCTTGTACTTTGATGATTGATTAATACAAAAAGAAATACCGCAAGGGGCGCCAGTCTTTGGGGCCAATATCTCTAGGCACGAAACTCTGCCGGGCCAGTGCAAATCTATTGTGATCTGTGAATTGTTTTGAAGTGGTTATTTGGTGCTGTCGCGATTGATTCTTCACTTGGAGTGTCCAAGTCTGATACAGTGGTATCAGAGCACGGCCGATTTCTCTTCTACGGGAAATCCGATCCCCGAATTTTTTTTTCCGCGGCACCTATGGCTTCAGGCAATGATCAGTCGACTCCCTCTGCATTTGGAGATGCGGGCAGGGATCACAAGGAAGATTCCGGCAGAGAGTACGGCTCGCCTTGGCCTACTTAGGCGGAGCAGCGAGAGATGGAGTGTGGCCAGTTGATCGGCGATGCAACAAAGATGATGCTCAATTTTGCCAAGGACCCAAAGATGGCAAAATATATGAACCAGACCTCTTTGGAAGAGGTACAGATGGAGTGGCAGAGAACCACAACACCACTCCCGAAACCCGCTCCCAAGAAATCTTTTGCCTCCAAGAAATATACGGAGAAGGAACTGGAGAACGTGGTTGATGCACGGATTGCTCTGCTTTTTGACACGCAAAAGAAAGCCAAAAAGCACGGCAAAAAGCAGAAGAAAGGCACTGACTTCCCGGGATATTTGGGTCGTCGGTCGACATTTGACAAGGCAAAGAAATTGAAGAAGCGCGTCAAGTTTGAAGACCTACCCAGTTCTTCTTCTTCTTCTTCTGACAGTTCTTCTAGCTCCTTGGATTCGAGCGAAGAAGACAGAAAAGGTAAAAAAGCGAAGCAAGAAACAAAGCTTCGAAAAGGGCAAGAAGAAGGCTACATCTCGCCCAGAGACTGACATTTCTTCTGAGGACTCGTCTACAGACAGCTCAGATTCCGATGACGGAAAGTTTTATGCGAACAAGAAGAATTTTTACAAAGCCAACCAGTATGACTTTCTCGAAGAAAAAAGCAAGAAAGTCCGAGAGTTTAAGGAAGGTGGCCACTCGATCAAGTTTGATACTTTTCAGGATACTCAGATGCTTCGAAGGCTTTGTCTTTTATTCAGCAGTTTGACATCGCTTTCGCGGAAGGACGCTATTCAAAGCATTCCAAGATTCAGAGAGCTACCTCTTACCTTAAGGGGAATGCTCGTACTTGGTGGTCCACGCTTCTTTTAACAAGAGTGCGCCAGTTAACTGGCTGAAATTTAAGAAGCTTTTTATTTCTTCTTGGTTGACGCAAGAATATGAACGAGATGTACGAGCTGCTTGGAACCATCTTTGGATGACCAAGGAAGATACAATCAATGCTTATTGTGAAAGATTCTGGAACTCTTTTCTACCCGGCTCTTCATTCAAGAAGATCTCGTTCAGAGAACAGATTGAGCGGTTTACCTTGGGTCTACCTACAGAGATCCGAGATCACTGCTTGGAACAAAAGTCAGCTTCTATTCAGGAGTTGATGAGTCATGCGAAGCGGGGCTTTGCCATTCACTCTGGCAGTCTGACCTACCCCACAGATGAGGCCATGACACAACGAGCCGAACAGACTTCTGGGAATGAAAGTAGAATGAAAAAGAGCAACCTAGAGAAAAAAAAGGATGCACGACCCAAGCTTACTCCTGAGGAGAGAGCTCGCTTCATCAGAGAGGGGAAGTGCTTTGGATGCGGGGAACATGGACATATCTCCGCGAAGTGCCCTAATAAGGCACAGAAAGAACAGAATGATAAAGACGACGACAGGTCTGAGAGTTCGAGAGCAGCTGAGGAATGTGGCAGAAAAGGCAGATAGAAAAGCAGAACTGGTATCACATGGCGTGGGACTTGCACCGAATCAAATGAATGAAAGTACAAACTTTGCCGCTTTTTTTTGGGGCAAAGTGAAGGATCAGGAAGCTCTTTTGAAGGAGCCAAGGCCAACTTCTTTTCACTTGGAATTGGCGGCTCGATTTGGAACTACGCCCGACAGACTGACGCCACAGGCGGAGGTAGTTCGATTGGCACCCGGATGGGATGTTGCCATTACACCGAGCATTGGCAAACTTTGTTTGCAATGACAGGGGTGTTCAGGGCACGCGAGTGACGTTCTACTCGGGATCCCTTGGTACCGCAAGAACTACCCCGTGGTTGACTACCGGACCGAGAAAGCGACTTTGATAAATGAAGGGCTTAGAGATTGTACTTCATGAACTTCAGTTTTCTTACTCATTCTTTTGGGAGAATTGAACGATGGATAAAGGTTGAATATGTTTTGACCTGAAGAAAAGAACGCCAAGATTTTTTCTCCACGCTCATGCCGATTGCTTTTGAGAGGGCCTGAAGATCATACCATTGATCTGATATCTGGAAGCACGCCACCGAATCGGCCACCTTATTGTGTGAGCCGAGTACAGAATGAAAAGATTATGAACCCAGTGAAAGACCTCTTGGAAAAGGGTCTTGTCCAGCCTAGTACTTCACCGTATTGCTCTCTAGTGTTGTTGGTTTTTGAAGAAAGACGGATCTTGGAGAATGTGCATCGATTATAGCACTCTCAACGAAATCACCATCAAGAACAGATTTTCGATTCCTAGGATCGATGATATACTCGACAAGTTACAGGGATCCTCGTGCTTTAGCATGATTGACTTGAAGAGTGGATATCATCAGATCAGGATAGCGCCAGGAGATGTCTACAAGACAGCTTTTTGGACGACTTTTGGGTTATTTGAGTTTTTGGTGATGCCTTTTGGCTTAACCAATGCTCCTGCGACATTTAACCGGATGATGGACAGGATTTTTCGAGAGTACAGGCTATTTGTTGGCACTTTCTTTGACGACATCATTGTTTTCTCGAAGAATGAGACAGAACACAGAGATCATCTGCTTCAAGTCTTTCAGGCATTACGAGATCACACGCTAGTGATTAATGCGAAGAAAAGTGAATTTTTCCTACCAAAGATACACTTTTTGGGACACATTGTGTCAGCAGCAGGAGTGCAAATGGACCCGGCCAAGATAGAGACTATCTGTGATTGGCCCGATTTGAGGAATGTCCATGAAGCTAGAAGCTTCTTGGGACTATGTTCGTACTACAGGCGGTTCATACGAAAGTTTGCAGAGGTTGCTTCCCCTTTGCATACCTTGACACAGAAAGGAGTACCTTTTTCGTGGGGACCCACAGAGGTGACTGCCTTTCGGACATTGAAAGAGAAATTGACTATGGGACCTATTTTGACTTTGCCGGACTTGCAGAAATCATTTGAAGTATATTGTGATGCTTGTGGTCGTAGTCTGGGTGCGGTCTTGATGCAAGAAGGCCATGTCATAGCTTACGAGAGCCGTTTGTTCTCTAGGCCGGAGATGACAGCACAGATCTATGAGAAAGAGCCTTTGGCGGTTATCCATGCTCTTACTCAGTGGCGGCATTACCTACTCGGAGCAGATTTTAGTGTCTTTACAGCAGAGTTACCCGGAACGCGGAACGGGAACGGCGACGGGCCTCCCTGCGGAACGGGGGAACGGGAATGGGCCCGGAACGGGAACGGCGCGGAACGGCAGGCTAAAAAAACACCCAAATATTATTTTTTTTAGCGTTATGTGTTTGAATACAAGTAGTATTAGAGTCCTTTGACTCTAATACCCACAAAAAACACGATTCGAAGACCATTTAACCTTATTATGACTTGATTGGGATGTGAGGCGCCCAGAGTACATAGCCAGATGAACAACAATGAGCAAACACAATGCCCATAGTACATACACAATGCTCTCAAATAATTGCAAGAGTAGTAGTCAGAGATAACACTTTGGAATTAATTATGGCTAACATAGTAACAAGCCTCAAGGGCCGCCAGCGGCCAAGGTGCTACAAAAAAACCAAAGGGGGGCAAAGTTCAAACCAGACTTCAGTGACCACAATACCAAAAGACTGAAGGTGACAAATACCATAAAGATGCTAGTAGCTACAAATGGCAAAGAGGGCAAGGCTCAAGCAGCCATACAAAAAGGTGGATAAATGGCAAAGACTCAAGACTCAAGAGCCACTAGCCTGAGAGGCCTCCCAATCCGTAGTAGCCGGCTGTAAATCATGCACATCCTCCCATTCCTCATCATCGAGGTCTAGGTCCGGCTCGATCTCAGCCACAGATGAAGTACCTGGTGTTGGTGGATGTGCATCTCCACCCGCCTGAGAAGCCTCTTGCTCCATCTCCCACTGTGTAAAAGGATCTGTCTGTTTGTCTGTACTCTTGCAAAGCATTTTCAAATTTGCGCTGACGAAGACAAGATCATTAGCCTTCTCCACTCCAAGCCGATTCCTCTTCTTGGAAGCAATGTGGCTAAAGGTACTCCACAATTGCTCCAAGCATGAGGTACTAACTGACTGGCTGAGAATACGGATCGCCAATTTCTGAAGCTCAGGGCCATCATAGCCATAGTCCTCCCACCAAAGCACTGAACCTATTTTCCTGCGATCAATCTGAGCATCTGGACTGCCAAATGACCCTCGCATCTCTCTGTACTGTCTCAGCTGATCTCTGACAATGCGTCGCCCATCTCTGTCTAGAACCATCTTGTTTAAGATCTCTGTAAATTGGTTCATGACTTCCCTATCTGTCTCTTGCCCTGCACCTTGGAACTCTGGATCCACCATGTACGCTGCCCCGTGTAAAGGAGAGGCATATGAATTCCACCTCGAGCTGCAAAGCGCATGGATCTCCTCATATCGCTCTGCGTTCGGCTCAAGCTGTGCAAGCTGCTCAATCATGCGGTCCATTGCCTCATAAATCTTGCCAATGCAAGGATCCATGCCATCCAGAACTCGAAGCAAATGAACCACCGGTTTTACCTGTGCATCTAGACTCTTGAGCTCCTTCCAGAACTCAAGATCCTTTGCCTTATCCTTGCACAAAATCCCTGCAACTGTCTTTGCATAGGGGGAGGTGGTGAACTCATCACTGATGAAGACCTGTCGGACGGCATTTTGACATTCAGACAGCCTGCGTACAAGAAGAAAGTTGAATGCGAAGCGGGTATCTGAATACTTTAGAAGCACTTTGCCGCCCGACCTCTTGAGGTACTCACTCCGAACCAAGTTGTGATTGTTGATGAAAGTAACCATCTTCACTGCGTCAGCAATGACTGGAGCAATCCAGTCTAGCTTGCCGATGTCTTTCAGAAGGTTGTTCAAGCAGTGTGCCATGCAAAAGCACACTGTCACATGCGGATAGTGGCCCTCTATGATAGCTGCTGCTGCCCTGTTTGATGCCTCCCCATCTGTGACAAAGGCCACCACGTGTTGCTCACCGATGGTTTCTATGGCCGCTGTCCACTCTGCAGAGAGGACATCGGCGGACTTGCCACTCTCAGTGGCATCATGAGAGTGCACAAAGTACATCTCTCCACTGGAGTATGCGACGAGACCATGGATAGATCTCTTCCTTGTATCGCTCCACCCGTCAGCAATGAGGGAAACGCCATGTTTTGCCCAAAGACGCTGAATGTTGAGGGTTGCTTGCTCCACGATAGCCTTCTCTCGATCGAGCAAGGTGGTTCGGAGAGCCTCTGAAGATGGCGGCACATAGCCGGTGCCATACTCTCCTATCTGTTGCACCATGACTTTCCAATACTCCGACCTATTTCGATCAAACATAGAAGAGGTTAGTATCAAAAAAGTGGAAACGACGATAACGGAAGAAATGAGAGAGAAGATTGATGAATCATAAAACAATGTACATACCTCGCTGCGACAAATGGGATATGGTCGTGATAGAAGAATCGGGCCACGGCTGCATCCACCTCTTCTTTCTTCTTTGGGTCCCAAGAGGTGGTAAGGGTCTTTTGGCGACGAATTGGACCTTTTGAAGATGCACCAACACCTACACCGGGTAGAGAGGAAGAAGGGAAAATGAGGGTCTTTGGATCAATACCTTTGCGTGCCGGCTTGGCTTTATGGTTGAATTGCCGATCCTTTTCCTCGAGCTCCTTCCTCTTCTCGATGGTTACGTTGGCACAAAATTTCACCTCATGTCCCGGCACTCGAAGAAAGTGTGCCCTCACTTTGTCATGCCCCCCTTTCCGCGTGTAAGAGCATAGCTTGCATCCCCATGCACGAGAACCTCCCGCCGCCGACAAGGTGCCCTCCGAGGTCACTTCATCCCACCACGACCATTCCTTCGCCTTTTGAGTGTTGCCCGCATGAACGGAGGGGGTTGAACGAGAAGAAGAGGCCATGGATGATGGATTATCCGTGAAAGAGAGAGCTTGATCTTGAACTTTGAGAGAGAGAGAGAGGGATTGAGAGAGAGAGGCTTGCCGCTTGATTCCGTGAGAGCTTGAGCCTTGAGCCTTGAAAGTTGAGGGTTAGAACTTAGAAGTTAGCCCCAAGAGAGAGAGAGGTTGAGAGCTTGAGCCTTGAGGCATGCCGCGGCGCCACACTATGGCTTGAGAGTTGAGAGCAAGCTAGGGAGAATGAGCTTGGCTTGAGAGTTGAGAGCAAGGCTCAAGCAAGGGAGAATGGGCCTTGAGGCTTGATGAGTGTGTGAAGAATGGGGGAGGAGGGGGGCATTATATACTTTTTTGACTGCTGAAAATGGCCGTTGGCTGCCTAACAGTCATTTTTTTCAATTTCAAAAACTGCCGTTTATGGCCGTTGGGGCCGTTCCGGTCCGTTCCGGTCCGTTCCGTCCCGTTCCAGCCCGTTCCGGTCGTCCCGTTCCGGTGACAGTTTCCAGCCGGAACGCCGTTCCGTTCCGACGCGTTCCAGAAAATCCCGGCCGGCCGGAACGCCGTTCCGGCGTTCCAGCGCCCGAAATGTCCGTTCCCTGGTAACACTGCTTTACAGACCATCAGAGTTTGCGCTACTTCTTGTCAGAGAAGCAACTTTCGGAAAAGCAGATGCGGTGGGTGAACATCTTGTCACAGTTCCACTTCGAGATTGTCCATGTGCAGGGACAGAAGAATGTGGTGGCAGATGCTTTGTCTCGGAAACCGTTGGTTCTGGCTATTTCCGCGATACATCATAGGAGCTTCGAGGATATGGTCGATCAGTGTGCCACAGATACAAATTTTTGCAGATATTTTCACACGGATACGGGATGGGGAGACAGTAGCTGGATACTCCCTTCGGGAAGGCTACTTGATGAAAAAGACTATGTTGTGCGTTACACAGCCGTTGAGGGAAAAGGTTATGACTGATTGCCACTGTCCACCTTTTACGGGTCACCGCGGCATTGCTACCACCATGAAAGGGGTAGAGAGATACTTCTTTGGGCTGAGACTCAAAAAGGATGTGGAAGAGTTTGTGCGCAGTTGCTTGGTATGCCAGAAGGTCAAGTTTGACAGGCATAAAGCACGGGGATTGTTACAGCCTTTACCCATAATTATGAGTTGGTTTTGGAAGGCAATTTGGGAGAACATTGGCACGCAGTTGCAGTTCTCGTCATCGTTCCACTTGCAGATTGACGGGCAATTTGAGATTGCCAATTCAGTGATTTTAGATTTATTGAAGTCTTGTATCTCGAATCAGAAGATTCAATGGGAAAAGAACTTACCTTTGGTGGAATTTGCCTATAGTAACACGATACACTCTTCGACGGGGAAGACGCCATGTGAGATTGTTGAAAGTGCTGCGAAGGTTCCATCCTTCCTGAGCACGAAAGATTAGATATTTGAAGCGGATGAATATTCGCGAGACTTGGATACTGCTTTTGCGAAGGTTCGCGAGACTTTGCAGGAGTCTCAAGAACGACAGAAAATGGCAGCGGATCGCCATCGTCGCGACTGGAAACTGAAGGAGGATGATTGGGTGCTCTTACTTTTGAGAAGGCACGCCTAAGAAAGAAAAAGGGAAAGGAGAGGCTTTTTCCAAAGCTTAGTATGTGATACTACGGACCTTTCTAGATTACTGACAAGATAAATGATGTCTCCTTCCGATTGAAACTGCCAGATACTTGGAGGATTCACAATGCATCGCATGTGAGTCTCTTGAAACCTGTTAAGGGTGATGTGCCTGATGATGGGGAGCCTGATGAGCAACCCAAAGTGGAAGAAAACGAGGAGATCCTTGTTCCTGAACAGATTTTGGCACACAATGATACGAAGAAAGGTAAAGTCCGAAGGCGGGTTCTTGGTTAAGTTCAAGAACTTTCCTACATTTGATGCGAAGTGGATGGAGGAGGAGGACCTAGCAGATACTCCTCGGATTGTGAAACTTTACCTCGATGTTTTGGTTTAGCATAGTCTACTCCAAATGGAACCCAAAAACTCAGCTTGGCCGAAGATCTGGTGCAGTGGGATGCACAAGAGGGGAGTTACTCCGCTCCCTTGTCAACAGATGCCTCGATTTTGATACTAAAGTCACTGATGTCTCTTTGAGCTTCAGGGATACTGAGAGCTGACAATATTCTGCTGGATGACTTTATGAAATGGAATTCCTGATTATGATACTGATTTGTTCTTGACTTCTTGTGAGTGCAGGAACTGATAGACGAAATGACTGCAGCATTTTGGTCTACTTGATCTCCAATAGACATGGTTGCAATAGGGGTTAGTCAATCGGACATCGATGAGGTCCCGATTGGACCTAGATGTGATTGCTAGCTACATTGCCGATAAATCATGGTCTAAGATCCGAATGAATGTTGAATGTCATGTGATGTCTGGTGATGTCCTGTGATGTCGTGTGATGTGACTGTCGATTTTGTACATGTGCTAGATGTGTGTTCCTAGTACGTAGGTACTAACAGTCAGTGTCTGCTAAGACGGTTTATGGCTTTTGTCGGTTTTGCAGGCGTAATCGCGGTCGATTACAATGCTTTCAAGAGGGGGGTATGTCACAAAGTGATGACGTGGCGGATAGCAGAAACCCTAATTTCTACCAGAAACCCTAAAATTCCTGCAAACCCTAATTTCTGCCAAAAACCCTAATTTCCGAAAATCACGGAGGCGGAATATTATTATTATTATTTTTTGGGGCAAATTTTGAGCGACGCAAATCTCAGCTTTTCGCTTTGATTTGGGAGAAAGAAAGAGAAAAAGAGAACTTGCTTTTTACTGACTCTCATTGAGAGAGAGAGAGAATCTGCTTTTGCTTTGAAGCTTTTGGGGCTCTGCTTTTGGGCATCCCTTGTAACCTTTAAATTAGTGGTGAGGGCCTCACTTCTCAGAGCATCTGGACGCAGAGTCTGAGAGTGAAACCCTAACCTCTCCTTTGTACTTTGATGATTGATTAATACAAAAAGAAATACCGAAAGGGGCGCCAGTCTTTGGGGCCAATATCTCTAGGCACGGAACTCTGCCTGGCCAGTGCAAATCTATTGTGATCTGTGAATTGTTTTGAAGTGGTTATTTGGTGCTGTCGCGATTGATTCTTGACTTGGAGTGTCTAAGTCTGTTACACCTCTCGCAAGAGTAAATACATAGCCACTTGTGGATTTCCGTGTATCCACATCACCAGCCATGTCAGAGTCACAAAATCCCTTCAACTCCATTGGTCCTTTACCATAGCAGAGGCATTTGTTTTTAGTCCGTTTCAAGTACCTCATAATGGACTTCACTGCATCCCAATGCAACCTGCCTGGATTAGCCATAAACCGGCTCACAACTCCCACTGCATGGGCTATGTCAGGCCTAGTAGCAACCATAGCATACATAAGTGAACCACAAGCTGAAGCATAAGGCACACTTTGCATGTCATTGGCTTCTTCCTTTGACTTGGGACAATCATCCTTGGAGATTTTAACATATGGCTGTAATGGCACACCAAGAGGCTTTGCTTCAGCCATGTTAAATCTGTCAAGCATCTTTTCAATGTACTTTTCTTGCGACAAATACAGTAGGCGCTTGTCTCTTTGCCATGTAACACGCACTCCAAGTATATGTTCAGCTGTCCCAAGGTCTTTCATTGAAAACGCAGATTTCAGCTGCCCTTTAAGAGCATCAACAGTGCTTCTTTTCTTTGCAGCTATCAACATATCGTCTACATAGAGCACAAGAATGATAGGGCTGCCATCCTCATCACGTTTGGTATACAAACAATGGTCTGCATGGCTTCTTTTGTAACCATGTTTAAGCATGAAGCGATCAAACTTCTTGTACCACTGTCTACATGATTGTTTCAGCCCATACAAGCTTCTATTGAGCATACATACCAAATGTTCCTTGCCAGGGATAACAAAACCCTCGGGTTGCTTCATGTAAAGCTCTTCTTCCACATCACCATGCAAGAAAGCGGTATGTACATCCATTTGGTCCATTTCCAAATCAAGAGCAGCCACAATGGCAAACAATACACTCAAAGTGGTCATCTTCACAACAGGACAGAACACTTTCTGAAAGTCTATGCCCTTGGTTTGAACATATCCCTTTGCCACAAGCCTTGCCTTATACTTGGGTTTTGCATCAACAGTCTTGATTTTATACACCCATTTGTTAGGAATAGCCTTCCTTCCTTTGGGCAATTCAACCAAATCCCAAGTATGATTAGCATGCAAAGCTTTAATCTCTTCCTGCATAGCAAGCTCCCACTTGTCGCTGTGCTCACATGTCTTTGTCTTTTTATACGTAAGAGGCTCTCCCTCATCTGTCAACATAATGTAATGCAACGAGAGGTCATATCGACTCACAGGCAGTCTTTGACAAGTAGACCGCCTCACCCAATGATCCACATTATCCGGCAATGGGTTTACATCAGGTGGCACTACAAAATCATCAACAATGGGCTGTTGTACATCATTTTCAGCACCATTTTCAGCATTGTTTCTTGGCTGCAAATGTCCTTCAGGAGCCTCAATTTACTGTCCAACATCATCTGGCTCAAACACCATTGGATTATCTACATTTTCAGCCATTTGTGGTGCATCCTGAGGGTCAAAAATAGGCCTAACAGGTGGTTGGTCATGCTGAAATTTCACCCTTTTATGGTCATGCTTTGAGGCACAATTGTTTTGAAGCAGCCTTGCCTCATTAAAAATAACATCTCGGCTGCGTACAACCCTTTTGAGCTAAGGTAACCAAATCCTGTAACCCATTTCGCCTTCTTCACCATATCCCATGAAAAGGCCTTTAATGGACTTCGCATCTAGTTTACTCCTCAACTCCGGTCTTACATGCACAAAAGCTTCGCAACAAAAAATGCGCAAGTGATCATATGAAGCAGGCTTGCCAGATCAAACCTCTTCAGGGATGTCACCTTTCAAAGACATGTGAGGGGATCGATTGCATATATGCACTGTAGTTTTCAAAGCTTCTCCCCAAAATCCATGAGAGAGATTAGTTGTGGATAGCATGCATCTCACCCTCTCACAAAGTGTCCTATTGAATCTTTCAGCCACACCATTAGAAGAGGGGCTGTATGGCACAGTAAGCTCCCTCTTAATGCCCAAATTTTCACAAAACTTGTTAAATTCAGCACTTGGGTACTCTCCCCAATTGTCTGTACGCAAGCATTTTAGCTTTCTACCTGTTTGGGTGGTCACAAATGCATGAAATTTCTTAAATGCAGCAAAGGCTTCATCCTTAGATTTAAGCAAATAAACCCAAATTTTCCTAGAATGATCATCAACAAAGGAGACAAAATAACATGCACCACCCATAGACTTAATAGGCATGCTACATACATCAGAATGTACAAGATCAAGCACACAAGATTTACGAGAGACACCAGAGTAATAAGAACGCTTTACTTGCTTGCCATATTGACATTCATTACAAATGTCAAGCTTTGTGCCTTTAGCATCAAGCTTGTTCAAAGTACAAAGCTTAGAAAGGCCCTTTTGGCTCATATGGCCAAGCCTCTTGTGCCACAACTCCATGTGAGAGTTAATTTCAGCCAATGCACGACCCTCTCTCAAACAAGATGCTGTAACCATGCATATCCATCTGGCCAACAGAAAGCAGACTCTTCTTGATTCCCGGCACATATCGAACATCATGCAAGACAAGTTCATTTGTGCCATCTATGGAGAGATGCACAGTGCCAATACCCTCAATGGAACATGCATGATTGTTTCCAAGGTATACATGGCCACGCTTGCCCGCATCAAAAGTAGAGAAACACTCCTTGATAGGAGTCACATGAAATGAAGCACCGGAATCAACAATCCAAGTCTGGGACAATGCATCATTGACAGTCAATAAAGCATCAATAAGATCACTCTTGGTGATTTGCATGTCCTGTGAATGAACATTTAGAGAGGCATCAAAGTCATAAGCATCATCATCTGACAAAGTGGCACACAAGATGTCCTCTACATCTGACAGCTCCTCAATCACGACACTAGAAGCCACATTGGCCTTCTCTTTGTCCTTTGAGCTGTCCTGTGCATCTGCCTTGACTTCCTTCTTCTCTTTCTTTTTGTCTCTACCATTCTTTTTCCTTTCTAACTCAGCTTTATAGTACCTACAATCGGGTTTCTTGTGACCCTTCCTGCCACATTGATAGCAAGTCACATCACCCTTGCCTTTGCTTGCATTTCCCCTTTCTTTACTCTTACTCTTACTCCTTTGTGCATAAGCATTCTTCTTTTTTGTCCTGCCTCTAACCATGTTGGCAGAGCTGCCTCCCTCTCCACTTGCTTTCCTTCTGATTTCTTCATTCAAGATAGAACCCCTGACACCATCAAAGGTCAAATTGGGGTTATTGGACAACGAAACCACCAAAGTTTCCCATGACTCAGGTAAGGTCATAAGCAAGAAGATAGCTTTCAGCTTATCATCAAAAGGGGGCAAGCCAGAATCCTGTAACTACGACAAAGTACTTGCGAACAATGACAAGTGCTCTGCTGCGCTCTTGGACTCATCTAGTTGCATGCCAACAAGCTTTCGCATCAAGTGCACCTCGTTGACAGGCGTTGTATTTTCATACATTCCCTTTAACTTCTCCCACACATCAAAAGCAGTCGTGAGACCTTTTACATCAATGACGGTCTCATCTGTCATGGCCATTTTAATGTATGTAACGGCCTTCCTGTTCATGCTAACCTATGCTTCATCCGTCATATTTTGTGGCTTCACCGGATCAAGTGTCCCTTCGCAATCCTTAAGAAATAGGATTCCTTGAATCCTGTCTTTCCAAAGATCAAAACTTGTACCATCGAACCTCCTAATCTCGAAGAGGTTCTTTACATCCGAAGAAGATGAGGCCATAGTTGCACGAAATAAGAGGGATATTACGCTGAATTTTTGGGCAAAATGCGCAAAAATCGGAGTATAGCCTCACAGAGATGTGCACTACAGCTCCAAATGGTCACAGGAGCAATTTGGGGCAAAATAGGTCGATTTGGGCACAAAATTCAATTTTTGAAATTTATGCGCAGGAAATTTCAGCGAGCGAATTTGTGCTCGAAAACAACAAATTTAGTTGTTTTTAGCCTCAGAAGACATACATAAGGCTAATACACAACCTTTAGAAGCATGTAAGCACAAAAGCCCCAATTTGTAGCATCAAAATTGCATGAAAGTGAGCCACAAATGGTCATACATCGACAAAATTTGTCAAATGTGCGTAGATTGCATCAATTTGCACTTTCCCCAATGTAATCGCACCATAAAAACACTTGCAAAAACCTGCGTAAATCTGAAATTTGCTTAAAACACTTGTTTTAGGGCTTGTTTTTTGGCAATTTCAGGGTTTTCGGGTAGCGGGGACTTAGTAAAAGTATTTCCGCACCTTAATACATCATTTGCAAAACCTGTATTTTCGCTGTCATAACCTGTAATTTTGTGTTTTTGACCTAATTTCAACCTGTTTTATGTCAATTTGGGTTGCCGGGAGCTCTCTAGTGTCCGGGGACGAGTCCTTTGGTGACGAAATTGCAAAATCTCGCGAGCAAGTTGACCTTCTTGGCTGAAATTCAGCATTTGAAGGTTTGTGGGCAAACCCTAATCGGGCTCTGATACCAGTTGATGAGTGCGCGGCGGTGTGTGCAAGTGAAAGAGCACGCGAGGAAGTGTAGTGTGTGTGCAGAGAGGGGAGGCGAAGAGCAGCAGGACAGGAAGTGCTAGCAGAAGAAGAGGGAGAGAGAGAGAGCTCACGTTTTTGAGGAAAACTCACTAACTCAATAAGTGAGTTTTGGGTTTTCCCACTTTTATTATAAGTGACCTTTAAAAAATGTGTGACAAAGTATAAAAATGTACAATAAGGGGTTATTTAGGCCTTTAACCCAACACATGAATCACAGCCTGTAGTTCTTTTTCATAGACTTGCATAGTCTTTTCTGGCCCTTGCAAGATTCTACTCTCATAGGCTACTACCTTGCCATCTTGCATTAGCATTGCACCAATGCTACTACCGCAGGCGTCGCACTGGACCACAAATGACTTCCTAAGATCTGGCAACATAATGACTGGATCTGAAGTCATCTTTTCCTTTAAGAGATTAAAAGCTGAAATCTCTTTCTGTGTCCATCTAAAGGTGACTGCCTTCTTTTGAAGAGCATGTAAAGATGAAGCAATCTCAACGAAATTTTTGATAAACCTTTTGTAATAGGAGCATAGTCCCAAGAAGCTTCGGACATCGTGCACTGTCTTCAAACCTGGCCATGACTTGATCGCTTCAACTTTTGCAGGATCCATTCTGACACCATTCTTTGAGACAATGTGTCCGAGAAAATAAATCTCTTTCAGAAAAAATTAACTTTTCTTTGCATTGATGAGCAACCTATGGCTGCGTAGCTCTTTGAACACAATGGCCAAGTGATGCCTACGCTCCTCTTCATTCTTTGAGTAGACTATCATGTTGTCAAAGTATGTAGTATGTACCAACAAACTGCTGGTGTGGACGGAAAATTCTGTCCATCATCCTATTGAACGTAGCAGGAGCATTTGTGAGACCAAAGGGCATCACTAGAAATTCGTAAAGGCCAAACGTTGTTCTAAAAGCAGTCTTGTGCACATCCTCTGATCTAATGCGGATCGATGGTACTCACTCTTTAGATCTATCCTGCTAAACATAGCTGCTCCTTCTAATTTGTCTAGAATATCATCAATTCTAGGTATAGGGAACCTATTCTTGATGGTATTCTTGTTCAGTGCACGGTAGTCAATGCACATACTCCATGAGCCATCCTTTTTCTGCACCAACAACACTGGAGAACACAATGGAGATGAACTGGGCTGAATCAGCCCCTTTTCTAACAGCTCCTGTACTTGGCTCATTATCTCTTTCTGCTGAGCCGCACTAACCCTGTACGGAGGCTTATTTGGTGGGCTACTGCGTGGCACCAAATCTATCGCATGGTCCTCGGGTCTCTCTGGCGGTAATTGAGACGGTAATGAATCGAAAAAACAGTCACTATAGTGTTGTAAAAACATTGACCTTTCTTTATCTAACACAGATAAATTTGATTCATCACAATCTGACACTTCACGTGCAAAAACCAAGTACGCAGAAAGATGCGTTTTCATTACAGAAGTAATAGCAGAAGTTGATACAGTGGGAATAGACTCCCCTTTAAGCTTTACATCCAGAATGTGAGTCTTTCCCCTGCTCTGTACAATGATCTTTTTGTTGTAGGCATCCATGATTCCCTGTACACGATACAACCAAGGAATGCCTAGCAGCACGTCACATCCGTCCAGTGGCATGATGTAAAATTCTTCAACATCTACATAGGACTGGATATGTAGGCGCAACTTTCCAATGATGGGTGTCACAACCTCTGTATAGCCAGGACATGCCAAACCTGCCTCTGCTGTATACCCCATCTCTTCAAGTCTGATTCCCAACTTTGAAGCCAATTCTGGGAGAAATGAAGTTGGCTTTGGCACCTGGATCAAAGAAGATAAGCACTGATTGATCCCTGACCTTTCCCCATGCTCTGCAAAGCTCACTTTCATCTAAATTTGGCTTGTCGCCCACCATATCTGGCACTAGACCAGCCATGGGCCTCTTTCCTTTCCTGTCTTCCTTGTCTTTAGAATCAGTTGGCCTTTTCTTTCGAGGACAATTGTAAGCAATGGGGCCAGGCTGCTCACAGATAAAGCATTTGTTCTCTGACCTCAGGACCTTCTTTTGCTCTTCTGACTTGCGAGGAAAACGTCTTTTCCATTTCTTTGCTGGTCCCTTTTCTGATTCAGCTGTAGCTTTGCCTTTTCTTGCGTTGGCCGGCTCCTTAGTCCCTTTAGGAACCTCATTGGGAACGTACTTCTTCGTTGAATTTTTCTTGGCTGATCCTTCCTTGACACCTGTATTAAATTCACAATCTTCTCCCTTGAGCAAACCATTGCCAGTGTTTGCTACCTCGGTCTTCGTGCAGTACTTTCTCAATCCTTTGGGTAGGCCACAACAATATTTTTCAATCTGTTCTGTCAATGGCACAAACCTATAGGAAGTTACTGGAAGTAGAGCTTTCCAAAACTTCCGATTGTAGTCATCCAGATTCTTGCAAGTGGCAGCATGAAGCTGGTGCCATTCTGTCATGACATCTGCTTCAAAGTCATCAGATAACCATGCTGCTGCAAAAATCTGCTTGAAGTAAATCCATTGCAATAAAGTTGTCCACCATTGTCCCACATTCCCTGTCAAGAAAGTGGCTGCCTTGCGGACCTTTGAAGCCTAAGTAAAGTTTCCCCCTGCATAGGCCTTATCAAACTGTTGGAGGAATGAGAGAGCCTTCTTCCTGTCATGAAACCCTGTAAAGGTCGTGAATGTCACACCTTTGCCACCTTCTTTGTATAGAGTTGGCCTCTCCAGCGGCGTTAAGTTGTCATATGGAAGTGACTGAAACATGGGAACACTGTTAGGGTTCATCTGTGTTCCTTGACTGCTATTAAGTTGACATGGAAATGTCATATTTGGCTGTTGATTTGTAATTCCAGCCATACCAAAATTTGCCTGTGGCATCCCAAATTGGCCCTGAATGCTTTGAAACCCTGGTAGCATGCCCGTGACACCATACATGGGGTTAGGCATCATCGTTTGAGCACCCCCGAACACTGTTCCTGGCGTGTAAAACTGATTTCCAGGTGCATGACCAGCCATGCTCTGGAATACCGATCCACCTCCAAAATAGCCAGGGTGTACTGAAGGTGGTGGGAAGACTTGTTGCATAGCCTGTAGGTTGCTTCCCTGCCCATTAGAACCAACTATAGGCTGCTGAAAGGTGGCTAACTGAACTGGTACAACTTGAAAGACTGGCATTTCAACCACCTGTTCTTGCACCTTAGCACAGGTTGTGGAGGTTGCATGTTCTCCGTCAAGTGTACATGTGTTTCCATTGACTCTGCAGTATGAATCACTTTTGCTTGAGCCTTAACAGGCTTTTGAATATGATCCAGTGACCCAACTTGTTGAGATGGAAGAGAAGGTTGCAGAAAGGCTAAAAACCTCGGGTTTTGTATTACTTGTGTGAACATAGCCACAGCAGTAGCCAACTGGTTCCTGAATATATCATCATCCGTCTGTGGTGGTCTTGTTGATCACATTGCCGAAAGTTGGGACACTTTTTGCACAGCTTTGAGTAATTCTGCACCTTCAGATGGTTTGAACATAGCAGGTGTAGAAGGAAGTCTGCTTACTGAAGAAACCAATAGAAAGACAATGGACAAAGGCAAAGGAACAGCCTTAGTTCATTTGGTCTGTAAGCCATAATTGCAATTTCCTGTGTCTGGTCTATGATCCCCTGTGTCTTCAAGCCCAAACTGACAAGGCTCACTTCTATGGGAAAAAGTGATTTAATCCCGTCAATGGAACCATGAAACCGGCCTGTTTAGTCCAAAAAGGGCGGTAGACCGTAGACTTAAACCTTATTTGCTTTCACCCATTTAATTTGTCGCCCACTTTACCTGTACTTTCAAGACACAACAAAAGGGAAAGGGATACAGGCTGCTAGATTGCACGTGTATGAGAAGACCGACACCAGACTGGCCCCTAAATTAGGCGCCCCTTTCGGTATTTCTTTATTCTTTAACAGAGGGAATAAAAGCTGTGGTTCCGTACAAGTTGCCCCGCACAGTCTTGGCTGAATTTCAACTGTTCTAGCCCGATTTCGGCAGCATAACTGTACTAGGACCCTTCACAGTCAGTATCCCCACGCATTGGATGACTTTCCCGACGCATTCGGACACTTTACAAAACTTGGCGAGAATCTGCAGCACGCTGAATTTTCTGTTTTCTGCCCCGAAAATGCGCCAAATCATCTGTACAGCGGTCCCCTTGCGTCCTCGAACCTCCTGGGGGTATTAGGGTCTGTTTAGGGCCAAAACCCTAAACCTGCAAAAATACACAGCAGGCTGTAATTCACTGTTTCGGGCTCCGTTTTGCATGCCGGTCGCATCCGTAGCAAGTCCTCGAGCTCCCGCACGTGTAGGGCTACTTGCCCTTTGAATCGGACGAGATTTCTGGCGTGAAACCTCTCCGAATTCACCTGTACTTGTGGGGGATTAGCCGCTAGCTAATCCAGACTCCAGTACCTGTGCAAGAGGCTCTTGCCTCGGCAATCGCGCATGAACCCACACAACTGTACATTGGTCAATTGAAAAGCCCACTAGAGGGGCATAACATACTGCCATAGGGGAGAGAGAGGGCAGTGCGTAGCGTGCAGGGCATCACTCCTGGCACCGCACTGTACATAAGAGGGAAAGGAAGCACTCCATAGCTCTCAACCTGTGACAAATTGCAAATGAAGGCCTCTCCCAGCTTAAAAATCAGCGCCCATTTTTCTGCAAGAGAAAAGTTCATGAAAAATCGACACTTGGCGCATTTACAAGCATTTGCCCGTTTCGGGTTCGTCACTTAAAAATATCTCAACCGACGTGTCAGTTGACTTCGCGGCAGAGTAATAAAATGTTCCCCTTGTCATTCCGGAGGTAATGACGTGAACACGTTCGGGTCCCAAAATTGCAGTTCCCTAAATTTTAGGAGATGTTGCCATTGTATCTTTCTAGGTCATCTGACCCCCTTTGTACAGTGCAGCCACATCCATAACTAGAATGTAGCCTCTGTAGCAAAGGATTCCACTTTGGCTAGTCAATGATCCCACTTTGGCTAACCATAGTCCTTGTTCAACCTTAGTGCTGTCTTGCCCTCGGGCCTGGACTCCCTCTGAACACTTCCACACTAGCTATGCAATGCAGGGCAGTTAGATTTCCAGAGGGTTGTTTCCAAAAAGTGAAAATGAATAAATAAGAAGAAAGAAATCAACAAAAAGGATAGATAGTAGTCACACGCTGGTGACAGATGGTATGTGTTTTGAACCTGTCTTGGTGTCGATTTAAAATGTTAATATTGGTTTCAATGATTGGTGATTTTACTCCTGGGTGAGATAGTGAGAAATGCTGTTTTGGTATTGTTTGAACCTTGGAACGACACAGACGGGAAGTTTGGGAAGCGTTTCGTTGTATACTTGAAAACCTCGAACGACGCAGATGAGATGTCTGGGGAGCGTTTTGTTGCATGCTAGAAAACCTCCGAACGACGTAGACGGGATGTCTGGGGAGCGTTTGGTTGTACTAGTCCTCTGAACTCATGGCTCGTACCTTTTTAGGTTATTTGCGGGGGGAGTGACGAGGTAGTTGTTGAGTAGCTTCATATTGTAGACCGTCTATTTCGGGGGAGTGCTCAGCGGCGCCGTTCATGTTGTCTTGTAACATGCATATGTGAGCATTTGTGTTGCAGTGCGATGTGCCAACCAGTAATTCCGTATAGGATGAGATACTTCTGGGATGTCAACGACCCAGGATATCAAGAGTTCCGATCTGGAATGAGACTTCTTATTGGATGAGATTCTTCTGGGAAGCCAACGACCGAGGAAATCACGAGCTCCGATTTGGAATGAGAAAACGTATTGTCCCTCGAAATGTCTCAAGGAGGAGGGACTGCCTACAAGATGAGCTATAGTGATGCTGTCAAAATGTGGTTTTATAGACTAGAACTGTAGTGCTTGAAGTGCTCTATAGGCCCTTCTTTACGACTCGTCAATTGGTCCTGTGGTGTGAGTTATGGTAGTTTGAAAACTGGGATAGTCTGTAGATTCGTACCAGATTGGGCAGTTGCAGATGACGGGTCAAAGTTGGTATGAGTACATGGGCCTAAAGTGCTCATCATATGGTGCACACCGGTCTTTTCAAATCAACAATTGGAGTTTTGGTTGTTAAGATGTTGCCAATTGAAGTTTCACCGGGGGCCAGTTATGTGTCAGGTTGGTGGCCTCGGTCAGTGTGTCAACTGGGAGTTTTTGGGCTTTGACCAGGTTCTAAAAAATGTGTAACGACCTTTCTTGCGGATACATGCGATGATAAAAGAGTGCTGACAACACAAGATCATCAATGGCATGTATTTATGGTATGCAGTTGAGGACGTTTGCGATTCAAGAGGGAGGTATGTCACGAGGAGGTGGCAATTGCTAACCTTAGTTGTTGGTTTCTTTTCAATGATTTTTGTTTAATTTTTGAGACCCTCTTTTTGAAGTTACAAATGGTCGGACATTGTATGGCCAATGTGAACGGTAGTTTCACCCACAGACGGGAAGTTGGTCGGCACTCGAACTCGTATAGTAAAAGGATGTCATGTAGATCCCCCCTGTGGCACTTAGCAAGCTGGTGGATACTAAGAAGTGAACTTAATAAAGGCACAATGCCAAGGTGGGGTCACCAAAGAAAAGTACCCTACAGTTGGGCTACATTACATTTTTGGATGCGGTCCGTGTGGGGATAGATGGTCAGATGACCAGTGGGAGTCCAACGGAAGCATCCCCTAAAATTTAGGGAATTGCTATTTTGGACCATAAAATCTGTTCGCGTCATTACCTCCGGAATGACAAGATGAACATTTTAGAACTCTACTGCAAAGTCAACTGGGCAACCAATCGGGAGATTTTTAAGCGACAACCCCGAAATGGGAAATTGCTTGTAAACGTGCCAAGTGGCACATTTTCATGAACTTTTTGCAAAGTACTCTCTCTCTCTCTCTCTCTCTCTCTGTGCCTCAAGTAAAGTAAAGAATTTCGGGTGAAAGCCAAAGTCTACCGCCCTACGGGCCAATTTCAAGGTTCCTTTGCCGGGACATCAATCACCTTTTCCTCAAAAGAGTGAGCCTCGGTTGTTTTGGGTAAAGACATAGAGTACAGGAACGCGGGATTACACTATGGCCGACAAAGGGAAGGGCATTGTGGAAGAGGGTTCCTCTTCGAAGGGCAGAGAGGAAATTGCTATGGTGTTTGAGACTGGCGAGACTTCACAACCACGTGAGTCTGTACCTCCTGTTGATGTGAATGTCCCTCCAATAGTACAGGGCTTTATGACTGGGCAACTTGAGGATGATGCGTTCAGGACTCAGTTAGTTGCCGCGGTGAAGGTCTTTTTGCAACTGGTGCTAAATCCAAGGTTTATGGAGTTCTTGCAAGCGCCACTAGTGCAACAACAAAATAGGCAACCTACACCGCGTACAGAGCTTGTTGAGGCTCAAGCCCAAGTACTTCATGTGACTCAGCAGGATAGGGAACACTCGCATGTTGCGAAGTCAGGGGCTCCAAAACAGGTTCCTCCCGTGCTTGAACAGGTGGCTAGAATGCCTATTCCACAGGTTATGCCAATTCAGCCCGCCACCTTTCAGAGCCCGCATGCTGTCTTGAATGGACAGGGAAGTGGTTACCAGGCAATGCACCTAGTTTTTCCACCACCCATGGTACATCCTGGGTATGTTGGGGGTGGATCAATGTTCCAGAGTATGGTTGGTTATGCGCTTGGAAGTCAGCCGTACATGCCAAGAACAATGTTTGGGGGTATGCAAGGCATGATGCCAAACCCCATGTATGGTAGTATCGGCATGCTATAGGGTTTTTAGAGCAATCAGGGCTAATTTGGGGTGTCACAGGGTCATTTTGGCATGGCTGGTTTTTCTGGACAGCAGCTAGATATCGCACCTCTGACGCAAAATGTTAATGGCCAAGTTGTGTTGATCATGCCTACTACAGTGCCCATGTTGCAAACCATTCCTTTTGACAACTTGGGGCACTGGAAAAGCCGAAAGCTTACAAAGAAGGTGGTGCAACTATAAAGTTCAGCACTTTCAGTGTCACAAAAATACGGAAGCGTAAACTGACTTATAATCGTATTTCAAATACTCAAGAGAATTAGAGAGAGAGGAAAAGCTTGACACTTCATTGGGGACCAGAAGATGGGCTGGTCCCCCCCCATAAAGAGATTATCTTTATTACTAAGGGAGAATCTTTACAAGCACAGGAACGGGGCAATAGCCCGTCCTCTATTCTTTCTTTTCTGCTTCTGACTAAGAGAGTGCGAGAGCTACTCTCTGAATACTGAGAGGATTTTCCCTCTGCTATGAGATTTTGGGGAAGCTCTCTCGAAAACGAGTCTATCTTCCACAAAACTCAACGGAAGCACTCGAAAATGAGAGTCTACCTTCCGCTAACTGTGTCCCTTTATGCATAATCATTCCTGCAACAAAAACAAGGGAGAAACACGCAAAATACACGCACACATGCTTGTTGTGATTTTCTGCACATAACTTGAAAATGTTACCTGAGCACCTTCCAAAGCCGAAATAGACCTTTTTTCGCGATGGAATCACACCAAACTTTGTGTACGTGTAGTGTAGGTAGAGAAGAACTAGATTCTATGTGTATTTTGCTGAAATTCACCCTAAAAGAGATGATTAGAGACTGAAAACAGAGAATTTACAGCCACCATACTCTACAAAGAGAGTGCCTGTTGCAACTTTTGGCGATGAAACTTCTCCAAAAGCTGGCTATGGTTACGAGAACCCTTGTTCTAGACAATGGGAGCACGAGGCCACCACATATGTCGCAAGGGGCTGCTCTCAAGCTTCCATGGAGGGCTCCAATGCGTAGAGCATACTCACAATAGGGGGGATAGGAGCACTGCCAACATTGAGAAATGGGGGAGGGGGTGCTCTTATCAAGCCAGCAGGAAGAGGGGGCGCTAAGAAGAGAGAGAGGGTGAGAGTGAGAGTGGGAGAGCTAGTTTTGCCTTGGTAAGTGTGCCAAGTTAATAACTATAAAACCATTCAACTTTCACATCTAAAAGTCCCTAGGCTATTAATGAAATGTGCAACTTAACTCACAACTGCACACACAGATGCTACTAATGAAATGTTAGCTGCTCCCCAGCACAATGCCGTACAAACACTGCTTTGGCATTACCTGTTCGCACTTGTTCGGCCATTTGGTCCAACGCAAATCATTTAAAATAATTTAATTGACTTATCCTAAGGCCGTAAAAATAATTCAGGCCTTAGGGTTATTGTCGTTCTAAGGATCCCATCTCATTCTTGTGCTTACACTAGCGCGCGTAATTTTTTGAGCTTGAAATCTGAGGCTACTATCTACCTTTCATTGAAGACCCAATTTCCCAATCACTAGGGCTTCAAGGTATTTTCTGCTAGGGTCTGCCTGAGGTGCTCTGGCCCAAACTTGGGCGTACCTGAGGCCCCAGAACTGCTAGATCTATTCTGATGTGCACACAACTAATTAGATAATTATTTTCTGGTAAATAATGTAATTTTTTACAAAGTCTAACATTGTTACATTCAGTGGCTTCGAGGATAATGCAAAGGCTCTCACTTTCCTCCAACAGTTTGATACAACTTATGTAGGAGGGAAGTTTACAGAGGCCTCCAAGGTCAGGAAAGCCTGCCACTTTCTTAAAGGACAATGCGCTTACATGGTGGACGACATTGTTAATGCAAGGACAGGCACCCGCCACTTGGGTCTACTTCAAGAAAATGTTTGCACCTTGCGTGGCTGTCAAATGAATTTGAAGCCGATGTCATGACAGATTGGCACCAGCTTACTTCGGCTACATGCAAGAGCTTGCTGGAGTACAATCGGAGGTTTTGTAAAGCGTTACTCTTAGTGACCTCCTACAGATTTGTGCCATTGACAGAGCAGATAGAGAAGTACTGTTGTGGGCTACCTAAAGGGCTTCGTGATTACTGTACCAAGAACAGAGTGGCTACCCTCAATCAGCTTATGGAAGTTGCTAACACTGGTCTTGCCTTGTTGAAAGGAGAGGACAGTGGGTTTCCGAGCAACGAGAAAGGAGGGCAACAAAAGAAAAATTCAGCAAAGCTCTTTGTGAAAACGGCTCCTGAAGCGTAAGAGGGGTCAGAAAAGGCCACCAAAGACAAGGATTCAGTCGGGACTTCTGGAGCGCAGGCAAAGAAATAGAAAAGGAAGCCCTTTGTGGGCAAGTCGCTCGAGGAGAAGAAGGTCCTAATGGCTGAAAACAAATGCTTTATATGCGAGCAGCGTGGTCACTTTGCTACCAATTGTCCACAAAGGAAAAGACAAGCTGACTTAGATGATAAAGAAGACCAGAAAGGCAAGAAGCATAAACCCACGACAGGTTTGGTGTCAAATACGGTGGGTGATAGGCCCAATACAGATGCCAGTGAGTTATGCAGAGCATGGGGTAAAGTTAGGAATCAGACGACACTCATCTTCTTTGATCCAGGTGCCAAAGCCAACTTTATCTCACCAGAGTTAGCTATGAAGCTGGGCATCAGAGCTGAAGAGATGGGGTACACAGCACAGGCAGGGTTGGCATGTCCTGGCCACTCAGAGTGTGCTACTCCCATTATTGGAAAGCTGTGTCTGCATATTCGGTCATATGTAGACACAAAAGGATTTTATATCATGCCATTGGAAGGGTGCAATGCGCTACTTGGGATTCCCTGGATGTTAAGAGTACATGGCGTGCTGGATGTCTTCGACAAGACGATCACCCTTCAGCATAGGGGCAAAACTCATGTTTTGGATGTAAAGCTCAAAGGGGAGTCTGTCCCTATTGTATCTGCTTCTGCTATCACTTCTGTAATAAAGAATCATCTTTCTGTGTACTTGATTTTTGCACGTGATGTCTCAGATAATGATCAATCAAATTTATTTGTTCTAGATAAAGAAAGGTCATCATTTTTGCAAAATTTTAGTGACTGTTTTTCTGATTCATTACCGTCGCAATTGCCGCCAGAGAGACCTGAGGACCATCGGATAGATTTGGTGACAGGGTGTAGCCCACCAAATAGACCTCCCTACAGGGTTAGCGCGGTGCAGCAGAAAGAGATTATGGGCCAGGTTGAGGAGTTATTAGAGAAGGTGCTGATTCAGCCTAGTTCTTCACCCTTTTGCTCCCCAGTGCTCCTAGTGCGGAAGTAGGATGGCTCATGGCGCATGTGTATTGATTACCGTGCGTTGAATAAGAATACCATCAAGAATAGGTTTCCTATTCCTAGAATTGATGATATTCTCGATCGTTTAGAGGGTGTTGCATTTTTCAACAGGATAGACCTTAAGAGTGGGTACCATCAGATTTGTGTAAGGCCAAAGGATGTGACAAGACTACGTTTAGAACGACATTTGGTCTTTATGAGTTTCTAGTGATGTTGTTTGGGCTAACAAATGCTCCTGCTAGTTCAACAGAATGATGAACCGGATTTTCCGCTCGCATCAACAGTTTGTTGGGACGTTCTTCGATGACATGATAGTCTATTCGAAGAATGAAGAGGAGCATAGGCGTCACTTGACCATCGTGTTCGAAGAGCTTCGCAGTCACAGGCTACTTGTCAATCCTAAGAAAAGTGAATTCTTCGTGGAAGAGATCCACTTTCTTGGCCACATAGTCTCAAAGGATGGTGTTAGAATGGATCCGCAAAGGTCGAAGCTATCAAAACATGGCCAGACTTGAAGAGTGTGCACGATGTCAGAAGCTTCTTGGGATTATGTTCCTACTATAGAAGGTTTATCAGGAATTTTGCAGAGATAGCATCACCTCTTCACGCTTTGCAAAAGAAAGAGGTCACTTTCAGATGGACCCAAAAAGAGATTTCAGCTTTTAGTCTCTTAAAGGAAAAGTTGACTTCAGATCTAGTAATTGTTTTGCCAGATCTCAGGAAGCCATTTGTGGTCCAGTGTGACGCGTGTGGTAGTAGCATCGGAGCAGTGCTAATGCAAGATGGACGGGTAGTAGCTTATGAAAGTCGAATTTTGCAAGGGCCAGAGAAGACCATGCAAGTTTATGAGAAAGAGCTCTTGGCCGTGATTCATGCGCTTTCTAGCTGGAAGCACTACCTCTTAGGTGCTAATTTTGTTGTCCAGACAGACCATTAGACCTTGTGATACTTCTTGACACAATCAAAGTTATCCGAAAAGCATATGCGATGGGCAAACATTCTTTCCATGTTCCACTTCTAGATTATGCATGTGGAAGGCAAGAAGAATGTTGTGGCTGATGCGTTATCAAGAAAGCCACAGATTTCAGCTGTGTCAATTCCTTATCATCATGAGTTAGATGACATGAAGGAACAGTATGCTACTGATGAAGATTTTGCAAGGATCTTTAAACAGTTGCAAGAGGGGCAACTCATGAGCACTACTGTCACAAACGGGAGCGCATACCAATATAAAATACATTTGGATAAATAGGATTTATCACTTATTACTGAAGCCAGAGAATATATATATATATATATATATATATATATATATATATATATATATATATATATATATATAGAGAGAGAGAGAGAGAGAGAGAGAGAGAGAGAGAGAGAGAGAGAGGGAGAGGATCGATACAGTACTGGGACCAGAAGATGGGTTGGTCCTCTCGTAATAGTATCTTTATTACTGAGGAGAAGTCTATACAAACACTTGAACTGAACGTATTACCACGTTCGGTCTAGAATAAAACTTGATGGTTCTCGGAAGCCTCGGCTTCCTATTCCTAGGGCAAAACCCGATTCCAAGTAACTTCCGTTCCATATTAAATCCTTGAGAACCAAGGTTCTCGCCTCTGGATCTCACCTTCCAGACTCAGGGCATGGCATCCCTGCAACTCTTTTCTAACTCTGTTTCCAAAGTCCTCTTCTCGCAGAACAACTTTGCTTTCCCAGACGCGAAGTCCTTACTTGGGAATCTCAACTTCCGGATCACAACTCGAGAGACCACCTCTCTCCGATCCGTGGATCTACTTCCCAAACTTGGGTACGAAACCCTTGGGCTGATCTGGCTCTAGTTCCTCAGAGCGCTTTCTCCAGCAGAGGCTCATGCCTTCCTCTGCTCCTACTCCCTCAGTAAGAGGAAGTACACGTGCAAACAAATACTTAGAGATCATAACATGAAAATCATTACCTTCAAAGTCTCGACGCTCGAAATGCAACTCGGTTCTCAGAAAGCAATCCCCGGGAAGAGATCTCTATATAGAAAATCCTCTCTTCCAATCCTACACACAAAAGAGGTGTGTTCTCGGTTCCTTCTCGTAAATCAGCCCCGTCTACGACGTTTATGGGCTGAAAACAGAGAAAAACAGCAGCTTGTCGCGATGGAAACACGCTCGTAGGCACTTCTTCGTGAGGGAACTCGCACACTGGGTCTTGGCGACATCGGGTACACTTGGGACAGTCATGGGTATCACCGGCAAACGTCTTCTTTGCGGGTGAACTCTGCAGCAGCATCTCCTTCTTGCAAAAACTGATCCTCCTTCTTTGAGTGAGGGCATGTGATGCTTTTATAGCTCCTAGCCACGGGCACGAATAGTTGCTCGCGTAGAGATCGTGGCCGTTTTTTTTTTTTTTTGGCATTATTCTGCCAAAAAATAGAGAGAGAAAACGTTGGCTGATCTATTGCCTTATTTATCAGATGCCTGCCCACTTATTATGTGGGCGGCCGGCATATTTTAAAAATAGTCTGAATCTGTCCAAAAACTCAATAAAACCTTATGAGTTAAAAACAATGCTCACATCACTTCCCAGGCGTTCCTGGATGCAATCACATGCACAATCGCAAGGCAGACATAGACTTCCTAGTGGGAAAGCATCTGCTTTCCCGAAAAGCAATCCCGCTTTCTCAGAAAGCATCCGTTTTTCCTCAAAGTTTCCTTTGAACCCATCTTCATTCAAGTACTTGCTTTTCCTTGTGCACAATTCTAACACAGTTCGGAATTTCCTCCCGGCCATGGATATTCCCTTTTCGATGCGCTCGTCACCCACCTTGTGACGCATCAGGAATACCCATCACCTAGTCCTTTCCTACCGAACTTACGGTACAATCTCCTTCACGATGCTCTATGTCACCCATCCTATGACACATCAGAGATGTCCGTTCCCAGACGGTCGGATACTTCTTTCCGATGCTCCCTATTATCCATCCGATGTGACGCATCAGAAGTACCCGTTCCTGGTGGCCTTACAGATATTCCCGTTCTCAGTGCTCCCGTCATTACTTTGAACGACGTACTAGGAATACTCTGTACTTGGATGTCTCAAGTGAGAAAAACCCTCTCACTTAAAATTCCAATAATTCATACATAATTATTTTTCCTTGGTGTAACCAAGCAAGAAAACCCTCTCATTTATAAATTCAATAATTCATTTAGAATTATTTTTCTGTCAGATAAAGCCAATTTAGCAACAACTACCTCCTCAGAGATGGTTTTTTGATGATGCATGGCAGACTTTGCGTCACTAGGCCATTGCGACATAAGGTCATGGAAGAGAGTCATGTCCCACCATATACAGGGCATTATGGTATTGATGCGACAGTTAAAGCGGTAGAGACATTCTTCTATTGGCCTACCTTGAGGAGAGATGTGGATGCCTTTGTGCGAGTAGGAGTGATTTGCCAAAAGGTCAAGTTTGACAGGCAAAAGGCAGCAGGGTTGTTATAACCACTGCCGATTCCGGATAAGCCATGGGAAAGCATTGCTATGGACTTTATCTATGATTTTCCAAGAACGCCAAAAGGGAATGATGGTATATGGACCATTATCTGCAGGTTCAGCAAGCAGGCCCATTTTATCCCTGTCAGGAAGAAGATAAAACTTGATCAGATGGCACGCTTGTTCATGTACAATGTGTTTAAGTACCATGGTATGCCACAATCGATTGTCAGTGATCGTGATCCTTGTATGACCAGTTTGTTCTGGAGAGGATTGTTTGAGAACATGGGCACTACGCTCAAGTTCTCGTCTTCGTTTCATCCACAAACTGATGGACAGTTAGAAGAGGCTAATTCTACTGTCTTATATCTGCTGAAATGCTATGTGTCAGATAATAAGGGCAAGTGGGAACAGTATTTGCCTATGCTTGAATATGCGCACAATAATACGGTGCATTCGTCGACTTGCAAAGCACCTTTTGAGGTTGTTGAAGGTGGCAAAAAGGTTCCTCTCATTTTGCATACAAAGGACAAGATCTTTGAGGCAGATCGATATATTGAGAACATGGATGAAATGTATAAGAAAATTAAAGTTGCCTTGGAGAAGACTCAGGCAAAGCAGAAAAAGGCTGCTGATCGTCACCGTCGTGAATTGGTGTTATCACCTGGTGATTGGGTATTGTTAAGGTTCGAAAAGGCAAGGTTAAAGAAGATGAAGGGCAAGGAACGGCTGTTTCCTAAGCTCAGTATGCGTTACTATGGGCCTTTTCAAGTGCTTGACAAGATCAGCGATGTGGCTTACAGGCTGAAATTGCCTGGGGCATGGAAGATTCATAATGCGTTTCAATGGAGTCTTTGACTCTTCTAAGACCCTTCGTGGGTGATGTGCCAGAAGATATGCCAGATGAGGATCGGCCAGAAGTTGAGAAACTTGATGAGATCTTGGTACCCGAGCAAGTTTTGGCACATAAGGACAGAAAAGTTAAAGGACAGGTTGCAAGACGCTATTTGGTGAAGTTCAAGAACTATCCACCTATGGATGCAAAGCGGATGGAAGAGCATGAACTGTCAGAGTCACCAAATGTATTGCAGCTTTACCTTGAAGCCTTTGGGTTACAACCTACCTATGCCCCCGCCCCAACCCAATGTGTGCAAAGGAGGGTAAATGATAGAGCTAGCACATCAAATATACGTATGAATTCAGTGTAATAGATGGAAATGACAAAAGTATGAAGGTCTCACTATGTCATTTATATCTATGTGTTACGACCTCTCTTGCGGATACATGTGATGATAAAAGAGTGCTAACAACACAAGATCATTAGTGGCGTGTATTTATGGTATGCAATCGAGGACGTTTACGATTTCAAGAGGGGGGTATGTCATGAGGACGTGGCAAGAGCTAACCTTAGTTGTTGGTTTCTTTCCAATGATTTTTGTTTTATTTTTGAAACCCTCTTTTTGAAGTTGCAAATGGTCGGACATTGTATGGCCAATGTGAACGGTATTTTCACCCGCAGACGGGAAGTTGGTCGGCAATGGAATTCGTATAGTAAGAGGATGTCTAGGCTCAGTGCAAGATCATGTAGGTCCCCCGTCGCACTTAGCAAGTTGGTGGATACTAGGAATGTAAGGATTCTAGTCGCTAATCCTTAATTAAGTACTTAAACTCATGATTAAGACTTAAGAAACTGGAACTGCACTCGAGACAAGACTTAGAATACTCTGTGTTTGATTGTCTTAATGTGTGATACAAGGGCTCCTTATATAGGAGACGAAGAGACATAAATGAAAAGACACGTCTCTTGGTGAAGAGACACGACTTTAGATGTCACAAATACGGAAGCGTAGCTGCTTACTCAGATAAATATCATGCGGAATTCAAGAGAGACAGTTCATCATGACGAGTAGGGAGAGAGAGAGAGAGAGAGGGAGAGAGAGAGAATTGACACAGTATTGGGGACCAGAAGATGGGCTCGTCCCCCCCCGTCAAGAGTATTCTTTATTCAGGGAGAGTCGTATACAAGCACAAGAACCCTAGGAAACCCCTCCGTTCTGTAATCGTAGACCCGAAGGTCGTTCTTTCCCGTAAAGGACTTAGGCACGAGGCCGTACTTCCCTTGTTGGGTACTTAGGCATCAGTTCACTTCCCTTGCTGGGAACTCCATCATCAATTTCCTTACCTTGCTAGGAACTCGGTCATCACTCTTGCATCATCCAAACACAAGGACTTCATCATAAACAAAGCTGAAAATCGTTACCTATCACCTCTCGGACGTGGAGGAGAGTTTCTGTCGCGATAGATTTCTTCTGGAACTCGTTCTTCGCGATGAAAGCTTGCTGAAATTGCAGGACAGCAGGGTAGGAGTGCGGGAAAATCCTCTTGCAACTGAATTCTGGCGACGAGATCTCTTCACGCGAGCAGTAGGGCAGCGTGAGGGTGCTTCTGCGATCTCTTCCATTGCTGAAATCTGCTAGCGCTCGCTGCTTTTTGCTCTTCTCCTGCGAGTTCTACCACTTCAAAGATGAGAGCGCTGGCTGTTTTATAAGCCCTGCAGGTCGGCCAGAATACGGAGGGTCGACTGCTTTTTCTGCCAGAATAGTGGGCGTTGGCCTTTTCTTGCAGATTTAGGAGGCGCTGGCCTTTTTTGCTTATAAGAGAATGTCCTGCAGTAATTTTAGTACTTGGCTGCCCACTTATTAAGTGGGCGGCCGGTCACTTAATAAACTTATTAAAAGTTAGTCTGTTCACTTAAAGTTGATTGGCCGGTCAATGTGAACCTGTTTAAACTCAGTTTAAACCTTATAAACTCATTCCAATGCTTGCACTTATTCCTTCCAGGCGTCCCCGGATACGAACTCAAGCATTCTCTCGCGGACAAACATCCGCTTCTTGTCTTGCTTTTTACCAAAGCTTCTTAGAACCCATCTTTATCCATGTGCTTGCGTTCTTACGCGTATTTTCTTACTCAGTTCGGATTTCCTCCTTAGACCCTTAGTGTGTCCCCTTACCGATGAACCTGTCACCCATCTTGTGACTCATTAGGGACCACCATTACCTGGTCTTCTCCCACCGAACTAACAGACCAACTTCTTCACGGTGCTTCTTGTCATCCATCATATGACACACCAAAGTTGTCTGTTTCCTGATGGCTTTTCTTACAGATCTGTGATTCCTTAACTTATTAGTTAACTTGTGCACATTTCTTATTAAAGTCCTAATTCTAGAAAATAGAAATTAGAAACAAAATAGTCAAATTAGTTTCATTAGACGTAAAGACACATCTTTCAACGAAGAGCTGTAACCATTGGGCGAAGAGTCACACCCGTAGAGTGAAGGGGTGTGACCAGTCGTCGAAGGAGTGTGACCATCCAAGCGCAGGGGTCCTCCTTGGCATGGCACTTCGCGTATCTGCAACTAGGAGTAGATGTATTGTTGTTAACATAGTCACAATCGTGACTGTAAGGATTCTAGGTGCTAATCCTTAATTAAGTACTTAAACTCATGATTAAGACTTAAGAAACTTGAAACTGAACTTAGAACAAGACTTAGAAGACTCTGTGTTTGATTGATTGAATGACTTGTTGAAAACTGAGTACAATAGGCTCCTTATATAGGAGATGAAGAGACATAAATGAATAGACACGTCTCTTGGTGAAGAGACATGACTTTAGACGTAAAGACACATCGTTTCGGCGAAGAGGTGCAACCATTGGGCAAAGAGTTGCACCCGTATAGCGAAGGGGTGTGACCAAGCGTCGAAGGAGTGTGGCTTTTGGCGAAGAGACATGTCCTTTGGGCGAGGGGGTGTGACCATCCAAGCGTAGGGGTCCTCCTTGGCATGGCACTTCGCGTATTTGCAACTAGGAGTAGATGTATTGTTGTTAACATAGTCACAATCGTGACATTCCCTCCCTCTTTAAATAAAACGTAGGGTAGTTGTAGAAACTCGGGGAAGAAGGAAATGTATTGTTGTTGTGCTTCTGTATCCAAAGCTCTTTCTGTTAAGTCCCATGTCATGGCACTGTTATTGACCATGACTATTTTGCCAAATTGAAAACTAATTATATCTGCAACTTGATAAGTGCCTTTGTCAAAGTTATTTGTAACTTCGAGCTTTGTCCAATAAAAGATTGAGTCTGTATCTGCTTCGAGTGAAATTATTGGTAAACTGACTTGAGTTTTCTGTTGAATGATGACCATTGGTTGGAAATCTGTAAGGTATTCCATTGGTTTGTCTGGAATAGTAAGATCCTTTTGAAGGGATGTCGTAGACTGAGACAGATTAGTGTTTGAAGGTATATCCATCTGTAAAGGTTTATCTGTGAAACAAGTTGTGTCCAAATATTCAATTGCAACGACTGAAGTCGTGCTGCAAGATTTTGTATCCGTTTTATCCTTTGTATCATTGAAGGTAAGAATTGGTATCTTTAAGTTTGAAGAATTATCATTCACCACAGCATCAGTTATCTCATCAGAAACAAAGACTTCATTCTGCAAGGGCAGTGACAAGGCTTTTGTTTTTGCCTGGACCACAACCAAAGAAGTTGTGTACGTTTGGGATGCCACACATGAACCAAAATCTCTTGAATCTTCAGCTTTATCAACGGGTATTAAGGCTTCTAGAGTAGAAGAAGAAGCATGGCATGGCTCGCAAGGGGGAACTTGTCGAGCATTGCGGCGTTCACGACCGAGTACTTGACTAGGGTCGGAAATATGTGCCACTATGTGAGCCCACTTCGAAGAGGTTGAATGCTCTTTAAGGGGAGATCTTCTGAAAGCTTCATGTTGCTGCTTTTGCCGATGATCATTTTGAGGTTGAGGCTTGTTATAGCAGTCATGTTGCAAAGAAAGCTGCTTCTGAGCACGTTGTTGCTCAAGCAAAGTGAGTTTGTGTTGGGTTGTCTTTGAAGAAACATGTTGAGGGTGAGAAATAGATTGCTGAGAAACTGTCGAAAACTGTTTGATACCAAAAGGTTGTTGCAATTGTCGCCGGATAGCCTCCAATTTCACTGTAAGTGAGGAGATATCTTGTTCCAAGGCAGCTACCCGCTGCTTCCACAATGAGAGGTGAGAGTCCATACTCGAGCATGAACCGTTGATGAAAAGGAAGGCTTTGCTCGGACGATGGGTCTTATTTGTTTTACTGTAAGGCTCTTTTAATGGTTGCACATGGGTTGTAATTCTTGTGTATAAATTTTGGGGTAGGCCAGCCAAGTTTGGTCGACCACTTTGGGTTTAATCCTTCGCCAAAAGCCACACTCCTTCGACGACTGGTCACACCCCTTCGCTCTACGGGTGCGACTCTTCGCCCAATGGTTGCAGCTCTTCGCCGAAAGGATGTGTCTTTACGTCTAAAGTCGTGTCTCTTCACCAAGAGATGTGTCTTTTCATTTATGTCTCTTCGTCTCCTATATAAGGAGCCCTTGTATCACACATTCAATCTATCAAACACAGAGTCTTCTAAGTCTTGTCTTGAGTACAGTTCAAGTTTCTTAAGTCTTAATCATGAGTTTAAGTACTTAATTAAGGATTAGCACTTAGAATCCTCACAGCTTCTAGTCGCTAATTCTTAATTAAGTACTTAAACTCATGATTAAGACTTAAGAAATTGAAACTGAACTTAGAACAAGACTTAGAAGACTCTGTGTTTGATTGATTGAAAGTGTGATACAAGGGTTCCTTTTATAGGAATTGAATAGTCATCAGTGAAGAGGCACGTCTCTTTGTGAAGAGACATGACTTTAGGCGAAAAGACATATCCTTTCGGCGAAGAGCTGCAACCATTGGGTGAAGAGTCGGATCCGTAAGGTGAAGGGGTGTGACCAGTCGTCGTTGAAGGAGTGTGGCTTTTGGCGAAGAAGTATGTCTTTTGGGCGAAGGGGTGTGACCTTTCGAGAACAGGAGTCCTCCTGGGTTAGTCACACTTCGCATCTGCATCTGTAATGAATCAAGAAGAGTGTAACAAGTCACAATCGTGACATTCCCTCCCATTTACATTAAAATCTTGCGTTCAGATGAAAGTCTTCCGCTTTTCAAAGAATTCTTGAAGGAGGTTTGGGTACTGCTGCATATCTTCATCCGTCTGCCAAGTTGAGTCTGACTCATCAAGATCCATCCACTTGACAAGAAATTCTGTTGTGATCTTTCGTTTTGTTTCTTTTTGTCTAACATCAAGAATCTTTTCTGGAACAAGAATTATGTGTTCATCCTCAATTTCTGGCACATAAGAAGATAAGTCTGGAATTGGCGAATCTCCTTGTATGTATTGTTTGAGCCAAGAAATGTGGAAAGTTGGATGAAGTTTTCTCCATGAGAGTGGAAGTTCTAACTTGTAACTGACAACTGAGTACTTCTTGATTATTTGAAAGGTCCATAGAAGCGAGGGTGCAACTTTGGAAAGACCGATTTCATAGTTTTGTAGCAATGAGGTACTACATATAATAAAACCAAATCTTCCTCTTGGAAATCTGCATGTCGTCGATGCTTATTGGCTTGTTTCTGGTACTTTTGTTGGACATGAACCAACTTGTCACGTACTTGAATAAGTACATCTTGCATTTCTTGAACCAACTGATCTGCTAGAGCTACTTTGTGTTGAAGAACAAAGTTTGTTGGTATAAGAGGAGTATGCCCATAAGCTGCTTGGAATGGAGTCATGCCAGTTACTGAATGGATAGAGTTATTGTATGGGAACTCTACAAGTGGCAAATACTCTTCCCATGACCCCAATCGAATTTGTATGTAATGTCGAAGCATTTCTTCCAAAATTTGATTCACTCTTTCTGTCTGCCCATCAGTTTGAGGATGGTACGTTGAGCTGAATAACAAATTTGTACCAAGGGATTTAAAAAGGGATGTCCAAAAAATGCCTTGTGAATTTTGCATCTCTGTTTGAAACAATAGACTTTGGTAATCCATGTAATCTGAAAATGTGTTGCACAAACAATTGCGCAACGTCTGGTGCCGAGGCAGCTTTCTTGCAAGGAATAAAGTGTGCCATCTTTGAAAACCGATCCACCACTACGAGAATCTGTGCATTGCCTTTTTGAGAACGAGGCAATGTAGTGATAAAATCCATGCTGACACTTTCCCATCTTTCTTGAGGTACGGGCAAAGGATGAAGTAACCCTTGAGGAAGTTGTCGAGAAGCCTTCATTGTTTGACAGGAATGACAAGCTTTGACAAACTTGATAACATCTTGATGCATTTGTGGCCAAAAATATGTTGCAGATAACAATCCTTTAACATAGTCATGATTGTGACTATGTTAACAACAATACATCTACTCCTAGTTGCAGATATGCGAAGTGCCATGCCAAGGAGGACCCCTGCACTTGGATGGTCACACCCCTTCACCCAAAGGACGTGTCTCTTTGCCAAAAGCCACACTCCTTCGACGACCGGTCACACCCCTTCGCTCTACGGGTGCGACTCTTCGCCCAATGGTTGTAGCTCTTCGCCGAAAGGATGTGTCTTTACGTCTAAAGTCGTGTCTCTTCACCAAGAGACATGTCTTTTCATTTATGTCTCTTCGTCTCCTATGTAAGGAGCCCTTGTATCACACATTCAATGAATCAAACACAGAGTCTTCTAAGTCTTGTCTTGAGTACAGTTCAAGTTTCTTAAGTCTTAATCATGAGTTTAAGTACTTAATTAAGGATTAGCACCTAGAATCGTCACAGAGAGTCTTCTAAGTCTTGTCTTGAGTACAATTCAAGTTTCTTAAGTCTTAATCATGAGTTTAAGTACTTAATTAAGGATTAGCACCTAGAATCCTCACAGTGGTATCAGAGCAAATTTTTTCCCGGGACCCTATGGTTGTGAGCCTCTCACCCTTGACGCTACACTCTACCCCCCCCGGCGTTGTATGGAATCGGAAGAACGGTGGCTTACGCACACATCTCGACATGAGGTAACATAAATTACTTATGTTCTCGTATAAAAAAAAATATAATACGGTCGCCCAGAAACAGCAGCATGGCTGTGTGCATATGTGATTCGCGTGCTGCTGCATGGATAAGAGCGGAAGTGGGTGCCTTTTCAAGTGCTAAGGAGTACCTGTGAACCGGTGAGTACCCGTGAGCACCCCTTGGCGGAAATTTTAGGCGGGCTGCTTTGCACCCCTTCGCGGTGTCACTTCATTGGTGACTCTCCGCATGATCCAACTCACCCAAAGGGCACCCGTCTCAAGGGGCATCCTCAGCACAGCCAGCCATCGGTGGCAACTCTTCGTCATAAAACGCTACGCAAGGCAATAAACATGGCTGCGATGAATTCCCTGGCAGCCAGCGTACGATTTAAAAAAAAACCAGCGCTGAAATGTATTATAGGGCCACCCTTTAAAAATTTTAAAGGGCATTGACCGGCCGCCCAATAACTTAAGTGGGCATCCATTGGGGTACCAAATCTTAAAAAAAAACAAAGATTACAAGCCAGCGAAACAGCCAGCGCTATGAGCAATTGTAACCAGCGTGAGCACAATCTGCCGCCCCCTCTTCACCCATTTCTCCGCGCTGCCAATTCTGGCCATTGCGGGGTGCGCATGCGTGCTTGTTCATAGTCATGGCCGACGACGCCCTCGACGTTCTAGTCATTTTTCTTTCATATATAGACGAAGTTCCCGAAGAAGCCGTACCGGCGAATCCTCTCTCTATAACGGAGCTTCCGCAAGCGCTCGTGTCCTAGAATCTTTTCCCGACCCAGCACTTGCACCTGTTAGTTCCTTTTGAGGTGTAACCATACCGAATTCTCAGGACGGAGGTTTTTGAACCAGAAATCTTACATCGCATGAAGAATTTTGAAGATCAATCTCTTGTTGCAGTCAACTTGATTAAGCCAGATTCCTCTAAAAAGTCTTTGAACAATGTAATGATATGGGACTTAGCAGTCAAAGCAAAAAGGTTTCGCAAGAAGCAAAGGTTCAAGACAAAGGTTTTCGATAACTCAAAGATTGAAGATTTTCGAAGATTCAATGCTTTTCCAGTATTCTATCAACATCAGAAGTCATTTCTTTGACACAAGCTCTCATTTTAAATGGGAGGGAATGTCACGATTGTGACTATGTTAACAACAATACATCTACTCCTAGTTGCAGATACGCGAAGTGCCATGCCAAGGAGGACCCCTGCGCTTGGATGGTCACACCCCTTCACCCAAAGGACGTGTCTCTTCGCCAAAAGCCACACTCTTTCGACGACTGGTCACACCCGTAGAGCGAAGGGGTGTGACCAAACTCAAGTCAGTTTATCAATCATTTCACTCGAAGCAGATAAAGATTCAATCTTTTCTTGGACAAAGCTCGAAGTTACAAATAACTTTGACAAAGGCACTTATCAAGTTGCAGATATGATCAGTTTTCAGTTTGGCAAAATAGTCATGGTCAATAATAGTGCCATGACGTGGGACTTAACAGAAAGAGCTTTGGATACAGAAGCACAACAAGAATACATTTCCTTCTCCCGGAGTTTCTACAACTACCTTGGGTTTTATTTAAAGAGGGAGGGAATGTCACGATTGTGACTATGTTAACAGCAATACATCTACTTCTAGTTACAGATACGCGAAGTGCCATGCCAAGGAGGACCCCTGCGCTTGGATGGTCACACTCCTTCGACGAGTAAAGAAATAACGAAAGGGGCGCCAACTTTGGGGCCTACAGGTTGTCAACATCTGCTCGGGGCATTCTAGCTTCCAAGCAGTGTGTACTTAAGTGTTAATTCTCGTCGCAGGTTCCTTTTGCAAAGTACTTTCTCTCTCTGTGTCTCAATTAAAGTAAAGAATTTCGGGTGAAAGCCAAAGTCCACCGCCCTACGGCCAATTTCAGCTCTCTTCTTCATAGCCGACTTGAGAGGTGAAAGGGTGGCATCCGCCATCGTGAATGGAGCTCGTGAAGTGGGTGATTCTTCAAATATTTCAAATAGTTGGGATCTTTGGAGTACTTGATCATTCTTCTCGCACAGGTGTCAACTTGTAGCTGACGTTGTAACTCTCATGTCACGATTTTCTAGTAGAAACGGGCCATGCTCTTACCCGGATTCCTCTGAGGGAGATTTTCCCCCGACGGAAGTCCCGTTGGTAAGGGAGAGATCGATGGCCAGGGCCAAGCGCTGCCAAAAGTAGAATCAGCGTTGGTTTGACAAGGAAAAAAAATGATGGTAGCAATAGCGGGAAAAAAAATCAACGCTATTCCAAGATGAAAAGTTAACACAAGTATTGTTTTAAAAAGGCTGATGTGGAGAATCTTTATCGTTCGGAGCTTTAACACCGAGAGTTTCAACGCTAGCTAAGGTATTAAAATGCTGACGCAGAAGCTAGAGAAAGCAATCCAAAGGGGAAATTGAGTGTTGTATCAGAGAGGACGTGCCGGCAAGGGAAATTGTTGTGATGAGAACCAAATGGTTTGATACCATGTCAGAGTGTGCAGTGGAAGAGAGAGATGATGGCACATGAGAGAGAAAGAGAGAAGAGAGATAGATGGACAGAAGGTTGGCCCGATAACTCCTCCTGGCACACTCTGTGAATGATACAAGACAAAGGACAATGATATGTAGTGAGCCAAGGCAAGGTCAGGCAATTATCTTTGTCAAATACCACGATCGAAAATAAAACCCTCATCCGAAGAATATGTAAACAGCAAAAATAGGCCTGAGGCGGGCAAAGTGTTGGTGCAAACCCTAAATGTGCGTGAGAGGTGTGCGGGTGGCCAATTCACAACCAAGGGCCAGTGCATGTGTGATGAGAAGCCTGTAAGCAAGAAGAGAAGCAGCTGGAAGGTGAATATGATGCTCTAATATGGTTAGTGTCACAAACTGATGACGTTTCATGACTACCCGGACACCATTGGCAGATGAAAAGTTATTTTTATAAGTTGTCCAACTTATGGGTCCCTTCCGACAGGGCCCAAGGGGCACTAGGAATTAATGGGCAGGTGGACTGCTGATGTGGACAATTGTACGAAAACCCCCGAAAACTGCACTGATAGATGCTGACATAGCAGCAATATGGACCCCCGCGTTTTGCATTGACATGCCACGTGGCAGGTTGTACAGATTTCCGCAATTTGCGCTGGCTGCTTTTGGAGGCAGTTTTTGGACCAGATGCTTTGGGAATTGACTGCTTTTGATTAATGATAAAGAAATACCGAAAGGGACGCCAGACTTTGGGGCTAATACCTCTGGGCACGGAACTATGCTGGCCGTGTCGGCTCTCTCTCTCTCTCTCTCTCTCTCTCTCTCTCTATATATATATATATATATATATATATATCATTAAAGTTCAGTAATTTGAAGTTTCTGTTCATGTGTTTCTATTGAGTGTTGCTATTTCTTGCTTGGAGTGTCCAAGCCTGTTACAGTTAGAGTGAAAAAGTGAGCAATTACTACACAGTAAGATTTGCCACCATTGGACCCTATGAATTACCATTGATGAGTTCTGAATGGCCTTGTATGCATTAGGTCTTTGGGAGGCCAGGCCTACGTACTGAATTTTCTTAGCAAAGCTGCATTATTTTTCTAGGAAGTACAATAACTGGGACACATTTTTTCTGTATTTCTTCTAAGCTTGCTCATATGTTTGACTAAGTTCTTATCTGTTCGGAATGTAAGAACACAAACTACAGGCATCTTGACACATTGAAGTGCCCGGGTTCATGTGGTCCAGTCTCGGGTGCCTTTTAAGTCAAAGATGTCTTATTGGAGTTGGCTAATGTTCTGTTTTCTTTTGAAACTTTCAGTCATAAAATTCGCTCGAGCAACAGGAGATTTGGCTTCCCTCTCTGATGCTGATCTTAAGTTACTGGCTTTAACATATACGTTAGAGGAGCAGACTTATGGCTCAGCCCATTTGCGAACACAACCACCCCCAGTGCATGTGGCACGAGTTAGGCATATGCGTGAACGTGATTTACCAGGATGGGGCACTAATGTTCAAAATTTGGAAGAGTGGGAGCAGTTATCACAAGAACCAGACAATACAATTGAAGAGGGCTCCCACATTCTGGGTTTAAAAAGGTTGTCTATAGATACGATTGAGCAGGGAAACATTGCACCTGATGAAGAGCAGAAAAGTACTATTCACCAAGACGTGCATATGGCCCCATCGGAAGTAGAAAATGTGCATTGTGAGAAAAACACTATAAGGCCTGCTCATGAGGGAAAATTTGTGAGTGCAATAACAGAAGAGGAACAAGCGTCTATGATGCAATCTCATCTTGGGAGTACAAGAGGGGCCATCCATAAAGAAGAGAAATCTGAAGAGCCTCTGCAGGATATGGAAGAACAGGAGACTCAAGATGGAGGAGATTGGCAGAGGGCTATAAGTAGAAGTACCAGAAGAAAGTATGATAAGAGAGCAGCCAGGGCTGCCAGGAAAAATGCTGCAACCACCAATCGGGAGGTTGAAAGTGTTAAAGGCAATCAAGTATCCGACACAGTGTCACAAGCAGATGGTGTGAATTCTGATGTGATTTGCAGCTGTACAGGCATTGATATTAAGGATGCAGAGGAAACTATGCTGGACGAGATCGATGATGTTCAGGATGGGACAAAATCTGAAGAAGAATGTCCATCTGTTTCTAATCAGGACAGTGGGAGTGAAGCAAGCTGGGCATTACACTCTCTTTCTCAGTCTAAGGTTGCTTGTATCACGGCAGACTTTCCAATGCAGAACGTGCTTCTGCAAATTGGTTTAAGGGTGGTCTCACCAAATGGCTTACAGATTCAGCAGCTTCAAAGGTGTGCATTCCTGCCTCTCTCTGCTCATTTGTCCCACTTAACATGTTCGAGCTTCTCTATAAGGATTATTCTATTCTCTGCAGCACAATGGTTTTCTTGGAGGCTTTCGTTTCTAGCACCAGAAACTGTACTGTGCATATCTAGTTTTCTGATGATTGCAGCAAATCTGTAGCTCCCTACCGTGCATAATTTGACACGATTGTTTTTCTTTTTTGGGGTGCATGCAGATGGGCATTGAAGTGTGAAGCGTGCAGGAATGTGACTTCAGATGTTGGTCGAATTTTTTGTCCCAAGTGTGGTAATGGAGGCACTTTGTACAAGGTATCAATTACCATTGGTCCCAATGGTGTTGTCCACACAGGAACTAAAAGGCGATTCAATATACGGGGCACAAAGGTTTGCTTTGCAAACTTTGTCCAAGTAGAATTGCTGTTTGATTTTGATTTTTGTGACGATTATTAACCTATTTATCTGTTTCACCAATTCTTGGCACATTTGGTGAAAGGGTACTTTGAAAGGTATTGTATTCATGACAAGTACTTAAGCTACCATCTGTTTCACCAAGCCTTAACGCATCTGGCGAAAGCCTAATGGATACTTTGAAAGGCTCATTCTGGTAGCCAATGAAATGCTACTGCTGCTGCTGTTCATATGCATAGTACCTTGCCCTTTGGGGCACCCTGCCTGAGCTGTTTGGGTGCATCTAGATCCATACCACCACCAGCCAACATCGTTTGGATGAAGCTAAGCAAGGGGCGAGAGTTATATCGGAATGATCACACCGCGAATGCTCAATCATGAGCCAATAGTGCTATTTTTATAGGACTTCTAAACTACCCTTCAACAAAGGGTCCCGCACTCCTATGTTCGCTCCACATGTAGTGGCCAAATGTTGCAAGCACCCACCATTATGTATATGGACGTGACAAATCTGCTCATGAACCTGGTGTTTGCATTCACACACTTAACCTTATGTCTCTTCTCCAACATCTTTGATGATGTTTGGTACCCTAGGTCCCTTTTAAATGGGCATTCACATCATCTTCTTTCCTGATATATTTGTCCCGGCACTTTTACTTTTGCAGTATTCCTTACCATTACCTAAAGGAGGCCGCGAGGGTGTTTCAGAAAATCCTATATTAAGAGAAGATCAGCTGCCAAAAAAGATGCTTAATCGAAAGAAGAAAGCTTCAATACCAGTATGTTTATGCTAAATTTTATGCTCTTGTATGTTCACATCGAAGTATTTGGTTCATGATAGTGCGTCCTCTGTGTTCAGGATTTCACATCACCCGCTGAACTTTTTGTTATGAAAAGCGGGGGTAAAGAAAAAATAGAGCCTCCACTCAGAGAAGCTCTCGCTATCTTCAGTGGAAAAAGGAATCCAAACCGTCCCCGTTCTAAACAGAGGGGCTGATACCTTCGGGTGCTGAGTGTTGCACAGCAGGATGCAAAGGATACATGTAATTTTGAAGCATCACTCTGGAAGAGAGCAAAACTACACGCAGCTGAGCCAGTATTTCTCTGTTAAAACTTTTGACTTCAAATATGCAGCTCTATGAGTATCGCCGTTGTGGAAGGTGGTGAAGAGAGACATTCATCGTGGCTCACTGATTAGGGGTGCAGATCATATGTAAGCTGTAGGATTATAAGATGGGTAATTTTGAAGCATCACTCTGGAAGAGAGCAAAACTACACGCAGTTGAGCCAGTATTTGTCTGTTACACTTTTGACTTCAAATATGCAGCTCTATGAGTGTCGCCGTCGTGGAAGGTGGTGAAGAGAGACATTCATCGTGGCTCACTGATTAGGGGTGCAGATCATATGTAAGCTGTAGGATTATAAGATGGGTTTGATTTCTTACGCAGTTTTGATCTCATCTGTAGAGAGGGTCCATATGCTTTTTGAGTGCTGCAAATAGCATGAATTTAAATTTCTTGTCTGTGCGTAAGTATGGATTCTTCAAACAATGAAGATAGTGAAAATTGAAAGTACCTCAAGAGTAGACAACCTTCAGTAGACATCTTGCTGTCTGATTGGTGTAGAAACAAGCATAGAGTATATCCCAAAACGACGTTTGGGGCCTATGGCAACTTTGATCTTATTGTGCATATGCAAGTTGAACTATTATGTGCATGATCATCATGTTTTGCAATCCTCTGCTCATGATTTAGGTTTTGGCAAATTTGTTTGTGCACATGTATTGTACTCTCGCGCGTCACATTTTAGTAAGTTATCAAATGTATTAGTGATGTTAATGTGGTAGGTGTCAACATTAGATGTGTACATAATATTGATCAATCCGATATCAATGGGCTCTTGTAACAATAGTCGTATCTTGTAGGCACACAGAGACCCTTTTTACGTGAAGTGGCGCACAACATACAAAGGAGTGAAAAGTGTCCCGCCCCCTCGCCCAAAAAAGAAAAAAAAACACAACACATCTGCGTGCACACAATGTAAACTTGGTATGTGTATGGCTTCATCGCTGGACTTATTAAAGCACTGAGAACATTGTTTTACAGTTCTTTTTTGTTCAAAAAAAACTTGAATAAAACATTGTTGATACCTAGCAACCTAGGTTTGGTGGTTGCAAAATTTGTGCTTCTTTTGAGCAAGATTTTTAGATTCTCGAGTGACTTTATGGGGGGGGGAGAGATTTTAACGTCGTCAGAACATTCCCAAGAGAACTCATTGATCTATTCAACAAGGCTTGAGAAAACAATTTGGTGATGGTAGCTCTTTCTTTGCATTATATATTGTTGCCATCTAGCAGCCTGTAAGAGACGGTTGTAAAACATAGAATTTCCTCCTATAGAGGGCTTAGACATGGATGGTGCACTTATGGATCTTCGGCCCCCCATTGATGCAAATAGCCCCGTTGGCACTATATGGAGATGTAGGATTGGAAGGGTCCAAGACAAAAAACTACTTTCCTTCCGTGGGGACTATGAGGCAAATTCCCTAGCATATAATTACTTAAAAGGACATGTGGGAAACCAAAACCTTAGTCAATCCTCTCTATGCCAATTCATGTACTATCACCCTAAGTGAATTGTTCAAGGTACAACCACAATTGTGGGCAAGTTTGGGCACTAACTTTGCAAGGCAAAGATGGCAACATCACTTTACTGATTGAGTATACTAATGTCAAAACCTTAGCTATATGTGATAGTGGGTCTAGGATAGCCATTTCCACCAAGAAAATTGGGGAAGTGTCAACAAACAATGAAGTTGTAGATGGTCTACAATGAAGTTGTAGATGGTCTTGTTGATTGTTGAAAGGAATTGTAGTTACCTCTTGTAGTGTTATTGTCAATTTGGAAAGAATTAGAAATATGTCTATCTTGGGAAGGCCATTTATGCAACAAATTCAAATAATTTATAATTGTAAGATAAAATGGCATTAAACTAGAATCTTGTAGTAGATGAAAGTAAAGAAACAATGCAAATTAGACAATCAAGAGAATCAAAAAGTTGATTATCAAGTTGATACAATGTGAGAGCGTTGTCTACTTATGTGCTCTCGAGGTAGAGCTTAGATGGCAACTTAGACAACTCAAGCTAATAACACGCATAGAGTGGATATCCACAACCTGGGATGCTTTGGCTCATGGAAATTGCCTCTATTTTTAGTGTTGACCAAATGTGGTAGGTTAGTGCATACAACATCGGCGATCTCGTGGCATTGACTTTGTACCACTCCTGATTGACCATTGGCCATTGTCCATACAATCCACTTACAAGTGACAGCAATTGTGACTAATGTTATTTGTATTTTTGAAACTTGGGAACTTACAAATCTTAGGGACCCTTAGGTGTAACTATTGTCAAGAAGTAAATTAAAATATATAATGACCTTTCTTTACATTATTGATTAGATATCAATTCAAACTTCAGGATAAGAGCTATTGACTGCAAGCTTTCCCTCTCATGTACAATGTAGTGCAATAAGTCATGTCCTGCACACCTTACACTGCTCTCTCTCTCTCTCCCCTACGTGCAGTATTGTGATGCCCCTCAAGAGGGCTCTTCATTTGACTCATGTACAGCTGTGTGGACAAATGCGTTTTTTGAAACTAGCCCATGGGGCGGTACGGCCCGTGGAGCGGTAGGCTTTGGCTTTCACCCAAAACTTTACTTTATACTTTAGGACACAGAGGAACTTCACGAATAAGCTTGGAATTCAACACTTCAAGACAAACCACGGCATGGCACCTAGAGCGCTACCAAGCAGACAACGACACCCTGTTGGCCCCAAAGACTGGCATCCCTTTCGGTATTTTTTTATTCTTATTATACTTGAGAAAAACCTGTAAACGTCTACAACTTGTCCCACTTTTATCGGGCTAAAATTCCTCTACTCTAACCTGATTTCAGCAACATAACCACAGTAGAAGTCTCCACGGACAAAATCTCAAGTAAACAATGACTTCCCACGCACTTTAGAGCTCTTTGCAAAACCTGGCGAGAAATTGCAGCTCGTTGAATTCTTTGTTTTGCGCTCCGATCTGCGTGCCGATCACTTATGTGGATAGCCCTCAAGCTCTCGCACCTGTAGGGTCTCTTGCTACTTGAATTAGACGAGATTCCTCTCTCTCTCTCTCTCTCTCTCTCTCTCCCCATCCCACACACACATGAGGCTTGAAGAGAGACAATAGAGCATAAAAGACTAAGTTTAAGAATTGACTAAACTTTCATACACAATTAATCGATCAAAACATGCATGCAATGAAATGGTTCGTGATATTGATTGAAACCAAATCCCTAATATATCTTAAACCAAATCAATTATACCATTACAAATAATCTAATGATGCCCCCAAGATTCAAAGAGTTGTCAAAGGTTTTGAATAGTATGAATAGCCATCAATCAAACTATAATCTAGTTTTTCAAGTATTAAAGTTGAGGATTTTTAATATAGATTGAGATGAGAGAGAGTTTCCTTTGGAAATGGAAACTAAGAAAGAACATCTCCTTTAACTATCATCGTGACTTTCAATATTTTTAAAGGAATGTGTGTGTGTGTGTGAGAGAGAGAGAGAGAGAGAGAGAGAGAGAGAGAGCTTGAAGAAATGATTGTGAACCTCGTGGATTTCCCATTTTGAAGTTGGGAAATTACACTGGAAACCGGGGTATGTGAACATTGATCCGTAGTGGCATATGTATTTAGCAAGGGTTGTGGTTGCATGACGGACAAGCATACACAAATGCTTCCTCCCATTCGCTTTTACGTTTTAAGTTTGAAGGTGAGGAAACCTATAAAATGCAGTATAATTGGGTGTACACAACCTTCAAATTTTTCACGTTTGCCTCTATTGTCTCTCATATGTATAATGTGAGCTTGCTAAGTTTTCTGAAAGAAGCTTCTATTGAGCGTTGTTAGTGAAGTCAAAATAAAGTATTAAGCTTTTTCCCATTTTCACACATAAAAAATTAATAACTAAAGCAAAAAGTAAATGAAAATCCTGACTAGATCTTAAGCTTGTCTTCAAGAAAGCCAACAATATTTTACACGCTTCATTGTATATATCAGCAAATGGCTTAGAATTTTATGTGAAAATTTGAAAGGTTTTTTAATTGTTTTTAATTTATTTGAAAAGGAAAAATGCTTTTGGTGAGTCGTGATTTCAATGTATGAATTGACCCATTGCATGTTATTTGATTCACAAAGAATTAGGAACTTTGTTCAAAGTTTTTTGTGAGCCTTTAATGAGCCTACAAAATCTCTCTCGGAAGCTTGGTCCTTTATCTTTTTGGCTTTCTAAAAGAAACCTTAGAGGAGAGTTGAGTGATGATTGAGACTTATTTTAAATGTTATTTTGATTTTAAAATATTAAATGGATCTTTTTCTTTCACCTTTCATTTCATAATCACATGTTGACTTTACTTGCATTTGATTATTTAAGAATGCTAAAGCAAAGCTTCATCTTGCATAATTTTAGTAAATTCTACACATACACACACATATATTTATATATACTAGCTCGTGTGATCCGCCTACGACGGGTCTCGCTCATTGTTACCAATGGCACAATGGTAAGGCTTTCGATAGTACTTAGACATGCCAACATTGTCTACATAATCCCTACATTTAGAGAGAGAAAGAGCAGGAAGGAGGGGGGGGGGGGGGGGGGGGGGGTTTGTGGCCTTGCAGAGGCCAGAGAAGGAAGGCTTGCAATTTTAAGCATGTGAGGAGGAGGAGAGCCCATATAGCTACGGCCATGGCTGATGATGCCAGGCATATGGTGGTGCTCGAAAAGAAATAAGGGAGACGTTAGAGCAAGGGATGTGGTCAACATGGAACGTTTTAAAGAAATAAGGGAGACGTTGGAGCTGCTACCTTCAAGATGTAAGCGTATGTGATTGCATCTGGAGTAAAAATCCTCTCTTTGTATCCATCGAAAATAGATTAGAGCTTCTTAACCCTGCCCAAGTTGGACATATCCCACAATCCGTACATTTCAAGAGACGACATCCCGGACATGAAGCTCCTCAAGCACTTTTTGTGTTTCAAAAGGTGCACCACATTTGGCAGACATGTCGACCATGGCGATGCCAAGCGTATGTGATTGCATCTAGAGAAACACTCTCGCTTCGCATCAAAGCTTCTTGGTCGTGTCCATGTTGGGCATATGCCATAAATAAAGCATTCCAAGGGACGAAATCCCAGACAGAAAGCTCCCCAAGCACTTTTGTGCTTATCGAAGTGCACCACATATGGCATCCATGTTGACCAAGGCAGTGCCAAGCATGACGTTTTCTTTCAAAAACCCATGACTAACCATATAAGTGTGAATTCTTTTGCCCATATTAGCATCTTGTGTAATGCCACATGCCTTCAAGGTGTGAGTGTAAGTGATTACATTTGGAGAGATGCCCTCTCTCTGCATATGTTAAAAACAGCTAAGAGCTTCCTGACCATGACCCTTACCTTCAAGATGCAAGCATATGTGATTGTATCTAGAGTGAAAACCGTTGCTTCTCACCCACCGAAAATAGCCAACAGCTTCTTGGCCCTTCCCAAGTTGGGCATATCCCACAAATATTCATTACCAAGGGACGACATCTCAAACGAGCATGTTGGAATTAGGGTTGCAGAGAAACGTTTGCACACAGCTTGGAGAAGACGCAGGAAGCTCAAGGCACACAATAGAGAGTGTGTTACTTAGTATGCAATGGAAAGATACATAGCCCGAGAGTGATGGGTGTATATACAATGCTCGGGGGAAAAAACATCCTAAAGAGGGAAAAAATGCCCCGGAAATCCTAGTGTGTTCACACACATCACTACCACATGTATATGGTAACAAATCCCCCCTGGAGTGATGCGGTGAACGAGAGCTGGCACATGCTAAAGGGAAGTGCCATGCCTTGAGGACATGATCAGTCCACAAAGGAGAGTAAGCCCAAAGCTTTGCGGAAAGCTTCAAGCTTCTCACGAGACAATGCCTTTGTGAAAAGATCTGCAAGGTTGTCCTGTGTTGGCACATACGCCAAGCTGATCTCTCCTGCTAAGAGCCTCTCCCTGACATAGTGGTAATGCACCTCAATGTGCTTTGTGCGATCATAAAAAATTGGGTTCCTCGCAACTGCCAATGCGCTCTGACTGTCAGTGTAGATAGTGTTGGCAGTGTCCTGTCCAACACCCAAATCAGCCATAAGGCGTCTGAGCCATACACACTCAACCGTAGCTGTGAAGACTGTCCTGTACTCAGCCTCACAACTCGAAGTGTCCACAGTAGGTTGCTTCTTGCTCAACCATGATATACATGAACTACCAAGCATGAAACAAAAACCACTTGTGGACACTCGCGTGTCAAAACAACCAGCCCAATCTGAGGCCGAAAAAGCATGTAAGTCTGGCGGCAATGATCTCCCCTTGGTATAAAACAAGCCAAGATGTAAAGTGCCACTCTAGTAGTGGAAAATCCTCATGACAGCCTGCCAATGCTTAGACCATGGGCTATGCATAAATCTGTTGATCTGTCAGACTGCAAACTAAATATCCGGCCTCGTGTTGCATACATAAATGAGGCATCCAACAATAGTTTGGTAAAGAGTGACATTTGCAGGATCACCAGCATCATGAAGACTCAATTTTAAACTTGTTTCCATGGGAGTGGAAATAGGTTTGCAATCCTTAAGTCCAAACTTACATAGCAATGTCTCTATGTAACTTTTCTGACACAAGGCAATACCACCATCACACTGCTTAAACTATATACCTAAGTAATGATGCAACAGTCCCAAACCTTTCATCTTGAAAGTAGCATTCAAATCAGCCCTAAATTCAGCAATATGTCTCTCATTTGGTCCAATGATCAGCAAATCATCGACATAAAGAACCACAATAAGAAGTACATCACCCTCACGCTTTACATACAATGTGCTTTTTGTTGGACTGTTACGAAAGCTTCGTTTGACCAAATGAGTGTCATCTTTCTCATACCAAGCACGAGGAGATTGCTTCAACCCATACAAAGCCTTCTTACATCTGCACACTTTGTCCTCTTGTCCTTTTATGACAAATCCGCAAGGCTGCGTTACATAAACTTCCTCAAATATGTCACCATTCAAGAAAGCAGTAACAATGTCTGATTGATGTACATCCCAACCAAAGTGAGCTGCCAATGCACATAGAAAACACATAGTAGTCATACGACAAGTGGGAGCAAAAGTCTCTTCATAATGTATGCCATTTTGCTGTGCATAACCGTTTGCAACAAGTCGAGCCTTATGGCGATCGATCTCACCATCTGGCTTGCGTTTCAACTTGTAAACCCACTTCGTACCAATGGCCTTTTTGCTAAGAGGCAAATCACATAAAAGTCCATTTGTCATTTTCTATAAGTGCATCATATTCTAATTGCATGGCAACCATCCAATTTTCTGAATTCTGTGCTTCATCAAAAGACAGAGGCTCCTCAACATCATGTAAGCTAGACACAGCCAAAGCATAACAATTTGATGCATAAGATGCATGGCGAGAGCCTGAACAAGTACGACTAGACAAAGGTGCATCCAATTTACTGTCACGCAAAGTGTGCACCAGCCATTTTGGCAAACCTCTAGCCTGCTCATTTTCAACCCTTTCCTCATCAAATACATCATGTACATCTGCATCAGTAATAGGCTGATCTGTAACATTCTCAGAAACCCCCATATACTGTACATTTGCCTCATTGAAAATTACATTCGTATTTCCACCACTGAAAAGAAGCAACAAAGTGTCATAAATGTCCTGTGAGCTTACATTATTGTCTCTAGTACATGACAGCAAGGGCTGAAGAGAATCTTCCACAAACACTACATTCCGTGAAACCAGAATACGCTTTGTTTGTGGATGATATAACCTGTAACCTTTGCTTTCAGCACTATAACCAACAGAAATACATTTGACAGCCTTATCATCCAATTTTCTGCGTTGTGTTTGTGGCACCAAAGCATATGCCAAATAGCCAAAAACACGCATATGCTCAATAGAAGGCTTTCTATCATGCCATGTTTCATATGGAGTAATAGACCGCAAAGCTTTCGTAGGACACCTGTTAAGTACATAAGTGGCACACATGATGGCCTCAAGCAAAAAAGAATGCGGCAAAGCTTGACTTTTGACCATACCTCGTGCTATTTTCATCAGTGACCCGTTTTTCCTCTTAGCAACACCATTTTGCTAAGGTGTATAAGGCACCGTACATTGGTGTTTTATCCCATGACTAGCCAAAAATGCATTAAATTCATGAGACATATACTCTCCCCCTCGATCGGAACGGAGGGTGCCCATAGTACATTTCGAGACATTTTCAGCAATAGCCAGAAATTGTTTGAAGCACATAAAAACTTCGAACTTCACTTTAAGCGGAAATACCCATGCATGTCTGGAGTAATCATGAATAAAAGTCACGAAGTACAGGTAATTGTCTAAGGACGGAGTTTGCATGGACCCACAAACATCACTATGCACAAGCTGCAACCTGCATGTGGCCCGAAATGGACCATCCTTTGAAAACTTAGAACGCTGCATCTTACCCAAAATACAGCCTTCACAAACATGTTTGACAGGTGCTTCAAGAGGCGGCAAAGAAACAACCATATCAGATTTCTGAAAACACAACAAACTGACAAAATTCAGATGACCAAAACGTGCATGCCAAAGTTTTGCATCTGAAATAGCCCTTGAATCTGCAACAACATTTGCAAAATTTTGTCCACACTTGTCATACAAAGTGAGCTTATACAACCCACGGCACAAAAGGCCAGATGCAACAATTTCATCACCAAAACTGAGATTATAAATTGTACATTTGTCATCCACAAATTTGACTACAAGTCCAAGTCTAGCAAGTGCAGATACAGACAAGAGATTCTTCTTAATCCCAGGTACATAAAGTGCATCAACAAGTGTGAAGGAACTGCCATTTGCAACAGTAAGCACAATCTTTTCAACTCCCTGAACCGGATAAGAGGCATTGTTGGCACAAGTGACAGAATTCCCATGAGGGACAGACTCGAGAGAGGTGAATAATTCACAATGTGAGGTAATGTGCTTTGTAGCACCTCTATCGAAATACAACACATGTGAATCTGTAGCAACTGACAAGCTTACAGCATGGACAGCAAGATTGTAAATACACTCTGCGTTAAAAGCCAATTCTGCATCAACATCAGCATCACAACCTCCTTTCACAGAAGACTCAACAATGACTGCATTCGTAGTGGAACCAGCATTTGCAGTGGAACCACCCTCTTTCTTCTTAGCCCCTTTGGCCTTCAACTTAGGACACGACTTGATCAAGTGATCATTAGCTTTAGAATAATGGCAACGCATCTTCTTTTTGCCTTTATCACCAGAATTTCCAGAGGAATTGCTGCTAGTAGAAGTATTAAGAACATAATTTTTACCACTCACAGCAAAACCATAAAAAGTGGCTGCATTGCTGTTATCACCCTTTCTTTGAGAAGCAATAAAAACTTGTTCAACTGCACGCTGCGTAGTTCTATTTTTTTTGGAAAGTGACTCTTATAACAGCAATGTGCATAATGCAATAACTTTAGGATTTCCTTGGATCATCAGTCTCCAAGTACTAGTAAAAGTCTGATAGGAATCTAGTAAGGCATCAAGAACAATCTGCATAAGGGAACTGTCTGAAATGACTTCACCTGCAGAAATAAGTTGCTCATTGATATCCTTGACACTAGCAAGAAAAGTGTCCATATCATCTTCCTCATGCATAATCTTCGACTCCAGCTCTTTACGCAGCAAAGCAATTTTAGCCTCATTGCGGCTTTGCATAAAGACCTGCTAGAATATCCCAAGCTTGTTTTGCAGATTTTGTTGAACGAATGTGAGGAACAATGGTACGCTTCACAGACAACGCAATCAATGCATGAGCCTGCGCATCATTTACATCCCAACGAGCTTGTTCTGCCGTAAGCAAAACAACTCTAATAGCAGCAATCCTTGAAGCAAGACCTACAACATCCTCAACATCGTCTACATCCTTAGAACCAGAACGTACATCAATGCCCTGCACAATGTTCCAGACGCCCTTTGACACAAGAACATATCGCATCATATAAGCCTACATAGGATAGTTGTTCCCATCCAACCTGTCCTCAACAACAAACATCTTAAACACATCTGTGTTGTTGTCAGCCATGGTAAATGTTGCACCTAATGTGAAAACTGCTCGAAAATAGGAGAAACGGAACGGGAACAATAGGTGTTATATATCACAAACCGTAAAAGACTACGAGACACCTGTTATGCAAAAAACAGCACTGACAAAAATTATGCACAAAATGACAGAATAACCTGTGCAGTATTGCCTGTAGTAGAAACAAAGGTCGAAATGAGCCCGAATCAAAAATCAGAGCAGACTGAAATCGAACGCTTACCAAAGCTCACTGAAATCGGAGAAAGTGAGCAGGCGTGTGCTGGAGCAACTGACGACTAAGCTCAGGAGGACGCAACCTCCTTTGATATCAATTGTTGGAATTAGGGTTGCAGAGAAACGCACACAGCTTGGAGAAGACGAAGGAAGCTCAAGGCACACGATAGAGAGTGTGTTACTTAGTATGCAATGGAAAGATAGATAGCTCTAGAGTGATGGGCGTATATACAATGCTCGGAGAAAAAAATCTCCTAAAGAGGAAAAAAATACCCCGACGGTCCTAGTGTGTTCACACACATCACTACCACATGTATATGGTAATAGAACAAAAAGCTCCTCAAGCACTTTTTGTGCTCTTTATGAAGTGCACCACATTTGGCATACATGTCAACCAAGACAGTGCCAAGCATATCTGATTGCATTTGGAGAGACAACCTCGCTTCACATCTATCGAAAACAAGCAAGAGCTTCTTGGTCCTACCCAAGGTGGGCATATCCCGCAATCGGTGCATTCCAAAAGACGTCATGAATTATTTTGCCCATATCAACATCTTGTGTAATGCCACATGTCTTCAAGGTGCGAGTGTATGTGATTGCATTTGGAGAGATGTCCCGTTTCTGCATTTGCTAAAAACAGCCCAAAGCTTCCTGACCATGACCCTTGCCTTCAAGATGTAAGCATATGTGATTGCATCTAGAGTAAAAACCCTCCCTTGATATCTGCCGAAAACAGCCCAGAGCTTCTTGGCCCTACCCCAAATTGGGCATATCCAACAATCAGTGCATTCCAAAAGACATCATGAATCATTTTGCCCATATCAACATCTTGTGTAATGCCACATGTCTTCAAGGTGCGAGTGTATGTAATTGCATTTGGAGAGATGTCCCCTTTCTGCATCTGCTAAAAATAGCCCAAAGCTTCTTGACCATGACCCTTGTCTTCAAGATGTAAGCGTATGTGATTGCATCTAAAGTAGAAACCCTCGCTTGACATCTGTCGAAAACAGTCCAAGAGTTTCTGGCCCTACCCCAAGTTGGGCATATCCCACAATCAGTGCATTCCAAGAGATGACATCACGAATATGAAGCTCCTCAAGCACTTTTTGTGCTTTCTGAAGTGCACCACATTTTGCATACATGTCGACCAAGGCAATGCCAAGTGTATGTGATTGCATATGGAGAGACACTCTCGATTCGCATTTGCCAAAAACAGGCTATAGTTTCTTGGCCCTACCTAAGTTGGCATATCCTGCAATCACTGTATTCCAAGAGACGACATCTCGGACAGGAAGCTCCTCGATCACTTTTTGTACTTTATGAAGTACACCATATTTGGCATACATGTCGACCAAGGCACTGCCAAGCATGATGTTTTCTTTCACAATCATTGACTAACAATATCATTGTGAATTCTTTTGACCATATCAGCATCTTGGGCATATCCCACAATCACTGCATTCTAAGAGACAACATCCCGGACAGGAAGCTTCTCAAGCAATTTTTGTGCTTCATGAAGTGAACCACATGTGGCATACATGATGTACGTGACTCCATTTGGAGAGATCTCTGCAAATGCTGAAAACAATCGGTAGCCACTGGAAATCATGATCTGCATACTTTTGACTTCCAACCTTGAAGAGCCCATCTAGTTGTGGCCATGGCTGATGATGTCAGGCTTGTAGTGGTGCTCGGAGGAAATAGGGGAGATGTTGGAGTAGAGGATGTAGTCGAGTTGAAACAGGGTAGCTGCATTCGAAAAAACGAAGGTTGAAGGCAACGGCGAGGGCACATAGTGTCGCGACTTGCATGGGCTCTCTCTCTCTCTCTCTCTCTCAGAGCTTGTTGTGTTGTGGACTCATCCGACGCTTAGCGCACGCTGGTCGGGACCCGGCGAGCATATAGTATAAATTTTACGTACATCTCTGTTTAACTTCACATTTTTATGCTTAGGAATCCCTGCGGGATCAGCGCTTCTTCTTCTTCTTGTTTTCCAAGCCTCTGTTGCTTTTCATACTTTGGCTTCTAGTCTGACACGTCATATTTTACTAATAGGCTGCCTAGACCCATATGTGTTGGGAATGGTTGAGCTGCGAGACTCGGCCATCAGCTTTGTCGTTTTGTTGCCATGTAGATCTTTCATGCATCTATTCACATGGAAAGCTAGCGGTGGGGATAAAGAGCTCACCTTCGGTGATTAGCAGAGAGAGGAAGAGACTCAGTGTAGTGCAAGCCAGAGATGTTGCACCAACATAAGGAAGCCAGGAGCAGGAGAAGATACGGATGAAGATTAGGTGATGGGATGGCATCGCTCGATATGCTGAGTAGCTGTCAGAATCCTCTCTCTCTCTCTGTGTGTGTGTGTGTGTGTCTCACTGTTCGTGCAGTGAACACTTCCCAAAGGTGTGAGCTACAATTGTGTGGTCATGCCCACGGTCTGGATGAAGATGGGCACCATGGTCCCCCCTCCACCCCCCGCCCCCCCAATATTATCTATGGTATAGAAAGATATAAATTCACCCTAGCCTTGCTCTCTCATGATGAGTAATTCTCCCTAGCTAGTTTACTTATTGAAATATAATACTTATGTAACTTCCCTCTTACTTTATGATGGTCAATCCAAAGCATGTGGCCCAAAACATGTTAATATTTCTTAAGAGTGAACTTAGATCTATAACATGGATATCTATCCAATTTGCTATGCTTATGCATATGCATGTGAGATTGACAATGTTGAAGTTAGGGTTGCACGAAAACACACACAGTTTGGAGAAGACGAAGGAAGCTCAAGGCACACAATAGAGAGTGTATTACTTAGTGTGCAATGGAAAGATAGATAGCCCTAGAATGATGGGCATATATACAATGCATGGGGGGGAAAAACCTCCTAATGACGGAAAAATTTCCCCGACGCTCCTAAGTGTGTTCACACACATCACTATCACATGTATATGGTAAAAAATCTCCCTTGGAGTGATGCGGTGAACGAGAGCTGGCACATAGAGTAAAGGGAAGTGCCATGCCCTGATGACATGATCAGTCCACAAAGGGGAGTAAGCCGAAAGCTTTGCGGAAAGCTTCGAACTGCTCACGAAACAATGCCTTTGTGAAAAGATCTGCAAGGTTGTCCTGTGTTGGCACATAAGCCAAGCTGATCTCTCCTGTTGAGAGCCTCTCCCTGACATAGTGGTAATGCACCTCACTGTGCTTTGTGCGAGCATGAAATACTGGGTTCCTCACAACAACTGCCAATGCGCTCTGACTGTCAGAGTAGATAGTGTTGGCAGTGTCTTATCCAACACCCAAATCGGCCATAAGGTGTCTGAGCCATACACATTCAACCGTAGTTGTGAAGACTGCCCTGTACTCAGCCTCACAGCTGGAAGTGGCCACAGTAGGTTACTTCTTGCTCAACCATGATATACATGAACTGCCAAGCATGAAACAAAAACCACTTGTGGACACTCATGTGTCAAAAGAACCAGCCCAATCTGAGTCCAAAAAAGCATGTAAGTCTGGCGGCAATGATCCTCCCTTGGGATAAAACAAGCCAAGATGTAAAGTGCCACTCTAGTAGTGGAAAATCCTCATGACAGCCTGCCAATGCTTAGACCATGGGCTATGCATAAATCTGTTGATCTGTCAGACTGCAAACTAAATATCCGGCCTCGTGTTGCATACATAAATGAGGCATCCAACAATAGTTTGGTAAAGAGTGACATTTGCAGGATCACCAGCATCATACTCAATTTTAAACTTGTTTCCATGGGAGTGGAAATAGGTTTGCAATCCTTAAGTCCAAACTTACATAGCAATGTCTCTATGTAACTTTTCTGACACAAGGCAATACCACCATCACACTGCTTAAACTATATACCCAAGTAATGATGCAACAGTCCCAAACCTTTCATCTTGAAAGTAGCATTCAAATCAGCCTTAAATTCGGCAATATGTCTCTCATTTGGTCCAGTGATAGCAAATCATCCACATAAAGAACCACAATGAGAAGTACATCACTCTCACGCTTTACATACAATGTGTTTTCTATTGGACTGTTACAAAAGCCTCGTTTGACCAAATGAGTGTCAGCCTTCTCATACCAAGCATGAGGAGATTGATTTAACATATACAAAGCTTTCTTACATCTACACACTTTATCCTCTTGTCCTTTCTTGACAAAACCGTGAGGCTGCGTTACATAAACTTCCTCAAATATGTCACCATTCAAGAAAGCAGTAACGATGTCAGATTGATGTACATCCCAACCAAAATGAGCTGCCAATGCACATAGAAAACGTACAGTAGTCATATGACAAGTGGGAGAAAAAGTCTCTTCATAATCTATGCCTTTTTGCTCTGCATAACCCTTTGCAACAAGTCGAGCCTTATAGAGATCAATCTCACCATCCGGCTTGTGTTTCAACTTGTAAACCCACTTCGTACCAATGGCCTTTTTTTCCAGGAGGCAAATCACATAAAGTCCATGTGTCATTTTCTATAAGCGCATCATATTCATATTGCATGGCAACCATCCAATGTTTTGAATTATGTGCTTCATCAAAAGATAGAGGTTCCTCAACATCATGTAATCTAGACACAGCCAAAGCATAACAATCTGATGCTTAAGATGCATGGGGAGAACCTAAACGAGTACGACTAGACGAAGGTGCATCCAATTTACTGTCACACAAAGTATGCACCGGCCATTTAGGCATACATCTACCCAGTTCATTTTGAGCCCTTTCCTTATCAAGTACATCATGTACATCTGCATCAGTAATAGACTGATCTGTAACATTTTCAGAAACCCCCATAGGCTGTACATTTGCCTCATTGGAATTTACATTTGAACTTCCATCACTGAAAAGAGGCAACAAAGTGTCATAAATGTTATGTGAGTTGACATTATGTCTCTAGTACATGACATCAAGGGCTGAACTGAATCTTCCACAAACACAACATCCCCTGAGACCAAGATACTCTTTGTTTGTGGATGATACATCTAACATTTGCTTTCAGTACTATAACCGACAAAAATACATTTGACAGCCTTATCATCCAATTTTTGCGATGTGTTTGTGGCATCAAAGCATATGCCAAACAGCCAAAAACATGCATGTTCTCAATAGAAGGATTTCTATCATGCCATGCTTCATATGGAGTAATAGGCTGCAAAGCTTTTGTAGGACACTTGTTAAGTACATAAGTGGCATTTTCGTAAGCCAAAACGAATGCGCTTAAGCTTGACTTTTGACCATACATCGTGTCATTTTCGTAAGTGATCTGTTTTTACTCTCAGCAACACCATTTTTCTGAGGTGTATAAGGCACTGTATATTGGTGTTTTATCCCATGACTAGCCAGAAATGCATTAAATTCATGAGACATGTACTCCCCCCCTCGATCGGAACGGAGGGTGTCCATAGTACATTTTGAGAAATTTTGAGCCATAGCGAGAAATTTTTTGAAGCACATAAATACTTCAGACTTTGCTTTAAGTGGAAATACCTATGCATGCATGGAGTAATCATCAATGAAAGTCATGAAGTAAAGGTAATTGCCCAAGGACTGAGTTTGCATGGGCCCAAAAACATCACTATGCACAAGCTGCAACCTACGTGTGGCCCTAACTGAACCATTCTTTGGAAACTTCGGACACTGCATCTTACCCAAAATACAGCCTTCACAAACATTTTTGACAGATGCTTCAAGAGGCGGCAAAGAAGCAACCATATCAAATTTCTGCAAATGTAGCAATCTGACAAAATTCAGATGTCCAAAATGTGCATGCCAAAGTTTTTCATCTGAAATAGCCTTTGAGTCCACAGCCGCATTTGCAAAATTCTACACACACTTGTCATACAAAGTGAGCTTATACAACCCATGTAGATGCAACAATTTCATCACCAAAACTGAGATCATGTAATGTACATCTGTCATCCACAAATTTGACTATAAGTCCAAGTCTAGCAAGTGCATATACAAATAAAAGATTCTTTTTTGTTTATAAAGTGCATCAAAAAGTGTGATGAAAGAACTTCCATTTACAACAGTAAGCACAATCTTTCCAACTCCCTGAACCGGATAAGAGGCATTGTTGGCACAAGTAACTGAATTCCCATGAGGGACAGACTCAAGAGAGGTGAACAAGTCATGATGTGAGGTAATGTGCTTTGTAGCACCACTGTCAAAATACCGCACATGTGAATATGCAACAACTGACATGCATGCATCATGGACATTAGGATTATAGGTACACTTTGTAGTGAAAGCCCATTCTGCATCAACATCAGCATCACAGTCTCCTTTCACAGAAGAATCAACAATAGCTGCATTTGTAGTGGAACCAACATTTGCTGTGGAACCACCCTCTTTCTTCTTAGCCTCTTTGGCCTTCAACTTAGGACACTGCTTGATCAAGTTATCATTAGCTTTACAATAATGGCAACACATCTTCTTTTTACCCGTATCAGCAAAATTTCCAAACAAATTGCTGCCAACAGAAGCATTAGGAACATGTGGTTTTTCACTCGTAGAAGAACCATAAGAAGTGGCTGCATTGATGTTACCACCTTTTCTTTGAGCAGCAATAAAGGCCTGTTTAATTGCACACTGTCTAGTCCTGTTTTTTTTTGGAAAGGAACTCTTGCAACAACAATGTGCATAAGGCATCAAACTTGACAACTTCAGAATTTCTTTGGGTCATAAGTCTCCAAGTACTAGCAAAAATCTGGTAAGAATCTGGCAAGGCATCAAGAACAGTCTACACAAGGGAACTGCCTGAAATGACTTCACCTGCAGAAATAAGTTGCTCATTGATATCCTTGACACCAGCAAGGAAAGTGTCCATATCATCTTCCTCATGCATAATCTTCGACTCCAGCTCTTTACACAACAATGCAATTTTATCCTCATTCCGACTTGCATAAAGACCAGCAAGAATATCCCAAGCCTGTTTTGCAGATTTCGTTGAACGAATATGAAGAGTAATAGTGCACTTCACAAACAACGCAATCAATGCAAGAGCCTACGCATCTTTTACATCCCAACGAGCTTCGTAGGTAGAACAACTCTAACAGCAACAATCCTTGCAGCAAGACCTGCAACATCCTCAATGTCCCCTGTATCCTCAAAACTAGGATGTACATTAACGTCCTACACAATTTTCCAAATGCCCTTCGACACAAGAACATGCTGCATCATGTAAGCCCACATAGGGTAATTGTCCCCATCCAATCTGTCCTCAACAGCAAACATCTTGAACACATCTGTGTTGTTGTCACCCCCATGGTAAATGTTTCACCTGATGTGAAAATTGCCCGAAAAGAGGAGAAGGAAGGCAGGAAAAACATGTGCTATATAGCACAAACCATAGAAGACCGTAAGGGACATGTTATGCAAAAAACGACAGTGACATAACTTTTGCACAAGATGATGAAATTGCCTACGTAGTACTGCATGTAGTGGAAACGAAGGCCGAGATGAGCCCGACTGAAAAATCTGAGCGAACTCATCTCTTCGAGCTCTCCCAAAAATTTTGTTGACCTGCGAACGCTCACCAAAGCTCACAGAAATCGGAGAAAGTGAGCAGGCCTGTGGCGACTAAGCCTAGGAGGATGCAACCTGCTCTGATACCAATTGTTGGAATTAGGGTTGCACAAAAACACACATAGCTTGCAGAAGATGAAGGAATCTCAAGGCACACAACAGAGAGTGTATTACTTAGTGTGAAATGGAAAGATAGATAGCCCTAGAATGATGGGCGTATATACAATGCACAGGGGAAAAACCTCCTAGTGAGGGAAAAAAAGCCCCGGTGGTCCTACGTGTGTTCACACACATCACTACCACATGTATATGGTAACAAACAATGGTGATTAATTTAGAATTTTGGTGGATTATCCTAATGTGGTAGAATCATTATTCTAATGCCCTTAGATAACAGCCGCAAACCTTCAAAACTCATTGGATACATTTTTGATGTCTCTTGGGAATAGTTCGATGACATCAAACTTATTATTATTACTCTTCTTCTTTTTCTTCTTCTTCTTCTTCTTCTTCTCTCTCTCTCTCTCTCTCTCTCTCTCTCTCTCTCTCACACACACACACACACACACACACACACACACACACACACACACACACACACACACACACACACACACACACACACACACACACACACACACACACACACAGAGTTAGAGCTTTGAGCTCTCAAGATTGTTGATGCGGCATTAGAATAGTGCCTCTCACTTTGTCTCTTATATATATCTTTGAAGCCTCATGAAATAGTCCTACGACATTATAATTTACTTCTTCCCTCTACTATTCTTCTTCTTCTTATCCCAACCCCTTCATCCTCCCCACCTTCCACAACACACCTTCCTAGCAAGCCCCCGTGTATTTTCACCTTGTTGCTCAAACATGACATAGAGAGGGTAGAAAGGTGTACTTTGTTTAGGATTGTACACATGGACCATGGATATTTAAAAGGATTTTGAGTTTCACTGTGGCCCATGTGACAGTTTAATGTGATCTATTGCAAAGCAAGTTGGAAGATCCAAGCGTAGGTTTTGTTGGTCCACAGTAGTTGCAATGACCCTCCGCTCCATTGTCAATTTGTCAATGTCATATCTCTCTCTCTCTCTCTCTCTCTCTCTCTCTCTCTCTCTCTCTCTCTCTCTCTCTCTCTCTCTCTCTCTCTCTCTTCTGGTACACTATGCGATGCAACTATAAGCAATTTATAATTGTTTCAACCTCAAAATTTAGCATTGAAGAGAGAAACAATGATTTAAGGGTGTCCTCTTAAAAAACACAACCAAACACAGATGCCTTTGCCTATGAAAATCCAATAAAATTGGAAGAACTTTTCCATCATGCATGCTTGGAAATTTTTGAAATAATCCCACCATGCTTCTTTTGGCTTGATAAAACAAGCCTTTATATCCCTTAGCCAAACATCGTTTGTCCATTGGCCAAAGGTCACATGAATGACCCATCTATTTGTTTTACCTTCCTACGTACTCACTCACCTATTATGCTCCACAATCTCCATCCTTTTGACACCAGCTCCTAAAGTGCTACAAACTAACCATCACTATGTGACAAAAGTTTACAACGTACATTAATATACTCAACAAAATAAGAACACCACAGCATACTAATGTTGACATCACCTTCTTAAACAATGCATATTTCTGACCAATCCCACAACCCAACCTTATATGCCACTTATTATATTCAAATAAAGACAAAGACTTGCACAAATCAACATGTATTTAACAACACCCCCTGTGCACCTTCAACTATCCTTGCACAAGATAAGAGGTCTACATCTTGCAGCAAGACCATACAAATACCATGCAATTCTAAGTTAACCGCAGGCCTCCATGCATCTTTGCATCTCAAACCAGGACTTATTGTAGAGCCTTGTGCTAGAAACATTCACATTCAAGATGGCCTTGTCAATGGAGCAGATGGGATCTTCAGAGTAATTACAAACACAACTACAAAACAAACATTTTGGACACCAATAAAGAAAATAACTCATGATTTCCAAATAGGCAAGAACCCATTAAACACTATCACAAGGACACAATTTCAAGGATCCATAATGTTTGTTTTGTAGTTTGTTTGTAATTCCTTTGAAGATCCCATTTGCTCAATTGACAAGGCCATCTTGAATGTCAATGTTTCCAGCACAAAGCTCTACAATAAGTCCTGGTTTGAGATGTAGAGATATCTGCATGGAGGCCTACGATCAACTTAGGATTGCATGGTATCTATATGGTCTTGCTGCAAGATGTAGACCTCTTATCTTGTGCAAGGATAGTCAATGGTGCACCTGGTGTGTTGTTAAATACATTTGATTTGTGTGAGTCTTTGTCTTTGTTTGAATATAATAAGTGGGGTATAAGGTTGGGTTGTGGGATTGGTAAAAAATATGCATTGTTTAAGAAGGTGATGTCAACATCAGTATGTTGTGATGTTCTTATCTTGTTGAGGATATTAATGTACATTGTATCTTTTTTCACATAGTGATGGTTAGTTCGTAGCACTTTACGAGCCGATGTCAAAAGGATGGAGCTTGTCGAGCATAATAGGTGAGTGACTATGTAGGAAGGTAAATCAAATAGATGGGTCATCATCCTTGAAAGTCATTCATGTGACCTTTAGCAAAGCGATATCGAGGCTTATTTTATGAATCCAAAAGAAGCATGGTGGGGTAATTTCAAAAAAATTCCAAGGAGGCATGATGAAAAAGTTCTTCCAAGTTTATCGGCTTTTCATAGGCAAAGGCCTCTGTGTTTGGTTGTGTTTTTAAGGAGGACACCCTTAAATCATTGTTTCTCTCTTTAATGCTAGATTTTGAGATTGAAGCAATTCTAAATTTATTGTAGCAGACCAACATTGCACAGTGTACCAGAAGAGAGAGAGAGAGAGAGAGAGAGAGGGAGAGAGAGAGAGAGAGAGAGAGAGAGAGAGAGAGAGAGAGAGAGAGAGAGAGAGAGAGAGAGAGAGAGAGAGAGAGGACATTGACAATTTGACAATGGAGCAAAGGGCCATTGCAGCTAACTATTATGGACCAACAAAACCTACGCTTGGGCCTTCCAACTTGCTTTGCCAATAGATCACCTTAAACTGTCACATGGGCCACTATGAAACTCAGAATCCTTTTAAATCTCCAATAGATCACATTAAAGTGTCACATGAGCCATAGTGAAACTCAAAATCCTTTTAAATCTCCATGGTCCATGTGTACATTCATAAACAAAGTACAACTTTCTACCCTCTCTACAACATGTTTGAGCAACAAGGTGAAAATACATTGGGGCTTGCTAGGAAGGTATGTTGTGAAGGGCGGGGAGGATGAAGGGGTTGGGATGATCAGGCAAATGGGAAGAGAAGGTATAAGGTAGAATGGTCATACCAAATTGTGTAGTGGTTGTGGCGGGGAAGTTGTTGGCTATTCAGATGTGGTCTAAGGTGGATCCATAGATTGTTGTGTTCTTTGTTATTCATTGGTGGAAGATAAATGATGATAGTAGTTCGTGTAGTTTTGTGTAGCTTGGGTTCCTTAAGTTGGTGTCCACATTGAAATCACCTAAGATTATTGAAGGAGAATTTTCTGTTGAAGGGACAAAACATTAGATAGTGTGTGAAGAAAGGAGGGAAACGGGGTAGATGGATTTCAATAGAGTGTGATTATGGTGATAGGGTGCATTGTGCGCAAGCTAAGAGTTGTTGCTATCAATTCAGTGTTGAAGGCAGAGATCACTTCATGTCTTTGTATGTTAATTGTTTCTTTGTAGAATAGAGATAAGCCAGAGGGGCCACAAGATTTAATGTGCGTGTAGATTGGTATGTTTATGTTTGGGTGTGTTTGCAGTTTGGTTTCTTGAAGGCAGAGAATATGGGGAGCCAATAAGCTTGTGTGGTTGGTTTGAAAGTGTCTTTGGAGAGAAACAATATTAGGGATTGTATTATAAAGTGAGTCTGGGTGAGCTCGTGGAGGTTGCGTTCAACTAGAATCCACCTTGCGTGTGTGCAAAGGAGGTATATTTCTTCTAAAACATCCTGGTCTACTTTGATATGGTCATTGTTTAGTTGTTGAAGGAGGTAGAGGTTGTTAGGATCACAGATGCACGAGAGAGCATTATAAGTTAGTCTATTCGACTTGATTTTTCTTGGGTCAAAAGCTAGAGTATTTAATGTCAACCCTTGAGCACAATAGGTTGTTCTTGCAGCTGTTGGTTGTAATAGAAATTGTGTCCTTGTGATAGTGTTTAATGGGTTCTTGCCTATTTGGAAATCACGGGTTATTTTCTTTATTGGTGTCCATTGTGGGTTTATCAATGGATTGTAGAGTTGTTTATGTTCATATATATACTACTATGTCCTATAGTAGTACCACTTATCAGCACATTCTCCTTTAAATGGAGATTGTCGGGGTAAAGGAGGTGTGTATCTTACCCTGGTTGGATGCACGAGAGGCATTCAATCGGCCATCATTGTACACACACCTTATTCTTTACTAGATAGAAATATAAGGGGCTCTCTCACATTGTGGTGAGTTGCTCCACTCACACAACGTGTCTTCTACTCTTCTTCTCCCTTGCACTCTGTACACATTATGCATCGCTTTTGCACCTAGCGCACTCTTCATTGCTCACTCTTCTCAAGAAAATCCTTTTGAAAATTGGAATGCTTCTTACCAAAATATATTATGCAATTGGTGAGAATTAGAACTTTCATGTGACACATAACAAAACGTTGACACCCTATGTCTAAATCCATGGGTACGTTTTCTCTCCACATGCAAAGAGTAAATGCCAAAACTAGTGATTTTCTTTGTAAAAGAAGAGGGATGTTTTGTGGAGTATCTCTGCTTAACATCATGGAATCCCTAAAATTTCTTAAATCCATAATCTGATGGATGTTGTAGTGTGCCCAATCAAGGAAACACAAGAACCACACCTGCACCCCTATGCTTAAAGTTGGATTCCCTTATGGCTATACATTGCTTCTAGCTTGAGTAGCCAAACATGATCCTAGACATGATCAAGGCTAACTTCAGGCTGCATCCTTGTAGTGTCCTAATATAGTGAAAATGGATCTTGGTTTTCACATCTTCCAAGGCATTACACTCATACTGATGCATAATGCCTCAAGGTTGAGTAGTTAAGGGTGACCCTAGATGTGACCAAAGCTAACTTCAAACCAAACACTTGTAGTGTTCTGAAATGGGAATTTCAAATTAGTAACACAATTTCTACTTGCTCATCGCCATACATGAATCATTAAATTCTAAAAACAAGACATGGATGCTAGGAACTGAATAGGAAACGCATTTACTACACACTTTTAGTGTAAAACAATGATTGTATATTGATCCAAATAGATACACCTAATAGAAGCTTTTCTAGCCAAACTCTACAAACTAATAACATCTATTTTATTTATGGCCATATCTCATGAGGAATATCTCATGAGGAATATCTCATGACTATAGACATTCTAGTTGATTATCTAGGCTCTAAGCGTCATCCTACTTTGTTACCCATAGTAGAGGGCAATCTCTTTTGGTATGTGAATCCTAAAAACAATGAAAGCACAAATTTTCTCTCTTTGATCATCCAAAAATAGCAAAAGATAGAGATTTTGCAGAGAGTGTGTCCCACTTGGGAGATTCAATAACTGAGATCATTTGTGTTTGTTGCAATCCTTTCTCATATGCATCATGTACTAAAGGGTTTGCAATTGTGTCTTCCAATGCCTTTGGATGCAACCATGTAGTGGTTTTTGTTTCATGCTTAGAAGTTCATGCATATCATGGTTGAGCAAGAAGCAACCTACTTTGGCCACTTCCAGTTGTGAGGCTGAGTACATGGCACTCTTCATAGCTATGATTGAGTGTGTATAGACACCTTATGGATGATTTGGGTGTTGGACATGACACTACCAACATCATCTACACAGAAAATATGAGTGCATTGTTAGTTGTGAGGAAGCATGCTTTTAATTCTCACACAAAGCACATTGAGGTGCATTATCACTATGCCAGGGAGAGACTCTCAGTAGGAGAGATCAGCTTGGTTTATGTGCCAACAAAGGGCAACCTTGCAAATTTGTTCACAAAGGCATTGCTTCCTGATAAGTTCAAAGATTTTTACAAAGCTTTGGGTTTACTTGCCTTTCTGGATTGATCGTGCACTCAGGTCATGGAACTTCCCTATACACTACGTGCTAGCTCTCGTTCAACGCATCACTCCTAGGGGGGATTTGTTACAAAATATATGTGGTAGTGATGTGTGTGAACACATTAGGACCACCAGGGCATTTTTCCCCTCACTAGTAGGTTTTTTCCCATGCATTGTATATATGCCCATCACTCTATGACTAACTTATCTTTCCTTTGCACACTAAGTAATACTACTCTCTAATTTGTGCCTTGAGCTTCTTCGTCTTCTCCAAGCTGTGTGTGTTTCACTGCAAGCCTATTTCCAATAATACTACCCTCTACCTTATATTTTTAGCTTATAAACCCACTTTGTACCAATGGCCTTCTTGCCAAGAGCAAGTCTTGAACGACCAAGTATTATTCTTCACAAGTGCATCATATTCATTTTGCATAGCAGCCATCCATTTTTTGAATTTTGTGATTTATCTAAACGTAAGAGGTGCCTCCTTGTCACAAACAATTGAAAAATCCAAAACATAACAATTTGATGCACAAGAAGCATGATGATAGCCCGTATGAGTATGACTAGACAAAGGTGCATTCAATTTATTGTTAAAGTATGCACCACCCATTTTGACAGACCTCTAGCTTCCTCATTTTTAACCTAGTCTTCATCAAGTGCAGGATTTACATCTGCATCAAAAATAGGATGATAAGTGACTACTTAAAACCCATGTAGGCTCAATATTTGTCTCATTCAAACTCACATTTATATTCACACCATTGAAAGAGGCAACAAAGTATCAAGAAATTATGGCTTATAATACTTATTTGTTTCATGATGACAATTGGAACTAATCATGCTGATTACTATTGGGTTTTTTTTTGTTATTTTAGGGTAATTAGTTTCTTGTAACAAAGGGCTTTTTTTGGCTTATACAACACCTCTAATTCATTTTTGGATAAAGGTGTTTTGGTAAGCCATGCACAAACAGTATAGTGGTGCTTGATGTGACAGTTTTTGGACAGAAAAATGGGGGATCTTATACTTGATATTTTCATTTTTCTAGCCTAGAGTTGGGGTTGTTTTACTCTGTATCAGACACATGGAAATATCTACATACTACTGCGTAGTGTAAAGGGGGTTTAGTTTCTTGCAACAAAAGGTTTTTTTAGCTTGTATAGTGCCTGTATTTCATTATGGACGAGGATGTTTTGATAACCCATGCACAATCAGTATAGTGATGCTTAAATGTGGCAATACTCGGACAGAGAAAAATGGGGGATCTTATACTTGATACTGTAGTTTGTCTGGCCTAGAGTCGGGGTTGTTTTACTCTATATCAGACACATGGAAATATGTGCTTACTATTGTGTAGTGTAAAGGGGTTTTTGTCTTCCCTTATGCCATTTTTGGGATTGCTACACTTGCAAAGAATTTGCATGTTAACCTCTATTGCATGACACTGACAATGTTGGTAACATATATGGGTTTTTTCTCTTTTAGATAGACAAGCTATCTATAGTCTCATTTTACTAATCTTCCTAGCTTGGGATTATTAGTGTTTTTTCTCATTTACTTACAAACTCTGGTAGGTTGTTATTCGTAAGCCCAAATGAATATGAGAATGTTGATTTGGCTTGCCAAAAGCAGAGCTTTTTTTGAAAAAATGGGAGGTATATGTAGTTGGTATTGAGGACACTTTATGGCTTCATGGTACTTAGTAAAGCTAGTGAAATCAGTGCTTGACAAAATTGGTAAAGCTATTATGGTATTAGTACATATATCAAAGCTGTTAATTAGGTTACTTTACGCTTTATGGTACTTAGAAATTTGGGCCTAGCAAATTGGCAAAACAATATTTGAAAAACTAATCTATGGGTTAAAATAGGAAACTTGGATCAAAAGGGGTAATGGCCTTTTGATCAAAATGATATATATGTTAAATATCTATCTAAAGGTCTTATAAAACATTGGGCGATATAAAACCATACATACAATTACTGACAATAGATGTGATAATAAACTTTTTTTTTTTAAAGAATCAAAAGACAAGAACATTTTGGACAGTGTTTTTAAGTTAAAAAGAGTTGTAAGTTTGGACATGGATAATAACTGATATGGTCCATTGACACCTGTATACACATCCAAGGCTAACGAATCTGTTGTCTAGTTTGGATGAATGCAGGTGAGGACTCTATCCTTTCTTGGATTTTTTTTGGCTTAAAGCTATTGTCTATCATATAATACACCTACTCTTACCACTTGGTTAGTAATTATTTATTGGATCACTATTATTGTATACTAGAATGAGGCTTCATTCTCATATGCCATGTACAAAGATAACTCTAAGACTAAGTTGTTTTTGTACTAATTTTTGCCTTTTCTCTGAAGCCATCTATCTTTTGAATGTAAAAGTTCATTTATGTCTTATTATATAAGTTAAAACAGCTACACACACGTGCTATACATAAGGCTTTTTCATTTTTTGAAAAAAACGGGACGCTGGCTTTAGACTACCTTGAATCTTGGTTCTATGCTTGGACCCACTACCTTTAAATCCTTGATTGGTTGGCTGGTGTTAGGTGGTCCTACATAGGCTAAGATTCCGGTTTCTTGCTCATGGCTTTCATGGTCCTTGTGCATGCTGGTTTAAGGATTGCAGGCCCAAACTATTGGACTAATCTGATATATACTTTCTTTCAGGATCACAAACATTTTAAGTTGATAGCTGGCATGAGGGTAAACCATGACCCAGAGAAACATACAAGGATTTTAAAACAATTTAGATTTTATCTAAAGGACCAGACTCCTAAAAATGCCCTAGCTATTAGAACTAGACCTTTTTTGGCTAGACGGGCCAAACATTATATTACTTACTACCACAAATAATCCATGACTTACTAACTAATTTTGTCTATTGCAGACCCTTGCTCTCTCGCAAGGCTTGGAACTATCTTCTGAACACCTTTCTGTGGCTACCTCTCTTGTCCTCAGATGTATTGGTAGTCTGGATGCTTCTCAATTAATAATGATTCGGCTCTATATTCTGACAAAAAGTTGTCTATCTTACACATGTTGTCCTTTAATGATTGGGTCAAAAATTCTGGCTACCTTGGACAAGGACTCCAAAGATGGGGTGAATATGATTTCCTAATACATAGCCCAATTGCCTATTCTTTTTATAGAGTATCAGCAAGACACAGCACTATGTCTGCTTGTGAGTGTGATAAATTTATCTCATACTACAAAGATTTTGATACTTATGGCTTACATGTCTGCACTTGTAATTTGGATTTCATTGAAAATACCGCAATCAGGAAAATCCTTGCTAAAGGACTTAATCACTTACCCACTTTTCCCAAAAACCCATATCTTGCTTTAATAGCTTTGCTTAGCTGTTTAACTGACCTTGTCAATACTCTCCAACTGGAGAAGACAGTTCTACTGGACTTAATAAAATTGGTTGAAAAAAGATTCTTTCAAAAGATCTCACATATACCTTTGGCTATCTACTAACAGCTCTTGGATCTCACCACAACTAGCTGAGGACTTTCAACGACTTTCACATAACTGGTTTATTGTTGGACTTGATAAAATCTCCAATTGTCCCACTCTTATATGCCAAAACTTGGCTTGGAATGCAACACACTCTAGGATTTCTGGGAAGGAATTCACACCACTTAGAGCTTCCCCCTATGAAGTCACTTGTGTTATTACAAAACATCTTGAAAGTATAGGGTATTTTGATCAAAATAGCAAACTTCCTATACTTTTTCCCACCTATAAGTTACACAAACATAAGTTTAGATGGATATTTAATGCCTCAAATAGTATTTTTTCTAATATTACCAAAGATATTACCCTTTGCATTGACCTTATTCTTTCTAAATTTGAAAATATATGTGCCTCTAAACAGAAAATCTGTTCTGACTTTCTTCAAATTCACTACAAGCCTTTTTGGTTAGTTAAAAATGCCATTGAGGTTACTCTTAACCTACCGAAACAAATCTTTCATCTCTTCACAACTGATATTACTCAATGCTATGAGAATATACCTTTGGAAGGGGAATTACGACTGAAAGATGTTCTATCTCAGATGATTAAGTTGACCTTCAAGAATGCTAAGTGAATGGCTACTTTTACATATCACTCTCCAGACAACCTAGATTGATTAAAAAGACACAATCTTCTCATCCCCTTCACTTTGATGATGTAAAACTATTCAATAACATATCTTGGGTACTTGATAACTGTACCATTCTCGTCGGAGGACAGTGCTTTAATAAAAGCCAGGGAATTCCTATGGGATTTTCCTACTTACTTGTAATGTGTAATCTATACTTAGCCTTCTTTGAATAAAAATGGTTTCTCAAAACCATGAGTGACAAAAGTAAGTATCATATACCTTCCACTTTTTAATCATACTTACAGAGATATGGATGACTTATTAAACCTCAACAACAGATTATTCTCGGATGAGATTAATCTTGTTTATCCCAGCTGCTTAAAGATTGAACCAACCTTTAAACATGGGTTTACTTCACGATCTGGATTTTTTGCCACTACTGTGCAATTCCTTAACTTTTCTATTAAACTACATAACCCTTGTGTAGGAGACTATGACCAAAAGTTCTCTTGGAAAAGAGACCTATTAGATATTCCACCTATTGAGTTCTTAAAAAATAATAGTAACTCTAAAACTAGTCTTAGTACTTGTATAAGCCTCCTATACCTTATAGTTTACTCCTCTTTCAATTGCTTCTTTGCTTGGGAAGATATTGAAATTCTTATACATAAATTTTGCCTTAATGGCTTCTAAAGAAAGGACATCATTAACAAAATCACAGAATCCCTTTCTCATAATGATTGGCTTGGCTTACAGTTCAACCACCTTAACCTCATTTCTCTGATTAGGTAGTAGCCCCATTCACAATGGGCCTACTATCGAACCATTGTGTATGGTGCCTGGGACAAGGTGGGTACACACACACATGTATATATTTAAAACAAAAATATATATTTTTTCTTTCATGCACAGATCCCCTGTTTAAACATTTTTCAAATTGAAAACCGAATTAGTCCGTGTGGTGTTTTTTTTTTTAATAAATGGGGGTAACCCTCCTCCTTCTTAAGCATCCCATGGGAACCCACCCCTTAGGAGATTTTTTTGAGGTAGTGGCTTTCATTAGCTTAAAACTCATGCCCGTTGGCTCTCTCTATCCCCCTTAACTACACTACAACTCGTAGAAGCGTATGATAACCCCTAAACTTGCTCTCTCTCTCTCTCTCTCTCTCTCTCTCTCTCTCTCTCTCTCTCTCTCTCTCAACTCCCCGTATGTAAGCAGGAGTGTCTTCACCCTAAACATGCCAAGAGGTGCTATATAAGGTGAGGGTGCTCTGGCTCCTCACTTAGTCCGTGGGTAGTTTTTCCTCTGAGTGTGTATTTCAAGGAGAGGTGTGAGGGATTTTTTGATACTAAGCCGCTATGGAAGTTGTTGAGCTACCATCTCAGGTTGGTACTCACCTTGATAATAGTACCTTGATGACATACTTTAATGGTTTTCTATGCTAAAGTCTCCGATTGGCTGTACTTGGTTTTTCTTTGATATTTTTATGTGACTAAATAACTATGCGATTGAAGAAGAAAAGAAACTATGGCTTATAGTAATTATCTGTTTGATGATGATAGTTGGAACTAATCATGTTGATTATTGTTGGGATTTTTGTTTTTGGTTATTTTAGGGTAATTAGTTTCTTGTAACAAAGGGCTTTTTTAAGCTTATACAGCACCTGTAATTCATTTTTGGATAAAGGTGTTTTGGTAACCCATGCACAAACAGTATAGTGGTGCTTGATGTGGCAGTTTTCGGATAGAAAAATGGGGGATCTTATACTTGATATTGTCATTTTTCTGGCCTAGAGTCAGGGCTGTTTTACTTTGTATCAGACACGTGGAAATATTTGCATACTACTGCGTAGTGTAAAGGGGGTTTAGTTTCTCGTGACAAAAGGTTTTTTTAGCTCGTACATCACCTATAATTCATTTTGGATGAGGATGTTTTGATAACCCATGCACAACCAGTATAGTGATGCTTAATGTGGCAATACTCGGGCAGAGAAAAATGGGGGATCTTATACTTGATACTGTCGTTTATCTGGCCTAGAGTCGGGGTTGTTTTACTCTTCTGTATCATACGCATGGAAATATTTTCTTACTACTGCATAGTGTAAAGGGGTTTTTGTCTTCCCTCGTGCCATTTTTGGGATTGCTACACTTGCAAAGGATCTCACATGTTAACTTATATTGCATGACACTGAGAATGCTGGTAACATAAATGGGTTTTTTCTCTTTTAGATAGACAAGCTATCTACAGTCTCCTTTTACTAATCTTCCTAGCTTGGGCTCATTAGTGTTTTTTCTCATTCACTTACAAACTCTGGTAGGTTGTTATTCGTAAGCCCAAATGAATATGAGAATGTTGATTTGGCTTGCCAAAAGCCGAGCTTTTTCTCAAAAAATGGGAGGAATTTGTACTTGGTATTGAGGACACTTTATGGCTTCATGATACTTAGTAAAGCCAGTGAAATCGGTGCCTGATAAAATTGACAAAGTTATTCAGGTATTGGTATATATCTCAAAGCTGTTAATTAGGATACTTTATGCTTTATGGTACTTAGGAATTTGGGCCTGGTAAATTGGCAAAACAATATTTGAAAAACTAATCTATGGATTAAAATAGGACACTTGGATCAAATGGGGTAATGGCCTTTTGATCAAATGAAATATATGTTAAATATCTATTTAAAGGTCTTATAAAACATTGGGCTATATAAAACCATACATACGACTAACAATAAATGTGATAATAAACTTTTTTTTAAAAGAACCGAAAGACAATAACATTTTGGACAATGGTTTTAAGTTAAAAAGAGTTGTAAGTTTGACATGGATAATAACTGATATGGTCTATTGACACCTATAATACACATCCAACGCTACCACTTGGGAAGTAACTATTTATTGGATCACTATCATTGTATACTAGAATGATGTCATAATAACTAATATCTAATTCTCCTAAATGATTTTCTCATGTTAAACTGGTCGTTTAATATGGGGAAGTGCCAGGGGAGAAAAAGCTAGAATATTGGTTAAGCTGGCAGATCGGCCAAAGTAGGATCCAAAGGAGGGAAAATAGGGATTCCAAGGGGGATCCATCTACAAAAGAGCAATGTGCAACAATGGGCTTTAAAGACCCTAAGGTTCAACCCATTAAGACTTCCAAAAGGCTAAGGGGCTACCATCAAATAAGGGTAGTTGATCAAGACATTGTAAAGACCACATTTCGCACCATGTTTGGTCTTTATGAGTACATTGTAATGCCTTTTGGCTTGGCCAATGCACCAACCACATTCAATCGCTTGATGGAGAAGCTATTCAGGCCTCACCAAACCTTTACTGGAGTGTTCTTTGATGATTTTATCATCTACTCTAATTCACTAGATGAACACAAGCACTCTAGATAATATTTCAACTCTTAAGAGAGAATAAACTTTATGTTAACCGAAAGAAAAATGAGTTTTTCTTACAAGAGATTCAGTATTTAGGTCACATTATCTCTCAAGATGGCATCCAAATGGATCCATCAAAGTTAGAGGTAATAAAAGGATGGCCTAATCCAAGGAATCTTCATGAAGTAAGAAGCTTTATAGGTATGTGTGCATACTATAGACGCTTCATAGAAAAGTTCTTACAACTCACGGGACCATTACATGACCTAACAAAGAAAAACGTTAGGTATACATGGTCTGCCAAGGAGAACTATGCTTTCAAAAAGCTTAAAGAAAAGCTTATCTCTCAACCTATGCTTACACTACCAGATCTCTTAAAGCCATTTGAGGTCCAATGTGACGCTTATCGTGATTGCCTTGGAGTTGTTTTGCTCCAAGAAGGGCACGTCATAGCCTATGAAAGTCAAAGGCTCGACCCTATTGAGTAAGCTCTAGGCATATATGAAAAGGAACTTCTCGCAGTTTTACATGCCTTAGACTCATGGAAGCACTGTTTATTAAGGACTCCTTTCATTCTGCGAATGGATCACCAAAGCCTTAAGTACTTCATGACGCAGACCAAGCTCTTCGACAAATAACTGAGGTGGGCAAAGTTTCTTTCACAGTTTCATTTTCATGTTGCTCACGTTGCTGGCAAGCATAATCAAGTAGCCGATGCACTTTCAAGACAACCGAGAGTGAATGTGGTCTCCATAGCAACTCACAAGGATCTATCTTCTATAATAGATGAGTATGCTATTGATCCCAATTTTAGAGATGTGATTTCAGCCCTTGCACTAGGGAAGAAAAAGGAGCCATTTAGTTTACAAGATGGTTATCTTCTCTATGGCATTAGACTATGTGTTACTAACTCACTACGTGAGAAAGTAATGTATGAATCTCATGCTCCTCTTTATGCGGGGCATAGAGGGATTCATTCTACCCTAAAAGGGATTGAAACATATTTCTATTGGCCTACCATGAAAGCAAACATACAAGAGTATGTTTCTAAATGTGTGGTATGCCAAAAGACGTAGTTTGATAGAGGAAAGCAACCTGTATTGCTTCAACCCTTGCCAATCCCTGATTCACCATGGGAGAGCATATCCATGGATTTTATCTTTGGATTGCCTAAGTCTATCCATGGGAATATAGGAATATGGATGATAGTTAGACAGGTTCAGCAAACAAGCACATTTTATACCTGTCAAAAAGACTATCAAAGCCCATGAAATGGCAACCCTCTTCATTTCACAAATCTTCAAGTACCATGGCTTGCCAATGTCCATAGTGTCAGATAGAGATCCTAGAATGACCAGTAATTTCTAGAAGGGTTCTTTGAGAATTTAGGGACAAGGCTAAACTTCTCTTCGGCCTATCACCCGCAAACGAATGGCCAAAGTGAAATAGCTAACCTAACAATTCTTGATCTACTAAAAGCCTATGTAATAGAAGTAATCAAAGATCCCAATGGGAGAAGTACTTACCTTTAGTGGAGTATGCCTACAATAACACTGTACATACTTCCCAGGGAAAAGCACCTTTTGAGGTAATTGAGGGAAGATCAAAAAGTCCCCTGCTACTTAAGGTACACGGGAAGATCTTCGCTGCAGATGAGTATAGCCGAGACCTACAAGAAACTTTCCAATAGATTAAGGATGCTATCTCTATCTCACCGCAAAGGCATAAGACTGTTGTTGATAAGCACAGAAGAGCCAAGCCTTTAAACAAAATGATTGGGTCTTACTTAAATTTCCCAAGGCTCGATTAAGGCACACGACGGGCAAGAATCCTACGGGACACCAAAAGTATTATGCTAAGTTAGCAAAAAGGTACTATGGTCCCTTCCATATTCTTAGACCAATCAATGAGATGGCCCATCAACTCAAGTTGCACAGCCATTGGCTCATACACAATGCTTTCCATGCCAGCCTACTAAAGCCTTACAAAGGAGAGCCACCTGAAGAACCAACTATTGAAGACCCACCAGAGATCGAGGACCAAGAAGAGGTGTTGCAGCCCGAGTCCATTCTCCGACATGAAGACAAGGTATAAAGAGGTGGTAAGACTATCCGACGATATCTTATTAAATTTAAGAATTATCCTTTTGAAGATGCTAGATGGATGCAAGGTATGCAATTAAAGGATAACCTAGACCTTGTCAATGCTTACAGTGCTTCCCTAGAGTAAGAAAATGTACAAATGTTTAAAATGAACAAAGTTTTTGTCTTATAAGACTATTCTTTCTTATTGTGCACAAATATGAAGTAATATGCATGCTTAGAATCAAGTTTGCAAAGACGACGTCTCCCAAACACCAAGTAGAGCTTGTCACTCTATTATGGAAGATTGATTGGACTAATGTGCAGACATGCTTGCGGCAGCTTAGGCTCTCAAGCGCCAAATGGATTAGTCTTCCATTCTGGAATGATGTCATAGGGTAAGATAGGGATCCTCTACCCGCTAGAAAAAGGACTAATGAACAGGCTTTATCTTCTCTACCCCATAGTCGAAGACGACTATGATTTCAAGAGAGAGGTAATGTCATAATAACTAATATCTAATTCTCCTAAATGATTTTCTCATGTTAAACTGATCATTTAATATGGGGAAGTGCCAGAGGAGAAAAAGCTAGAATATTGGTTAAGCTGGCAGACCGCCACAGTATCCAAAGGAGGGAAAATAGGGATCCAAGGGGGGGGCATCTGCAAAAGAGCAATGTGCAACAATGGGCTTTAAAGACCCTAAGGTTCAACCCATCAAGACTTCCAAAATGCTAAGGTTCCAAAAATCAAAGGTTGTGTCCAATGGTCAAGTTTAGAAAAATTGGATGCTTTGTGTGTGTACAAAAAAATCTTCATGATTCCTACATAGGAGGGGGCGAGCCCTGTAAGTAGGGGACGAGAGAGAAAGACACACACACACACTCACTCACAAGCTTCCTTTACACAAAGGGAATGAGGGACACATGTCAGCTCCCTAACCCAGATGCCCACAAGGTGCACTCAAATCCTATTGGATGGCCATTGAGGTGGACCAATGAGAATTAGGCTAGAGTGAATCTAGTTTAATTCATTTAAAAACACTTAATAAAAGAACCAATAAGAATTAAGCTCTCTAGAAGACTATTAGACAGTCTCCCAAGGGGTCCATTGAGCATTCAGCAACCCAATGGCTTGCCTAATTCCTATTGGCCAGGAGACAAAGGGATCCAATGAGAGTTTAGTTGCATTAATTAATTACCTAAAGCTCTCACAAAAGGGGAAAGGGGGACACATGTCAGAAGGCTATCACTTATGCTACTTAATTCTCATTGCCTAAGCTTGGAGAGGTCCACTGAGGTGTCAGCATGAGTAATTTGCATGAGGGGTCAACCAAGGGGCTGAATTTCTCAAGGCATTATTCCACACACACTCACACTAGCTCATGTGTGAAGCAAGAAGACTCTCTCTCTCTCCTTCTCAAGCTTTAATGGAAAGCTTATCACCTACTCCAAGCTTGTGAGAAGAAGGGAGCCCTACACCAAAAACTCTTGGCTTTGTGATGCAAATCCAACCAAGAGCCAATATTCAATGCATGCTCACCTCCTCTACCGTGCTAATTACTAAGCTATGCTATGCTAATATGAGTGCTTATGTGAGGAGATGTACATCTTTCTCGTAAGACTACTCCTTCTTCCTCTCAATCTACTCTCATACCCCGCTAGCTCTCACCATCTTCGAAGGTGTGTGAGGTCTTGGGTCTGAGACCGTGAGTGTTGGACGGGAGAGACTCACACACCCATGAAGTGCATGCAAACACTACCTAGATCAACATAATGTCAATCGAGGACACACATGACACGATAGGCACACGGAGGAAATCTCTTTAGCTTGTCAGGCTGAGACCATCCTACACATACAACACTCTTGAAGGCCAACTAAACCACAATCAAGAACCTCACTGCTCTCAACTACACCACCTAGCCACATACACACATACGGAAGGTAACTCACCTAATCATGCCAGATTCGTACGAAACTTAAGGAACACCATCCCCTCACTAGGATACACCTGTCCCTAAGCTTCTACACTCAAAACCCTCACTGGAAACCCATCTGTGGAAAACGCGTAGGATGACATAGAAAAATTTTGAAAGTGACCGAAACTGAAATTTATGAGTACCTATGCGTAGCTTATGTGGCCACGATTCTATAGACTACTAGCACACAGAAAACAGACATCGTTTGATACACTTACGGCCATAAATAGATCGTAGATGCGTCGGGGTGTGCGCTTCGTCTCACGTGGAATGCTTGGCGTTGTCGCGTAGCTCTCCTCGAGCCTACAACAATGGTGCAGTCAGATCTTCAATGTGTTGAGCGAGCAGGGCGTAGCGAGAGGATAAAGCTCACGCTCACTCTCTTTCTCTCTCACACACAATAGACAGCAGCGCTAAAGTTTTGATTATGATAAAAGTCCTCTTTACAAAATGACCTAGGTACCTTATATACTAAGGCTACCTTAGGTTTAACCAAAAATGGGGTTGAAAGGGTCAAATGGCTTTGTATTTACAATCTGGAAGTGCCATTGCACCCCGGCTTCTGAAACTAGAATAACTACTCATTACAAATGACATTTATAGCCATAATCCGAAGCATTTCATAACTCGCAAAAGATAAGACTTTGATATGAAACTTGAGTTATGTTGTGTTGTTGACCCAGCGGTCAACATTCCCCCCTTCCGCGTTCATGTCGTCCCCGACATGACCTGATTGTCGATGGCGATGTGGTCTTTACTGTCGTTTTGTTGTTGTAAAGAAAGTATAGACTATAGCCTTTGCAGTAGCTTGTCTTGTTCGTCCAATTCGATGTACATAGTCTTCACATGATTCAGGAAAATCATAATTGATGACGAACTTTATGTCTTTCACATCCACGCTCCGAGCTGCAGCATCTGTTTCTGTCATTATAGGTCTACTGCCAGATCTAAATTCAAAAAGAACCCAATGTCGTTTAACTTGACTCTTATCATCATGTATAGAGAAAGCTCCATCCATCACTTGCTCCAGCAAATCTGTCAATTCGGAGTATTTGTGATTCTCAGAAACAACTTCTACAATCTGTAGAATCGAGTGATTGGCTTTCTGATCTTGTGAGCCAATGACAACTTTGTAAGGATTTTGCAGAAATTGTATGGCTAAACCCTTAACTTCTTTAGGCCAAGTTGCACTCCAATGCAAAGTCTGTCTGTCATGCCGAATCTAGGACTTAATTATTCTAATTTGAGGTTCAAAACCCTCTCGAGCATTCGATGCGCATTATCAAGGACAAGCTTTTGATATCCTCTGATTACCCTTATGTCTGCTCTTTGTCATTGAGGACTTCTTTGTTCTTGAGTTATGTTGTGTTGTTGACCCAGCGGTCAACACTTTGCTGTTGTTTTGGTTTCATCTGTTGCACTGCTTGTATCTTTGTCGAACCACAACAAGAACTATGATCCATTAGAGCGGACGTCTATCCTCGTAACCATTCACCTTTTGAGATCCTCTGATTACTTTTATGTCTACTCTTCTTCATTGGGGACTTCTTTGTTCGTGTGCAATCATGTTGTTAGTGTTGTCTGCAGCTTTGTCATTGTAGGCCATTCTTTGACTCGCCATTGAGGAGAAGTATGCTATGATCTGAAATTGGTGCTCCAATTCATTTGTCAATTGATTTGAGTAGCATTTCCTTATTGTTGATGTAGAAGGAATATGTACAAGAGGATGGTGATAGGTGTCTTTAGATTAGGGTCTAAAACTTGGATGACCAAAGGGAAAAAACCCGGTGGGAAAAAAAATGTCTTTGGTATACGCTCTTATTGGAGTTGAGCAGTTGAACGTGAAGTACATGTTCATGAAAGGGGAGTGCTTGGGTGAAACACGAAAAGAGTGCCTGATGCAAGTGCCAATTATGGGACACTCTATATGCATATGAGAAATTTGTCACCAAAAGCATGCAATGTGAAAGAAGGAGATGATGGGTGTTTTGAGGAATAAATGTAGCACATGTGACATCAAAAGATGTCTCAATAGCTTCCACCTTTCCAAGAAGGGTTGTCGATGTAGAAGTTTCTCCACTCGTATCTCACTGTGCTCAGTACGTGAGTGTCTTTTGGACCTTCTCCTTCACTTCACCAGACTTAGGTACTTAGACTTCAACTCTTTTGCTCACCTATACCAGCATGAGCGACACAACGTAAATATGCTCAACTCTTCCAGCTTGAGCAGTACCTAGAATATCTAAGACGCTTAGATCACAGAGAATATTACTTGAAGCTTTGGGACTAACACCTCACTCATTTTGTGGCTTAACTACTCGACTCTGACTTGTATGACTTGTCGGTTGCATGTTGACACTGCTTTGTGACAAGTTCTTCGGCTGTTGTAGTGGCTACTGAGACATACTTCGTGAAGTTTCATCGGTTTCTTGTACCTTCTTCTCTTTGTAGTGCTCAGGCCTCTCGTCAGTCTTTTCGTCATGTGGATTAAGGATTTTTTTATTTTTTCTTAATAATAAACAAAGAAAATCTTAAAACAACTCAACAAAAGAAAAATCATTCAAATAGAAATCTAAATGCTATGTACACTATACACATGTCCCCAGGGGCTCATATATGGATTTTGTCCCCATACTCCTCTGTATCACTACTATGAGGGCATATACTCTAAATTTCGTCAAAAAATTATCACAATAAAACGCAAAAATTCAATGCATCTCACAAAACATTGCCCTCTAATAGTCATAATGTTAGGTCCGCATTTAGAATGCCTCCCCCCTTCCTATTTGGAGTCATCCTTTACGACAGGGTATCGCAAAGGGTATGTGTTGTGCTTGGGCAAGTAAAAGTTGTGCCTATGCAGGCCTTGTAATGTAGCCCTATTATGCATACACAATCAATGCATGGAAAAGATTTATATTGTGCAAGATGTGGGTATAAGCAATTTGCTTATTGGCATTTGTTGGCGAGGCTTCCTATTCTAAGCAATGTAATGGTCTTTGAAGCTCCTATATCATTGCTTGATTGAAGCGACTTGCTCTCTTCTAACTATATTGTAATCGTAGGAAGAATTGTAAGAATTCAAGCGGCGATGCACTGATAGCAGTTTTGTTGTTCTTCTTTGGGACCCATTTCCTTGCGATTATTGGTTGTTTTGTTGCTGACGCTCGTTTGGGAACCCATACTTGCCCGTGCTTTGTTTGTGTTTGAAGAGACTTCTTTGGGATCCACCTTTTTGTTGTGTGAGTCAACAATGGTCTTTGCTTCAGTCCTTGTACGCTTGGTTGGGGACGGGATTTAGGCTTTAAAAGTTGATACTGTGGTTGTTTTAGAATCCAAATGAATTCCGAACTTTTTTGTGCTTGAATCAACTTCATTGGAGCCCAAACCTGAGTTGTGAAAGCTTGCGACTTTGTGATATTCTTACCCGTTCGTGCACGCTTTCCTTGTTTTTGATTTGGTGTTGGATCTTGTGATTTGTCATTAGAGATCTTTGTCTTCTTGATCCATATCTGTTTTTTGCCGATCTGGCTTTTTGGTATCCAGATTTGTCAAGCTTTTTGGCTTTGACTTGTTGTCCTGTTCTTTTGACCTATCATGGTTGTTGCTGAAGGGGTTGGTGATAGTGATGGCCTGAGTTGATGATAGGGGATGTCATAAGATTCATCACTATCGCTACTATCCTCAGCAAGGTTGACTTCTTGTACTTTCCCTTGATTTTTTGGCTGGTAGTGGAAAGTTATCGTGGGTGGTAGTTTCTTGGAGGACTTTTCTAGCCCATTGATTAGAGCATTGTTAGCTCGTTGCTCTGGTCGTATTCCTCCTAGCTGAGTCTTTGCATCCTTATTAGGAGCCCTGTATGAGGATGCTTGTGGTGGCTGTGTCTTCATCGAGGACTTTGGAATCCACTTTTGATGCACTTTATTCATGTAGCGATGACATTGATTCCCGGGTCGTTGATCTTCTTGAAGCTTGAAGTGTTCTACAAAGTCATAAAACTCGTCGTCTTCTTCATCTTTTGATTCTCCACATTTCTTTGTTTGCTCCTTATTTCGAGATCTTGTTGATGTCTGGATCTCTTCGTTTTCCTAGATTACACTCATTGCAAAATAAGGAACAACATCATAGCCATTTTCATCACAAAACTTTGTTGTGGGAGCGTCCTCCACGGCGCACACGTCCAGAGTAGCCAAGATGTGTTCCCATCCAAAAGGCTCTAACTCTTCTTCAGGAAATGGTTATGGGATATAGTCCCTATCCTCTATAACCCGCTCTAGGATACATTCCTCGCGTTTCAAGCTACCACATTGTGAAGCTCCACACATCCACAGTTCTTTAGGCTTACCTAACCAAGCTGGAAGTTCTGATCCTGCTACTGTGGCGGAATCAAACTCCTCAACCGGCATTCTCGTCACATCCCTATAGCTATGGTCCCTCAAGTTTATCTTTGTTATGGTTTCCATATGTCTCGGGTATATATGGTCATAACCCCAATCTTGGACCATTTTCAATTGTCGCATGAATGGTCTTCCCAGAATGATGTCATAGTTCTTCTTCTTGCCAAAGTCAACAACAGCAAAAGTGTGTTCATATTCAATGCCGCAAGAAGTAACAAGTACTTTTTCTAGCAGTCCTAGGGGCTTTTCCTTGTGTCCATCTGCAAGCTGCAGGGTCATTCGTGTGGATATCAAGGCAGGTTTTCCCCATTTTTTCCAAACCTCTTTGGTTGCAATGGCCACACCAACTCCACTGTCAAGGATTGCCATGGTTTTTACATTATTGAATTCCATAGGAAGGGTGGTGTTTCCATCTTCTCCCTCGTAATACTCGCCTACCTTGTTTAATGGCATTGGCCTAGTATTTAGTTGAGGCATTTCAAGCTCTTTGATGCCTTTCTCGATTTGAATCATTGGGGTTTTTACACCAAATTTCTCTTTACCCACATTAGCCCACATGTTTGGTCTTATTCTGAGCAACTCGGCTAACATTATTGTATAGGTGACTGGGGTAGATAGAATATCTACTAGCCTCTTTGAATCGATGGCCTTGTTCGGAGAGTGTCTCTGTGATGAGACTGCAACCACATCTGACTTTGTCTCGTACTCTCCCATGTAGGACGGTAGTGTTCTTAGCGAATGGGGTTGACTATCCATAGATTGTACAGATCCTTTGTCACCCCAATACAATCGCACGTCTAGATTCATTTGAGATCCAGTCTCAAATTCCTCTATTGGTGGTAGAAACACTCCTCGTTCATCACTAGTCTTGTCTACTCGTCTTCTTAGGTCATCGGCTTCATTGGCCTCTCTGACTTGTTTCCACAATTCGTCAAGACCATCTATCTCTTTACAATCCTCAGGTATAGCTTGGTGAAATCCCTCAGAAGAGTTATCCATGGTATTCAGTACTATCCTTGGTTCTAATGCTGGGTCTTTGAGGTTTGGTCTGTGCTCATGACTAGAATCTGGCTCTTTTAGTTCCTAGTTTGGTGGGATTACTTGTGTAGGCATGACACGGATCATATCTTCAGGTTTTGCAACTGGTGGTTCTAGTAAAGCTTGGGCTGTTTGAATCATTTTCTGGCACATTTCAAACTTTTGCTTTTCTAGTTCCGCATAGGGATATGTCATCCGCCTATGTTCTTGGGTTTGGTTGTTTTTTAGCCTCACATCATAGGCTTTCAAGAGGGTATCTAATGTCTCATTAACCTTCTCTACCAACACAGATCCTCCTGAACTAGCACTTCTCGGTTTCTCATCCGTGGATGGTTCTTCTAGAGGTTTAACCATTTGTGTAAGAGAAGGTGCCTCATTTTCCTCATGTTGTTTTATCTTCTCCTCAGCTTCGGTAAGCTTCTGAGCTAGGGATTTTTCTCTCGTTCCCTGCATACTTTCCTCCTAGTCTTTCTAGCTTTCCAACTATTTCGTTTGCTCTTGGTTTTCTGACTAGGTGCGTCTTTCTTTGGTCCATCATCTGTCTTTGGACTCATGTCACTTTCCGTGTTCTTTGTCTCTGGATTCTCATCAGCTTTCTTTTGAGCTTGTGCTCTCGTAACCACTTGAACTGATACAACATTTTCATTTTCTGAGTTACTAGGTAGCTGAACAATCCCTAATACATTTGTCGTGATTTTCCTGATTTGGTTTGGGTTTTTCGGGCAATCGGGGATCAAGTGAGTGATGCCACACTCAAGACAATAGGCATTTACTTCAGTGATCTCCGTATGAGGACATTGTTTGACCAAGTGGTTGTCACGACTTTTGTGACAATCTGTCTCTGGTTGAGGAGATTCTTTTAGCATTTCCTCTTGGCTATAAGCAAGCTTTGACCTAGATAAGCCGTTATTTGCAATGAATCGCAATGTCCTTTCGTCCATTTCATACCTTCTTTCTTTCGACTGAAACCCAGGAGGTGGGGGTTGTACCGGCCTCACCACTCCATGTGTTTCTCTCACATTTTGTTGCTCCGAAGGGTAGTACTCACTTTGGTTGCTATACCACATTGTAGCTGGTACTGGAGTTGGTTTATTTGATGTTTCCATCATTGGCATGTATCTCATGTCTACCGGCATTCTAGCACCTGGCAGTGGAGGTTGTTGTCCTAAGACAAGCTGTGGCCTTAAAACTCCTACTGGTCCTGGCGCATTCCCCGTAATGTATCTAGGTGGAGTAGGTGCTTCTGGAATAGGTTGTACATACCTCTCGCTAGCATTTTCCATGTTATAATAGCACTCTTCCTCCGTATGGTTCGTCCATTTTCTCTCAATTTCACACCACTTCGGCTCTCCCGAATCAGACCTTACAAGAGGAATCAACCTCTTGACCAAGTCGTCGATAAACTTTTCTTGATCAATAGGTGCCGTTGGCTTGGCAATGGACTCACTTATCTGTGAAACACTGTGCTGAGAGGATGTGTCATCTCCTTGACTCTTTAAGTCCTTTTCTTTGTATGCCTCACAGTTATCCACTAGATAAAGAGCTTCTTTGATCAACTCGTTTAGCGTCATCCTCCTTATCAAATGCAGATCCTTTTGAAGGCCCGCATGTCTCATTCCCTGGATAAAGATCAGCATCAGTCGTGCTTGCGTAGGCAATTCCGCTCTTGGACAGAGCTTAACATATCTCTTGAGCCGTAATGATGCTTTGCGTACTGATTCATCCTCTTTCTGTTTGAATCTATGGATTTGCGAGACCGTGTTGTGAGCAATGCCTTTTGGCGAGAATTCTTCAATAAACTCCTCAAACAGCTCATCTAGGGTCTCAAAATCCCATTTTTCCGCCGAGTCGAACCATGTAGCTGCATCATCTTCTAGAGTCAATCCAAATCCTGCAAACTGTGTCGTAAAGTTTGAAACTTCCTCTGCTCTAATCACTCTTCTAAAAGCCGTTACGTGATCTCTCGGATCTTTATCTTCGGAGTATTTTTTGTTTACCCATTTCTGGACTTGGGATGGTCTAACTCGTCGATTGTCTACAAGTCTAACCAGAGACTCTCACAATCCTTCTTTCGTTATCGCTCTTGAAGGGAATCCTGGTGGCTCTCTTCTTGGAATTCCTATAGGAATTCTCGTGTTTGGTGGAGGCATTTGTGGTCCTTCATTGACCAAATATCCACCCCTTTCTAGTACAGTCTGTAGATTTGTGCTTTCTACAACTCTGTACTCTCGTCCATACTTGTCGACAACTATAGATCTCCATTGACAGTCAACTCCGTATGTGTAGACATATAAGAGCTTGTAATCCGTTATCTCTTCTAGGTATGGATCTGAGCACCTATAAAGATATTCCTCATTGTCGTCAATGTATCTATATAGTCCTTCACTCTCATGACCAATCATCCAAACTCTCTCAACAAGATGGATCTTTATCAATTGCAAGTTTGGAAGATCCATTGTGGGAGGATATTCCTCTATCGTCGGGATCTCCAAGCTTGTGTAAGCTGCGTTTGAATCTAGGGTAGACATGATTTCTGGGCTTAAGAGCTTTTGCTTGGTTCAAGTAGACTTAGTCCACTTTGTTCAATTGCTTTGGTTAGGGAAAAGTCAAAACTATGTCCAAAATCGCAACCGTTTCGTCACAATTCTCGCAAATTGTCGCTTTCAGACACCCCTAACTTGCGGATGAATTTTGAGGCCTCAAATGACATTTTTTTCAAAGTTGAACTAAATCTGTAGAGCCGCTCTCAAGCTACGTTTTGATATAAAAACTTTTCCGATCCGATACTGTTTGTGAAAGTTATGGCCAAAACAGTGAAATGCAATTTAGACTGGTCAAAATGAGTCCAAATTCAATTTTAAAAGAAGATTTGGGATCTCTGTGACACTGTGAACACTTCTATATGGTCAAAATTACAGTTGGACCCTAAAACTGGCCTAGAGACATCCTACGCATAGGATGTCTTTTTGCTCAGAATTTAACAAAATTTGGTCCAGAGACTCCCCTTAAGTCCAGCAACACAATGGTATGCTCAGAATTTCATTTGGACCCTAAAACTGGCCTAGAGACATCCTACGCGTAGGATGTCTTTTTGCTCAGAATGACTTGAAATTTTCACCCCAGCTTCTCCTTGATGTGCTGATCACAGTGGTGTGCTCATAGGTTGGTTTGGAGTCCTAAATCAAGCTGGAGACATCCTACGCGTAGGATGTCTAACTGCTTAGATTTTGTCCAAACTTGATCCCAAGATTCTCCTAGTGCTCAGCAACACAATGGTATGCTTATAATTGAATTTGGATGCCAATAGGTCAAGATTTAGGCTGCAAGAGCTTCTAGTGCACTCCAAGAGTAGGATATCTGACAATTCTTGTCTTTGCTTGGTAAATAGGCCAAACAAGGTCCAAATTCACCTTTGAAAAAAGATCTGGAATCCTTGAGACACTTAGAACCTCCCTATATGGCCAAAGTAGAATTTTGACCACTTTATGACCCTGGAGACATCCTACGCGTAGGATGTCTTTTTGCTCTATTTCAGCTCAAACTTGCACTGTAGCTTCCCCTTGATGTGCTAAGCTCACAGATATTTTTACTTTTTGATTCTAACACCTATAGGTTGGTCAAATGATCAAGAATCTGTTCCAAAAGCTTGATGTCTGTTCTGATGAATTCCCAAGTCAAATCAACTCCAAATTGGACCAAATTTGCCGAGGAGGCTTGCCTAAGGCTAACAATAGCATGGTATGGTCATAGTAGGATTTTGGTTTCAGAATTATGCCTTAGACATCCTACGCGTAGGATGTCTAACTGCTTAGAATTGCCCCAAATTTGAACCACACAGTCTCCTTAAGGTGCTGATCACTGTGGTATGCTCAGAATTTTGTTTAGAGTCCAAAATCACACAGAAGACATCCTACGCGTAGGATGTTTTTTTTTGTCTGTTTGACCCCAGACTTGTCCCACAGCTTCCCCTTGATGTCAGTAACCCAGTGGTATGCTTAGATTTGAGTTTGGATTTCAAAAGTCCCAAATTTTAGCTGTTCTTGTCTTTTTCAATCAAAAGTGCTAAAGTACGCTTTGAACCCAATTTTCTCACCCAAATGAGCTGAAAACTCTCACATGCACTCAAAACATCATGTATAACATGCAGATGAAGTCACCCTATGGTTTGGTCTCAAAATTAGGCCTTTGACACAATTTGGATAGGATGTTTGGCAATTCTCATCTTTTGGCTTTGATCTGTCAAAATTTGGTCAAATTTCCACTTTCCAGGTGAAAATAGGGTAAAACCTACCTTCTAAACACACTGGTAACCTCA